>NC_134558.1:25241031-26459442 GCF_025594145.1 Primulina tabacum | reverse complement strand
CAGGTTTGCTCAAGCCTCTTCCTATTCCCGAGTGGAAGTGGGAGAACATTACCATGGACTTTGTGACCGGATTGCCGAGGTCAGCCTGAGGATCGAATGCTATCTGGGTGATTGTAGATCGTCTTACCAAATCAGCGCACTTCTTGCCTATTAAGACGACTTTCACCATGGTTCAGTATGCAGAGCTGTATATCCGAGAGATAGTCCGACTCCACGGTATTCCAGTTTCTATCGTATCCGACAGAGATCCCAGATTCACTTCCTCGTTTTGGAAGAGTTTGCATTCGACTTTGGGTACGAAGTTGCTGTTTAGCACAGCTTTCCATCCGCAGACAGATGGACAGTCGGAGCGAGTTATTCAGATCTTAGAGGATCTTCTCCGTGCTTGCGTCATTGATTTCTCTGGGAGTTGGGAGTCGAACTTACCATTGGTAGAGTTCACCTATAACAACAGTTTCCAATCGTCTATAGGTATGGCTCCGTATGAAGCGCTGTATGGCCGCAAGTGTAGATCTCATGTTCATTGGGATGAAGTAGGAGAGAGAGCAGAGTTGGGTCCAGAGATTGTTCAGCAGGCAGCAGATGTAGTAGTCAAGATTCGTGATAGAATGAGGACTGCTCAGAGCCGACAGAAGAGTTATGCCGATCAGCGGAGGAGAGAGTTAGAGTTTGCAGTGGACGATCATGTCTTCGTGAAAGTGGCACCTATGAAGGGTGTCATGAGATTTGGCAAGAATAGGAAGCTCAGTCCGAGATTCATTGGACCGTTTGAGATCCTTGACAGAGTTGGGACGCTTGCTTATCGTGTGGCTCTTCCGCCAAATCTGGCCGGAGTACACAATGTCTTTCACGTCTCCATGCTGAGGAAGTATATGACAAATCCTTCGCATGTGCTGAATTTCGAGCCGTTGCAGCTTACTTCGAACTTATCTTATGAGGAGAGACCCGTGCAGATCTTAGACAGACAGGAGAAGAAACTTCGGAACAAGTTGGTTAAGCGAGTCAAAGTCAAATGACTCAACCATTCAGAGGAGGAAGCTACGTGGGAGTCTGAGCCGGAGATGAGAAGTCGATACCCTGAGTTATTCGGTGAGTTCTAATTTCGAGGAAGAAATTTATTTAAGGGGGGAAGGATTGTAGAACCCGTAAGTCAGTAGACGTATAAGCCATGCATAATTTTAGATTTTTAAATTTAATTGACTTCATTGCATAATTATTTTAAATGCATTTGTTTGAAGTTAATTATTTTATTATTCCAGTTCAGTAGTTTGATTTTTAGCATTTCAGTTATTTCAGTGAGGCCGGACTGGAGTTGGAGTTTTGAGATAGAATTTAAGATTTGAGAAATATTTCCAGAAGTTAATTTAGCTAGCAAGTAAGTTCATTTAAGTTAAAAAGAAGTTTAAGGAATTATTTAAGTTAGTTGAGGATTTTAATTTAATTATTGGAGGTGATTAAGAAATGAGCTCATTTAAGTTACTTAATTAAGGGGTTAGTTCACTAAATTAATTAAAGGATTAGTAAGGCTTTTAAGGGTTATTAAATTACTAGATAACCAATTTTCCCCCTACCATTTATCATGCATTTTCGGCCACACCCCTAGAAGAACAAACTAGGACTTGCCAACTCACCTTTGACCCATTCTTGGTTGATTAGCATGCTAATTCTTTTAGCTATTTTTCCACCTTAATTAATTAATACTAGACCACTATCCTAACCCTTGTTTGGCATGATAAAATCGGCCACTATAGTCTAGAATCACCCAAGAGATCATTTGAAAGCAATTCAAAATTCAAAATTCAAATGCATGAAGACTTGGTCTTGATATGATCCTTATATCTTGCACCATCCTCCTCACCCCTCATAACCACTCCATCACACTCCCTCCCCACCGAAATCAGACCCATTTTCAGTAGAAAAAAACGTGAATAACAGCTAGGGAGAAAGGGAGAAAAATCGAGAACTAGAAAGAACAAGAGAAGCGCTCCACCTCCTCCGTGCCGCGTCGTCGTTGTTTCGTTCGTTTTCTTTCGAAACGAAACCAGGCATGTCTAGATTTCTTTCAAACCTCAATCAAGTCATATTATCATTTATTTTTCAGTACATGATCATGTTTATTCAAGTAAAAATCGAGATCCATGTCAAAACATTTTGAAACCACACATGCAGAATTTTCGAATTTATTGGCAAGCTTCACGGTTTCTTTTGTTTTGTGAGTTTCAGGTATTGGATCGACTCCAGGCTCCCAAGGCAGCTTGTATACATGTATTAGGATGCATTAGGACCATGTTGGTCCATTCAAACCAGCCCCATGCTTGCTGGAAATTCAGAATGACAGCAAGTCCCCATAGGTGCAGAAAATGTTGTTCGAAAATTCAGTTTCTTGTCATGGAGGAAGGATCTGATCTTGGCTGCCCCAAGGGCCTATAGCCATGGTTGGATCACTTCCCTAGCATGTCTAAGACGTGACTAAGTTGCCCTTTTGGTGGCTTGGTCCATGGTTCATCGGTTTTTAATAAAAACATCACAACAGCCCCTATACCCCTTCGGCTACTTCGGTTGGACAACTTTTGGTTTCGGTTTGGTTGCTTGGTATGGATCTTGGTTGGCCTATGGCCCTTAGCCACGGTTCATATCATGCTCCTAGATGTCTAGATCGTGCCATGGTCAATCAAATGGCCATTGGAACGACACGAGACATCGATCATAGCATAAACACTACACACGCATGCACGTTGCTCTCGGTTGGACCCTTCGGTTGAGTTTTGGTATGATGCGGATTGTGGCTGGCCTAGGGCCCTTAGCCATGGTTCAAATCATTCCTTGGGATGTTGGTAAGAGTCTCTGGTCGGTGGTTCACTCCCCTAATGGCCGATAGTCTCGAAACCAACGCAAGTCTTGTAGTTGCGCAGCTGCTGGAAATTACAGCAAGTTGTTGTGTCGGTTCAGAGGCTCGTTCGAGTTCTTGGTTGGCTTTTAGCCCATGGCCTTGGACTGGACAGTGCCTCATTGAGTTAGGAAGGTCATGTTTTTGACCGTTCGTCATTTGGATCATTTTTGAGGTCGTACGAGAATTTACGGTGCAATGTGCCAAATTGACTCTCGAAAGAGCGTTTCGTGTTTTGGCCTTCATTTCACCTAGATTTCGACCCTATCATTTTAGGAGCATTATTTTATAATTTTTCAGCGTATTTTAATCATGACTATACGTCGGTTCGGTGTCGGTTCAGGTTGGCTCGGAGTCATGATTAAATGCGAAGTCATTAGGCGTCATAGTCGCATCTTTTGAACGTAAATTGCATAGTTGGTCAAGTTTTAGCATTTGCATGTTTTTCATAGCCCAGTTAGGTTGCACCGAGCCTGGGGACGATCCAATCCAATCCAGTTGGTAAAATTACAGGAATTTTCATTACGCCAGTTAATTATTTTACGTGCATTAAATAGAAAATGATTATTTTTGAGATTTATGCGATATGGCTTGTGGTTCATTCACTATGTGGGAGTGTTATTTTATACGGTCGCCAGTGACCGATCAGTTTAGTATGGTACCACCCGGTTGCCAGTGACCGGCCAGCTCAGTTCAGTTTCAGCCTCCCCGGTAGCCAGTTACCGATCAGTTCAGCTTAGTGCAGTGGCCACAGGCGTAAAACATAATCTCAACAGAAAATTTTACCAGATATTTCAGTACAGGCTCCAAGGAGCAAATATTTTTACAGTGATTTCCAGTTCAGTTATGCACGTATTATAATTGCTCAGTATAGATTATTTTCAGTATGCCTCAGGACAGGATATGTTAACTCATGCATATTTTAAATTCAGATTTTTACTCGTTACCTACGATATATGCATGCTGAGTCTTTAGGCTCACTAGACTTGATTGTTGTAGGTACTGATGAGGCCAGGGCCGAGGGCGGGGACCAGTGAGCCAGCTTAGGTCGGCAGTAGTGGCACCCGAGGACCTCAGTGCAGCAGTTGTTATGTTATTCCGCAAACAATTTTTATCAGTTGTTGGATATTTTTAAATCGTTGTTGTTGGCAAAACTTTGATTTTCTTCCGCTGCAATATTTTGAAATATTGAACTTGATTCACCAGTGATTTTATGAATGAGGCCATTTAAGTTCTTTTAAAAAGAAAATTTTTAATTTTCCGCAAATTTTCAAGAAAGGAGTTTTAGGCCCTTCACAAGAACACTAATATTCCGATATAGAGTGCGAGTTTCTAAAATTCGATTTGCAGGAGTTGCTACTCTATATGGTTCTTCTAAGTTATCTGGATTAGCTCCTAACTTCTTGGCAAATCTCTTAGACAAGAATGAATGCGTAGCACCACAATCAAATAACACATAAGCAGGTATATTATTGATTAGAATGGTACCAGCTACGACATCATACGAGTTTTCAGCCTCTTCTTGAGTGATAGCATAGACTCGAGCATTTGGCTTATTCTCCTTTGGCTTATTTGGAGTTGTCCCACCTGCTGGACCATTCCTTGGATCTGGAAAAGGGCATTGAGCAATGCGGTGGCCCATTTTTCAACAACGAAAACAAGCTCCAGAAATCTTACGGCATTCACCAGCATGATTGAATCCACAATTTTGGCACCTGACTCCCTCTTTGCTTGATGGAGAAGAAATGGTTCCTTTAACTGGATCACTGGTATTGGCTTCTTGAAAACCTAGGCCTCTTGAATTGTTGGCCCGGTTGGTATTGGCTTGACTGAGGACGTTTGAGTTTGTTCTCACCTTCACGCCTCTTAATGTCATTCTCAGCCCTGATGGCGGCTCCCATCAATTCATCAAAACTGTTGGGCTCGATAACGGCAAGGGAATATTGAATACGGCTGTTCAATCCCTTCTTGAAGCGATGCATCTTCAAGGCCTCGTCTCCCATGATGGTTGGGAAGTAAGTTCCCAATGAGTGGAACTTAGATGAATACTCCACCACTGACATGTTTGGTTCTTGAACCAAGCTTTCAAATTCTGACAGCTTCTGTACTCGGACTGCTGTCGGAAAGTACTGCTTCAGAAATGCCTCTCGGAACCTTTGCCAAGTGATAGGTCCCGCCCTTACCATAGCTGGTGAGACTCCTTCCCACCATTTGGCTGTTTTATCCACAAGAAATGGTGTAATCACATCTACTCTGATCCCTTGTGGAACCTCAAGTAGTCGAAGATGATTCTCCACCTCTTTCATCCAATTTTGTCCAACCTCAGGATCGGAGCTTCCATCGAAGTTAGGGACTCTTGCTCTTCGGAGAGCCTCATAGTGCTGTTTCGTCCCATTCTGAGCTGGAGGTGGTGGCGGTGGCTGATTAGCATTAGGGTTCACTAACCCTTGTAGCGTGGTTACCACAATCGTGGCTATAGCCATCAAGTCCACCTGACTGAGGCCAATTGCTGGTGGTTACTGTGGTGGTTGTTGTGTATCTTCTTCATTGCGGTTGTTGTTACGGTTGTTGTAACGAGGGTCGCGATTGTTTCTTACTGGTCTTCCGTCCATTTCCTACAAATACGAAAGTTCTAAGGTTGATGGCAAAATATGGACTCAAGAAAAGAAACACAATGACTGAGTAATTGCTCAAAATTTGGATATGAAACCAATGGCTAAAAATAACCTTTATTGATTTCCCAAGAAAGTACGATTACAACTGAACTTCGAAATGAAAACAGAAATGCAAATGGAACAAGTTTTATTACAAAAAACTACTACTAATGTTCTAATCTATCACTTCTCCCAAATCTAAATCCATAGGATCCTCTTCAACTTCTTCTTCTTCTTCGGGATCTTCCTCGGGTTCATCTTCATGGTTGGCTATTACTGCTTCTAGATGTTCAATATGACCATGCAGAACTGCATTCTGTCACTAAGAACTTCCACAGTATCCTGCAGCTCTTGAATCTAAGCATCACTCTGTGCACTATATTGGTTATGCTGGTGCACGAGTTGATGGTTTTGATCCTTAAGTACTTGGATCTTCTCAACCAAGGTATCACGTAATTCGATTAACTTTGCAACAGTCTCTTGGGAGATTTCGAACTCCTCTTGAGCTTTCATATTCCCCTGTTCTGCCTCATGCAGATAGTGAGCATATCTTTGAACATCACTTCTTAAGTGTTCTGCTCGACGCTCTAATTCATCCTTGTCAAGCTCTAGGCAGTAGTTATGTTCTTTTAGTTTCTGTAGCTTCCTCTCTAAGCTTTTAATGTAGCTATTCTGATAAGCCATATCCTACATCCAAAACATGAGGGTAAAGGTTCAGAAATGATCTTCAAGAATACAGGTTAAGTTATAGACGAATACTGGAATGAACAAAATCAGTAAGCCTATAACATTCAGTAGTAGAAAATAGCCCAAAATTTTTCGGTCTCAGAATTGCGTGAAAAATTTACTAAAAATCCTTCACATCAAGAACATGAATGGTACCAAGTTTAGTGTAAAAATGCTAAGCCATTTGGAAATGAGAATTCCTCAAAGTTTCGAAAAGTTGGAAAATTTTACGGAAATGATGATATCACTATCTTAAAGAAGGATTTTGGGGTTCGTTGGCGGTGCTAGTTCTAGGTATGATTCTCCTCGTCGAGAGCTTTCCAACGCCTACTCTTAATAGTAAAAATTCCTCCTGGATCAAAAGTTATGGCCGTTTGAAGTTTGCGCGAAAAACACCTCAACTTCCATGCCATTTGCAAGGTCTACTGCATTCGCTTGCTGGAATACACTGTTTACTGCAATTCTGATGCTACTGCAATCAGTCTGCTGCTTTTCCAGCATTGTCTGCTGCTTTCCAGCATTGTCTGCTTCCGAGTCTACTGACCCAATCTTCTGCATTCAGATCTACTGGTTTCCTTCTGCTGGTTCTGGTTTTCGGGCTACTGGTTTTGGGTCTACTGAATTTTTTTTTAGACATGCTGCTGAAACACCCAGAGCTCTACTGTATTCTGATTTATTTCCCTACTGATTTTCCTAACTGTACGTAGTTAGTCTATCATTTCAGTAGTCTATTACAGTAGTTTATTTTCAGTAGTCTATTTCAGTAACTTTCAAAACTTATTTCCAGAAGTCTATCATAACTTATTACTTCTAGTTCATCCTCCCCAGATTATGAAACCCGGTTTCGCTTACCACTTCAATGTCACGCCCCGGGACGGGGGTTGGTTGACACCGGCATTGCTCTAAAATTTACATTCGAAAACAACAAGCCTCAGAAGTACAAAATTCAGAAACCAGTCTTTTATTCATAATAATCATTGTCTGATACAAACTCAATGATAAATGTTTTACAGCGAAAATGTAAAACCAGAAAATACAACGTCTGAACAGATGCAGCGGAATATAAATCAGAACTAAGAACAACGATCTTCATCACAAGCCCCAAAACTGAAGTTGCTCCTCTTCTTCTAACAACTCTTCATCGTTCTTATCTGAGATGAGTTTGGTGGGTGAGTGATATGATTGTCACTCAGTAAGCGGGGGCGGGAATAACTCCAGTTTTCGAAATCATTTTCATACAGAAACAATAATACGAATGATTTACAGAAATTCTCATTTTCATAACAGAAATCAGTATTCAATATTCGGAAATCAGTAATCAGTATTCAGTAATCAGGAATCAGAAGTTTAACAAGTATGCACTGAGCACGTTCGTGAATTTCATGGCTAAACTGATATCAGTCCCCTATATGTTTTATCCTCCAAGGGGTGAGGCCAGTAATCAGTAATCAGTAATCAGTAATGTTCAGAATATATATTCCTACCATTAGCTCACTAAGTTTCAGTGCTTCAAAATCAGATATCAGAAATCAAGAATATACTTTTGCTTTAAAACAGAAATCATCAAACGGGTTTCAAGATATTTATACATAAGCTCACTTACAGTAATTTGCTAAAAGTGTTTCGGTTGAAGTCTGAAATCTGCTTCTTCTTGCTACTTGTTTCTGCTGCTCGAAAATCAGCACTCTCTTAGCTCGAAAATTCAAGTGATAATCTCAAGATATGTGTAACCCATTTCAGAGATTTGAGAGTGTTATATATAGGCAAAATTATGACTGTTAGCCTCCCAATTAATGGCCATAATCTGCCATTAACAATCTTTATTCCGTTTTAAATGCTTCAGTTACAAGTCATGGCTGAATTAGTAACTGTCTGCTGGAATTTCGTGCTGCTGCTGCTGGATTCTAATATGCTGGAAAAATAGCAGCTTCTGAAATATTAGCTTCTGCTGGAATTCTTTAGCTTCTGCTGAAATTTGCTAGCTGCTGCTGCTATTGCTGGAATTTCAGGTTCTCACAGTGGTGGCATCCACCCCCTCCAAATTTGTTGTATTGGTTTAGTGGTTATCGTTTTTTTAATTTTATTTTTTTTTTAATTTTTAGTAGTACATAAACAATGATCTTGCATAGTTTTGTTTGTTTATTTACCACGGTTTTAGTTTTAATCGGTTTATATTTCATACAAGCTCGTTATTATTAATATTAAGAAAAAATTAAATATATTATTATTATATTATTATTATTAATGTTGTCATTGTAAAATAATCTAATAATAATAATATTTTTTATATTTATTGTTTCTGTAAAATTACTGTTATTGTTTTATTACCGGAAAATTGAGAGAATATACCAAAAGTTCAAACTTTTTTTAAGTTCAGTCCCTGGTAATTATATTTTAACTTTGCACTCCTTATTGAGAAAATATCGTATTTTCACCTCCCTAAGTTAATACTATTTTTTATTTTAAAAGAATTAAAAAAATCTAAATCCAAAATCTAGCTTATAAAGTATCACGTTTTGTGTCAAAGTATACCACACTATCGAAGATATAGTACCACAAATTAATGCAGACTATATACCAACCTAGATTTAATTAATATTATTATTCTATCAAATAACAGTAACGATATCATGTATTATATGCAAATTCAATGTAGTGATATGAAATAAGATATAAAACTAAGTTTTAGTTTCACCACACTACAAGAAAAATAATTTTTCGCAGCACGTCATCAACAGCGTGCATTAAAAACACGCTGCGAATACTACTTATTCACGGCGTGCACCCATATGTGCGCTGTTAATAGTGTTGCACTTGCTACTATTAACGGCGTGCATTAAAAGCACGCTGCGGATAGTAATATCTGCAGCTTGCATGTATGTGTGCTGTTAATAAATTATATAAACGACAGCGTGCAGTTATATGTGAGCTGTTAATAACCATATGCGCGCTGCGGAAAGCCATTTTTGTTGTAGTGCCAATTATCGTAAATTACCAAACAATCTGTAACTATTTATCACCTTGTGATGTCTTATTGCCATAATTCAAATATTTTTATCATAAATTATTTTTCACGAGGAGAATAATAGAAGTTGTGTACAAATTAGTTTGAATCTTTTTTTATATATTTTTTATAGTATTACGTTTGTGACAAATGATATAAATGAGATGATATTGTTGTTGTATATGTTAGGGTGTACCACATGTTCGTGTTCATTGTACCAAAATCTAGCTTAAAGTACCACCTTTTATGTCACAGTGTACCACATTATCGAATATCTAGTACCACAAATTCATGCAGACTATATATCAACTTAGATTTAATTAATACCATTATTCTATCAAATAACAATAACTATATCATGAAAATCGATGGAGATGAGTTAGGGATTTACATGAGAAATTATTTAGGAAGAGAAAAAAAGTGATGTAATAGAGGAAATAAAATTTAAAACGGAATTGAATTAAAGGGGAAAACTGAGATAAAATATGAATAAGGAGTGAATTCAAAAAAAATTTGTGTTTCAGGAAGTGAAAAATAAAATTTTATGACATATAGACTGAATAGGAAGTTGAGTTTATGATTAGGGATTTATCTCTACTATCTCTAGTCCACACAATGCGATATGAAGACAAACCTTTGCATTTTTTAAAGTGTCAACAGTTGTAGTAATAGCCAACCAACCTAGTCGCCAACCCGGCACTAACCATCTTTTCCATAACGAACCGAGCGTGAGCACGGGAGCGATGGATCCGAACGTCCCCATCGGCACGAAAGGGTTAGGTCCAAAAGCAAGATGGCCATAAACTTCATCAGAAATCACAACAATTGCGAGTCGCTTAGCAGTTGCAGCAATCTAATAGCCATGCATGCATATGATATAGTCCAATTTACACATTAATAGACAATGCAAAGAAAAACATATATGGTAGGGCAATTAATATATACGAACCTTTTCTAAGTGTTGGTTAGTGTAGACGTTTCCGCACGGATTACCGGGGTTTATGATCACCATTGCCGTGGTGTTGTGATCCACCAACTCCTCCACTGCGTGGAGATCCACCTCCCATCCGTTGTCGGGTAGAAGATCAAAATACCGAACCTCAATATTTCTGAACTCGGCACAAAGTCCATAAATAGGAAAACATGGCCTTGGCAACAAGATGTTACAGCCGGGGCGAGCCAAGACGGATAAGGCCAGTTCAATAGCTTGGGTGCATCCGGCGGTGATGTAAACGTCGTCTGCCGATAACTCGTATGGAAGATCATTGGATAGATAATCCGCTATCGCCCTGTTCCAGAATCTTATGTATGAGAGAAAGTTCAATATTCCTTAAACCAGCAATTAAGTGTTCATTTGACCATGAAATCCCCATTAATAGTTTTGTATGTTTACTTGATTTCGTTCATGATTCATATCATCACAAAGGGTTTGAATTTGTTTTGATGTTAAAATTTATTTGGAGGAATTAACAATCTTCAAGAAATAGAAAAACAAGAAAAATAAACCAAATTAAAAATATTCCATGAAAAAGGATATAATAACTTTCTGGTTTGAGGAAGACCAACAGTGGGAGAGTAGCCATTGAATTTAGCAGAACGGAGAGCATCCACAACAGCTTCTTGAACAGCAACGGTGGTGCGAAAGCACGAGTGAACGGTCGGATCCCCAATGCCTAAAGAAATCACTTGTTTATCATCAGAATCTATACTCTCCATCAACAATCCAAGAATCCCTTTGATTGTAATGTTTGGAGGAGACTCTTTCTCCTTGCAACCACGCAAGTGTTGCTTCTTCATCCCAGATGCAACAGTTCTTTCCATGTTTTGCTTTTCTGGGGATTACTTCTGAACTCTGTGGTGCTTTGTGTTTGGAGGGAAATGGTTGGTATATTTAAAGACCCAAAAATTTTGGGGTGAGATAATATTTTTTTATAAAATTAAAATAAATTAAAATTGGGACCTTTGTATTTTGAGATAGAAGGAAAATAACTTCATAGTTGGAATATTAATTTTTAATGTATTATGAAATACTTTCCCCAGAGTTCGATAATGAATAAAAGTTTTATGGGTGAATTTATAAAATTAGCTAGTTTATATTATAATTTAAATATAGAAGGTCGAATTATAATAAGTAAATGGTTTCTGAAAAATACAATATTTTTCTTCTAGCATGTATAAAAATAATCCAAGGTAGTGCCTCATTGAAGATCAAGGTACATTAAAAAGAGATGTAAAAATTTTATTTGGTAGCCATTAACTATGAATATACACTAGATTATGCTATCTTAAGTAGTAGCCCAATCTATTGGAAGAAGTAACCGTTTGATGTGTGAATGCTTCAATATTCTGACTTTTACCAGTCTACTGTGACTGTTGTACGTCATAGAATTAGGTTGGTTAAACAATACTATTTCGTGCATATGTTTAATTTGATCATGCGGCTTGCGAGTAGGTGAGGAAGAAAGCGTAGGGCGATTCTCACTATTCTCCTCTCCTTTCCTTCCAGAGTCCATAATTGGACGGATTTTGGGATATATGGGCGGCTTCCACGAACGATTATCAATAAAATTCACAAAACCTAGATTCAATTGCTGGTGTTGTGAAACCATGCAACACTTTATCCATATGATAGTGCACTTGATCTTGCCAGATCCAACAACAGTTGGCCCCGAGAGTTCCTCCTCTTCCTTCCCCAAGGTTCACTCTTCCACATCAGCAGACTTTCTGAAGCCAGACATGCACACCTCCGAAAGGAAAGGCAGGTCTTGTTCTTTTGGAAAATGTAAATATATGAGGTTTCTTGTCTCAAATTTATGAAGATTTTCATGCCTCACTTTATACATACATATATATAAATCTCTGCAGGAAACATTTTGACATTTCCGTCGATTGAATATCTGGAATCCTTATAAACTCTTGGGTATACATGATGTTGATGCGTCTAAGGAAGATATTTGGAGTGCTCGGAACTTTTTGTTGGACCGATTAATATGCAGATCATGAGAGAGGTGTAGAATCAATCGAAGCTGCATTCGAGAAACTGCTGATGACCAGCTTCTTGAATAGGAAAAAAAATCCAAGATCAACTCAAAAACCCCAGCTAAAAAAGAAGGTCGAAGAATCTCCGCCCTGGGTTAAGAACTTGCTCGGTCTTGTGGAGGTTCCTCCCTCAGTTATCAATTTAAGAAGGTTGTTCTTGTTTTCATTCACGGCATGCTGGAGCATGATGAAACTCAGCTGAAGTTGGAACTGCACACTACAAAAAAAACGCTAAACGACAACGGATCCGTTGTCGTAGGCACTGTTACAACTGTTGTAATTGACAGTGTTGTTGAAGGTGCGTTCTACGACAACGGTTTTAAACCTTTGTAGTAGTTTTAATTAGCGACGATTTTGACATAATCTGTCGCTGATTTTTTAAGTAATATAAAAAAAATTACTTTTATAATTTAATAAATCTAACAAAAAAAAACTTACTATGTTTCTAAGCTAATAAAATTCATAATCATAACTAACACTTAGAAATTAGCAAGAATTTAAGCGAAGAAACTTACATAAATCGAAACTAAAATCGAACAAGAGAGGAAAATGTAATGTAGATGGGGAAGGTATGGAGGAAAATGGACGAAAATACGAGTATTTATGGACAATTTGCGACGGTTCATAAACCGTCGCTAATAGCAATGATTTTTGTTTAAACCGTCGCTATTTTAACAACGGTTCACTAAAAGCGTTGTCATTTCTCCAAAAATACATACTAATCCACAACGGTTCACGAAAACTGTTGTAGTTTCTCCAAAAAAACACGCTAATCCACAACGGTTCTCTAAAACCGTTGTCGTTTGTCCAAAAAACCAGGCTAATCCACAAAGATTTTAGAACACCGTTGTCGTTTGTCCCAAAAATACTTTAATAGACGACGATTTATAACACTGTTGTTATTGACCCCCAAAAACACGTTAAAAGAAAACAATTTTTAGAAAACCGTTGTCTTTTAGCTTGTTTTTGGGGTCAGCCGTTGTCTTTTGCTGCTTTTTAACAACGGTTTTCACTAAAACCGTTGTCTTTTGAGTGTGGTTGAAGGCATATTTTGTTAAAAGCGCTTTCCATGTCTGATTTACTTTACTGTGTTTGTTCACAAAGTGAGTACTAAGTTTTGGTTATATGGTATTAACTAGCATGATCTGAAGAGACAACGTTCTATGCAGGATCTTGCATGAACTGTAATCTAATCTTATTTTGTAAAAGTATTACTTCCGTTATTCACCTTCCAATGAAATTTCAACAACATTTACTAATTAAGTCATTACAAGAGGTTAAAAATGGGATCCATGAATGAATTTTTGTCATGCTACTTAGTTTACTATTTAGTTTCAGATTTTTAACTTATTATGTGAGTATATTAAAGATTCACCATTTAATTCAAAAAATTAGATGGTATCATGCATTCAGATATTCAGACTTCACTAAACTTAACTCATTGATTTCTAGCATGAATACATTGGCAGTGCATGAGATGCTTATAGCACTTCTTCCCTCGGTCCATCTTCATAATTCTCACTTCTTGGGTCCTCTGCTATCATACTCTCTTAGTAGGAAAACGCAACTGACATATTAATGTTAGGTGACATTTTTAATGAGGTGGGCCCACGCTGAATTAAAAATTCAGAAAATCATATCCCACATCGGAAAACTTATAAAACTGAATGAAGGAATTAGTTATAAATAGAGCTCAATTCCTTCAGTTATTGTATCCCAAAATCAAAAGCTTTTCAGCTTTGATAAAAAGAGAGTGCATAGAAAAAAGAGTGTATTTTTTTCTTGAGTGCGGGAATTCTCTTGTATGAGTTAGAGAAATTATTTTCTCGGTATACTCGGGGTTTGGGAGTGAGAAATATTGAGTGTATTGGTGTATTATAAATTGGGAGTAGCAAGTAATACGTAATAAAATCACATGCAACTTTAAAATAGAACATACATACTTGAGCTTTAACATGCGTGTAAAAGCTTGATCTTACATACATTACATAGACGTGCCATAACGTGAAACTTTTCTTAAACATGCTTACATATTTGTACATACTTGAACATACATAACTTCATCATTTGGCGTAGAGGCATGTTTCAAAGCAAGTGACCCACATAAATACGACTGATCAGACTAAACCACAGTACTGGGCTGACAGAGAAGATCCACTGCCACATACATGAGATCCCCGTTCATGCTTTAACGGGTGGATTGGTCCCTGGTCATGCTTTACTACTTTCCAATCCTGATTTAAACCCGTTCATGATATAACGGGGTGCGTTGGTCCCTGGTCATGATTTACCGCTTTCCAACCCCATACATAATTTGGTCACAAGACATTTAGCATGCCTCAAAAACTTCAAATATTTTCTTTGCACGTCTAACATACTTACTTGGCGTTGAGGGATTCGTTGGGTCTCGCTTGGGGCCACTGCTGCACATACTAACATGAATTTCAACACTTAACTTGCATAACTTAGACGTAAGTATTCGTGCTCACCACCGAATCAAATAAATAGCTTATGACATTCTAGATTGCTTGAGACTTGACCTCGTTTAATCATAATAAATCATGACATAAAACCCTAAAACAATCACTAAACTTTTTCCCAAAAATGGAGTACATGGACCCCGTGCCCAGGTCCGGCTCCGGGTCCGTGTAGGTACTGTAAAATGCGTGTGAAGAAAAGGGAAGGCATGGACCCCGTGCCTAGATCCGTGTAGAGGTCCGTGTAGGTACTGTAAAATGACACTTCGAAGGAAACAAAGGCACGGACCCCATGCCAGGGTCCGTGTACCTGCGGGAGGAGTAAACTCACGAAAATTTCTGTGCTTGTGACTTATTCTCCCTAACTCCATCATCCCGACCATGAATCGACACCTCGAGACCCATCCTAGGATACTATAACACTGACTCAAGCCTACACAATTGTCCCAAAACAACCACGCATGACAAGTACACAACAAACCCGTGAACACGCCTTTTTACAACAAAACAATTTTTACGACTACTCATTCTCTCAAGTGCCTAACGACGCGAAACGAATCAACAATAATCATCCCAACCTCATTAACGATATACCTAAATGCAGCAGCGATCACCCGTCGATCCCCAACAAAGCCTGCAACAATAAAATTTCAAGAACACATCAATAGCATAATTTTCAGAAAACGCAGTTTGAGCAGTCCCACCAAAATCACCATAACTCGCTCAATTTTTATCCAATTATTTCTAATTTTATATCAAATCGAAGGTATCAAAAAATTCTACATATCATATGTTGAAAGCTTTCCCAAATTCTCGACCAAAAAATCACAGTTTTCAAAATACAATGAAAAATAAAAATTTAGATTTAAAAATTATTTCAAAACTGATCCAACCAATTTTCTGCTCAAACTATGAACATCATACATGAATTTTACGCATAATAACATCAACATAAATACTATGACAAGATCGACCCAGGAACAATAGAATATACGTGCCTTTAGATCTTTAACGTTATCGAAACAATGACTCCGACGTCGGAAGGAAGCGAGGGTTGATCCGGGACGATCGTGCAACGATTTCCTTGAAATAAAACTCACGAAAATTTGCTGAAGAATTAAAGGAGAGGGGCGGCTGTTCTTGATTCAAGGAACCCTAGTTTTTTGCTCTCCAAAAATATAAAAAATCTGAATGGAGTATGTGTGTGTGTTGTGTGTGTTAAAATGTGTATGTGTGTGTGTCTCGGTGTGTGTGTGTAGTCAAATTAGGGGATTAAAATATTGCTTAATTAAAAATAAAGGTGTTGATTAAGAGTTAATCCTCTCTACCTACACCAAATCCCCTAATTTAAAATAAAATGCATACTCACTAACTTTTAAAAATAGTAAAATCTTAAAATCACTAAATAATTAAAGTAGGCTTTAAAAATGCTAAAAACTTAATAAATCATTTAAAATGCCTCATTCTTAACTTAAAATAAAATACCGCATTTTAAAATTGTCAAAATCGTCACCAGTCTCTTTTCCTCGATCCCGCATCGAATAATCGCCTGAAACATGAAACTCGAGAAAATATTTTTAACGTGCATCACATAAACATAATTAATTTAAAATAATAAATTTGGATAAATCATGCATTGCTAAAAATCACTTACGTGTACTGATTTTGGGCTCTACAGGAGCCTTAACTCCAGCAAGTTTTTTCTTGTCATCAGATCCGGTGACCTTTTTCTTTGGTAGGATTTCAGATAGAAGCAACTGATCCTCAGTTGATGGTTCAGTTGGGATAGCCTTCAGTGGGACAGCCTTGATAGGCTGTTCAACTCCTGACTGTATCAGTCGATTAGTTGGGATGGTTCCAACTGCAGCAATAGGCTTGGTCTTCAAAGTTTGTGGCTTCTTCACAAGTTTGGGAGAAGGAGTCCTTTCAGAATAGGTTTCGCTGACAATCAGCTTGCGTTTAGTTGTCTTCTTTTGAGCCTCCTTCCGAGCTTTCTTGACTGATTTGGGAGCTACTTCCGTCCCAATTTCCTTCTTCACCTGAATGAACTGCTCAGGTGACATGTCCAGTTTCTGCTTAGGTGGGTGGACAGACTTGGCATTGAAAATCTTTATTTTTGATGACTTCTTCGAATCATCAGTCACCATTCCTTTAACCTTCAGCAGATGGCTGAACTGCACTGCAAAGCCCTTTGACTGCTTTGATGACTGAAACATATTCCTCAGAATGTTGAAGATAATGCTTCTCCCGTTCATCTTCTTTCCAGCCATGATTGCAGTCATAGCTTGAAACTTTTCGAGGGTGAGGGCAGCAAATGATCCTGCCTTTGCCAAGAGGCCCTTGGCTACAATATCAGCCAACAGTTGTACCTCTAGCTACAGTTCCTTCTTCGGATCAGCAACTTTGATCTTTTGACCAGCAGCAGAGAGGGTAGTTTGCATCTCCTCAATATCGGATGCCTTCACCTCAGAAAGATTGACTAGCCCCTCAGTATGAAGTGGAAGAGATTGCAGAAGAACTCCTCCTCAATGATCAGCAACTGACCATTTACAGTCGACGCTATATTGCCTTTTTGAGTGACATAGCCGGTGGCGTAGAGTTCTTGAACCTCTTTAACATAAATTTCTTGGGAAAATAATCCCAGAAATTGCTTCAAAACGGCTGCTTCCAGTTTCAAAAAGACATTCTTGATTCCATCGTCCTTGACAGTGAAGATGTAGTCAAAGTCGATTGCCATGGCATTCATGAGGTGAGCTGTGATCTGGTTTGCCATTTGATTGAGGAAAATCTGCAAAAAAGAGTATGATGTGGATAGAATTTTGCTCTGAATGCTAGAATGTGCGCGTAAGAAGAGAAACTGAAATGAAGTGGGGTATTGTACATATGTAAGTGACTGTTCAAATTATTGGACAAGTGTCAGTCCAGGAAGTTTTGAATTAAAACCGTGTGTACGTGTGGTAAAAACGTGTGTAAAGTATTAATGGATTACGTGTGTCCACGTTTCAAAATATTATTCATTGAAAGACAGCATTTAATGCTTTTACAAACAGTCACATCATTTAATATAGAATATTATTTGATTTATCAATTAACATAAAGGAGAAGATCAGTTAGGTCAGTAGCTGAATGACCAGTTGAGAACTTAGTCAGTTCAATTGAGGACCAACTGACCATTGTCTTCTCAGTTAACTTTTCAAATCGACATTCCCCCTTAATAAATGCATATAATCAAAAGTAAAGGTAAGAGAAACTCAGTTTATTTGAGGCAAAAGACGGTTCAGTTGACTTGAGTCTCTTCATCTTCTTCAATTTTAAATGAGACATGTCTATAAGTAAGATGAAAACAATGTTAGATTATAACAATTCAATATGTCGAGTGTGTATGGTTTGTCCAGTGAGTCTGGTTCAATTATTTCAGATGCTTGTAGCAGCAATCATCACTTTTTGACACAAAGGGCACGAGAACTGGAAGATGTGAAGAAAGATATCCAAGAGTTCGTTTGGTTGAAGGTGATGTCTTCTTGGATTAAAGTTCACGAACTTCAGTCTATTCGGAGACACGGTCCAGTTCCTTCTACTCAACAAAGAGCTGTAGCCAGAAACTATTTCAGGCGTTTTAACGACACGTTTCACAGCTTGTCACTGATATAATTTTGTGGCATGTGATGCTATGGAAAGAATGGCATCAGCTTTAGAAGGTCTCTAATTTTGAATTTGTCAGAGAATTCCATAACCAAGAACTTGTAAATTGGTTAAATGATTGTCAAGAAGCTATAGGGAGGCAACTGAGTAATGTTGTATGGATTCGATTTGAAGCTTAATAAAATCATGTTTTTGCATCTTTGTTGTTTCTTTACTTTCTGCAAGAACTAAACTATCAGTTGATAAATAACTGATTAATTAATAACTGACATCAGTTGATAGACGGAGAACTGACTGAATATCATAACTAATAAATGACTCAAACAGTCAAAGAATTGAACATGTGAACCGATGAGTGAGTTAACTGAAATAAGTTGATAATCATTTAAATAACAAACTGAATGAACAACAACTGACAAAACAACAATAAAACTGATTAAGATAAATAAATTAAACCAAGTATATTGCGAAAGTGAGAAAACTTAGTCTCAGCCAATGGTTTGGTGAAGATGTCAGCGGCTTGTTGTTCAGTTGACACATATTCCAGTCTGATAGCTTTCTTCAGAGCATGATCTCTGATGAAGTGATGTTTGACATCAATGTGCTTAGTCCTTGAGTGAAGAACTGGATTATATGTAATTGCAATTGTACTTGTATTGTCACAAAATATGGGAGATTCTTTAGCATCAACTCCATAATCTTTCAGTTGTTGCTGAATCCAGAGCAGTTGAGCACAGCAACTTCCAGCAGCAAGGTATTCTGCTTCAGTTGTGGAAGTGGCTATGGATGTTTGCTTCTTGCTGAACCAAGAGATCAGTCTGTCTCCTAGAAACTGACATGATCCACTGGTGCTTTAACGATCTAGCTTACATCCTGCATAATCTGCATCTGAATATCCAACTAAATTGAAAGAAGAGTATTTAGCGTACCATAATCCCACATTTTGAGTGCCTTTTAAATATTTTAAAATTCTTTTGGCAACAGTAAAATGCGATTGCTTAGGATTTGCTTGAAATCTAGCACACATTCAAACAGCAAACACAATATCAGGACGACTAGCAGTTATGTACAATAATGAACCTATTAAATCTCTGTAGAGTGACGTCCCAACTGATATTTCCCCTTGATCATTGTCCAGTTTAACTGATGAACTCATGGAAGAGCTTGCAGCTGAACAAGTTTCCATGCCAAATTTCTTGAGCTATTCCTTCGTATATTTGGTCTGACTGATAAAGATACCAGTTTCCAGTTGTTTCACTTGCAGACTGAGGAAAAATGTCAATTCACCCATCATGCTCATCTCAAATTTGTCTTGCATTAGCTTAGAAAATTTCTCGCATAATTTGGGGTTAGTTGACCTAAATATGATATCATCAACATAAATTTGCACTAGTAAAATATGGTCATTTTTAGAAAATTTGAACAAGATCTTGTCAACTGATCCAACAATAAAATCATGATCAGTTAGAAATTTTGAAAGTGTCTCATACCAAGCTCTTGGAGCTTCTTTAAGACCATATAAAGCTTTGTTCAAATGATATACATAATCAGGAAAAGAGCGATTGATAAAACCTGGAGGTTGTTCAACATACACTTCTTCTTGCAATTGACCATTCAGAAATGCACTTTTTACATTCATTTGATAGACCTTGAAGTTCTTGAATGATGCATAAGCAAGGAACATTCTGATTGCTTCCGGTCTTGCGACTGGTGCATACGTTTCATCATAGTCAATTCCTTCTTCTTGCCTATATCCTTGTGCTACCAATCTTGCTTTGTTGTGTGCAACTGAACCATCTTCGTTCAGTTTATTTCTGAATACCCATTTGTACCTATAATGATTTTACAAACTGGTCTTGGAACTAAGTCTTAGACATTGTTATGGGTAAACTAATTTAGATCTTCTTGCATTGCATTTATCCAGTTAGGATCAGCAAGAGTTTCATAAGATTTATTTGGTTCCAGTTGGGAGACAAAAGCAGAATAAATAAACAAATTAAGCATTTGATTTCTTGTTCTTACCGGGTCAGATGGATTACCTAACACCAATTCTGGTGGATGTGATTTATTCCATCTGAGCTCATTATGTGTTGTTTCCATATCAGCAACTGCTTCTGTTGGTAACTGAATGTTTTTAGTTTCAGTTGGAGCTATTTCAGTTGGTAACTGAATATCATCTGTGTGCTCCACCAACTCATTATCAGGAGTAGTTCATGTTCAACTGATTGATCTAAGATTTCTGGTTTAGGTGTCTGAAGGATGTTTTGATTGATATGATTTTCTTCTTCATCTTCATCCTCCAAACCGATCTCTGTAAATCGATCAACTAGAAAAAACTGAATCGGTTGGCTTATCAGTTAGTACAGTTTCATCAAAAACAACATGGATAGATTCTTCAAAATTTAAAGAATTTTTATTAAAAACTCTATATGTTTTGTTAACTGAAGAATATCCAAGAAATATTCCCTCTGCAGATTTAGCATCAAAGTCTTTTAAATTATTTTTACCATTATCAAGAATAAAACATCTGCAGCCAAATATTTTGAAATAGGAAACCACACTTTTTCTTCCATGCCAGATCTCATATGGTGTTTTCACATGATTCTTATTAATCATTTATCTGTTTTGAGTATAACACGCAGTGTTTACTGCTTCAGCCCAAAACCTTTGAGAAATACCAGAATCAGCAAGCATTGTTCTAGCAGTTTTTTTGAGGGTCCGATTTCTTCTCTCAGCTACACCATTTTGCTGAGGTGTTCTAGCTGCTGAGAACTCATGCTTGATTCCAGTATTTTCTAGAAAAGTTGAAAGATTTTGATTGATGAATTCAGTCCCTCTGTCAGACCTTATTATATCAATCCCAACTGATTTTTCATTTAAAAGTCTTTTGAAGAGCTTAATCAGTTGTGCAGTAGTTTGGTCTTTTAATTTGAGAAAAATTACCCAAGTAAATCTTGAAAAGTCATCCACAACTACTAGAGTGTATTTCATTCCCCCTAAACTCATGACTGGTATTGGACCAAAAAGACCCATGCGCAGCAGTTCTAAGCATCGGGAAGATGATTTACAACCTTGGTTTTTGAATGAAGATCTTACTTGTTTTCCAAACTGAAATGCTGAAAAAATTTTATCTTTTGAAAATTTTATTTTGGGTAAACCTGTTACAAGATCGTGGTTACTCAGATAGGCAATAGATTTAAAGTTTAAGTGGTTTAATCTCTTATGCCACAACCAGTTTTTAGAAGATTTGGAAGCAATAAAACAAACTGGTGCATAAGATTGTTCAGTCCAACTGACTTTGTAAGTATTATCACAACGATTTTCAGTTAGTATGATCTCATCAGTTGAGTCTCTAACTGAACATGTGTGTCTATCAAACTGAAGTGAGAAATTATTGTCGCATAACTGACTAATGTTAATCAAGTTATACTTCAAATTCTCAACAAGTAAAACATCTTTAATTGTAAAGTTATCATGGATAAGCTTATCCTTATCCACATTTTTACCTTTGGAGTTGTCTCCAAAACTGATGTTTGGTCTAGTATACTTGATCAGTTGAGATAGCAAATTTGCATCTCCTGTCATATGTCGCGAACATCCACTGTCTAAATACCAAGTTGATTCTTTTGTTGTACATGTTACCTGCAATCATACACATTATATAATCTTAGTACCCATATTTATTTGGGTCCTAAACTGATTAGTCCTTTAGGGACCCAGACTTGAATCAGTCTAACTGATTTCCCAGTTGTTGTGTTCCAAATGGTTTTTCTCGAATTTTTAGCAGTATGTGTGTGATATGAGGATGAAACAGTATGAATTATTTCCTTTTTAAACTGACTTTTCTTTTGATACCATTTTTGAACTGGCTTACTGTTGTAATAGCCATTCTTTGAGTACTGATATTTGTAACTGAATCGTTTAGGAGACCAGTTTCTTGTATCAGTTGAACTCTCTGAGCTATATCCAATACCATACAGTTTGCCTTTGTTCTTACTTTCAGTCTATTGAACAGTTGGTTTACTTGGTTCTAAATGTTCATTTACCATGGTTGATTTTACAAAGGTAATGTATTTTCCTTTGTCATTATTCAACCTTGGCTGAGTATCACTTGCAGAGTTGTCAACATGACTGTTAAAACCTAAACCAGTTTTGTCAGCAACAAATTTCTGAGCATTCTGCATTTCAATTAATGTAACTGAGGACTTGTTCCAAGCTTGAATTAGTTCAGTATTTTTTGAAATCTCAGTTTTTAACTGACATATCAAAGCTTGGTTCTCGATAAGTTTAGCATTTTGCTTTGCAATCTCTCCTTTTAAATTTAACACTTCAACTGACTTATCGGTTTCATTTTTGTTATCATTGGGATCATTTTGCTCAGCTTTGACCTTTTCAAATGATCGAGCCAGTTTATGATACTCATTTACCATGTCATGCAGTGTGGTAATGAGTTCCTCACGAGTGAAATTAGTGGAGCTAAAGTCAAATACCTGTTCACTTGCTGAATCCAGTTCAGCATCATCTACCATCAAGCATTTAACTTCCTCTTCATCATCATTTGAGCTGCTTGGGCTTTCTGGTTCTGACTCATCACTGTCAATTTCAGCCCACTTTGATTTTCTCTCTTCAGCCAAGAGCACTTCATGCTTCTTTTTGGATGATCTCTTGTCATCCTTAGTCCTTATCCTGGCTCATAGAGCTTCTTTGCTTTTTCAATTGATCCTCGACTGTTCTTCTTTGGCTTAGGACAGTCTGCTATGAAATGACCTGATTTGCCATAGTTGTAGCAAACATAGGATTATTCTTTAGATTGGTTCTTCTGGTATTACTTTTGGAAGTTTCCTTGATTCTTCCTCATAAACCTTCCAAATTTTTTGACAAACAATGACATGGCATCATTTCTAAGTTGATCAGCAGATCTGTCAGTTGAGCCAGTTGGTTCCTGTCTGACAGCAGTTAAGGCCGTTGTGGCAGCTGGAGTAGAAGGTTCCCCTTCTCTGGTCTGTAGTTCAAATTCATATGCCTTTAGATCAGCAAATAGATCATGTAGTTCAACTTTGTTAAGATCTTTTGATTCACGCATAGCCATGGTTTTGACATCCCACTCTTTGGGAAGACCTCTTACCACCTTCAGAGCCACCTCTTTATTTGAGTACACTTTTTCAAGTGCATTCAGTTCATTGATGATGCAGCTGACTCTTTCATCATACTCATGCATAGACTCTCCAGCTTTCATCTTGATATTATCAAATTTTTGAACAGCAACTGATAGCTTGTTCTCCTTGGTTTGTTCATTTCCTTCACACAGCTGGATGAGTTTTTCCCATATCTCTTTGGCCGTTTTGCATATTTTGATTTTGCTGAATGTGACTTTGTCCAGTGTTTTGTATAAGATGTCCTTGGCCACATTATCCAAGTTTGCTTTTCTTTTGTCCTCAGTTGTCCATTCATCTCTGCGCTTTTCTACTCGATGAGGTGCCCTGTCAGTGATGGCAACTACAGTGTTTGCTTTTAGAATCTTCATTGGACCATTAGTGATGACATACCACATGTCATTATCTTGTGCAGCTAAGTGAGCCTGCATTCTTATTTTCCAGTCGTCAAAGTCTTCTCTGGAAAACATTGGTATCTTGTTGAATGAAGACATATTGAACAGTTGTAAGTAAGAATATTCTGAGACAAGATTCAACCGCTTTGATACCACTTGATAGGATCGGTTAATATGTAGAAAAGTGTTTAAAAGAGGGGGTTGAATAAACACTCACGATTTTTATAACTTTTTCGAATGAAGTATCAGTTTTGTAATAAACTGAAACTTAGGAATTTCGTCAGTCGATGACAATCAGTTTAATTGAATATAGTTGCGAAAATAAACTGACTGAAAGATAGAATAAATGACTGGAATAATAATGCAAAGATTTATGGATGTTCAGAGAATGAATAACTCCTACGTCACCCCTTCTATCACAAGGATATGATATGAACTAAAAGACTTTGATCAATACAAAACTTAAACAGACCCACTTCAGTTTGAACTTAATACTGTCAAAACTGAAACTCTTAGTTAACAACAATTTTCACAGTTCTTCGACTGGATTAAGCACGACTGATCTAACTTAGATCAAATAAGTAATACAATAGTTTCTGCTAGTAAGCTCAAAAAGTAGCCATAAATGCTACGAATAGTTTTGATAAGTGTGAGCTTTTTGAATCTCAAATAAGAGAAATAGATTTAGCAGAGTAACAGCAAGTTTGAGAGAATAGGTTAGTCGTATTGATAAGCATTATTTCTCAATTGCTCTTCTCGCCTATTTATAGGCTTCCTTTCAACGGTAACATTAAATATAATTTGAATCTTTATATTCGTTGATTGCCACGTCAATATACTTCTGATATTCGTACAATGTAGTCTCTGAAATGCGGCGTTCCACTACGAGTCACAGTCTGCTTTGTACTATTGTTGGTTGAATGTCCTTTTCAACTGATGACATGTACAGCTGAAGGATTAGCTGATAGGCATTCGCCGGTAAGCTCATAACTGAATATATCAACTGATTAGTTTCCAACTGATCAGTCAATTGTCTTTGGAAGTTCAGTTCTGCTCAACTGATCAGTTTCCAACTGATCAGTCAGTTGTAATTTCAGTTCAGCTGGCTTCAGTTGCCTTCGATAATCTGCACATTAATCTTCAGTTAGGCAACTGTCAATACGTGATCAGTTCGTTTAATAGATTTAATATTTTAGTTTGTCAAACCACCGAAATTAAGTTTCCAACAAGGGTCGCATTACTGTTATAAATACAGACCAATACCATCAACAAATTGATATGAATAAGGAAGTGTGGAAAAACAAGAGAGAAAAGAAAGGGCACGCTTATTGCATATCAGCTTACAAAGAAGCAATCAGCCCAGTTGAGGGAACACTCCAAGTTATATCAGCTTAGTGTAGAAGCTCATTTTCCTCAGTGTGTGAGAACACCTTTCGAGTTGTTTTTCAGAGATCAATTCTCACACACACACACACACCACCACTCAAAATACCGTCTTGCACAAAGACGTTATGGATGTTCAATAACCATATGACGTCCAAGGGCAGTTTCGAAAGTCGAAACTAAAAATTTTAAACTTCCGCTGCGCTTTGGGTGCGAGAAAACGGTGCCCCAACAATTGGAGTCCAGCATTTAAAACGCACATGGATATTGTTTATTTTTTTGATTTGTTAAGATGTCTCACATCGGTTGGATATAGTTCCTTGGAGTTCTATATATAGACTTTGACAATCCTCCTTCTTTGAGCTAGATTTTGTGGGCATGTCGTTAATGTCTTCACGTTTTAATTGTTCATTTCTGGACATGAGGGGGTATGTTGAGATATCTCACGTCGGTTGAACAGAGTTCCTAAGAATTGCAACTTGTACAACATCTCTATTTGAGTTAGGGTTCAAGTTCTAATCTTAACATAATATATTTTGAACGAGAGAAGTTGAAGGAGGAATCTAAATGACATGTCCTAAGAATAGGTTCTTCACACAAACATCAAGCTCGTTGACCAAACTTGCTAAAAAATTCATAAAACTCGGTGCAAATGGATTCTAAGCTTGTGATATTTCAAGCTAGAAAGGCAAACTATTTCAAGAAATTAAGTGTGTTTTCTTCCCGTTTGAAGAATGAAGGATCCCGAAGAATCTGCTCGATTCTTAAACATAATATCGATGAGTACTAAGTTCGTTTACGCTACATTGGTGTGATCCATTCCATTTAAGAAATAATCACTTTGCTGGTTATTGGTTATGCGGTGTTGCCAGTATCCATGTAGAATGTTGAAAAAAAAGGATCGAGTAATTTATTGATTCTTACATGATTCTACTTTTTTTTTCCGGGTTTCGAAAAATGTCAAGTTCCTCAATCCAAAATCTTGGCCTGTGGCAAAGATTACAATCAAGAGTACACTCTCCTAAGCCAAACCAACAAGTTTCTCGCTGACCTCCCACACTTTTCGGGCTTTGTCGCTATCACTGGCTTCTGGAGACAACTGGTTCTCGAAAGATGCCGAGTCCTTGTTCCAGCTCCAATACACACCAGACTTTGTCAAGCTAGGATCACTCACAACCTGTATCAAACATAATTCAGAAAAAAATTTGCCGAAGGTTGCACGTGTTATATATATAAAAGAATTGCTTGCTTTGCTTTAGTACCTGAGCAAGCCTCTTGCCAGATTCCTCCTCTGAGACGAATCCCTTGGTGATGTACTTCTGGAATGGAGGGAAAAGGAGCCTGAACAAAGGAATGTGCTCTCTGAATAGCCCTGTGGTGGCTATGCATCCGGGGTATAGGGAAGCGAATGCGATGCCGGTTTCCTCGTGGTATCGGCGGTGAAACTCTTGCATTATGAGCATGTTGCAGACCTTGCTGTCCTTGTATGCTTTTGCACCGTCAAAGTCTCCTCCATCAATCATGGCAGAGCTGTTGAGGCCATTCAAACCCCCTTGAAGACCCCTCAAGTCCCCAAGATTGGCCTTGGGAGGCACATTTCCAGCCAACGTGTTTGTATTACCTGAACATATAATGTTGAATTTGAATTTAGCCGTATTGATCAGATAAAACGATACTGGATCATTCTTTGTTTACTATACCTGTGATGGAGCCCACTATTATGAGTCTCTTTGAAGGGTAATCGGATTTCTTCATTTCATCAAGAAGCAATCTCGAAAGAAGGAAGTGACCAAGATGGTTAGTGCCAACACTGAGCTCGAATCCCTCGGCTGTGAATGATGGCTCACTTGCTGTTGGTTGGTAGATGGCAGCATTGCAAACGAGGACATCCAGGGGTCGACCGGAACGCTTGAAGTTTTCAACAAATTGCCTCACACTCTCGAGGGATGAGAGGTCCAAATGCATGATGGTGTAGTTCTCCTTGGCCATTCCAACAGATTTAGCTGCTTTCTCAGCTTTGAGGAAGTCCCTACAAGCCATAACGACGTCCCATTTCCCACTCTCAGCCAAAGATTTAGCCGTGGCAAGGCCTAAACCAGAGGAGGCTCCGGTGATCAACACAGTTCCCTTCCGTAAAGTCTTCTTCCCTTGGACGTTGGAGGGGGTGACAGTTGGGGTGGTTGTGGCAACTGCCTCAACTCTAAATGCGAACAACTTTCTTGACCCAAATTCTCTCTGCATCAACAAAACCCAACTGTCTCATTTATGAACAGTTGGAGAAGAAGGAGACATGAAGTGGTGGTTAGTGGTTACCTTGGCAGAAGAGCTATGTTCAGCTTTGACATGGTCTCCGAGTGAGACTCCAAACAGGCAAGATTCCTTCAAACCTGCAGTGATTTTTCCCTGCAGTGGAAGCATAAAATCTTAGCCAAGAACAAAGGAAACTGAATCCTGAAAATTATGTTAATTTATCCACATACCTCCTTGTGAACGGTAAATGCAGAGGGAACAAAAGCAGCTGACTGTAGAGCCATTGAGTATCAAGCGAGTGATGGCTGAGTAAAATATTTTTTTATTGCTGTCAATCCAAGCAACACTTGATACTTTTGAGTTTGTGAGTGGAGTAACTTATAACAGTGTATATATTGAGGATTTTGGGAGATATTTGACAAAGATATAAGGATAAGATAATATTTTGTGGACGTATATGCCAATTGGACTGTGAAAACCAATCAGAATTTGTGGTTTGGGATTTCCCTCGTGATATTTTTTTATTACCTTTTTCTTACACAGCCAAGAAAAAGCTGGTGTTGGTAGTTACAACTTACAAAATACGGATATTGGGTGGGGTGCGGGTGCATTCCCCAACGTCGTTATGGGCTGGGATATGGAAATATAGATAACGGTAATCGAATGGATTATGGCATCATTCTCGGATGTGCAGGAAATATTATTTACAGTTCCGTAAGTCAAGAATATTGTTTACATCCATGGAAACACACTAGCCAACCAACGAGAAATCCCAATTTTCAAATGTTATTTTTCCAAACAACATGGACACGGTCCAGTATTTTGTCCAAGGTTTATAGCATCATTCTTGCCAGAATCAAAATTAAGTCGAGATACTTGCTAGACCACGAATCTAAAGAAACATTTGCCTGTTCAAAATAGCCAAGCGCATGGGATTAACCATAGTTTCCTCGGAAAGCAAACCAAGTCTAGTTAATGGCGTAGAAGAAACAACACTAAATATTGCAAAATATCGAAAAGACAATGCTACAAAGAAAAATAAAGACATGTCGCAAACCATTAATCAAACAATACTTCCTTTTACTTTTGAAAATTTCGAATCACAGATACATGTACAAAACGGGTACGGAAGCTGCCCGTATCTTTAATAGCAGATACTCCACTTTCAGCCTTACCTCCAACAATATGTATATACAAATGCCAGTATAAAATTGAATGAAACTGTCAAAAGAATTTTTGTAAATATTTCGACACTCTACACTTGCCGATTATAGAAACAAACAAGTTTCTAAATGGTTTAACATCTTCTTTGCACCTCACCGCCAACAAGATGCTCTAAAACATTACCTTCTCACAAAATCTGTACAGTTTTGGAAATGTTGTCGTTAAGAATCCATTAGGCACTTCACTTGATCACTGCCTTTTGAATCCATTGCTGACTAATTTTGGCATAGTTATAAGCTACACCAGGTGGTATACACTACGAGTATTGACATTGTTGAATCATTCGGAATTTGCGTAGAACCTATCAAATCCAACACTGATCGATACACATCACCTGGTGCAGCATAGAAAATAACACCTATATTCGAACTGGCAACCCGAAATTCTGAAAAATCCTGATCTCTCCTCTGAGACATGCAGTTACTATCACCATACCCACGGCTGACCTGTTTTGACAAAACCCATTGGAGTAGTCGACACTAACACGAGGACTATGGTTCTTAGTAGCTGTGATGAGTTTCTCCTCAGACCATGTTCTTGAGATTCTATCAAATAGGTGATTATTTGTAGCGCGAGATGGAGTTCCATTAAATGGGCTACTACTTCGATCAGATGCTAATGGCGAGCTCTCGCTACCATTAGCTTCTTCAACAGGTGTAGTCGGATGATTGGCTATTATATCTTCCTCAAATCGATCAACCATACCATTTTGCTCCCCAGAACTATGTTGAACCTCATATTGATCCGTCATGCTAGGCCAAGTGATTGCCACAGATACATCTAGAAAATGGAAAAGCTCATAAGATTGGGTAATGGAAACACCTTTACTTCTGTTTGGTTGTGATCCAACTTCATGCCTCCAAACATAAACATAAGAATCTTCACTCGCTGAGATCACATATTTCCTGTTAGATGCAAGGGAGACTGAGATTTGTCTGTGTGTGTTGTGGAAACCTGTCAAGAGAGTCAATTAATTTCTTGGCCATAAAAAAGTATGTAAAATATTTAAACCAAAGCAGATGCTTCAATTAGGTTTACTATATTAAAGATAAAATATTGGGTGAATACTAAATCACATCGGAGGTGAAACAAAGTCAAATTGATAGAAGTCATAACCGAATCAAATTTTAACATCATCCATTTCTTTGTTGATTCTTCAACGTGATCCTTCTAATAACTCTCTCTTGATCCTTCTAATAATCTCTGGAAAAATTTCTCTTGATAAAGATCTAACAATAGATGTAAAATTAACAGAATAATGATCAAATCTTATAATTCAACAAATTCAAAATAGGTATCAATTATCATGCATTCCATATCATTTTTCCTGATAAAATACTCCTAGGATACATTTGGTTGGGTTGATGGGGTAATGTAATGAAAATTTATTGTGAGAGAAAATAATTTTTTTGCAGTAAGTAAATATAAGAGATTATTACTGAAGCGTTTGGTTTCTTTTAGGTTTTAGTTATACATAACCTCTCATATTCCCCAACTTATTTTTGCCTTTCATTTTCCCCAACTTGTGTGTCACCATATGTTCTCTTCTCCAAGCTTCATCAATCTCCTACAAGTTGCACGTCACTTACAGACTTAATGACCAAGCTCTCCTCCAACCCACGTAATAACAGTAACAAATGAATCTTCTCAACCAATTCTATCTCATTGTAAAAAATGGGAGGCGGTGGCGGGGCAGTCAGTGACCGCCTATCGCCTCGGCCACCCTAGGCGGTTGAATTTGTTTTATCAATTTTTTGTAAGTAATTATATATAATCATGCAATATAACTACACATAGTAATATTTTTTTTATACAAAATGCAAATAAATATATAAATGCAAACTAACAAGATAATTAAGGTGGTGGTTGATGGAAGGGGCGGCGACAACGGGCGGCTGGAGGCGATTTGAGGCTGGTGATGGTTGACGATGGAGGATAGTTGAAACCGAAAGTAAATATAAAAGAAAATGTCTAGGGTTTTTAAAATTATTTGACTTTGACGGTTGATTGAGATTTTAAAAACATTGATCGACTCAGCCGCCTCCGCCTCGGCCGCCTACTCGCTAGCCTCGCTTGTCGGATAGCCTCAGACCGCCTGTTCTTGTCTTTAGTACAAGTCATATTCAAGTTCTTGGAAAAATATTCAAACTTTCTTGGTTTTGTGCAGTCCAAATCAGACAGTTGCCAATGTCTAGAAATTTGAACTTGTAACTTTGATACACACAAGCTAAAAGCACCCTTCGAAACAATTTTCAAACTTGAGTGAAATACTTGAGCATGAGTGTTTTTCCTTGGAGTGACGCGTGAAATATTTGCAGTGAGAACAAAAAGAAAAAGAGAGCGAGTGATTTTACTTTGGAGTGACCGTAAGAATTTGGATGAGGAATATTTTGTTATTTCTACTAACGTTTTTTGCAGGTACAATATCTGAAAGAAAATTTGAGAAGGTGGAGGATGGCTCGAACCAAGGACTTTCCAAGGTTCAAATGAAGGCGTTGTTTGGTCTCATTTCAATAGGATGATGAGGGCCGAATTAGATCCATTACATTAGAGGATGAGTAGCCTTGAGGTTAGTACTAGGCACTAGCGGGATTAGATATAAGTTTAAGAATATGGGCAGAGGAGAAGAAGAGAGACGATGATGAGAGTCGGGATGAAAATAGAGGATTTAGGAGAGGTAAAAGAGATGATGTACATGGTAGATGTAACGATGGGGTAGAGAATATGGTAATATGGTTAGCATTAAAATGAAGAAATAGTCGTTCCATGGTAAATCTGACCTAGAAGCTTACCTAGAGTGGGAAAAGATGGTAGAATTTGTGTTCGACTGTGACCACTACTCCGAACTCAAAAAGTTTAGGTTGGCGGTGATTGAATTCTTAAATTATGCTCTTATTTTGGTGTGATCAACTTGTGACCACTAGAAGAAGGTTCAATGAGAAACCTATCGAAACATAGGATGAGATGTAGAGGGTCGTGAGGAAGAGGTTTGTATCCAATCACTACTATCGAGAAATGTTAAAGAGGCTACAAGGCTTGAAACATGGTATTAAGAGTGTCAAGGATTACTAAAATTCATATTATTTGAAATAGCAAGTTGAAACTCGAATTTGGGATATTAAATTACATGTATTCCCGTAATTAGATGATTTATTTATTTCACACATAAAACTATTGATTGAGGGGTATTTTCGCCAAATTAAATTAAAAATTGGTCTAGGCATGGTTCGCCGGAACGGCCGTGTCGCGGCCGGAATGCTCGTTCCGGAACGGGAACGGTCACTACCGTTTCAAATTTCCAGGGCAAATCGGTGATTGTTTTGTAGCGCTGTTCTTCGACGTTATAACGGTGGAATGGAACGGTAGCAGTAGGAACTTGCGAACGTCATTTTTTGGAAAGTTTATCAGAATTCTCTAGTGCCAGTGATAAAGAACATTCAACTGATTTTTCTCAACCATACATGGGTGTCGGAGAACATATAAGATGTCTTGGATTGTGGGGAAATCGACAAATTCAAATGAGAGATAATTACTGATCGACTATGTTGTATGGATACGGGTACGAGTATCGTATCAAATACGATACGGATACGTCGACACGTCAAATTTTGAAAATATTAGACACGATACGGCTAGGACACGACAATCATTAAAATATATATAAATATTATTTATATTTATATAAATTTAGTATTGAAAAGTAAAAATTATAGAAATGGAATGAAAGAGACGGACAAATATATTTATGGATTTAAAAGCCCAACAAAATTTATTTTAAATTATTTTTCTTTTAGTCCCTAGAAATTTTAATTTTTTTAATTAACCCCTAAAACTTTTAAATACTTGCAATTTTACCCAAACGTATCCGAAAAACGTATCCATGCAGTATCCATGGCGTGTCCTCGCCGTGTCCAAAACATATCCGGCTGGTCAACCCTAAACAAAGTCAATGATATGAATTTTGAGGTATCCGACACGCGTATCCGCGTGTCGTATCCGTATCCGTGTCGTATCCGTGTCCGATACTTCAAAAAAAAATTTAAGATATCCGTGCTACATAGCTGATCGATGAGTTACAATTGGTACTCTCAAAATGTTGGGTATGATCCGACTGGTTATCAATCAGGTGGATATGGGTATCAGAGTAATTATAATTCTAAACACGATTCTTTTGATAGATCATTTGTGTAACGTCCCGAAAATCGGAAAGTCCACGTGAACCACACACATGCAAATTATTAAATTTCTTTGGTATTTTATTAAATTGTTTTAAAGCATTAAAATGTATTTTTATTTTATTAAATTGTGTTTAATTATTTTTATGCATTATTATTGCATGATAGCATTTAATTCATGAAATGTTAAAAGTTCATGCACTATGATTTTAAGTTTCATTTCGTGCACGAACGAGAAGCGGAGACCGGAGAATTTTCAAGAAAATTATTTTTATTACACGATTAATTTTTATTAATTAATATAAGATGTTTTAAAGATATTTTTCATGTATTAGAATTTATTGGATATTTTTATCCGCATGATTTTAATTTTTAGCGATACATAAATTTTATCGAATCGGGGGAATTTTTGAGGGTTCAGTTAATAATTTCAAAATCTTTCCAACATGAAATATTTTTCGGGAGTGTGTTGGGAATTAATGGGCCAACTTTTAATCTCTTTGGGCTTAAATTTCTTTTAAGTTTTTAATTAAATCATTTAAGGACCATTAGCTACTTGATTAATAACTAATTAAGCTACCCTACACCCATCTACCCTCCCACCAACCGACACCCTCTTAATTTCCAATATTTCTCCCGTATTCCACCCATTCCCCATCTCATAAAGCTGAACGTTTCCTCGGCATTCCTTGTTCTTGAAAAATAAATCATTCCGGCACTTGTCTTCGATCTTCTCGCGCCATTTCATCTAAGGCACGCATTGTATCTTTATTTCTGCATCAATTACGTCATATATATGCTAATGATTGTGTTCTAGCCTTTAAATTTTCGATCCAGCCACAAAGAGGAAAAGCTTTCTGATTTATTATGTTTCCCTCATTCTTTTTGTTGTGGCTCACGTTTTCTTTGGTTTATTTCGGTTTTGTGCATGGTTCTTGTGCAACTCACATATTCTGTGAACTGTGGTGTAAAGGGGCTGCTGATGTCGTGGTTTAGGGTCTTTTCTGTCAAAGAATTAGGTGGTACAGCTGCTGGAGTCACTGATGGCCGAGGGAGTGAGAGTTATAGACGGGATCGGTGGTTCCTTGAAGGATGTCGAGTAGATCGAGAGTTGGGGAGGGAAGCTGCCGGCGTAGGGGTGATTCCAGGCTTGGGACCTGCCTCTGATGGGTTCGAACCATGATCTGGGAGAGCCTTAACGCTGCTGGCCTGAACCTTAAGAAGCACGAATGAGTCTAGAGCAAAGGAACTCGCGGTGGGGGTGCTTCAGCTCCTAGCGTGGAGGCTTAGTGTGTAGGCTGCATGGGGTTGGAGCCATGGTGTCTTTGGGTCCAAAGGAGTCCTAGGATGGTCCCAGGAGGGTTGAGTCGGTGCTGAAGCAGCCGGGCGTAGGCTAGAGCGCAAATAAAGGACGGGAGGTACTAGGCTTTATGTTTAAGGAAGTTGCTGGATTTTTCCAGCAGCGGTTAAGGGTGGTTAGCACGTGTAAGAGCTTGGTTTTTGAGGTTCTTAGAACCTTTTAAGTGTTTTTAGGGTGTGGTAAAAAGTTTGGGAAAATTCGGTTGAGTTTCGAATCGATTCGGGTTAAAACCGGGACTCCGGTACAAGTTTTAAAACGAATGGATTAAGTTATGAAATGAACTCGATATTACATCTAGGAATGATTATAAATATGTTTTGGGATGTTTTAAGGAGTTTGGTAAGTTTCGGATCAAAATAATGAGTTTTGGTTTTATCCGGGATTTAATCGCCGCACGAAACGTTAATTAAAGAATTAATTGAAACGCATAGATTTAAATTTAATAAAATTATGGAAAATTATATTTAAGCTCAAATAATTATTAGAAGTCTAAGTTTTTAATTTGGGAATTTTATGCTAAGGTTTGGTTTAATTCGGGATTAAAACGCATTAAAAGGTTATATTTAAAGATAAATTTAAAAGTCATAGATTTAAGCCAAATAAAAATATGGGAAAGTTCTTGTAAGCTTAAATAATTATTTGGGACGTGTTAGAGTCAATGAAATTAAGAAAATGTCAAAGAACTGAAATTTTACGTCTATGGGCAAAATGGTAATTTTTGGGTTTCCAGGGGCAAAATGGTCATTTTGCATCTGGGGTTAGATGTTGGTCCTAGCAGCGCCCTGAGCACAAATTTATGATATTTTAAATGTTCATGCATCATGATCACGATTTTAAGATTTTATGAAGATATACGTCGCATGCTTGGATTTAAGAAAAATTGCATTTATTCAAGATTTTTATAAGTGATGAACTAATGTTTTGAATGATGGGAATTAGTTGTGGCTATCGAAGTATATGTAAATGGTTAAGACGTATATGTAAATGCTGCTGATGAGGCCTAGGCACAGTGGATGGGTGATCCTGTCACTGATGTCCGACAGCCGCCAGGTACCGCGGTTCTATGTATGATGGATCCATCGTAAATGATGAATGATGTACGATAGTCACCTCTAATGAACTGAATTCACAAATGATAAATGATGAACGATAAAGGATGAATGATAAATGATGAACGATAAAGGATGAATGATGAACGATAAATGATAAACGATGAATGATGAATGATGATTAACGATGAGCTGTTTTGACACGTCATGATTTAACACGACACGTTTATGTTACATTTTTAAAGTTCATGAAAGGTATGTTGAATATGATATTTTTCACATGCTGTGTGCTATGTATATGTATTTGCTATTAACGGTGCAGGTGTGTTGAGTCTTTAGACTCACTAGGCGTGTGTGATGCAGGTGAGATTCATGATGAGGAGACTGGAGGTGCCGAACTCTGAGTAGACAGACTTGGTGGGGTGACATGACCCGAGGACCATATATTTTCCACATTACGATTTATGAGATTGAGAGGAGATGAAGATTTTCATACGTTGATGATTTTAAGATTTTTATTATTTTATGTTTTCGTATGATTGTGGATAAGTTCGGTTAATTTAAACTGAACTATTTTTACGGTAAGATAATTACGATTATTTTAAATGTTCTTTCGAAAAGCGCGAGATAAAAAAAATTCCGCACTTTATAAAACGAGTGAGACGTTTACAATTTGACTTTTCAACATCTGGTAGACATGGATATCATAAATTTAATAGAAGGACCAAATTGAAGAAAAATAAATCTTGGAAGCATCCGAGGATTGGAGAAAAGTTAGGGTGATTGTGAAATTTTACAGCCAATAAAGTGAGTTGGCGGACACTCAGTAATAAAAAAAAACGTAAAACTTTGGCAAGCACATTAAAGTGATACCATCAAGAATTTAATAGATCAAAATCACAGCCTTAATGAACTAAAAGAATAGCTAAGACACATCTTCATACCTTTGAACTTGTGAACAAGCTCAACACCATCTATGACTCGAATTCTACAATCGGCAGATGTGACAAGCACTTCAGATGTACTTCCAGGTGCAAACTGCAAAATATGTGAAATCAGAATCAAGTTTTTCAATAATTTTAAAAAACAAGCTTTTCAAGGCAGAGATGCTAAAATAATTTGAATAACAATTAGGAGAGCAGCCACCACTACCCGCTTTCATCTCCCTGAATAAGTGGATACATAGTTAGTGTATGTTTTTCTGCAGTTACTAATGCCATGGTTACCTGGAAACCGGTTATTTTCTTCTGATGGGATTTCTTCTTCTTATTCTGCAGATTTATCTGGTTTTTTTCCTGCAATTTATTGTCTGGAAAAAGATTGTAGCATGCATAAAAAAACTAATCAAGAGAAGTTTGTCTTATGCAACTAATTTACTATATCATACTAGATGTGTTGTATATGCAGCAGCTACCCTTGTATGAACCAACCAGAGCCCCCTACAATAATTTATGAACTTATTTTATAAAGACAAATTGAGTATATGCAAAATCAAATGGATTTATCCAGACTATGCACTAAAAGAAACTGAAACAATTAGAACTTACAGTAATAAATACAATTTATGCAAGACCTGTCCATCTGGTGTATAGCAAGCTGCCGTAACCATTTCATGCAAATCACTCCAATCAACAACTTGGCGATCAGGGATGCTCCATATGCGCACCTTAGCATCCAGGGATCCACTGATGAAGTATCTATCATCAACAGGATTGAACTGGATGCAGGTTACTGTTAAATCCAGAAGACTTGTCAGCAGATTAACAATATTTAACTCTCTTCAAAGAAAGTTCTTGAGCTCAGAAATCAAAAACTAGTAAGAGAAGGGGAAAAAATTCCTATGCGTTGAAAATTGAGCCAAATATCCATAAGCGACCTGGTCGATCACACTAAATCAATAGGCAAGCAACTAGACCCTCAACTACTCAAGAGCAGTTTCCTTCCTTTATCCACCTTATTCGCCACATCCACAATCTCTTAATGATTTCAAATATTTAAGGGTCCAAACCCCACCGAATACCCTGCTTATTTCATAACAAAACAATAAAATCCCACTTCAATTTTAATCTCATTATATACAATCAATCACTTGAACAAATCTTTATTGTTAATTTTACAAAAATTGCTATACTTTCTCATGTGCATCCTTTCCATTCTTCACGCACCAAGAATTATTCTTCATGCTAATCACAAAGACAACTAAATTTGGATAGGAAGTCTGGTACAACCATGCATCAGATTATGACAGTAATGATTGTTTCAAACAGGCTTTATTCAATGGTTCAACAAAAATTTCATGTAGAATAAAATCATGCATGGCCACAGGATTCCTTTTGTATGCTTACGAAGACTACCATGTCATCTTTTAAAGGAATCAATTAACACCAAGACCAATTTTGACAGTCCTCTCAGTTCACCTATTTCTGCTATTGTCCTTCGCCTTCCCAAAAGTCCTTGATCCATCCTTTATTTGTCACACCAAAGTCCAAACTATCATTTTTGCTCCATAAAGATTCCAGCATAATGCAGCTTCTCAGGTGTCAAATGCAGCATAACAAAGAAAGTTGGTAGTTCCATACTTAGGAGCATATGCAGTAAAGTATTTCAGATTTGCAGTAGTATTTATTCAAGAAGTCCCACAATCACAACCAAATAGACACTTTAAAGGCGGTCTGATCTCAAAGGTTGATAAAGAAGCTCGAGCAAGACAGTAACACAGATATAAAAAATTACCATAGTCGCTGTGCGAAAAGATCTTTAAGCAACACGTGGTTGACAAATCGCATAGCCGCACTGTTAAGTCCATTGAAGATGATAATAGTTGCTACAGACAAGAGAGAATGGGTTGAAGTGTGTTAATTTAATGTCCTAATTGAAATTAATAAATCTGTACATGGCAACATATTTTGGAAAAAGATTACAGTGAAAAACAATTCAAAATTGTGGCTGAAATACTTCTTAAAAATATTTAGGACAGCATAGATTAGAACTGCAGTAAAGTCACATAAGTAATATTTCCAAGTCATTAAATAAGTTGAATAAAACACTTGCAAGTTCCAACATTTCACTGGAAAACAAAGATTGGATCACTAGATTTTCACAGGGTTACCATTTGACTCTCAAGCTGCTTTGAACCATCAAGAGAAGTAGCTATGACAGTTAATAGATGTAAAGAAACATATATCCTTTTTTATTTATATAACCAGAAGGAATTATCATATGGAGAACTGTCCACGTTTATGGTGCTCTCTGACCTGCTGCATTACATATGTGACTAAGATAAAATCAAGGAATCACAATGAAAGGCCAGCGTAACTCCGAGGGCATCATACCAAGCACAAAAGTATTGAAAACGAAACATAAGAAACTAATATATTCCACAACAGGCAGTAATCAAAGATTATCGTAAAAGGTTTGCATTGCACATTGGGTGTCATAGAATTATAATCGTAGAATTCTACCAGTCACAGAAGGAAAAATTGTCTTACCTGAGATTTGGACCATGAGAGATCAAGAACATCATCTGAATGACCTTGAAACGTACAAGAGAGAAAAGGGAATCTGGCACCAACACTTGCTCAACACTCAACGATTTTCTACTTACAGATGACCTCCCTCTTTTCTTCATCTCGGAGTGACTATCTATATTGGACGACAATGAAGAGGGCTCTGGTGATCCATTAGCTAGACACAGTAGATTGAAATTCCCATCTTCAAATATATCAAACATGTAATCTCCCTTCTTCTCCGCTTCTTCAACCTGCCACACATGAACCACACGGTCCTCACCAGCACTAGCCAAATACCTACCATCCAAGCTAAACTTAATTGTCCAAATCGATCCATTGTGTGCCTGTATCTCCTGGCTCTTATACATTGCCGTAAGCTCTTTAACAGTCTTACCATACTGCCTGACACGAACTCTTTCCGGCCCATGAAAGGAAACATCTTGGCTATCATCCGTGGCAGAGCTTGATCTCCTTCCGCCCTTCTCAGAAAAAGTATCCCTCTCATCACTGCTTCGCTTATCCTTAATCCCAGCAACGGAATTCGCCATATTCTTCATACTCCTCAACCAGCTTCCTCTTCTCTTCATCTTAGATCCACTCCCACAGCTACCATCAGTCTTTGAATCCGAACCTTCCTTCTTCCTCTCATCTACATTCTGCCTCCTCATCAACACCTGAACAATGGGTGATGTCCCAACCGACATCTCAGAGTAAAACTCCTCCATGGCGAACTGCCTCTCGGTTCCTACTTCCTTGATTCTTTCCCACATCCCATCCTCCCTCGACTCATTCACCACAAACTCTTTCCCATTATCGAGATTCTTTATCATACAGACTCCACTTTCGACATCACGCTCCAAACTCTCATCCAACTCATTCTTAGAAGCAGGTGTTGAACTATTAAAACTCCCGTGTCGTGTCCCATCCACATCAATCTTAATTTTCGGTGCTTTACCTGGAGAACTAGAAATGTTCACCGGTGATTCAAGGCCACTACTCTGATTAACATTATTTACAGCAGCATCAATCACACCAGCACGGTCACTGCCAACCGAATTATCCAACCGAACTTCCAAAATTAGAGCAGAATCGCAGTTTGCATTTGATTTTGATCGCACAACTCCAGATACAGATGCTCTACCACTAATAACGCAATTCCGAGAAGAACCAAGGCTATTGGATAAATTACCACTAAAACTCTGAGATTTGTCACCAGGGTTCAAGTGATCAGGTGAAAGTAAGACAGTTCGTGAGGGGCGTTGGCGCAGGAGATAGGAGTTCCTACTAAGACCCATCTGGCGGAGAAGGTGTAAGCGGCGCTCCTCCACGGACAAGGGTTGGGAGGTCCGAAGATCGTAGTTTTCGCACACGCCCACAGGGAAATCTTGGCACGGGGCGGGATTGACCGGAATTGTGACTCTCAGGGTTGTAGTCTGGGCGATGATCGTACTCTTCCTCGGGCTCTGAAGAGTAAGGCGAGCAGGAGCAGGAAGTGTTGGAGGAAGAAACGAGGCGATCGAATGAGTCGTGGAAGCACTCACCATCATCATCTTCTTCCCAAGATTTGCTCATGACTTACCTTCTCCCATTGAAAAGCGACGGCCCGAATCACATTCACAGAAAGATCGGGTAGATCACTGGTTCTAGCTCCCCCAGCCCCCCTACCTCCCTCTGTAACGCGAACGAGAAAAGACCAAAGGGTGGGTGAAAATGGGCTTGGGGTTCGTGGAACGCGTGTTTGCAGAGCTGTGGAAGAGAAAAGTGCAGATCCGATGATGGGTTGGACAGAGAGACGCAAGAAGAGGGAAAATTAGGGAAAAGGGACTCCAATGTGATTTTTTTAAAAAAAAGGATACATAGGTATATTTACATTTTTGTCCCTAGATTTTAAGTTTAAATTCTTTAAACAATCGATTAAACAGTCTACTGCGTTAAAATTTCCATCTCCCTCACCGTAAACCCTCCGTTCCCAGAAGAAAAACCTTTCTCTCAAAGGCGACACGCAAACTCAATCGATTAAATGACAAACGAAAATGTGGTAATGTTCGCGTTTATTTCGATTTGTTTCTTCAGTGTTTATGTCGAATTTTTGTGTTTTTTTGCTGCTGTGTGTGCGTACTGATTTTGTGCGAAGGTGGTCGACCATGAAAAGATGGTCGCCCAAATTTTTTGGTCGACCACCTTTTTCGGTCGACCATGTGTGGTCGACCAATTTTTGTGGTCGACCAAAATGATTGGTCAACCAAAAACATTGGTCGACCACAATATTTATTGTAAGGTTTATTTTTCTCCGTAACTTTACTAACGTATTTATTTTTTGTCACATGTCTATTTGCCGAGGAAACTAGGCAGAGATACAATTTTTCGATGCAAATTGACAATTCAATCGAGATACAAAGAGATTGCTGAGGAGATTCATCGCTATTTGAACAACGAAGAGAGAACCCATTTTTTCGAGCAGTCGCCTTTTGGTAATTTGGTTAGGTATTATAGAGATTTTAACATTTCCAGTCAAATTCTATGATATTTAATGAGTAATCAGATAGTTGATAGTAGTAGTGATGATTTGTGGATGGTGGTGCGCAAAAGGCCAGTTAGATTTTCATTGTTAGAGTATTGTTTAATAACTGGTCTCGATTGCGCTCTAGAGCACGAAGATTTACCAGATAGAGGTGTATTTGGCACCACACACTTTCCCGGTAAGTTTGATATTGTTTTGAGTGATTTGGAGGGAAAGATTATTGTCCAAGAGCAGAATGAGACGGGTATAGATGTGGAAAAGATAAAGATGGCTAGTCTATACTTCTGTTGTGCCGTGTTCGGTGAGGCGACGAGGAAAAAGAGGATGAAAATCGACCCTAAATACTTGAGGCTTGTAGATAATTTGGATAGGTTCAACCATTATCCCTGGGATAGAGTAGCCTATCGGGATGCGGTCCGATGTTTGAAGAAGGACCTTTAGGGCGATATAATTACCTCACCGAGGCACAGGGTCGGAAAGAAGTTGAAGGCAGCTTCCTTGTGGGTGGTTTTTTTCTCCCTCTACAGGTATATTATTTTTTGTATTTTAAAGTGGATTTGTTATCTTTATTTCTATTAGTAACATTGTTTGAAATTTAGTTACAGATCCTCGCTTACGAATGTTATCTGAGCGTGGCACAAAGGTTTGCAAGGAGAAGAGATGTGGACGGTTTGATGTTGCCCAGGATGTTTCAGTGGGTGACTAGAACGTGGCCGTCAAACCGTGCCCCAACTGGTGTTGATATAACTGCAGCCTTTGGTGATTGTCCTATAGATGTAAGTAATATGAATTGATTTAATATAATAATTGTGGACATTCATTTTAATTAACATGATCTGTTATTAATTATATGCAGAATTGTCTTGGTTTTTTGACTCCTACTCCCGAGGAGCTAGTGTCACCGTATTATACGACCAGGCTTTTTGTTGATTCTGCACCTAATGCGGTCATCACTCAGGTGCTCGAGCTCTGGAGGCAAGGTCAAACAGTCATCTGTAGCGAGCACCCTCTGGAGTCTCCCTCAGTCCAGCACACGCCTTCTGCATATTCAACTCCGGATGTTTCCGGTACCGTTAGATCAGTCCAGCACACTCCTCTTGCACATGAATCTCCGGATGTTTCCGGCACCCGTTCTGGTGATCTCAATAGATCCAGCTCTAGCACCAGTTCTCCTATGCGTACGGGTCCTAGAGTCCACTTTGGACTCAATCTTTCCCGCAACCCATCGCCCTTGGAGCATCGTTTCGAGCGGCGGTTGACTGCCTTGGAGGATTCCATTATGTCTATGCATATTAAGTTGTCATCAGAATCTATTGAGACCAGGGCATGTATCAGGAATATAAATATGGCTTTAGATGACATGAAAGCAAGTTTTAATCTTCGTCTCGATGAGATGAGATCCAAATTGACTAAACAGATTAGAGCTGGTTTTGCTGAGATGAGGTCTAACATGCCAGTGCTTCTGGACAAAGATTATAGCGTAGCCTATAGCAGAGGGCGGAAGAGGAAATCATCGGAGGCAGATTTTGGTGAGTTAATTTTATTACTTATATTTATGTTTATGTAATTGAATGATGTAGTAGAATTGTCATTATTATTTTAATTTGTTTAATGTACGCTGTTAGGTGTTGATGAAAATCTGGCTAGGGAAATTGGCCAAACACAACAATTATTTGAGCCTAACCTTCCAGTCATTACAGAGGAGTCCTCAGAAGGTGAGTTAATGCACTTTTTTGATTTTATATTTATGTATAGTATATTTAACATTAAAATCTTTTTTTTAGATATGCAAGTGACTCCGGATACGCGTAAGTCAGGTGGCGAGGCGACCACGTCGAGAGGTTATTACACGACACCTTGTCTATTCATATTTGCATTAAAGTTGTTATTATTTTAATTTGGTTAATATACGCTATTAGGTGTGGATGAAAATCTGGCTACCGAACAGATATTTGAGCCTAACCTTCCACGCATTATAGAGGAGTCCTCAGAAGGTGAGGTAATGCAAGTTTTTTGATATTTATATTTATATTTATGTATAGTATATTAAACAATATATTTTTTGTTTTTAGATATTCAAGTGACGCGTATGTCAGGAGGCGATGCGACTACGTCGAGAGGTTATTACACTATACCTTGTTTATTGTTCATATTTGCATTAAAGTTGTTACAATCGATCATTTTACGCAGCGATTATAGATGACGGTGTGAGGCCACTTGCGGAGACCGTGACACTGAAGGTAAACAAGTCGCTGGCGCGAGTTAGGGCATCGATGCTCAAACATTCGTCAAGTAGGATTCGAGGTTTTTATGCCGAATATGAGAAGTCGTTGTACGGGTCCATGGCGATCGCAAACTCACGTGTCACAATCTCTGTAAGCATTTACAAAGTGTTTAAATTTTTAGAGAACTTATTTTAAAACATTGAAAACCTTTTGTTATGTTGAATTCAGCAAATCGACGAAGCTCTCCGTGAATTGCTTGAGATGCAGATCCGACATCCTGAAGTGATGTCGCCAGAGGTGTCGTTGATGGACAGACATTTCTACACTGCGATCTCAATTTTGGCCGAAGATAAAGATAACATTTTCAAAATAACTCTGGCAGGGAATGTGAGCAAAGTGAAAGGTAGTGATCCAGAATGGCCGTGTCTGTCGTGGGAAAAGGCACGAAGAATTCTCATCCCTGTCGATAGAGATGGGCGCTGGTTTTTGTTAAAACTCGTTACAGGGGTGAATAAGTACATTATATATGACTTGTTGCGAAGGCACGATCCCAAATTAAAAGATCTGAATGAGGAAATAGAGCTCATACTTATAAACACTGCTCGTCTGCTATCCATTGTTGGGAACAACCCACACCCCGAGAGGCCATGGAATATAAAACTACATGAAGAATTCCGTGCTAAAATTTTACAGTACGTTGTCAACTTTCTATTTAAAATATAATAACTTCATTTGAAATTTTTTAATTTTACAGTAAATATTTACTTCTCATTTTCTTTTCTTTTTCACAGTGAAGATTCCGGAGCATTTTTGTTAGCTGTTGTTGGATACTCTTTGTAGCACCCAAAAATCAAATTACGTATAAGCCATGCATAATTGATATTATTTAAATTAAAAGATGAATATTTTATATATATATATGAAGTGTTTTATTTATTTTAAAAGTAGATATTTAATTTTATCTTTTCAGGATAAATACGCGAGGCCGGACTGGAGTTTGGAGATTAGAGATAAGATTAATAATAAGATTAATAATAAGAAAATATTCCTAAATTTAATTTAAGTCAAAGAATAATTTAATTTAAAGAAAAAGAATGTCCTTGAGATTTAATAAATTAATTAGAGCTAAGTTGGTAAATAAGTTCTTTAGGTTAATATTTAATTAAAGATAAATTAAAATATGTAAACATATGGGGATGAATTAATCTAGGTATAAAATATTCAAGAAATTAATCATAGCATTTGAATATTTAAATTTGAGGTCATGCAATGCCATGTAAGAGTTTATCCTAAATAAATGTGTTAATTCACTAAAATGTTCAATGGGTGTTAAAACATTAAGAAGCTAAAATACAAGGTGTAATCAATAATATATTATGCAAATTAGTAATAATTTTGGTCCAACATTTAAAATATTTCAAAGGTTTGGTAACTCTCAATTCAAACCATCTCTAATTGCACTTCATGGTGTATTCATTCCCCATTTTTAATTCACTAAGTAGTAGTCAATTCAAATACTATAATCCACATCATTTTCCTCAAACCATTATCTAAGCAAATTAACGTGCACATGCAGTAGGAATAAGAAGCAAAAACCAACGACAGCTAGGGAAGGAATCATTTCAAAAACTTTCAACTTCTTCACTTGTAACTCCCATCTTAATGTATATTATGGCACCTTTAACAACCCTTGAACCTTCACCTTCAATATCTACATGTCGAAATGCTTTCCGTAGCTCATGCTGTACAACCATCTGTACTTCTTATCCGGGCTTGTCGAGGTGGGTGGGAATAGTTGAACATAGCATTTGCCGGAAAAGGCGGGAGGAGCAATGAAGTTTCATTCCTGACAATCTCATGCTGATCCGTCGATCTTGGAAAGCCAACTGGAGGCTCAACGCCCTCTGTTGTATTCAGAGCGGTACATAACCTTACCTTCGAAATATATTAGAATCACAGCAGCTTAGAGGCGTGAGTAGCAGCAGAAAACAAGAAAAGAAATCTAACTCCGTTCCGCCGCTCGTATTCGTCGTATTGATTTGTTTTTCTTCAAAACAAATTCCAGGCATGTATATGTTGTTTCTTTGCTCTTCAATCAAGTCCTATAAATATTTTTAAACATTATATGTTCAGGATTCATGAGGTAAAAACGAAGTTTTGACAGCAACTACACAAAATTTTCTGCACAGAATTTTTCCGTTTCCTATTTGTGTCTCACGGTTTTGGCTTGTTTTGTGGTTCAGGAGGTTGGCTCGTTTTCCAAGCACCCAAGGCTGCTGCTAGGCATGATTTAGAGTATGTTAGGGTGTTATTGGTTCATTGGTTTGAGTCCAAACATTTCAAATAAAAGCATGACAGCAACTATTTCCACAAGCTACAGATTTGGTTCACGTTTTTTTGTCATTGGGTGTTTAAGGTGTGTGTTCGAATCTTGGATGTCCTAGGGGCTGTGGCCATGGTTAGAACCCTCCCTTCACATGTCTAGGATGTGACCAAATCGATCTTTACAAGCTTGGTTCAAGGATCCATCAGATTTTTACATCAACAATGCAAGAGTCACTCGGTTTTCATGTTTTCAGTTTCTGTGTGAATGTGGTTTCGGTTTTGGTGTGTTGTTTGGATTATGGTTGGCTTCTAGCCCATATCCATGGTTCATAAAACTCTCCATCATGTCTAGATCGAGCCATGGTCGATCAAATGGCCCTTGGAACGAGACAAGACAGTAAAATATTTCAATACAAGACACTCCACCACAAGGGGTGCTCTCGGCTGGTATGCTGTTGATGTTCTAGGCGGTTGCTTGGGTTGTGGTTGGCTTTTAGCCCTTAGCCATGGTCCAAGCCATGCCTTAGGATGTTGGTAAGAGTCTCTGTTTGGTGGTTCAAGCCAATGGTCATTAAATTTCAGAGTTTACACCACAAACACACAAGCTGCTACTGCTGTAATTTGACAGCAACTTTTAGTTCGGTTTTGGTGCTTGTTTGAGTTCTTGGTTGGGTTTTAGCCTATGGCCTTGGACTAGGCACTACCTTAATGAGTTAGGAAAGTCGTTTTTTTGGCCGTTTGTGATTTGGTCGAGTTTAGAGGTCGTACGAAAATTTACGGTGAAAGGTGCCAAAATGACTCTCGAAAGAGTGTTTTATGTTTTTGTGTTCCATTCACCTATTTTCGTGTTTTACAGTCCTTGTGCATATTTTTCAGTATGTTTGGGGTATTTTTAATCATGGTTAAACTTCGGTTTAATGTTGGTTCGGGTTGGTACGATACCATGATTAAAAATCAAGTGGTTGGTCCTAATAGTCTCATTTTTGGTTCTATTGTCAAGTTCAAGTCAATATAATATTATTTGCATGTGTCACATATTAGAGTTAAGTCGCAGCAAGCCTGGGAGCGATCCAACTCATCCAGTAAAAATAAGGTTATAATTACGTGCATAAAAATATAAAATGTTTATTTTTGAGATATATGGGATATGTCTTGTGACCACCTTATGTTATGGGTTTGGAAGTCGGTAGGCGCAACCGAGGACCTCTCCACCCGGTGACTTACGACCGGTTTACGATTATGTATGGGTACGGATATCCAGTCCAAGGGCTGTGGTGATCTCTACCGCCCAGTATACTGTGGTTTAGTCTGATCAGGCGCTCACGTTATGTTATGGGCCACTTGCTTAGAAACATTATCTCTACCAGAAAATTATGATATGACATGACAGAGCTCTATTGAGCAAAGCTTTTACGTATGATTTTCAAATATGCACGTAGTTATAATTATTCATGATACGATTTTCACCATGCGCTTTACTATACCATATTTTTACGTTGCATGCGATTTTATGATATATTTATTTGTTATTCACGATATATACATGTTGAGTCTTTAGACTCACTAGACTTGATTGTTGTAGGTATTGATGAGGCCGAGACTGCGGGCGGAGACCAGTGAGCGATCTTGGGACAGCAGTAGTAAACCCAAGGACCTCATGATTTAGTTTATGCATCTTTTATTATTCAAACTCAGTTTTAATACGTTGAATTATTTATAACTTGTTGTTTACGTTGGATTATTTTAAATTGTTGCTAGAAAATTTTATTTACTTCCGCTGTTATTTTAAAGTTAAAATTATTTACATGTTTATTTTATAAATGAGACAAGATAATTATTTATTTAGAAAAATTTTTATAATTCCGAAAAAATATGAATACGAAATACGGGCCTTTACACTCCTTGTCTAGGAAGAGTGCGCAAGTAGTACTAACTTTAGATGATAGATTAGTATCTGAGTTTAGATATTTTTTAGCTTGTAATATGTTCCTAAATGATTGGTGATTCAATGTATCGGACAATTTTTAGTAATTATTGGAACATTGTTTCTTGTTTAGTTCACTGGTAGTTATTTGGTCGACCACTCTCCTTTTTGGTCGACCATTCTCCTTTTTTGGTCGACCAGTAACTTTTTGGTCAACCACTCTAGCATTTTGGTCGATCACACTAGCTTTTTTGGTCGACCACTCTAGCTTTTTGGTCGACCATTAGCTTTTTTGGTCGACCACCATTGTCCTTTTGGTCGACCAATGTGCTTTAGGTTTTAGGGTTTAGGGTTTTAAGGGTTTAGGGTTTAGGGTTTACGCTTGAGGGTTTAGACCTGTTAATTCACGATTTAAATTATGTGTTTTAAATTACATATGAATCATAGAATCGCAAATTCACGATTATGTTATATGTAATAATTGACACGTGTCACGATCTCACAAACATGTTACATTTAAAAAACCAAATGAATCGTAATTTCAGGATTATGTTATATGTTTTAAATTACATGTTAATAACAGAATCACAATCTCAGTATTTTGTTATATTTTAAAAAATATGATTATGTTATATGTTTGAAGTTACCTATGAACCGTGGAATCACAATCGAACTATTTTGTTATATTTTAAAAAAATATGAATCGCAATTTCACGATTATGTTATATGTAATAATTGACATGTGTCACGATCTCACGAACATGTTACGTTTAAAAAACCAAATGATTCGTAATTTCAGGATTATGTTATATATTTTAAATTACATATGAATCACAGAATCACAATCTCAGTATTTTGTTACATTTTAAAAAATATGATTATGTTATATGTTTGAAGTTACCTATGAACCGTGGAATCACAATCGAACTATTTTGTTATATTTTAAAAAATATGAATCGCAATTTCACGATTATGTTATATGTAATAATTGACATGTATCACGAGCTCACAAACATGTTACATTTAAAAAACCAAATGAATAGTAATTTCAGGATTATGTTATATGTTTTAAATTACATGTTAATAACAAAATCACAACAAAAAATATGAATATGAATCGTAATTGCATTACGTTATATGTTTTAAATTACATATGAATCACGGAATCATAATCTCACAACTTTCCTAATTTCGACAATTATTAATATATATACAAAAAAAAATTAATGATCGACCATCAAGCTCATGGCCGACCATTAGCCTTTTGGTCGACCACTCTAGCTTGATGGTCGACCAAAAAACCTAATGGTCGACCATTAGCTTGATGGTCGACCATTAGCTTGATGGTCGACCATTAGGACAATTTTGGACCACCCTCGAGCTATCTTTTGCTGAATTCACCGATTGAAGGAATTCTGTTTTGTTTTCTTCTGCCAACTCTCTTCTCTAACAAAGGAGGCAACACCAATGGAAAATTAATGTTGCGTGGCCATTCATTTTCTTCCGGAACAGGATACACAGTCTCTAAGTAAGCCATGCACCATGACATTGTAGAATAGTACTCTGAACACATATCATATAAATCAATCTTGGCTAACCCACTGACTGCGATGGTATGAGCACATGGGATTCTATCAATATCAAAAACTCGACATGTGCATCTTTTTTATTCCAATTCCACTATGGCCGAATGTCCACGACTCCTAACATCAAACTCTAAACGTCCTAATTCAAAAACTTGTATTCCCTGGGCATCTGTGAACCCTGCTACGAAGAATTCCCTCGATCGTAGGGGTCATATTACTGTTACTTGCAATTAATGCGTGACGATATCGGACAAACCAAGATGAGGCCAGTTTCTGCAAAGAATCTAAGAGTGCAATGATTGCCAGCTTCCTTTCTTCAAGTAGTCTAGCATTGATCGACTCAACCCCGTTTGCCGTCATAATATTGTAACGGGTCTTTGGACAATATGCTTGAGTCCATCTATCAAGTGAGTCTCTCTCGTCCAAATATTGCGCTGCCTCAGGATATCTATTCCTAAATTCATTGTATGCAATATCAAACTCGATACCCTTATAAATTTTTGCAATGCGCAAAAACATTTCGGTTGCACCCTTTTTTTGCATCTAGTTTTCATGTTTTGGGATAAATACCACGTACAATGACCATGATGTGCATTCCTATATACAGTAGAAACCGCATTAATGATTCCTTGATGCATGTCTAAAATTATCACCAATGCATCCTCGTCCGGTACTACTTCTAACAACTTCGTTAAAAACCAACTCCACAAAGAAGTACACTCGACATCTACGATTCCCCACGCCAAAGAATATTGGTGATAATTTCCATCTTGTGCCGATGCCACCAGTAAAACACCATTATACTTGCCCTTCAACCACATACCATCAATTGATACAACTTTTCGCATACTTCGATATCATCTAACGCATGCACCAAAAGCAAGAAACATATACTTGAATCGATTTTCCTCGTCGACAAATATGTCTGTTATGCTTCCTCGATTCATCTGCTCAACCATGTGCAAATAACAAGTCAATTTAGTAAAACTCTGCGTAGGATCACCTTTCAACATATTGTCTGCTATTTCTTTCCCTTTCCAAGCCTTGTAGTATGATATATCAACATTCATACTATTGCGCATCATCGACATCACCGTTTTCGGTACAATTGGCACTGGATGACCTTGAAATTATCCACCAACATATCACGAACAACAACAGAAATCGCTCCACGGATTCTCTTTCGTCTCCCAGTCAAACCACATGTGTGTGTGTTGCAATATGTCCGAACAGAGAATGCATGTGAATCATTCTTAATCTTTGAGGTCCAGATTCTCCACTTACAATCACACACTACACATTTTACGGCGTACACTTTTTGGCTACTTTTAACCGTCTCAAATTCAAAGCAAGCTTTCAAACTTATTCTAATTAGCTCTTTTTTCACCGCTTCTCGGTTTTAAAACTCTTGACCAACAAACAAGTTTGAACCATCCGTGAATGAAAATGTGTCATTATCAATATCCACATCTGCAACCAAATTTGCGTCATTAATTGCAACCACATTTGCCTCGACCTCATTTGCGTCATTACGTGCTTCATCACATAACTCGACTGTGTTACTATAATCCACATGCATGGCATCCACATTATGTGCTTCGTCAAAAAAGTCACTGCTGCTATTACGATCCACAGAAACAATATTCAAGTGAAAATACTCATCAAAATGCCTCTGTTCGTTAATATTGCAATTGTTTTCATCAATACCATATCCGTGCACATTAACAAAAGAATCAAAAGAAGCAACACGTTCAATTTCAACTTGAAGCACTGGCCTACTTCTCGGACAACCAAGATACAAATATGCTTTCAAATCATGGTCATTCTCTATATAAATTGGTTGAATGTTGCACGGCAAATCTAGAAGATAACTCAACCTCAAGTTGGCAGTGTCTTCTACTTTCCCAGCTCTATATAGTTCACTTTTTAAATTTTCAAAATAACAAATATCATCATCCACCGCAATAGCGACAAACTTTGCATTGGGCCCTAGATTCCATTTATATACCAGCCCCTCCGTCACTTCCCATTTCCCGTCGAAATGAACAACAATAACTGTTGATATATCTACAAAATGCACCAAAAAATATGATAATTAGAATGGACAAAATTTTTTAATAACAAAAAAAAAAAGGCAGCACATGGTCGACCAAAAATTTAATGGTCGACCAAGAAAATTTCTTGGTCGACCGCTATTATGTCAATCGATCAAGATGAATACATCACGGTCGACCAACTTAATAAGAGTGTGGTCAACCAAGAAATTCACTAAACATGGTCGACCAATAAGATTTTGGTCGACCACGAAAAATTCTTCTTGATCGACCATCTTAATTTTGGTAGAACAAAATTCTTGATTTTTATTTTGGTCGATGAAGAAAACAATAAACGACAAGTATTATTGATCTTAATTTTGGTCGATGGGTTCAAAGAAAATGGAGAAAACTTACTGTGATTTCTCTTCAAATACAGACTACAGACGAATTGGTCTTCAAATACAGAAGAATGAGGCAAGATCTGGATCTGAGGAATGAAATTAAATTACAGGAGAATGAGGAAAGATCTGGATCTGAGGAATGAGCACAACAACACCTGAGCACAACGACAGGGAAATGTGGTCAATTTCGATTTAATGTAACGCGGAAGCAGCAGATGCGGTAGATGAGTTATTTAAATTTGGGAAGCCGATAATGGGGGAAAATGTGCGTGAAACGAGAAGAAAGAGAAGATAACAATTAATTTAGGAAGTTATAATGTTAATTAAGGTTAAATGTACTAATCAAGAGTCAACTCCTTCTTTTTTTTTTAAAAAAAAAGTCAGACTCCTTGTTTTTTAAATTCTTCATGTATTAATCCTATTTTTTTAATTGTCCCTATGAAGTAGGATATTGAATTACCGATTGTGCTGTATTTTTTGTGTGTGAGGTGTTACTCAGCATTCCAAACAAATAACTGAAAGTTAAGAAAATATCAATTTATTAGACCACGACCGCAATGTATGAGTCAACTCTGCTGATATTCACAATCAAAAGTATTATTCTTAGCATAAAAAATAATATTTTTTCATAGATGACCTAAATAAGAGATATGTTTCACAAAATACGATCCGTGAGACCGTCTCACATAAGTTTCTGTCAAAAGAAAATATGTACTTATAATTATAAATAATCAAATCATTAAAATTGATATGTTTTGATTTTTATACCAATAAATTGGCTTTTTAACTCTTAATATCAGTATATTTATATGACATCAGACTGTTGATGTAAAAAAGAGAAAGTATATGTCTCATCCAACTCAATCTTGTAACATTTGGTTAGCATAGATAGTGTCAGAATTAGTCTAGATGGTTTGAAATGTGATTTATACCAAATTGAGTTTTTTTCTAATTTTTTTGTCGATTGATTATTTTGATCGCTGGTTCATGAGATATCATCAAATATTTCAGTCATCAGATTTTCGGTTGGTTCAATGGGGGTGTGCAATTTTATAAGGATTAAAATTTAGGATATCTATTTAATTTTCGTGAGACAAAAATATGATTTTTTATATTTCACGTGGTTTTTTGTTGCAATAAACCTTCACAGTAATATTTTTTTTTCGTTTTAATATGAGATAATTTCAAAGTTTATCTGCTATTTTACACGTACACACCGAGGGGTTAGAGATATGTATAATCCCACGATGCAGGAAGAGCCGCGCAAGATCTTGTGTCTGATCCAACATACGAAACTATTCTTGTTCCTTGACCTCAACTTGCCCTTTAATTTCTCAAAAAATGGAGATAAAGACAAAATGTGAGCTCCGATTTGCACGTTAATGGTGGTTCCGGTGGAGAAGGTGGGACATGGAATCTGAAGAGGATAAAGACCTCTTCCCCATCGTTAGGGGCAAGCGCACCAAACGGTATATGATTCATTCCCCTATAGCCTTCACCACCGAACCACCGGGCAGAGATCACAACGCCGCCACAGTCTCCGACAGACGCCACCACCCCATCTCCCCCGCCTCCATCTCCTCAGAAGAGAGCACCACCACAGGTGTGGAAGACACCGCCCGCTGCCTGATTTTCTTAGCCCACGGCCATTTCTCCGGGAACCCAGGACAGAACAACGATTCCTCCACCGCCAGTACCGCACAGGGCGGCGCCGGAGGTGACCATCAGGTGAAAGGAGCGTGCTTGTATACATGCAAGACGTGTAACCGTGCTTTCCGCTCCTTTCAGGCCCTCGGAGGCCACCGGGCCAGCCATAAGAAACCGAAAAATGAGAGAAAAGTATCCTTGTCCCTTCGCGAAGATGATTTCCGATCACCGTCATTATCGTCTTTAAGAAAAGAATGTCCCCCGATTATCTATCTCTTCAACTGAACAATTTTCCCACAACCGCCGATTTCGCCACACCGAAACCGGCTCCGTCTCCAAGAATCCACACGTGCTTGCATTGCAAGGCAGAATTCACCTCAGGCCAGGCCCTCGGAGGGCACATGAGGCGGCACCGTTCCGGTCTGGTTAGTCCATCTTCGAACCGGAACGCAGCATGCATTTATATTGAAGAACATAATCAAGTGATTGAGGGCGAGAATGAAGAAATATCGAACAAGACTAGTAACGGGCTGGCTCTGGATCTTAACCTTCCGGCGCCCGAAATGGTTTTAACTTTGAAGGATTAATTATTTTTTATAATGTTTTTATCTTCAAACTAAAAAACAATTTGTTGATAATCTGACTTATGATCATATTAAAAACTCCAACAATCAAGAACTTATAATTTCTTCCAATCCATAATATTGTTTACAAGCTGTGAGGAGCCCGAAAGTTTATTAAACTTGTGTCATTACTTGAAATGACATTGGATTACTTGATATCAAAATGCAGTTTTTGATTTCTTCAACAATAAAAAATGCAGTTTTTGATTATCATGAATCATCAATATGTTGGGGACTCGAGATGTCTTTATAATTGCTAGGAATCACAATTTTTGTTGGGAAAAATTGTTTTTTTATCATGTATGTTTGTCTCTTTGTGATTTTGAATTTTTATATTGCGAATTTCAATTTTAATATGTCATCTTTATTTTTTTACAATTTTACTTTTTTTCTGACTTGACGATGTCGTGACATCAATGCAGTGACGATGTGACATTGACATATATAGTGTCACATCATCACTCTTGATGAAAAATGAAGAATTGCTAAAGATCAGAAAATACATTATTAAAACTAAACTCTGAAACCATAGAAACTCAAATCATAATATGACAAAATTACAAGCATTTTTCTAATTTTTGTATGCAACATATCCATCTCCGGCCCATGGTTTGTTCCGGCTATCAGAAACCTGAAAACAATAATAAAGAAGTAATAGGCCTAAAAAGGATAAGAGTCTCGGGTTCAAAACATTCATCAACCCACTATTAGGACGTTCTTGATTACTACTTAAGTGTACTTATTTATCAATATTTATAATTTAATTACTTACAAACTCTACTTGTTGAATTATAATTATTCTCCTAATTCGAATACTTAATCCAAATGCAATATACTTAACAATTAGTGCATGTACCTTATTTTATAAATTATGTGAACGCGCTTGTTATATGAATTATTGCCAAAATGACACACTTGCTTCCACATACAACAACCAATGTACAATTTTCAACATTATATAACGATCCTACTCATTAGTACACCAAGAAAAATTTAAAGTTTCATAATGATAACACAACTCTCACGCAATGGAGTGGGTGAACAGAGTTGATGATCCTATTTGTTAGTAAGAAGATATTTGGCTACCGTCCGCTAAGATTTTTTCTTCACGTGCTTTTTGCTGTAACGGGTTTGGCTTCGCCTCGATTGTTTTGATGTTCTTGGTCCCTGTATCATGAAAATTTAGCTGCAATCTGATGAGTTTTCTTAGAGCATGAGTTGTGAAGTTAAAATCTTGCAAAAGCTGATTCTTGGTAAGAAATTATCTGTTTCTGCTTGCATTCAATTTTTGAAGTTGAGTTTTAGCTTTAGTTTTAGATTCTTGGTTCTTAATTGACTCTGGAATATTGTTGAAATTAGCTTGTTCTGAGGAATAATTTAGAATCTGCAGATTTTGGTTAACTTCAGTGATTATTGAAAGTAATCCTCTGGAAAAACAAAATGAATGTGTTTTTTTTGTGTGCATGTACGGTATTTATTCTGTGGTAAAATGGATGAATGTATGTGTATGTATAATGTGTTCTTCTTTAGGAAATAAGATTTATTATCCAAGATGTAAGTGAGGAAATACCTTGTTTTCCATAAACAGTTGAGGAAATACCTTGTTTTCCATAAACAGTGTATGGATGCATAAAGCAAATATCCAAGAAAATGCAGAGTATCACTTGTAATAGAGTCCTCTGATATCTTCTTTTCTTGTTAAAGAGATCTTGTTTTATTCCCTTGTGTGTTTTCAGCAATGTCTTGGAAAATTATAGCGGTTTCATTAATCGGGCTTCTAGCATGGTGGTACAAGGCCGCCTTCTGCCCTCCCCCGCCGCTCATTTGTGGCTCTCTTCGTGGCCTACCCATTACCGCCCCCTGAATTAGGCTTAGAGATGGGAGACACTTGGCTTATAAAGAGCATGGAGTACCCAAAGATATAGCTAAATACAAAATCATCTTGGTTCATGGCTTTCGTTTGAGTAGACATGATGATGCTCTTACCAAATCGGTATTACCACGACCGGCTGTTCAATTCTGATATTTTATTTGAAAATGGGTCTCCGTCGGGGGGACTTATCTGTGGCGGAGTTTATCCGCAAGTTTGATCGGGGCGGTCACTTCGTGCTTCTTATTGCCAGGGATGCCGGATAGAAGCTGCGACACTTCATGGATGGACTGAGACCTACCCTTCGCCGGGATGTGATGCTGATGAGGCCGGCAAGTTACGATGAGACCAATTCCTGTGCCTTTCAGGCGGAGCAGGCGCTCCGAGACATAGATTTTGAGCTGCAGCGGAAGCGACATCAGCCTCAGTCCGGTTCCCAGCCACAGAAGAAACAGTTTACTGGGCCGCTGAATAGCAGGGGCAGTAGAGGTCCCAAGGACAGGGTAGGAGGCCGCAGCAGCAGCAGAGACCTCCTCAGGCGCCAGGGGCGCCTAAGCCAGATGATAGGAAGCCGTGCCCTCAGTGCAGCAGATTCCATTTCGGCGAGTGCAGGTGGGAAACCTTCAAGTGCTTTGTATGCGGTCAGGAGGGCCATAAAGCAGCGGATTATCCTAGGAACAAGGGCCCTACTACTGGCCGGGCTTATGTGATGCATGCCGAGGAGGCGGAGGCAGCGCCAGACTCGACACTGATTACCGGTAACCATGTTGTTTAAGATTTTAATTTTTCGCATGATTGCTTGGGTTTAATGATTTCCTGATGATTTACTTATTGGGATTGATAACATAGAAGTAATTAGGATGCATGCTCTACATATTTGGAAATTAAGAATTTAATTGTTTGATCCGAGAGTTTTGGAGACCTAATTGTAATAAAGGGTAAATTAAGGACCATAATGCAATTTTCGAACTCTAAGGAGTTAATTTGCAACTTTTGAAATTTTCTGAGGATGAATTTCGAATTTTGGGGAATGATATTTGGGTTAATTCAGTGATTTTTTGAATATTTTAGGTTAATTGACGATAAGAAGTCCCTTAAGTTCAACTCTATTAGATTTGATGGTAAGTTTTGTCGCATGTAGGATACATATTGCAGGTGTAGCCACGCATGCATTGCTAGATTCAGGGCTACACATTCATTTATATCTGAATCCTTGGTCAAGCGACTAGGAATCATGCCAGTAGCGATGGATTCAGGGTTCAGGGTATCGATCCCATATGGGGATCAGATGTTCACCTCCCAGATAGTGAAGAGATTGGAGCCCCGATTACAGAAATATGCGGTGCACGGATTTGATAGTGCTATCACTACCAGAGTTTGACATCATATTAGGTATGGACTGGCTATCTTCTCACGGTGCAGTCATAGATTTTCAACAGAGGTCAGTTTTTGTCAGACCAATCAGTGGGAAGCCGTTTGTTTTCGAGACAGCTAGACATCAGCAGATGCTGCATGTCATTTCTTGCATGTGTGCGAGGAAGCTTATCAAGAGAGGCTGCCAGGCATTCTTAGCCAGCATTGTATCAGTGACAGAGCCAGTCAGCCAAAGGCTGGAGGATGTGGATGTGGTCAGGGAGTTCTTTAGTGTGTTCCCTGACTATGTTTCAGGCATCCCACCAGACAGAGAGGTGTATTTCTCTATTAAGATTATGCCCGGGACAGTGCCGATATCTAAGGCACCCTACCGATTAGCGCCTGCAGAGATGAAAAACTCAAGGATCAGATTCAGGATCTTCTGGATAAGGGTTTCATTCGCCCTAGTTTTTCTCCTTGGGGCGCTCCAGGATATTTCTTAAGAAGAAGGATGGCATCATGCGTTTGTGCATTGACTACCGAGAGCTGAACAGAGTTACAGTTAAGAATAAGTATCAGTTGCCTAGAATCGAGGACTTGTTTGATCAGCTTCAGGGAGCCTCAGTGTTCTCCAAGATAAACCTTCGATCCGGATACCATCAGCTGATAGTGAGAGAGTCAGATGTGTATAAGACAGCCTTCCGGACGTGTTATGGGCACTATGAGTTCTTGGTGATGCCCTTCGGTCTGATGGACGCACCAGCGATCTTCATGAATCTCATGAATCGCGTATTCCAGCCATTTTTGGATCCGTTCATCATAGTCTTCATTGACGATATCCCGATCTATTCGAAGAGCATGGATGAGCACAGTCATCATCTGAGGACAGTATTGCAGACTCTATAGGATAGACGAATTTATGCCAAGTTCAGCAAGTGTGACTTCTGGCTTGATAGAGTGGCATTCTTGGGCCACATTATATCTCAGGATGGCATAGAGGCCGATCCCAGCAATGTAGAGACAATCAGAGATTGGCCAATTCCTAAAAGTGTGACAGAGATCCGTAGTTTATTGGGATTGGCAGGCTATTACAGAAAGTTCATCCAGAACTTCTCTTCTATTGCGGTGCCTATGACCGCATTGACAAAGAAGAATGACAAGTTTATCTGTGGACCCGAGTGTCAGGTGAGTTTTGACAGACTGAAGCTAGTATTGGCCACTGCACCAGTACTAGCTATGCCATCAGGGCAGGGAGATTTTGTGGTCTATACAGATGCATCTAAGCTTGGATTGAGAGCAGTTCTGATGCAGCAGGACAGAGTGATAGTCTACGCGTACAGACAGCTGAAGGTTCATGAGCAGAACTATCTGACTCATGACCTCGAGCTAACAGCAGTGGTTTTCGCCCTAATGATCTGGAGACATTATCTGTATGGGGAGAAGTGCAGAATATTTACAGATCATAAGAGCCTGAAGTACTTCTTCACACAGAAGGAACTGAACATGCGACAAAGAAGATGTCTTACGCTGATAAAGGATTATTATTGCGACATTAGCTACCATCTGTGTAAGGCTAATGTGGTCGCAGACGCTCTGAGCAGGAAGCACGCTGTGATTGCCTATTTGTCGGTGCAGAGTCCGTTGCAGGCTGAGATTCAGATATTTGAGCTTGCAGTATATGCCAGGAGTGAGGCCCCGAATCTTGCTACTCTGACAGTACATCCGACTCTGAGAGACAAAATCCGAGCAGGGCAGACTTCTGACGAGCAATTACAGAAATGGAGACAGAGGGACGAGACTAAGGGTCAGAGAATATATACAGTTGTAGACGGCATAGTCAGATATAGGGACCGCCTATGGGTTCCTAACAGTGATTCCCTTCGAGCAGATATCTTGAGCGAGGCCCACAGCACCCCGTACTCCATCCATCCAGGGAGTACGAAGATGTATAAGGATCTACAGACTCTGTATTGGTGACCGGGTATGAAGAGGGATATTCTGCGTTTCATCTCCGAGTGTTTGACTTATCAGCAGGTTAAGGCAGAGCATCAGAGATCTGCAGGAAAGCTGAGGCCACTCCTTATTCCTGAGTGGAAATGAGAGAACATTACTATGGATTTTGTGACGGGGCTTCCGAGGACTACTGGTGACTTAACGCCATCTGGGTGATTGTTGATCGGCTCACTAAATCGGCTCATTTTTTACCGATCAAGAAGACATTCACCATGACTCAGTACGCAGAGCTATACACAAGAGAGATAGTTAGACTGCATGGGATTCCAGTGTCCATCGTGTCAGACAGGGATCCGAGGTTCACGTCTGCATTCTGGAAGAGTCTTCACCAAGCACTGGGTACGAAGTTATTGTTCAGTACTGCCTTCCATCCTCAGACATACGGACAGTCAGAGAGGGTGATTCAGATTCTGGAGGGCCTACTCCGAGCTTGCATGATTGACTTTCAAGGCAGCTGGGAGCTGAAGTTACCTCTTGTGGAGTTCACATACAACAACAGTTATCAGGCATCGATAGGTATGGCTCCATAAGAGGCTCTGTACGGGAGGAAGTGTAGGTCGCCAGTTTATTGGGATGAGGTAGGAGAGCGAGCAGAGTTGGGGCCGGATATTTTCAAACAAAAAGCACATCTAGTGGCCAGGATTAGGGACATGATGAAAATCGCACAAAGCTGCCAGAAGAGCTATGCTGATCAGAGGCGGCGAGATCTTGAGTTCACAGTAGGGGATCATGTGTTCTTGAAGGTAGCACCAATGAAGGGTGTGATGAGGTTAGGGAAGAAGGGCAAGCTCAGCCCTAGATTCATCGGATCATTCGAGATCCTAGAAAGAGTAGGGACACTTGCATACAGAGTTGCCTTACCGCCGAATTTGGCGGGAGTTCATAACGTGTTCCACGTCTCTATGCTGCGGAAGTACATGTCGAATTCTTCACATGTGCTTAACTATGAGCCACTTCAGCTGACACCACATCTATCATTCGAGGAGAAACCAACTCAGATTTTGGACAGACAGGAGAAGAGACTTCGGAACAAGGTGATCCAGATGGTCAAGGTCAAATGGTTGAATCATTCCGAGGAGGAGGCTACTTGGGAGACCGAGACTGAGATGCGGTGTTGCTACCCGGAGTTACTCGGTACGTTCTAAATTTCGAGGACGAAATTTTATTTAAGGGGGGGAGAGTTGTAAGGTTCAGGAATTTAATTCACATAACCTGAATGTATGCAATCTAGGACTTTTATTTTTAATTACGTGCTTAATTATTCTTATGCATTTTATTTATAATTCATGCATGATAGGATGTAATTCATGAAATTTTAAAAGTTCATGCATTAGGGTTTATAGATGTATTTCACGCTCGAGCGAAGAACGGAGACCGGAGAATTTTCAGAAAAATTTATTTTATTACATGATTAATTTTTATTAATTAATAAAAGGTGTTTTAAAAGGTATTTCTCAAGAAATGGAATTTTATTGGGTATTTTTACCCGCAAAATTTTAGTTTTAATGGTACGCGAATTTTATCAAATCGGGGGACTTTTTGAGGGTTCGACTAATATTTTCAAAACTTTCCAACACGAAATATTTTTCGGGAGTGTGTTTAGATTTAATGGGTCTATTTTTAAGCTTATTGGGCTTAAACTCTTTTAATTTAAAATAAAAGTTAATTAACCTAATTGTTAATGATACATTATTACCTAATTAACCCTACACCTTTTATTTCACAACTCACCAACCGACACCTCTCCTTTTCAGCCAACTATCATAGGTTTCCTTCATTAAAGATCTATTGGTGCCTCGGTTTCTCTTGTTCTTGCAAAGGAAAAGTTCTCCCGAGTTCCCTCGTCTCGTTCTTGCTTTCCAAACATCTTAAGGCACGCTCTACACCATTATACTTGCATCACACATGTTTATATTGCTATTAAGTGTGCATATCGTGTAGGAAACTCTCGATCCACCAGGGAGCAGGAAGGATTTTCGATTTTGTTTCTTACCGTGCATTCTTTGATTTTTGTACTCACGTTTTTATAGTTTTGGTTGCAAGGAGCTACGGTCTTGAAGGTTTATGGGCTGCTAGTGGTGTCAACATGTTGGTAGGGGGCTCGGGTTTGTCGCTGAACGCAACAAGGGGAGGTGCGTGAAGAGGGTTCTTAGAGGATAGTTCGGGTTCTTGGGTTCCATCTTGCAGGGGCCGAACCAAGGCCTGGACCAGACCATGTGGGGTCTAAGCCGTGGATGAGGAAGGCCTGAGCATCGCTGGTGCCACCCTTGGGACAGATCGAGCGTGGCTAGGAGGAGAGGCTGCGAGTTGACATTTCTTGGGGTGCTAGCGTGTGGCGTGATTTCTCTTGTGCATGGGGCTGGGTCCTTGGTTCTGATAGGTTCCTTAGGGTCTAGTCTAGTTTCATGATAGGCTGGTTCAGGGCTGGTGCAGTCGGGATAGGCTAGGGACGTGAGTTTTTGGGAATATGAAGGAAATAGAGTGCGAACAAGAAGGGACGAAATATTTTGCTAGGTTCTGGAATTTTCAGCCGTGAGTTAGGGGGGCTGATGACATTGTTTTAGGAGCATTATAGTGTTTTTAAGTATGATAAAAAGTTGGGAGAGTTTTGGTGCAGTTTCAGTTCGATTCGGGTTAAAACCGGGACCCCGGTTCATGTTTTAAAACGAATTGGTTAAGTTGTAAAATGGGGTCAAGTTTACTTCTAGGAATGCTTTTAAAAATGTTTTGGGACATTTTAAGGAGTTTAATAAGTTTCGGGTCAATTTTAGAGGTCCAGGGATGAAACAATAATTTTTGGGTTCTAGGGGTAAAATGGTCATTTTGCACCTGGGGAGAGATTTTGGTCAAGACAATGCCCTGAGCACAAATTCATGATATTTTAAATATTCACGCATCACATTTATGATTTTTACGCAATTACGATAAATACGTTGCATGCTTGGTTCAAAGAAAAAATTACGTATATGCATGTTTTTATTAAGTGGTGAATATGATGATGTTTTGAAAGGATGGGAGTTTATTGTAACTGACGATGTATATGTATACGATGACATGGGATATGATGAGCTGAGGCCAAGGCTCAGTGGACGAGTAATGCTGTCGCTGATGTCCCCGCCGCCGGGTACCACTGTTTTATTGATGGATCCATCGAATAGAGCTGATACGATAGAGCTGATATGAAAGTCACAACTAATGAAGTGAATTCAATTAAAAGAAAATGTATACGTTTATGATAACATGAGATGACATGATTTAACACGTATATGCTGATACGATGATACATGCTATGATTTTTACCATGTTTTGAAAGGACACGTTTACTTATACGATTTTTACTGTAGACTCTAAATGTATGTTGATTATGATATTTTTCACTGTTGTGTGCTACGTATATGTACTTGTTATTATTAGTACAAGTGTGTTGAGTCTTTAGACTCACTAAGCGTATGTGATGTAGGTGAGCTTGATGCTGATGAGACTGGAGGTGCTGAACTCTGAGTAGGCAGCTCTGGTGCGGTGACATGACCCGAGGACCGCATATTTTCCGCATTATGATTTACGAGTTTTAAGAGCATACGAACATTTTCCTACGTTGATGATTTTAAGATTTTTATACGTTTATATTTACATATGATTTTGGACGAGTTTGGTTATTTTAAACTGCGCTATTTTTACTGTCAAATATTTAAGATCATTTTTAAATCTTATATTTTTCTGTAGAGCGTATGCATGCGAATTAAATGATATTTCGAAAATGCGAGCTTTAAAAAAAAATATTTCTGCATTTTAAAACGAGTAGATGTTACAGCTGGTGTCCCCGCCAACTATACACCAAGATACAGAACAGAAAAATGGTTATTGTTGCCCTGCCGTCTGGTACCATGGTTAAGCTGAGATTGATCAATTGGCCGAAAGATAAAAGGATAATCACAATTAACAAACAGATTTCACCCCAAAAGGAAATGTATATTTGTATGTGTACGATGAAAGAAAAAGTGTATGATGAAAGAAAGATTTAAGTTTATGCATGTTCATGATAAAGTTATTTTATTAAAAATATTTTTCACGGTTGCATGTGGATGTGTACATATTACTTGTTAGTACGGTTAAGGCTTGCTGAGTCAATAAACTCACTAGGTGTGAAAGATACAGGTGAGGATTTTACTGTGGAGATAGGAGGGTTGGATGACTGATTTGGCTGGACGGATGGTGCACTAACCCGAGGACCTTTGTTAGTTTTTCCGCATAGTTATGCTTTTACAGTACATTAAAGATTTCATTACTTTTGGAAGTAAGAGTGGTTTTTGCGATGATTTATGACGTTTATGCTATTTTTAAAAAAATATCAGTTTTAGGTTTGATTTGACGTTTACAAATTTATGAATTTTATGACATTTACTGAGTTTTAGGTTGGATTCCATATTTAGAAGTTGTGAAATTTAGCTTGACTGCTAATTTTTTAGGAGAGTGCAGGTGCCTAATTTAGGAAAGAAGTTCCAAAATAGGCAGCTGTCAAAAATGAGACAGTGAAAAATGTTGATATTCGAAATTATCGATTTTATTATAATAACAAGATTTGTATCATCGTCACATTGGCTTTGTTCGATCGTCGATCGAGTTTATAATGAGCCACAGTTATTTAATTAATAAATTTAAAATATGTTAATTAAATATTAATTATGTAATTTTGACTATTATGTAAAATTCTCATGGAATATTTTAGAAAAACCTAGAATTAATTAATATTTATTTAAATAAATTATGTATTAACAAAAGTTGCTACATGGAATGATGACTCAACATGGATTATTTGATTAATTAGATAAGAGAGTCATAATTTAACTCTAACTATTAGGAGTCTAGTTAGACAATAAAGTTTCGTGGAGATTTTTGACAAGGTGAAAACTCCAAGTAATAGTACTGTTAATATTCTAATTTAGATTCCTAGTAGGATTCTAACTTAGTCCATGAAAATTATAAATATGACAATTGATGACATATTAAGATGCTAGACTTTTTCTATCTCCTCACAAACACAAAACTCGACCAGCCCTTTACTTGGAGAACAACAAGCACCCGAGCTCATCTGCAATCACTGCCGACCGTCTTCGCTGCCGCTACTTGCCGTTGCGTTGTCATCGTGATTCCGGCAACCGATTCTCAACGCAAAATGTAACGTCTCGAAAATTTGATGGTCCACGTAAACCACACGCATGCAAGTTGTTAAATTTTTTTTGTATTTTATTAAATTGTTTTAATGCATTAAATACATGTTTATTTCATTAATTTGTGTTTTAATTTGTGTTTTATTCAAAGTTTCATGCATCAGGATTTTAAGTTGCATTTCGCTCTCGAACGAGTAACGAAGACCGGGAATATTCTGGAAAAATAATTTTATTGAATAATCATTATTAATTATTTAATATGAGTGTTTTTTAGTATAATTTTTGAAAATGAGCATTGGTTGGGTATTTTTAGCCGCCGGGTTATATTTTTAGCCGGTACGCAAAATTTAGCGAATCGGGGGACTTTTTGAAGGTTCGAACAATATTTTAAAAAAGTACCTAAACAAAATATTTTTCGGGAGTGTTATTGGGCTTGATGAGATTATTTAATTACTTAATGGGCCCAAATCCCTTTTAATCCCTTTATTTTTGATTAAGGACCCATTAACATCTTATATTATGACTTAAACACTTCATTAGGAAGACCTAAACCTAATTGATACATGGTGGCCACCCCTCCCCATTGAGCAGCACCTTTCTGAAATTCCAACAACTTTCAGCTACTGTTTAAGGGTCATTAGTGGTCTGAAATAAGTGGTTTAGAGGCTGGTCATGTAGGATCGAGTCATGGTTCGAGTTGGGAAAATTTTGGATAAGTTTCGGGTTAATACCGGGACCCCGGTCCAAGTTTTAAAACGAATCGTTTAAGTTTTAAAATGGGCTTGATTTTACGTCTAAGAAAGGCTTATTAATATTTTTTGAGGTGGTTTAAGAAGTTTGGTAAGCTTCGGGTCGAAATTTTGAGGTCCAAGGGTAAAATGGTCATTTTGGGTTCTCATGGGCAAAATAGTTGCACTCGAGTCGAGTTTTGAGTCCTGGCAGCGCCTTGATCACAAATTTAGCATGTTTTTAAATGTTTGTGTATCATGTATATGAATTTTTACGTATATATGAAAATACGTTGCATGATTGGTTTTAAGGAAAATTTTACGTATATGCATGATTTTATTAAGTGATCAATATGATGACACATTTTTGAATGATGTGAGTTCGTTGTGACTAATGCGATGATATGTTAATATGATGATATGTAAGGCCAAGGCTTAGTGGATGGAAAATACTGTCGCTGATGTCCCCGCCGCCGGGTACCGCGGTTATATGTAGATGAATCCATCCCCAACTACAATGATACGAAAGTCACAGCTAATGAATAGAATTCAAATTAAGAAAATGAACACGTATATTTTTATATGATTATATATGATTGTGCTTTGACAGGTTACGATTATGCATACGATTTTCCATGATCATGAAATGTATGATGATTACAGTATTTTTCACCGTTTCCTATTATATATATGTATTTGATATCACGTTACAGGTGTGTTGAGTCTGTAGACTCACTAGGCGTGAATGTTGCAGGTAAGCTTTTCGATGAGAAGGATGGAGGTGATGATGATTGAACGGGTGGATTTGGTGGCACACATTAACCCGAGGACCTTGTATTCTCCCGCAAAAATATGATTTTGTGGGAACACATTTAAACAGTTTTTTAAGTGGTTGGTGACTTTATTTTGTTGTGGATTTTGACAGATTTTAATATGCTTGACGTTTTATATTTTTAAATGGTAAATTGTTTAGGTTGGTTGCTCTTTTCATAATTTTAACTGTATTTATTTTATTCAGCTGTGTGATGATTTCACAAAATGCATATTTCGAATTTTATGGATTTATGTATGCATGGTTTCGGCCATTGCATTTTTTTTTTAAAATGTTCAGTAGAATTTTAAAATGGTCAGACGTTTCAGTTGGTATCAGAGCCGACATCTCCTAGTACGGTGTGGTTCGGGGACAAACCAAGCGGAAGCTGGTGGGCATGTGATGCCCGGGGCTGAAGAGGCGGGGGTGATCACTGTTGCCATGAGGTTACATGGACAATGAGCGGCTTCTGGCAGGCTTTTAGGTGGAGGGAACATGAATGAACTGATCTTACACCGGGAAGAGAGGGATTCCGAAACTGTTCAGGTATAGGACTGTGCAGTTGAAAAGGGCTTAAAAGATTTGATATGTTCTACTCATATCAAGAATGTGTATCTTTTTTTCGGTAGCTCAACACATAAGAACTCCAAAGTTAAGCGTGTTTAACTTGGTGCAATTTTGAGGTGGGTGACGCATTGGGAAGTTTCCTAAGATGGGTGTGAGTGAGGACATAAGGATGCTGGAAAGACTCGTCTTGGTACAGCGAGGACAGTCTTCGAATTTGGGGCGTTCCACAAAACTTCATCTAGTTTTCTAATCCAAATTAGACGAGTAATTCAGTTTTCGATCGTACACCTAATTAGGAGATTAAAGAACGTGTTACTTCAAAATAATTATTCTCGGGGATTTACAAGAAGGACTGTCTCCTCTCAAATACAAAATAATTTTGTGTCCAGTGTGTAGAATGGAAAGGTAAATAACTATAAATATCTCGTGTATGGATTTGAATCATACGATGTCCAATAAACTTTTATTGTCAAAAAAAAAATTTATTTGAAAATTTTGAACTTTCTCTGCGTCATGGGTGCGAGAAAATGATATTCTAGCAATGGTATCAAAGCTAGGTTTTCAATCTTATGATTCGTTTTTGTTTATTGTTTAAATTAAGTTGAGTAAATTTATTCTAACCCCATCTAAAATTTCCGTATAATAACAGCCTTGAAAATTAGATAATAAAAACAAACAAAAAAATTATGCCAGCACACGCTGGCAGCCCCCACAGAACTGGGCAGCCCAATTTTTTTTTAAAAAGTCAGTGAAGTCTCGGGCCGGGCAGCTGCCAGTAAAGTTTTTAAAAAATAAAAAAAATTAAAAAGGTCTCAGGCTGGGCAACGCGCAGCCCTGCCTATGACGTTTACCATTTTAAAACTGCGGAAATATATATATATATATATATTTTTGTAAAGCTCACATTTTGAAATTTATCATTTAAATAAATTGCATGCATTCAGTCTTACTAAAAATATCATTTAAAAATAATCATAAGTAATTACCAATAAAAATATAGCAGAGTAAAAACGAGTAAAAATCCTAACATCAAACAGTAAAATAAAAAAGCCTAAAAATGCTCATATCCTCTCAATAACATAAAATCGTGAATGTACGGAAAATCATGAGGTCCTCGGGTCATGTCGCCCACCAGGTCCCCCGGCTTAGAGTTCAGCACCTCCAGTCCCCTCAAAATCATGATCACCTGCATCACACACGCCTAGTGAGTCTAAAGACTCAACACACCTGTATCGTGATAACAAATACATATACGTAACAAGCAGCAGTGAAAAATATCGTAATCTACATACATTTCATGTCTGCAGTAAAATCATATGCATAATCGTCGCCTGTCAAAACATGATAATTGTGGGGACCCAGACGCTAATCATCTTCTTAATCATCTTTGGGATTTAATTATCAATTAAGATAAACAGGGTCTAAAAATTGTTCTTTTTAAAAATGTAAGTGCGGAATGTAATGTAATTTAACTAATATACATCTCAGTAGAAAAGTACAATAATGTACAACAATTATTCAACTAGTCTAAGGTTCAACTACTAAATTTCAAGTATTAAACCAAGTCTACAATAAGTCCGGAATCACCACTCTAACTCATCTTCTCTCATCATCTTCTTGACCCCGATCATGTCCCATCTGTTGTCATGCACACATACAAAACAAGACAACAGCCGGATACTCCGGTGAGAATAAATCCCAGTATAAAACATGTATACATGCATATACACAATATAAATCATAAAGCATATTATCATGCATAAAATCCATAACAATAGATTTCATAGTCTATGAAACTAAATCAAAATAAGCATGCAGTAACAATGGGTTCCATAATCTCTGAAACCAAAATAAAATAAGCACGCGACTCAATTCAAGTCATATCTTGACTCAACTTAACTCTAACTCTAGGGATCCCGATGTGAATAAGACGTCACTGTCTGTCACCTACCCTCCCAATCGGGGTGACTGTACGTATTATTACTAAACTTTAGCCCTGTCTATATCGAATATCTACAATCGGAGTGACTCTGATCTGAAGCGTCGATACCACCGAACATCTAGTAATTTGGCGAATCTACCAAATGACTTTCCTATCTCAAATGCTTGAATATAATTCTATAAACAAAGCATAATCATATAAAAAGATAAACAACAATTATAGTATGTGATTTTGTTGGGAAACTCAAATTGAATCTCAGTTTGAGTTGTGTCTTCCCCAAAACAAAACATGAATTATACCTTTGTCTTCCCGGTCTGACGAAGACGAAGTCTTGTATCCCAATCTGTCCATACCCAGTCTGGCAATGACAATCACATAAATACAATATCAGTATATAATTCGATTCAAAACCTGTTCTGATCAATACTCAAATCAGTATATAATCTGATCCAACTCTGAACAAGTTACAATCTAATTCATATCAACGATATCATCGAAATCATTACTGAATCTGATCACTCTAAATCAACTGATGTTTCGACGGCATAACAATACAGTTTCGATATCCCCGTCAATCTCAACATCACAAATATAATATCAGAATTCATAATCAGTATCAGTACAATTCATAATCTCAATATCTGTACACTTAAGATCAGTAACAACACAACTCTGATATCAAATCTCAATCAATTCAACTCTGAAAATCATAACAATTGTATAACCAGTCTATTCTTTAATCTGACTTCAATTATACAATGCCTACTGTAGCAGAAACATCATATCTGATTCATATTCAATTCTGACAATATCATAATTTCAAATCATGTCTAAACGTAACAAAACTTACGTCCAGTTGTAGCCTGCGTTGATAGGAACACAGTACTGAAGTCGAATTTAAAATCGAACGGACTGGATTCTTTGCAAATTGAATTCTAAAATCACGAAGTAACACTTCTCCCCAAACTCTCGATTTTCTTCTGAATAATCTGAAGGATAAACGAGTTATATATATATATATACATACCATGCATGTAGCGAGGAAAGTGGCGTCGTGCATGTTCTACACGTTGCGCGCATATGCGGGCACAAAGTCGCGCATATGCGCCGGTAGTTCGAACCAGCATTCTGTCAGCTCGCGCATATGCGCCATCTACGTCGCGCATATGCGCCGAACATTCTGCCCATCCCGCGCACCGCGCATGTGCACCATCTACGTCGCGCATATGCGCCGAACATTCTGCCCATCCCGCGCATGTGCACCATCTACGTTGCGCATATGCGCGAAAGGTTCTGCCTTCCTCGCGCATTTGCGCCCAACACGTCGCGCATGTGCGCGAGGACTTCTCCTTACATCTCATGTCAAATCTTCTTTCGGCTCTCCCGGTCTGATCCGTTCCGTTTATAATCATCTCGATTAATAAATAAATCATTTCAGATTAATCTCAGATTACAGTAATAAAATCTCGGGCCTTACAATAATAATAATGGCATGTATCATCGTATCAACATATACGTGTTCGTTTTCTTAATTTGAATTTTGTTCGTCAGCTGTGACTTTCGTATTATCATGTCATTCGATGGATCAATCTACGTGTAACTGAGGTACCCGGCTGCGGAGGCATCAGCGACATCATTACCCGTCCTCTGAGCCGCAACATTTTGTGTCATCATGTCATCGTGCCATTGTATTAGTCACAACCAACTCCCATCCTTCAAAACAAGTCATCATATTCACCACTTAAATAAGAGCATGCATATACATAATTTTTTCCTTTAAACCAAGCATGCAACGTATTTATCGTACTTCCGTAAAAACCATGACCATGATGCATAAACATTTGAAAACATGATTAGATTGTGCTCAGGGCGCTGCCAGGACCAAAATCTCACCCCGGGTGCGAAATGACCATTTTGCCCCTGGAAACCCAAAAATTACCGTTTTACCTCTGGACCTCTAAAATATACCCGAACCGAAACCCAAAAATTACCGTTTTACCCCTGAACCTCTAAAATATACCCGAACCTTGCCAAACTCCTTAAAATGTCCCAAAACATATTTATAAGCATTCCTAGACGTAAACTCGAGCCCATTTTACAACTTAACCGATTCAAGTTTAAAACTTGGACCGGGTCCCGGTTTTAACCCGAATCGACTCGAAACATAACCCAAATTTTTCCAACTCTTTACCGCCCCTTATAAACACTTAAAAGGTCCTAAAACCATCAAGACTCAGGCCCTAAACATTTCTGAACGTACCAAAAAGTTGCTGGACAGTTTCTATTAATCTCTTATCTAACCCTTCCATGCACCACTCGAACTCTAGCACCCCTAGGCTCGCACCAGCTCGCACCAGTCACGAGCCCAGCCATCTAGGACCCAGACTAGACCCTAAGGGACTTACCCAACCCACTGGAACCACCCCCATGCACGCTAGAGATCGCGATCACTCCCTTGACCCAAGGGACCACAGCTCGCGGCCGATCCTCCTAACCCACGCTCGATCGGTTTCAAGGGGTGGTTCCAGCAGTGTTCGAGCCATCCTCAGTCGTGACTCAGACCCCACATGACCTGGTTTAAGTCTTGGATCTCCCCTTGCACCGCCGGATCCAACCATTCACGTGATCTCCTCAAAACCCACACCAAACACAACCGCCCTCTCTCTCAGCCCTTCAACCAACAGCCCCAACCACGACTCTACACCTCAAGGCAGCCTCTTGTCATCATGTTCAGTCCCTAAACAAACAATAAAACAGCAGCCCCTTGCACAGTTCCAGAAAAACGTGAGTGCAAACATAGGGAGCAAGAAAAACACATGAAAATCGAAACTCTCCTATGCATATGGCTGGATCGAGGCTTTTAAAGCAAGAACATATTCTTCAGCATATAAAACGCATATGATGCTTGAAAAATGATACAAAGCGTGCCTGCTGATCTTTTATGCGAGAAGATTGAAGAGATGAGCAACGGGGAAGCGCCAGAGAATTTTTTTGATGCAAGAACAAGCTATGGCCCAGCCTTGCAGTCGAGAAATTGTTGAAACTGAGAGAAAGCTGAGTGGAAGGGGGGTGTCGGCCAAATGGAACAATTAGGTTTAGGTTAAAAGTGTGTTTAACATTATTTAAATAGATAACAATAAGCTAATGGGCCCTAAATTGTCAATTAAAAGTTTAAAAAGAGTTTTAAGCCCAATAAGGATAAAAATAGGTTCATTAAATTCAAACACACTCTCGAAAAATATTTCGTGTTGGAAAGTTTTTGAAAATATTAGCCGAACCCTCAAAAAGTCCCCCGATTCGATAAAATGTACGTATCGCTGAAAAATTTGCTCTGGCGAGTAAAAATACCCAACAAAGTGCATTTCTTTAAAAATACCTTTAAAACACCTTATAATAATTAATAAAAATTAATCATGAAAAAAATTAATTTTCCTGATAAATCTCCGGTATCCGTTCCTCGTTCGGGCGCGAAATACATCAAGAAACCCTAATGCATGAACTTTTAAAATTTCATGAAATAAATTCTACCATGCAATAATTATGCATAAATTGCATAAAAATAATTAAACGCATAATTTAAATAAAACTCATAGATTGCATGCATTCAGGTTACGTGAATTAAATTCATGGACCTTACAACTCTCCACCCTTAAACAAAATTTCGTTCGTGAAATTTAGAACGTACCGAAAAACTCCGGGTAGCGACTTCTCATCTTGGTCTCGGTCTCCCAAGTAGCTACCTCCTCGGAATGGTTCAGCCACTTGACCTTGACCATCTGGATCACCTAGTTCTGGAGCCTCTTCTCCTGCCTGTTTAGTATCTGAGTGGGTTTCTCCTCGAATGACAGGTTCGGTGTCAACTGAAGTGGCTCATAGTTAAGCACATGCGAAGGATTCTACATGTAATTCCGCAGCATGGAGATGTGGAACACATTATGAACTCCCGCCAGATTCGGCGGTAAAGCAACTCTGTATGCGAGTGTCCCAACTCTCTCTAGGATCTCAAAGGGTCCGATGAATCTAGGGCTGAGCTTGCCCTTCTTCCCGAACCTCATCACACCCTTCATCAGTAAGACCTTCACGAACACATGATCCCCTACTGCGAACTCAAGATCTTGCCGCCTCTGATCAGCATAACTCTTCTGATGGCTCTGTGCAGTCTTCATCATGTCCCGAATCTTGGTCACTAACTTCTGCTGTCTGTCTGATAATATCCGGACTGTTGCGACGTTGATTGTTGCACTCCCAAGAGCAGGTTGTCCACAAGTAGTATAATTCGGTGAGTCCGAATATCGTATCCACAGGGAAGCTAAGGTAATTACAAGTCCACTACAATGTCTTTTGTTTTGTTTTTGTTTTTGTTTTGGTTTTTTTTTTAATTTTAATTGTTTGAATCTTTAATGGGTAAATTTTAATTGTTCAAATTTTAATTTAAGTAGTTGAGATTAAAGGATCCACTCTTGGTATTTTAATAAAGTTAATATTAACGAATATTATTGAAATCCACTTAATAAAATGGTTCCAATATATTAAATAATCATATTTATATTATGTTATATATTATTATCTTATAAGTATATAATATATACCAAAACTTATAAATGTGGTCAAGTATTTATTGTGCTATATAAATTTGTAAACACTGAATCAAGGTTCCCACTTTAAATGGTTGGTAAAACCAAACTAACATTTAAATGGTACCAAGAAATTAATATTATGATATATTTATATATAGTAAATCAAGGTTCCCACTTTAAATGGTTGGTAAAACCAAACAAACATTTAAATGGTTCCAAGAATTTAATATTATAATATATTCATATATAATAAATCAAGGCATCCACTTTAAATGGTTGGTAACACCAAACTAACATTTAAATGGTTCCAAGAATTTAGTGTAACATATAGCAACAATAAATCAAAACTCCCACTTATAAGTAGGGTATAAAAATGCTTAAAGAAATAAATATAACATAAACAATAAATAATGATTAAATAATATAAAACATAGATTCTTACCTTTTAGTAACCTTATTATCATGCCAAGAGTTTCACCTTTTCATCTCAACTTTAGGAAGTTAGCTATTCATTATTCAAAGTGTAAAACTTTGAATATGAAATTAACATGCTAATTATATTTAAATGAAGAAATAAAGGAAAAATATAGAGATAAATATTATGAACTCAAAGGTTTGTTCATAGAATGAGGGATATCTCAATACATTACAATGCACCCCTATTTATAGCCAAATTTGGGGAGACAACCACAAATAAAATATTATTTTTTTACACAAAAGTCTTCATTGGTGTTCCAAGATATTATATTATATTACACATCACTTTTGAAAATCTTCTTCTTGGAATTTGCTTCTTCACATAAAAGAAACATGTGGATAATTGAGTTGTCTAGTTGTGGTATTTTTTTCAAATCATTTGACCAAGTAATTTGAGAGATATGGTCAAAATACTAGAGCATGGTAAAACTGCCACTCCTTTGGTAACTTTATTTGTTGCTTAATTTGATCCCAATTGTGAGAGGATTTTTATCTCATGCTTGACACCAATATTGTAGATATTAACATCAACTTTCTACAGGTCCAAGAATCATCTTAATCCCATTTGCAACGCCAAGTTTATTCTTGTTTTATCGAACCTGTAAAAAATAGTAAAAACTTGTAATTACACAACAACTTATATTTTATACAATTTATTATAAAACATATAATATTTAAACATTTAATAAAACAAAAACTATATATTTATATTATAAAACATTTAATTAATGTACAATTTTTATGTTTATCACACCTCCCAACCAGCTTATTGCTAGTCCCTACCAATTTAAGCGTTAATAGCAATACAAAACATATTGATTAATTTAAATAGAAATGTAATCAAAACTATCTAAGTGTTTAAATTAAATTTGAAAACTGTCAAAGTTATATCAAGATCATCATAATTATAATTTATGAAATAATTTGAGATGATCAATTCAAAGCTTATTTCAGGTAGTTAAATGTACACGGCCTTCAGAAATTCCTAGTAAGAGTCTCAACTCCATATCCTCACAGGTTAATAAATGTTTCAATTTATGGCAACGATTTCTCTCATGGAGTTGGAATAAAGATAAATGCTCAGAAAAATGGTTTACAGAATGCAGACAGACAAACGAGCCAAACTAATCAAAAGATAGAAAATCCATTGATTCAAAATCTAGTTGTTCTTATTATATATTTTTTCCTGATATTTTTTTATTTATTTATATTTTTTTTTGCATAACATCATGGAATCAGACTAAGTTTATGCTTCTTGACCACATATTTATTTAATTTGTGCAATAAATTTCTCTCTTTTTTTTTGTTTTTTGTTTTTTTTATGAGAGATATATGGGTCGTAGCATATAACTTAAAAATTACATAGATATTCAATATCTTTCTTTTTGTATTTTTCTCCCTTTTTTTTCAGGAAATATCAATTTTTTTTCTTCAAAATAAGAACTCAAGATCTAAACAATAGATAGTCTCTCTCATGATCAATAAAGGCTCGAAAGCTGTTTTCTCAGTCCTCTCCACTCACTCACAAAATATGTGTGAGTTTAAAATTATAGGCACTCTTATAAGGTATATCTTGGGCCATATACTTTAATACCTGATATTATCACAATGGTTAATCACTCAAAAAGATTTCATAAATCATATTTTTATATTGATCAGAATATTAAAATTGACTTTTTTTTTCAAATAAAAATTTAAACATTCCTAAATAGATTAATGCATGTTCTAATTTAAATCTTTCAAACATGTAATGTATGACAATTTTTGCAAAAATTACTAAGATACAAACAATAAACATGATTTTATTTTAAAATAATATATATTATTTTTTTTATTTATTTTTTAAAATTTTTTTTTTATAAGTTTGTTCTCCCCCCAATCAGAATATGACATTGTCCCTAATGTCAAAATAACTATTAATAAAGAGTACGTAATGAAAGAGATATCAGCTGGAATTTTATTGAAGATAACAAACTGAAACAAATGCAAACCAATCCACGACTTTTGAATCAATGATCTAACTTCCTTTTCTTACTGCTTGATTGTGACCAATTGATCTTTGTTATCATCGGATCAGGCTTATGAACAAAAGCTTCCAAATCATCAATTAATTGGTCGGCAGTCGAAGCACAGATGAGCATCCGTCGTGAATTTTCTGAAATGAAATTAATTTTCCTCTGGTTTTACGTCCAGAAACGGATTCAACGCCTTCTATGAGTCGAGGATATGCTTCCCATCCAATTTTCTTATAAATTGGCAAACATGGTCTTTTTTAGTCGGATTCCCAAGACTATGACGCTCATCTTGGAATTGTTTCCATAAACGGAGAAGTTCAATATGCACATGTCCACTAGAATGCGTCTCAAGAGTCAATAAGATGTTATCTAAAGACTCCTTACTCAGCCCATTCTTAATGAAACCAATTTTATCTTCTCTGTTATTGGAAACACATCCCAAAGATCTGCATCGTTTGTCACAAGTCCATCTTACACACTTATGACAAACCCCTAAACTTTTGGCCCTTCGTTTTCTCGCATAAGTGCTTTTTCCTAATCCAGGCAAATACCGAATGATCAATGATTGTGGAACTTCTCCTCCTAATCAGACCTTAGCTTCTATTACAAGACGAATATCTTCTGGAATTCCTTTTTGCATTAGCAATCTCTAATCTTTCACACCTTCCTGCATAAATTTTTCTTAGATTATTTTCAGAAACAGAGGGAAAATATTTACAAATTTTTGAGAGAATTTCATCCATTTTGAAAAGAAAAGAAATTATTTTTTTTATTTTTGTATCAGCAATTGTGGGAAACTGATTTAACCGACTATGAGAGTCACGGAGTACCGTTATCCGCCATTTAACCGGGAAAATAAAAATATTAAGAAAACCTGAAATAAAAACAAACAAACTTAAATGCAAAAAAAAAAATAAAAAATCAAGGATCAGAAAGGGAAATAAACTCTTCTTGAAAGATTTCATTTTCTAAAAATGGTTTAAGCCTTTGTTCATTTACTTTAAAAATATCACCATTTTTAGGATTTTCAATATCCACAGCTCCATAAGTATACACATGCTTTACAACATATGGGCCTGTCCATCTTGATCGTAATTTTCCTGGGAATATGTGAAGTCGAGAATTATAAAGCAAAACTTTTTTACCAATCTCAAAAGATTTTCTAAGAATTGTTTTATCATGAAATGATTTGATTTTTGCTTTATAAATCCTTGAATTCTCATACGCATCATTTCTGAGTCCATCAAGTTCATTAAGTTGCAATTTACGTAATTTGTTGGCATCATCCATGCTTGAATTTAAAGTTTTGATCGCCCAATAAGCTTTATGTTCCAATTCCACAGGCAAATGACAATGTTTTCCATAAACCAACCTATAGGGAGACATATTCAATGATGTTTTAAAAGCTGTTCGATATGCCCAAAGTGCATCATTAAGTCGCAGAGACCAATCTTTTCTATTTGAGTTAACAGTTTTTTTCCAAAATTTGCTTTATCTCCCTATTAGCTAATTCAACTTGTCCATTTGTTTGAGGATGATAAGGAGTAGTTACTTTATGAGTAATACCATATTTTTTCATTAATGAAGCAAATGGTTTATTAACAAAGTGAGTTCCCCCATCACTTATCATGGCTCGAGGAATTCCAAATCTACTAAAAATATTTTCTTTTAAAATTTGATGACGATTTTATGATCATTTTTTCGACATGGAATTGCCTCTATCCATTTGGAAACATAATCAACTGCAACTAAAATATACAAGTATCCAAACGACGATGGAAAAGGTCCCATAAAATCAATTCCCCAACAGTCAAAGATTTCAATTTCAATGATAGGATTCAAAGGCATCATGTTTCTTTTTGAAATCGCACCCAATTTTTGACAATTTTCACAGATCTTGCAGATTTCGTGGGTGTCTTTAAACAAAGTGGGCCAATAAAATCCACACTGCAAGATTTTTGCAGCCGTTTTCTTTGAAGAAAAATGTCCTCCGCATGCTTCTGAATGACAAAATTTAATGACACTACTTACCTCATTGTCGGATATGCAACGTCGAAAAATTTGATCTGGACAATACTTGAACAGATATGGATCATCCCAATAAAAGTTTTTTACCTCATTCAAAAATTTTCTTTTATCTTGGGAACTCCATTGCGGTGGCATTTTTCCTGTCACAAGAAAATTTACTATGTTAGCAAACCAAGGTGTAGTAGTAACTGAAAATAGATGTTCATCAGGAAAATTATCGTTAATTGGTGTCATTTCACAAGATGATCCTGTTACTAGTCTCGATAAATGATCGGCTACGACATTCTCGGTTCCTTTTTTATCTTTGATCACAATGTCAAATTCTTGGAGTAACAAAATCCATCGTATCAGTCGTGGCTTTGCATCCTGTTTGGTCAAAAAATATCTAATAGCAGAATGATCAGTAAACACAATAGTCGTTGATCCAATCAAATAAGAACGAAATTTATCTAATGCAAATATTACAGCAAGTAGTTCTTTTTCAGTTGTGGAGTAATTCATTTGAGCATTGTTTAAAGTTCTACTTGCATAATATATCACATAAGGCTTACCGTTTCTTCTTTGACCCAGTACTGCACCGACTGCATAATCACTCGCATCGCACATGATTTCAAATGGTAAAGACCAGTCAGGAGGTTGCATGATAGGAGCTGATGTTAAATGTCGAATAATTTTATCAAAAGCATTTTGACATTCTTGAGTCCACTCAAATGCAGTGTCTTTTGTTAAGAGGTTACAAATGGGTTTAGAGATTAAACTAAAGTCCTTTATAAACCTCCGATAAAATCCAGCATGTCCCAAAAATGAGCGAATTTCTTTAATGGTTTTTGGAGGGGGTAAATTGGCAATGACATCAACTTTTGCTTTATCAACTTCAATTCCATGAGATGACACGACATGTCCCAAAACAATTCCAGAAGTAATCATGTAATGACATTTTTCCCAATTTAAAATAAGACCTTTTTCCTCGTATCTTTTTAAAACTTTTTCCAAATTTTCCAGACAATTATCAAATGTATTCCCAAAGACAGTTAAATCATCCATGAAAATTTCCAAACAATTTTCAACCATGTCGCAAAAAATGCTTAGCATACATCTTTGAAATGTTGCTGGGGCATTGCATAAACCAAATGGCATCCTTCTGAATGCAAATGTTCCAAAAGGACATGTGAATGTAGTTTTTTCTTGATCTTCGAGTGCAATGGGAATTTGATAATAACCTGAATATCCATCAAGAAAACAGTAGTATGGATGACCTGCTACTCTTTCTAAAATTTGATCCAAAAATGGTAATGGAAAATGATCTTTTCTAGTGGCGTCATTTAATTTTCTATAATCAATACACATCCGCCAACTAGATGGGACTCGACTTGTTAACAATTCACCTTTTTCATTTTTTATCACTGTGATGCCAGATTTTTTTGGAACTACTTGTGTTGGGCTTACCCACTTACTATCAGAAATAGGGTAGATAATCCCAACATCAAGTAGTTTGAGAACTTCAGTTTTTACAACATCTTTCATGTGTGGATTTAATCTCCTTTGTGGTTGTTGAGATGTTTTAGCATTTTCTTCTAAATGAATTTTGTGTGTGCAAATTAGTGGATTAATGCCCTTGAGATCTTTTAGTGTCCAACCAATTGCATTTTTATGTCTTTTAAGCATATCAACTAATTTACCTTCTTGATCACTTTCTAGTTTGGAAGAAATTACCACCGGATATGTTTCATCTTCTCCAAGAAATGCATACTTCAATTCTTCTGGCAAGGGTTTTAACTCCAATATGGGTGGTTCGTCTTTGTTCTCATATTTTGCATCAAATTCTTTCTCTGATCCCGGTAACGAGTGATACCTGATAAAATCATCAAGATCAATTTCAATATTTTCTTTAACAATTTCAATTGAACAAATATCTAATTGATCACGAATACTCCCTTCTTGAATGTTTTCTTCCACAAGAGTTTCAATAAGATTTTCATCTTCACTTTCATCTCCTTTGTCATGTGGTTGCTTACAAAGATTAAAACCATTGAGCTCCAAGGTCATGTTACCAAATGACAACTTCATTATTCAATTCCTGCAATTTATAAGGGCATTAGAAGTTGCTAAAAATGGACGACCCAGAATTACAGGAATTGCATTACAAGCTTTGATAGGTTGTGTATCTAACACTATGAAATCGACAGGATATACAAAGTTATCAACTTGGACAAATACGTCTTCTATCATAGCTCTTGGCACTTTAACAGATCTATCGGCAAGTAAAAGTGTTACCGAAGTTGATTTTAACTCGCCTAGATTGAGTTCTCGATAAACTGAATATGGAAGTAAATTCACACTAGCTCCAAGATCAAGCAAGGCTTTTTTAATCTTTCGTTCTCCAATAATACATGAAATAGTAGGACAACCAGGGTCTTTGTATTTCAAAGTATTATTATTTTGAATGATTGCACTTACTTGTTCGGCTAAAAATGATTTCTTTTTCACATTCAATTTTCTTTTCACAGTGCACAAGTCTTTCAAAAATTTGGCATATGATGGTACCTGTTTTATTGCATCTAATAAAAGAATATTAACTTTTACTTGTTTAAAAATATCATATATATCAGAATTCAAATTTGATTTTCTTGTATTTTTCAATGCATGAGGGAATGGTGGTGACACTGTCTGTTGAACCTCCTCTTCGCAAGTTATGGGTTCCACTTCCTTACCTTTTGGAGTTGATTTATCATCATCTTCACAAGGTTCAAGAATGGATTTTTCCACAACCTTACCACTTCGAAGGGTAATAACAGATTTTACCTGATCCATCGATCGAGTTCCAGAAGTTCCAGTTTGTGAATGATGATCCTTGGGATTAGGCAGAGGTTGTGAAGGAAATTTACCTTTTTCATGAACATTAAGTGCAGATGCAAATTTAGCAAGAGTATCTTTCAAATCTATCATGGTTTGAGCAGTTTGAGTATTGATAGACTCTTGCTTTGCAATGAAAGAATTCAATGTATCTTCCAAATTTCTTTTAGGTGGAGGAACATAAGGTGCATAATTTTGAAAATTTTGTTGATTTTGGAAATGTGGTTGTGAAAATTGTGCAGCACTATCATTCCTCCAACTAAAATTTGGATGATTTCGCCAACCTGGATTGTAATTTTGAGAAAATGGTTCAAAATTTGGCCTTTTGAAATTGTTCAAAACATTGGCTTGTTCATGGAGACATTCTTTAAAAGAGGGCAAAGTGGGACAATCTTTTGTAAAATGATCACTTGTATCACAGATGTGACACACAATTTCTTGAACAGATTTTAATTGACCATTCTTTTTCAATTCAAGTGTCTCAACTTTTCTTGCCAAAGAGGTAAATCTAGCTTGAAGATCATGTTCATCTTTGAGAGTGTATATACCTCCACCAGATGTAGGAGATTGAATCTTGTTTGATGGTTCAATTGTACCTATAGTGTCCCAATTTTGAGCATTTCAGCTAATGAATCGAGATACTCAATTGCCTCATTTGGATCTTTATCTTCAAATGTTCCATTACACATAAATTCAACCATTTGCCTATCTTTAGGTGTTAAACCTTCATAAAATTGAGAAACAACTCTCCAAATTTCAAAACCATGATGTGGACAAAGATTAAGCAATTCTTTGTATCTATCCCAACACTGATAAAAAGTTTCTCCTTGTTTTTGAGTGAAAGTAATGATTTGCCTTTTGAAAGAATTTGTTCTATGAGATGGAAAAAACTTTTTCAAAAATTGTTGTTGCAATTTATCCCAAGTTCGAATGGATCCCGATCTAAGATTTTGTAGCCAAGTTTTAGCTTTATCTTTTAAAGAAAAAGGAAAAAGCTTAAGTCGAATGGTGTTCATGCTACAATTTAGATCATTATATGTGTTGCACACTTCTTCAAACTCTCGTAAATGCATGTATGGATTTTCAGAATCTAAGCCATGAAAATTGGGTAAAAGTTGGATAATACCAGGCTTAAAATTGAAATGAGATGCATCAGGGGGAAAAACTAGACATGAAGGTGCACTAGTACGTGTAGGATTCATGTGATCTCTAAGTGTTCTTCGTCTATCATGATCATGTTGAGATTGAATTTCATCTTCATTTTCTTGGATGGGTTCTTCCGCCATGTTTTGTAAAAATAAAGGGTTATTTCGAATGAGTCGACCACTAAGTGTACGTGACCAAATGCTCATGCAAATGCAAATGCAAAAAAAATAAAAACACACAAAAGCAATAAAAATTTAAATAAAGAAAAATAAACTATAAACAAAATTAAATAGACTTGAAATTAAATTATACTTCCCTGGCAACGGCGCCAAAAACTTGTTGCGACTTTGATTGTTGCACTCCCAAGAGCAGGTTGTCCACAAGTAGTATAATTCGGTGAGTCCGAATATCGTATCCACAGGGAAGCTAAGGTAATTACAAGTCCACTACAATGTCTTTTTGTTTTGTTTTTGTTTTTGTTTTTTTTAATTTTAATTGTTTGAATCTTTAATGGGTAAATTTTAATTGTTCAAATTTTAATTTAAGTAGTTGAGATTAAAGGATCCACTCTTGGTATTTTAATAAAGTTAACATTAACGAACATTATTGAAATCCACTTAATAAAATGGTTCCAATATATTAAATAATCATATTTATATTATGTTATATATTATTATCTTATAAGTATATAATATATACCAAAACTTATAAATGTGGTCAAGTATTTATTGTGCTATATAAATTTGTAAACACTGAATCAAGGTTCCCACTTTAAATAGTTGGTAAAACCAAACTAACATTTAAATGGTACCAAGAAATTAATATTATGATATATTTATATATAGTAAATCAAGGTTCCCACTTTAAATGGTTGGTAAAACCAAACAAACATTTAAATGGTTCCAAGAATTTAATATTATAATATATTCATATATAATAAATCAAGGCATCCACTTTTAATGGTTGGTAACACCAAACTAACATTTAAATGGTTCCAAGAATTTAGTGTAACATATAGCAACAATAAATCAAAACTCCCACTTATAAGTAGGGTATAAAAATGCTTAAAGAAATAAATATAACATAAACAATAAATAATGATTAAATAATATAAAACATAGATTCTTACCTTTTAGTAACCTTATTATCATGCCAAGAGTTTCACCTTTTCATCTCAACTTTAGGAAGTTAGCTATTCATTATTCAAAGTGTAAAACTTTGAATATGAAATTAACATGCTAATTATATTTAAATGAAAAAATAAAGGAAAAATATAGAGAGAAATATTATTAACTCAAAGGTTTGTTCATAGAATGAGGGATATCTCAATACATTACAATGCACCCCGATTTATAGCCAAATTTGGGGAGACAACCACAAATAAAATATTATTTTTTTACACAAAAGTCTTCATTGGTGTTCCAAGATATTATATTATATTACACATCACTTTTGAAAATCTTCTTCTTGGAATTTGCTTCTTCACATAAAAAGAAACATGTGGATAATTGAGTTGTCTAGTTGTGGTATTTTTTTCAAATCATTTGACCAAGTAATTTGAGAGATATGGTCAAAATACTAGAGCATGGTAAAACTGCCACTCCTTTGGTAACTTTATTTGTTGCTTAATTTGATCCCAATTGTGAGAGGATTTTTATCTCATGCTTGACACCAATATTGTAGATATTAACATCAACTTTCTACAGGTCCAAGAATCATCTTAATCCCATTTGCAACGCCAAGTTTATTCTTGTTTTATCGAACCTGTAAAAAATAGTAAAAACTTGTAATTACACAACAACTTATATTTTATACAATTTATTATAAAACATATAATATTTAAACATTTAATAAAACAAAAACTATATATTTATATTATAAAACATTTAATTAATGTACAATTTTTTTTTATGTTTATCACGGACCCAACTCTGCTCGCTCTCCCACCTCATCCCAATAAACTGGCGACCTACACTTTCTCCCATATAGTGCCTCGTATGGAGCTATATCTATCGTTGCCTGATAACTGTTATTGTATGTGAACTCCAAAAGAGGTAGGTCCTCCAGAATCTGAATCACCATATCTGACTGACCATCTATCGGAGGATGAAAAGCAGTACTGAAGTAGCTTCATACCTAACGCCTGATGGAGGCTCTTCCAGAATGCAGACATGAACCTTGGATCCCTGTCTGACACGATGGACACTGGAATCCCGTGCAGTCTGACTATCTCCTTGATGTACAATTTTGCGTACTGAATCATGGTGAATGTCTTCCTGATCAGTAGGAAATGAGCTGGTTTAGTGAGCCGATCAACAATCACCCAGATGGCATTGAATCCTCCAGTAGTCCTCGGAAGCCTTGTCACAAAATCCATAGTAATATTCTCCCATTTCTACACGGGAATAGGGAGTGGTCTCAGCTTCCCTGAAGGTCTCTGATGCTCTGCCTTAACCTGCTGACAAGTCAAACACTCGGAGACGAATCACAAAATATCTTGCTTCATGCTTGGCCACCAATACAGAGTCTGTAGATCCTTATATATCTTTGTACTCCCTGGATGGATGGAGTACAGGATGCGGTGGGCCTCGCTCAAGATATCTGCTCGAAGGGAATCACTGTCAGGAACCCATAGACGCCCCTATATCTGACTATGCCGTCCACAACTGTATACAGTCTCTGGCCCTTAGCCTCGTCCCTCTGTCTCTACTTCTGTAACTGCTCATCAGAAGTCCGTCATGTCTGGATTCTGTCTCTCAGAGTCGGCTATACTGTCAGAGTAGCAAGATTCGGGGCCTCTCCCCTGGCATAAACTGCAAGCTCAAATCTCTGAATCTCAGCCTGTAGTGATCTCTGCACTGATAGATGAGCAATCACTGCTGCTAGCTCGAGGTCATGAGTCGGATAGTTCTTCTCATGGACCTTCAGCTGTCTGGACGCGTAGGTTATTACTCTGTCCTGCTGCATCATAACTGCGCCCAAACCAAGCTTCAATGCATCTGTATAGACCACAAACTCTCCTTGTCCTGATGGCATAGCTAGCACTGGTGCTGTGGTCGAGGCCTGCTTCAGTCTGTCAAAACTCTCCTGACACTCAGATCCCCAGATAAACTTGGCGTTCTTCTTTGTCAAGGCGGTCATAGGCACCAAAATAGAAGAGAAGCCCTGGATGAACTTCCTGTAATAGCCTGTCAATCCCAAGAAACTACGGATCTCTGTCACGCTCTTAGGAACCGGCCAATCTCTGACTGTCTTCCCTTTGCTGGGGTCAACCTCTATGCCATCCTGAGATACAATGTGGCCCAAGAATGCCACCTTGTCAAGCCAGAACTCACATTTGCTGAACTTGACATACAGTCGTCTATCCTGTAGTGTCTGCAATATTGTTCTCAGATGCTGACTGTGCTCCTTGAAAGGGGATCGGTTAAGGTGCCCGAATGCGCAACAGAAGTTTCAAAATTATTTTTCATACAAGAAAATCGAGCACCCTAAATTATAGTGTGTAGCAAATACAATAAAATACAAAATGACATTTATAGGGTGTTTTAGAAATTCTTACCTATCAATCTCTTAAGATTGATTATGGCTCCAACTAAGATGTAAATACCTTAGCTCTTGAATGGTATACTATTCTACAAGCTTCCAATGAGCATTACTTGCTCAAAAATTAAGCTCACCACCAACAAGGAAGATCCACCTTACACTTGCACTAGAAAATGTAAGGCATTTTTCTTTGAGAAGTGTATGCAATCTTCAACAATTGAAGAAGCAAAATGAAGGAGAATAAGCTTCAAAATTTCTGCCCTAGAGGTGTAGGAGAGAAGGGGAGGAAACTTTCTTGGTTGTAGAAAATGTTGAAGCAAAAATTTGCATGTGTATGTCATGCCATTAACTCAAAATTTGCCTCCAACCCTTCACCTTCCAAGCATGCAATTTGTTTGGGCTTGTAATAATTACAAGGCCCATGGACTTTAATTAAAATATTTCAAACATATTTGAGACCATTTAAACCTTACTTGATTTTACTCAAACCCACTAGTTTAATAATTATTTCTAATTGGGCTCTACAAGGCCCAATGTTATTTAATTAATTCAACACCTGAATTGATTTAATTATTTGGACACTACTAGGTCCACTAGTGTTTAATTAATTCAACACTTGAATTAATTTAATTTAATCCATAATAATGTTTATGAAAATCAAAATTTTCAAATACATTATTTATTTGACCAACTTTTAATTTAGGAACACTTCCATAAATTATAAGTTACATTATCCTTATAGAAATCATACTTCTATTTTTCTTTGCGCTTATAAACTCCTTTATAAGCCGTTCAACACATTGAACTATTTTTACTTCTCAACGGGATCTAGAAAGTTAGCACTTGTGTGATCCTCAATGGTTCATTGATACAACTAGCCGTGGGTCCACATCTTAATGTGATTCGTGACTAAACATGTCCTTATATGAGCATACCACAATTGCTCCATTCTTACTTATCAACTCCTTGATAATAAGAACGTCAGAACTCAGGTCTGATAGTACCCAACCAATCATGTTAAACGCCTAGCAGCATCGCTTACATGATTCCCTAATATCAAATGATAGTGCCTGTAAGAACCATTCAATTATGGTTAGCGTACAATACGGTCCCTTCAACTCATATATCATGACCGATTTGACAACTATTGGTATATCGAGAGCTGTCAAAGAATCGATACTATGTGTCATGTTGTAGTTGCATCGATGGTGTAATCTATGAAATCCCTTTCATAATTACCACCATATTCTGATCAGAGATTTCATACTACATATGCATGAGATCACATAGGATATCCATACCCGAAGGTAAGCGGTGAATCCCCAACTACAATGCATCGACTCCTATATGTTTCGAAAAAACACCCAACCTTGCCACCTGATGATCTTATGAGAGTTGGTAAACAAGTCAAAGTGCAATGCTAGCACATAGAGTCTCAATGTTGTTCCGGGTCATAAGGACTAATGGTGTACAACCATAAACTAGGACGTTTCCACTCGATAAGTGAGAACGACTTGGAAAGTCATATATGGAGGGTTGTTCAGTGCACTCTACCAGGATCACCTATCTGCATGCTCGGACATCACAATGCCCCCTACCAATAAAACATGGTACTCACATCGCAGATACTAGTCTCAAACTCGAGCGGCCTATATCCTTCTTAGCGACGGCTGAATCGACTAAGAACTGTTTAGAATATACAGTATTCCAAATATGAGTTTCATGATACTCATCATATGAGCATCTCATATTCTTTCTACTATTTGTATATTCAAGGACTTTATCTATGCAACTAGCAGTGTGTATACAGATAAAGATATGCCAAAACAATAATTTCAGATATTATTAAAATAAAGATTGTTTATACATAGAGTTTCATTGTGAACACTCGGCCAACACTTGGCTCGACGGGCACCTACTCTAACAATCTCCCACTTGCACTAGAGCCAACTACCCATATACTTCAAACCCATCGATTCGCGATGCTTCTCGAATAATGGTCCTAGGTAAAGGCTTAGTTAGTGGATCATCAACATTATATGCGGAGCCGACTTTGTCAATCGACACTTCTCCTCTTTCCACAATCTCTCGGAGGATGTGATACTTTCTCAAAACATGTTTGGATTTCTGATGAGACCTTGGCTCCTTTGCTTGAGCTATAGCTCCCATGTTGTCACAAAACACCGGGACAGGAGCAACTCCATTAGGAATGACGCCCAACTCTTGGAGAAAATTCCTTAGTCCAAACAGCCTCATTTTCTGCAGCTGATGCAGCAATGTATTCGACCTCAGTGGTGGAATCCGCAGTACTGTCTTGCTTGGAACTCTTCCAAGAGACAGCAGCACCATTGAGCATGAATACGAACCCAGAGGTTGACTTCGAGTCATCGATATCGCTTTGGAAGCTAGAGTCGGTATAGCCTTCCAATTTCAGTTCTCCACCCACATAGACCAAGAACAACTTATTGGTCTTTCTCAAATACTTGAGGATGTCTTTCACAGCTTTCCAGTGTGGAAGACCAAGGTTCGGTTTATATCTACTCACTACACTTAGTGCAAAAGCCACGTCAGGACGTGTATATATCATCCCATAAATGATATTACCAATTGCGGATGCATACGGAATGCGTGTCATCGCCGCTATCTCTGCATCAGTCTTGGGAGACATAGAATTGGATAGGGACAAGCCATGACACATTGGTAGATGTCCTTTCTTGGACTCATCCATCGAGAACCGCTTCACGATGGTATCAATGTATGTGGACTGGGTGAGACCAAGCAATCTTCTTGATCTATCTCTATAGATCTGTATTCCAATTTCAAAAGATGCTTCACCCAAGTCCTGCATCGAGAACTTACTCTCTAACCATATTTTAGTTGATTGCAACATCCCTATGTCATTCCCAATGAGTAGAATGTCATCAACAAAAAGCACCAGGAATGTCATAGCACTCTCACTGACCTTCTTATACACACAGGGTTCCTCATGATTCTTAGTAAAACCAAATATGACACCCTAAACACAAAGGTGCATAAATGCATTTAAAAGTTTATTAGTATAACTAAATTTTATTATTTTTACCACATTATTTTTCGGTACAAATTTTATTTTTCCAAAGTATCTAGAAATACATTAAAATATATCACAATACACTTAAAAATTCATCAAGTACTATGAGGTTCTCATTCCAAGACCAAATACCCAAAATATAATAAAATATTATAATTAAACTCAATATATATGTTAAGTAATTAAGTAAAATAATTATTAAGTTCAATGTAAGATAATTTATAATTAGGTTCGATACTTAGGTTTAATATAATATAATAATTAGATACAAGGATATAATAATATTAAGTTTGGATAAATATTAACTTTTTCATTTAAAATTAAAACAATAAAAATGGATAACTATGTGTTCGGCTATATATATCTGAACCCTCTTCTTCAAATTCTCAAACCAACCGAGAGAAAAACGGAAAGGGAAGAATAAAGGAAGGGAAAAGAGGAAGAAAAATCTATAAATCTTTCCGAAAAATTCCATCATATCTTAAAACAATATGGCACTGGAGGTGATGTAAAAGGATCCATCAAGAACAAGAAAATCAAACCAAGATATACCGAAAAACGACAACGGAATCATGTTTCAAGCAAGGTAATCTACGCTTATCTTTTTTACAGCTACACATCAAAATAGAGGTTGACTTAAACACAAAAGTTGTGGGGACCCGGACGCTAATCATTTTCTTAATAATATTTGTTATTTAATTATCAATTCAGATAAACAGGGTCTAAAAATTTTTCTTTTTTTTTTAAAATGCAAGTGCGGAACGTAATGGAATTTACTAATATACATCTCAGTATAGAAGTACAATAATGTCCTATAATCATGAAACTAGACTAAGGTTCAACTACTAGATTCCAAGTGTTAAAACCATATCTACAATTAGTCCGGAATCACCACTCTAATCTGTCTCCTCTCATCGTCTTCTTGACCCCGATCCTGTCCCACCTGTTGTCATGCACACATACAAACAAGACAACAGGCGGATAACTCCGGTGAGAATAAATCCCAGTATAAATAATGTATACATACAGTTAACTGAATTAACATAAAAGCATGAATTATATCTTATCACATGTAGCATAATCAAACAACATGTATCAATACCAATCTGTAAATAATATCTGAATCGTAATCTACGAAACATAAATCGATACAACTTTGTAATCAAGTTCTAGTCTCGATATCTAAGACTCGACTCATCTTTCATTCTAATCTAGGGATCCCGGTGAATAAGAACGTAACAAGTCTCCCACCTACTACTACCAGTCGCGGTGGCGGTACGTTCTTATTTCTGGACTTTGGTCTAGCTGTATCGAATAATCTACAATAAGAACAATGTCTGTATCTTAAGCATATCGATACACCAAACGTCCAGTGCCTTGGCGTATCTACCAAGACTAAGCCTAGTCTGACAATGTGCAATGGGTCAGTGACTATACTGTCAAAATCTAACCCCTCTGTCAGTGACTCTCACTCAATAGCTCTCTGCTTTCTACTTCTAATTCAATAGAATAAACATAATCATTAAAATACAAAGGTATAAAAACAATATCATACAAGTATGTGGTTTAGGGAAACTCGAGTTAACTCTAACTCAAGTCGATCTCCCAATTAACATCAATTTATACCTTTCTCTTCTCGGTCTGATGAAGACGAAGTCTTGTATTCCAATCTGTCCATACCCAGTCTGGCAATGACAAGTCACATAAATACCATATCAGTATATAACTCAATTCAAGACTTGTTCTGATCAATACTCAAATCAATACATAATCTGATCCATATATGAACAAGGTACAATCTAATTCATATCAACGATATCACGATACAATCGAAATCATTACTGAATCTGATCAATCTAAATGAACTGATGTTTCGACGGCATAACGATACAGTTTCGATATCCCCGTCAATCTCAACATCACAAAGATACTACCAGAATTCATAGTCAGTATCAATACAATTCCTAATCTCAATATCGGTACACTTAAAATCAGTAATAACTCAACTCTGATATCAAATCTCAATCAATTCAACTCTGAAAATCATAACAATTGTATAACCAGTCTATTCTTTAATCTGACTTCAATTATACAATGCCTACTGTAGCCGAAACATCATATCTGATTCATATTCAATTCTGACAATATCATAATTTCAAATCATGTCTAAACGTAACAAAACTTACGTCCAGTTGTAGCCTGCATTGATAGGAACACAGTACTGAAGTCGGATTTAAAAACAAACGGACGGATTTTGCGTAACACTCAAATTCTCACCCGAAGGAATTGGAGCTTCTCGACTTCCTCTTTTTTTTTTTTCTGAAGATATATATATATATATATATACACCAGACATGCAGCAAGGCAAGTGGCATCGTGCATGTTCTGTACGTTGCGCGCATATGCGCTCACAAACTCGCGCATATGCGTCGGTAGTTCGCCATCTACGTCGCGCATATGCGCGAAAGGTTCTGCCTTCCTCACGCATGTGCGCCCAACACGTCGCGCATGTGCGCGAGGACTTCTCCTTACATCTCAGTGTCAAATCTTCTTTCGGCTCTCCCGGTCCGATCCGTTCCGTTTATAATCATCTCGATTAATAAATAAATCATTTCAGATTAATCTCAGATTACGGTAATAAAATCTCGGGCCTTACATTTCTCCCCCTCTTAGATCTGAGTTCGTCCTCAAACTCGTAAGTAATCAATTCAGATCTATTAGAAGAAATGTATAACGAGTTTAAATCAGAAACTCATTTTAATGAATCCATTCTGAAATCTCAATCTTATATTAGATTCTATCTCTCAAAATAGCTCTGACAAAATCAATCTCGCAGTACTGGCTATATAACATCCGTATATACCAAACCACAGCTCATAACAAATCACTACCATCAGCTGTTATCAAATCTGTTTATCCCATTCAAGGATATATTAAATCTTCAGCCTCGAATACCAATCGTCACCATCCGACGTTGGCATATTAAGTCTGTCTGGTCTGAGCTATCTTCATTCTTTTCTGAATTAGCTACCTTTTCTTTGTCATATCTCTGACCGTATCAGACCCTATCTCAGGTATCTCTGAGATATTATTCCCATTCAGAGGAAATCCGCAGTACTCACTGTACAATGTCTCATCTGTAGTTATCTTAATACTCGTTTGATAGCTATCGTTATACAATAAGTCATATAGTGACAATATGTCATGTCAACTGGTGCTAGCATCCAGCACTGCAACTCTCTGGATATCTCTCAATATCCGGATAGTACACTCTGGCTATCTGTCCGTCGGTGGATAATATATGAATGAGTTCATGGTATGTTTTGCCACAATTACAAACTCAATCAAAATTCACAATCTGATATAATCTATTTCAACATTCTGGTCAATCTGACCATTTCTTTGACATCGATCTTTGTCCTCTGGTCATGTTTGTACGATATTTTGTACAAAATAATAGATATAGATTGAACAATCTGTCAATCACAATCATATCATATCATAATCTGGAAAGTATTGCAATGGTCTCATTACGAAATTCATCGAAATATACTCCCTAGGTCTAGTAAGAAATATACAAATTCTGTAATAAATCTTCTGATTTCTATTTTTCTATCTTCATTTATTGACAATTCAGATATCAGTAAAATTCTGCCAACATTTCAGTATAAATTCTATCATAACTGATTTAATCTGTCTATATCAAAGCTGTCTGTCCGAATATTATCATACACTTTCTGTTACCTGAACGACTACTGAATCCATTTCTGTGCGTTTCTGACCCTATCTGTCATTTCAAATTCGAACTATGCAGCACAAGAAATCAATTAATAATATAAACTAAAGAAAAATACCTACCTGGTATTCGGTTCTGATTATCGATATCAAATTCGGTTGTACAATTCTGAAATATTTGACGTCACAAGATAATCATTCTTATACAGTAAAAATCACATATATGTCACTCTGATCGATGTCCTCCTCTGATTATCGAATTTAAGTTCTGAATATTCTGGTTAAATCTTTGAACTGCCGAAATTCTCGAATTCAGCTCTGATTCGGTTTAAATAATCTGTATCAAATATTTATCTAGAAGCTAACAATTCTCAAGCAGCTCAAAACATAATCGGATAAGATAATCTGCCAACTCAGACACAAATAAATTTCTGACATTTCTGAAATTTCTGATATTTCTTATATTTCTGATCTCTCTGATATCGGTATCATTCTCAGTCACTGATTCTGATCTCAACTGTGTCAAAATCAATCGGTATATTAACTTCAGATATCGCATATTCTGAATACAATCTGTTTCAAGCAGAATTCATATCTGAATAATTTCTGTATACAATAATTACAGTTTTCAAAGTATTCAATACAATCTTCAGATATTCGATTCAATCAATCAGATGCTGCAAGTATATCAAAATATCATAGATACAACCAGCATGAAATCATCAGAATATCTCTGAACATACTGAAACATGCCATAGAGAAACACTAAATCAGATGTAACTTCCTGGTCGGTACTCTTCTACTGATCTTTTAATTCTTTCAATTCATTCTGTATCATTCTGTACATTCAATATCCTTCTGTATTGAATTCTAAAACAACAACAGTACCTGATATCAATTCAATTCTGAAATCTATCTTTCTGATATAAAGCAAATCTGAAATCTTATCTGGCAATTATCAGCCAACTCGTACATCACTGGCAATCTACCAATGCTAGGCTCGATTTCAGTACATCTACTGAATACATAAGGATACCATCTGCTCCTTTCTGTATCAATCGAGTCTTAGACAATACAGATATCAAAGGAATTCTAAATCTAGAATCCTTACCGTTGAATTTCTACTCATCAGCCATATGTGGTCTGAATTTTATACTCTCCTGAAAGGAATCTATAATAGTTCTGTACTTGTTCAGCATATTAATATCAATAATGCGGTCAAATCAGAAAACACAAGTACATCATAATCTAACTCAATCTTATTCTCATCTTACTGTAGTATACGTTATTTCACAGAAATCTCCAATATCAATCTTTCTTTCCCAAAAATAAGGGAATCAATACTACAGTAAATACAGACCCAACAGGTACAGCATATATCAATGCAACTCAGTCAAAGATAATCGTAGAAAATGCATTAGTGTATATATCAATACATAAGCCACATATCGTAAAAGATCAGTACCTGTTACTATATCATCAAGTGTGCCCTGGGTCTGTTCCTCGATCACCACACCCAGATGATCCAGCTCCCTGAAATCTGCGAGAAACTCTCTGTGGACAGACTCTTGCAAAATGTCCAGACTGTCGACAGATATGGCAACTACCAGTCACTCCCTAGCATTGCTCCGTGGGATGTCTTCCTCCGCACATTCTGCAGTAAACTCCAGTATAACTCGAGTTTGAACCACTGGAACTAGATGAACCACTCCCTAACTTCTTGAATGGCTTCTTTCGAGCTTTCAGCAAATCTTGCTTTCCACTCGTGCTGCCGCGATCAAATCGGAGAGGGGATTGCATGTATCTGGGGTTGCATCGCACACACCCTTTTTAGTTGTCTAATCAGACTCGCCTCCGCTCTCTTCGCTCTACTCAAGGCATCAACAAAATGGTAAGGTCGCTGCATATTCATCAATGCAACTATCTCCGAGTTCAATCCTCTGATGAACTGATTCGCTACAGCTTCATCATTCCCAATTACATGAGGAGCAAAACGCAGTAGAGTAGAGAATTTAGCAACATATCCTTCAATATTCAGTTGACCTTGTCTCAAATTCTCAAACTCTGCTTTCTTGTCCTCCCGGTACGAAACTGAGAAAAATCTTCGATAAAATTCAGTTCCGAATATTTCCCACGAAATCACTGTACCTCTCTGTTCTATCATTCTTTTACTTGTAATCCACCAACTCCTGGCAGTCTCTCGTAACTGGTGAAATATCAGTTTAATTCTCTGCTCATCTGAATAATCAAGTAAATCAAACAGTATTTCTATGTCATCAAACCAGTTCTCACAATCTTCAGACGTCTCGATACCACTCAGAATCGGTGGCTAAAATAACTGAAACTCTTCCAACTGTATTTCCATCTGAGTTTCTGATACATCTATCTGTTCAGTCGAAGTACTACCCCTTTCTGGAATTCTCCGTGGAGGTATATCTGCTTATCAAAACATTAGTACTCAAATACTACAAATCTGTTCCAATCTTTCTCTGATCATCTTACTGCTGATCAAGAATCAAATCTGATTCATACTCAATAATACATATTACCAATTCAAATCAGATAATTAGATAACATGTATTTTAAAGCAGTAAAGCATAATGTCATGCTAGCACACACAATGTAAATCAACATTAAAATAAATCTCATGCTAGCAATCACATACAAGGAAAGAAAACTCAATCTATCTATCCCGCTCATTCTCTTCTATCTCAGTCTAAAAGATCTATCGCTCTGATAGCACCTGTTGTGGGGACCCAGACGCTAATCATTTTCTTAATAATATTTGGGATTTAATTATCAATTCAGATAAACAGGGTCTAAAAATTTTTCTTTTTTTCTAAAATGCAAGTGCAGAACGTAATGGAATTTACTAATATACATCTCAGTATAGAAGTACAATAATGTACTATAATCATGAAACTAGACTAAGGTTCAACTACTAGATTCCAAGTGTTAAAACCATATCTACAATAAGTCCGGAATCACCACTCTAATCTGTCTCCTCTCATCGTCTTCTTGACCCCGATCCTGTCCCACCTGTTGTCATGCACACATACAAACAAGACAACAGGCGGATAACTCCGGTGAGAATAAATCCCAGTATAAATAATGTATACATGCAATTAACTGAATTAACATAAAAGCATGAATTATATCTTATCACATGTAGCATAATCAAACAACATGTATCAATACCAATCTGTAAATAATATCTGAATCGTAATCTACGAAACATAAATCAATACAACTTTGTAATCAAGTTCTAGTCTCGATATCTAAGACTCGACTCATCTTTCATTCTAATCTAGGGATCCCGGTGAATAAGAACGTAACAAGTCTCCCACCTACTACTACCAATCGCGGTGGCGGTACGTTCTTATTTCTGGACTTTGGTCTAGCTGTATCGAATAATCTACAATAAGAACAATGTCTGTATCTTAAGCATATCGATACACCAAACGTCCAGTGCCTTGGCGTATCTACCAAGACTAAGCCTAGTCTGACAATGTGCAATGGGTCAGTGACTATACTGTCAAAATCTAACCCCTCTGTCAGTGACTCTCACTCAATAGCTCTCTGCTTTCTACTTCTAATTCAATAGAATAAACATAATCATTAAAATACAAATGTATAAAAACAATACCATACAAGTATGTGGTTTAGGGAAACTCGAGTTAACTCTAACTCAAGTCGATCTCCCAATTAACATCAATTTATACCTTTCTCTTCTCGGTCTGATGAAGACGAAGTCTTGTATTCCAATCTGTCCATACCCAGTCTGGCAATGACAAGTCATATAAATACCATATCAGTATATAACTCAATTCAAGACTTGTTCTGATCAATACTCAAATCAATACATAATCTGATCCATATCTGAACAAGGTACAATCTAATTCATATCAACGATATCACGATACAATCGAAATCATTACTGAATCTGATCAATCTAAATGAACTGATGTTTCGACGGCATAACGATACAGTTTCGATATCCCCATCAATCTCAACATCACAAAGATACTACCAGAATTCATAGTCAGTATCAATACAATTCCTAATCTCAATATCGGTACACTTAAAATCAGTAATAACTCAACTCTGATATCAAATCTCAATCAATTCAACTCTGAAAATCATAACAATTGTATAACCAGTCTATTCTTTAATCTGACTTCAATTATACAATGCCTACTGTAGCCGAAACATCATATCTGATTCATATTCAATTCTTACAATATCATAATTTCAAATCATGTCTAAACGTAACAAAACTTACGTCCAGTTGTAGCCTGCGTTGATAGAAACACAGTACTGAAGTCGGATTTAAAAACAAACGGACGGATTTTGCGTAACACTCAAATTCTCACCCGAAGGAATTGGAGCTTCTTGACTTCCTCTTTTTTTTTTTCTGAAGATTGGCTTGTTCTTATATATATATATATATATATATATATATATATATATATATACACCAGACATGCAGCAAGGCAAGTGGCATCGTGCATGTTCTGCACGTTGCGCGCACAAAGTCGCGCATATGCGCCGGTAGTTCGAACCAGCATTCTGTCAGCTCGCGCATATGCGCCATCTACGTCGCGCATATGCGGCAAACATTCTGCCCATCCCGCTCATGTACGCCATCTACGTCACGCATATGCGCGAAAGGTTCTGCCTTCCTCGCGCATGTGCGCCCAACACGTCGTGCATGTGCGCGAGGACTTCTCCTTACATCTCATGTCAAATCTTCCTTCGGCTCTCCTGGTCTGATCCGTTCCGTTTATAATCATCTCGATTAATAAATAAATCATTTCAGATTAATCTCAGATTACGGTAATAAAATCTCGGGCCTTACAAAAGTTGTACCTCTTGTTGCATAGATAAGGTACATTTCGTCCGTCGTCCCAAAATATTGTCGAAACTGACATTTTCGGAGTGCCGGAGTACCTTAGTTCTCCATAAGACGATATTAAATCTGGTATCGATAGGATAGGAATTCGAAAATACTTTCAACACAAGAATTAAAGATCTCACAAAATTACATAAGCTGGAAAAAAACCCGGGCGCGCGTGGCCGCTGGAAGGCCAGTCACGTGCCGGAACCATCGACGCGGGTACCTCACGCGCCGGCGTATCGGCATTTTTCCGGTGGCTGAACTTTCCTGGTGATGTTTCCGACTTTTTGTTCAACTTTCGTAATGTTTGGAAATATTTTCTAATTAATATGAATTTTGAAAACTTAAGTAAAATCAACCGGGTTAAATTCTGAACAAAAATAATCTGGAAATGATCAACTATTTACTTAAAACTCTAATATATAAATATCATTCATAATATATTTTTAGGACTTGCTCCAGCAACTCGGATTACTAATCAAGCCTAAACTGTAAGTTAACAGGTGAAAAATATACTATTCATTCTTCTATTAAAGCCTTTGACATTTGGCCTGAAAATTTCAATAGCATTTATTTAATGTTCAAATATCATCCCCAGTTCATTTCAATTACTGATATATTTTCTTGCATAATTATGAACGGATTGATATACCATTAATGAATGGAGTCATGGACAACGGATTTCGGTCCGGAAATTGAGTCCTTTGGACAACGTGGCTTTGGCCCGAAAAGTGAGTCCAATGAACTACGGGTCAAAAGTCCCGGGTATATGGTTCATGTGAACAATGCGCACCGAATATTTCGGTCCGGAGAATGGTTCACCCGACTCGTAAAATGATCTTATAAGTGCTCAATTAGAGCCACCAATGTTAATTTATGAAATTTTCATTTATCTATTATTCTTAGTAATTTTAACATTTCATTGCATTCATAACATCTAATTTGTTATGCCTATTACTTCATGCATAATTATTATGAAGCGCTATTTTAACTTATTTAAAAGCTATATATTAATTTAAACTCACTAAGTCCTCAAAGACAACCATATATTTACTAGACATGCATGAATTCTATGACCGAGGTTTGATTAGTTTCTTAAAAGGAGTATCACACCCTTCGATCCACATTGACCACTTAATCATGCATGGGCATGAACTGGTTTATCAGTCTATCCAAGGAATGGAACCTGGGGGTTATCGGGCCATCTTACACAAATCAAGATAATCAGATCACAACTCCTCCCCTCACTAACACATATGAAACCGGAGGTAGTAGTTTGACTAAAAATATTCCACAGTATATACCAACCCCTTTTGTAGAATGTCCTGGAGTCATGAACACAACAATAGATCAAAACCCCTTTATGATAGAAGATTATCTGTTACAGTCACCTGAAGTTGAATTTCTTCCTTATCTCACGGGGGAAAACTTTGTATTTGGAGTAGATGAACTTGTTCCAATGACTATCATACCTGAAAGTAAAAATGTTAATGAGCTTAGTTATGAACCGGACCCAGTTGAACCTTATACATCACTGCCAAATACGGATCAGAATGTTACCATGGGAACCACAGGCACAAATGAAGGCAAGAGCCACATAACTTTTATAGATCTCTCAGATGATGAGATATGAAGACAATGACTATTTGACACTAATATATAAATAGTATTAATAATCATCATCTTTTATAGGTATGATGATTATCAAGGTCATCAATTTTTGTAGGCATGATGACCCCGTTTGCTAGTTCTGTTTGTAATATGCTTGGGTATCGTAAATATTTGAAACATGTATTGTTTATAAATAAAACTGACTGTTTACCCTATCACATAACTATGTACATTTATGATATATATATATATATATATAAATATAGTGCAAGATATGTTCATATTTTATATTTATGTGTTTAGAATGACGTCTTCACAAAATAGTACTCAAGCCAGAATCAGACAAGAAATTCCCTCTCAAGATGACCACAACTCGGCAACTGGTGGAAATTCCAGAAGCGCTCAACACAATCCCCCCCCCCCCCAAGAACAAAACGTACAAAATATTTTTGAAATAATGCATCAATTTGTGCAGTTTTGTCAGAAAAATCCACCACGACCTCATGATCAAGCTGAAGAACATCACATTGAGGCAAATGATCGAGCTCTTGAGAGATATTTGAGATTCAAACGATCAAAGTTTGAAGGCAAACCAGATGCGTATCAAGCAGAATCTTGGCTAAGAAAAATCAACAAAATATTCTCTATTCTCAATTATTCTAAAGAACAAAAGGTGAATTTTTAATTTTTCCACTTACTTATTTGAAGAAGCAGCTCACAACTGGTGGCGTACGGTGGAACATAAGTGGACAAAGAATTTCACCCCAAAAACGTGGGACAATTTTCTGCAAGAATTCGAAGGTAAATATATAACTCAAGTTATATTAAATACCCGAGAACGTGAGTTTATGGATTTAGTCCAAGGTGACATGACCGTAGCTCAATATGAGGCAGAATTCCATCGTTTTATACATTATGCACCACACTACATGGAAGATGAGGTAAGAAAAAGAAAAAAATTTGTTCAAGGATTAAATCTAGATATTCGTTGGGCAACATTATCCACAGAAGTTGCCAGTTATGTTTCTGCTGTCAATCAAGCTCTACGAGTAGAAGAAGACATCAAGGTACTTCTTAAAAAAGAGGAAGAAGAAAAGAAAATCAGAAAGCCCAACCTTTTTGAAGATAACAATCGGAAAATAAAATTTGAAAAAAGAACACAACCAGTCAGGCAAGGAGAAGCTGTCAAAGGAAAAGTTCCAAGAAACAACAGTAAAAAGTGTGGATATTGCGGATTACCAAATCATGAAAAAGAAAAGTGCTGGAGAAAAGGTGGGAAATGTCTTATTTGCGGAAGTGAGCAACACCGTATTCAAGATTGTCCAAAAAGAACGCAGAAGACTCAACCCACAACAAAGCCAAAGATACCCGCTCGAGCCTATCTCTCTTAGGAAACAAAGAAGAGGAAATTGACCCCACTGCAGCCGTAGAAGGTACTGTTACTATATTATCCAGTTCTGCAAAAACTTTATTTGATCCAGGAGCTACTCATTCTTTTATCTCAAAAGTTTTTGTACATAAAGTACCACTGTTATCTGAGCAGCTACCATATAGCTTTGAAACTTGTTCACCTTTGGGGACAACAATGATTACCGACATCATTTACAAAAATTGTCCCTTAAACTTCCAAGAAAAAGAATATCTAGCAGATTTGATTGAATTACCTATCAAGAAATATGATATTATTCTTGGAATGGACTGGTTATTTAGACACCAAGCCCAGCTCAATCGCTACACAAAAGAAGTTTATCTTCAAACTTCTCATCCAATCAATTCCAAAGCTAACCATACCATGGAAATAGTATCAACAGCAGAAGCTAAGGCTATACTAAAAGATAACGGAGCTTATTTTGATAAATAAGCCAAAGGATCAACTCAAGATCTCAGAAATCTCAGTTGTACAAGAATTTCCAGAGGTTTTTCCTGAAGAGAACAATACTTTACCTCCTCAGAGAGATATAGAATTTTCCATTGATCTAATACCTGGAGCACAACCCAGATCTAAAACTCCATACCGAATGGCACCTTCAGAGTTAAAAAAATTTAAACTTCAATTACAAGAGCTCATGGACAAGAAATACGTCCGGCCTAGTACATCTCCGTGGGGTGCTCCTGTATTATTTGTAAAAAAGAAAGATAGAACTCTAAGGATGTGCATTGATTATCGAGAACTTAACAATGTTACCATAAAAACAAATATCCTCTACCGCATGTCGAAGAATTATTTGATGTCTTACAAGGGTCTTAAGTATATTCAAAACTTGATTTTCGATAAGGATATTACCAATTGAGAATTAAGGAGGATGACATCTTCAAAACGGCTTTTAATACCCGTTATGGACACTATGAGTTTGTGGTAATGTCATTCGGATTAACCAACGCTCCTGCAGCTTTCATGGATATGATGCATCGAATATTTCAACCATTCTTAGACAAATTCGTTGTCATATTCATAGATGACATTTTGATATTTTCAAGAAGTCATGAGGAACATACTCAACATCTACGATTGATTCTCAAAACTTCGAAAGAACATCAATTGTATGCCAAATTCAGTAAGTGTGAATTTTGGCTAGAAAAAGTGTCATTTCTTGGCCACTTTATCTCTAAGAAAGGACTGGAAGTAGATCCTGCAAAAATAGAAGCCATATCTTGCTGGAAACAACCAATCAACATCACAGAAATTAGAAGTTTTCTCGGCCTAGCAGGATACTACCGAAGATTCATTAAAGATTTTGCGAAAATTTCTGTTCCCTTGACACAGCTAACTCGCAAAGACAATCCTTTCTTGTGGAATGATGAGTGTGAGAAAAGTTTTTGCAAATTAAAAGAAATGCTTACTAGTGCACCTGTATTAGCTTTACCAGAAGGGACAGAAGGATTTGTGGTTTACATAGATGCCTCAAAAGAAGGCTTTGGATGTGTATTAATGCAAAACGATAAAGTTATTGCATATGCATCTAGAAAATTAAAGAATCACGAGTTAAATTATCCCACTCATGATCTGGAATTAGGATCAATAGTGTCTGCATTAGCAAAATGGAGACACTACTTGTACGGTTCCACTTTTGATATTTATACTGACCACAAAAGCTTGAAATATTTATTTACTCAAAAAGAGCTGAACATGAGGCAAAGAAGATGTATTGAATATTTATAAGATTACGATTGTTCCATTCTTTATCAATCAGGTAAAGCTAATGTAGTGGCTGATGCTTTAAGTAGAAAGACTAGCATGGCTTGGTTGGAAATGAAAGAAGTAAGAGAATGGGTACACATCCATTCACGTGGGCACTTGGCCGGATTGAGAATCGAACCTGAATTTCATACCAGAATTAAGCAAAATCAAGAATTGGACCAAGAAGTTTCCAAGCTCCGTACTGGTACAAATTTCGTCACCAATTCACAAGGAATATTATTTTATCATGACCGTATTTGTGTGCCTAGCTCAATGAAAAAGGAAATAATGGAAAAATCACATCAGTCTCGGATCAGCATTCATCCAGGAGGATCTAAGATGTAACAAGAGATTAAAAAACACTTCTGGTGGAAAGGAATGAAACGAGATATTGTAGATTTCATTTCACAATGCCTATCTTGCCAAATGATAAAGGCTGAACATCAAAGACCAGCAGGTCTTTTGAAACCATTTCCTATACCAGAATGGAAATGGGATCAAATAACTATGGACTTTGTGACTGGATTACCCTAGCTCCCAGGAGGTTTTAATAGCATATGGGTTATCTTTGATCGCTTAACCAAGTCAGCACATTTCATACCCATAAGTCACAGATATGGGGTGGAAAAACTGGTTGAACTCTATTAGAAGGAAATTATACGGTTACATGGTATCCCCACTACCATAGTATCTGATAGAGATCCGAAGTTTACGTCAAGATTATGGAAAAAACTTCAGGAATGCCTTGGTACCAAATTAAATTTTAGCACAACAGCACATCCTCAAACTGATGGTCAGTCTGAACGAACCAGTCAAATATTGGAAGACATGCTTCGCGCATGTGTGCTGGATTTTGGGGCAAACTGGGGAAAGCACTTGCCTCTAGTTGAATTTTCATACAACAATAGTTATCAATCCTCAATAAAAATGGCACCATATGAAGCATTATATGGAAGAAAATATCGCTCTCCTCTTAACTGGGCTATGGATAAATGGAGAGGCACAAATAATGGACAAGAACGAGCAATCAGGCCTGACATTATACAAGAAGCTATCGACAAAATACAACTTATCAGGAAACGAATACGAACAGCTCAAAGTAGACAGAAAAGTTATGTAGATAAGAGGCGGAAAGATTTGAAATTTGAAGTCGGAGATTACGTATTACTAAAAGTATCACCAAGAAAAGGAATCAAGCGTACTAGAAAGAAGGGAAAGTTGCATCCTCGATTTGTTGGACCCTTCGAAGTGATAGAACGAATAGGCACTGTGGTTTATCGTCTATCTCTACCCGAAAATATCTCTAGTATACATAACATATTCCACGTATCACAATTAAGGAAATGCAAAGTAGACTCATCCCAATTGATTGACCACCAACAGATAGATCTGGAAGAAAATCTAACATATGAAGAAGAACCTGTGAAAATTTTGGACCAAAGAATAAAAGAACTTCGTGGTTGACCAATTCAGTTGATAAAAGTCTTATGAAAAAACCACAACATTGAAGAAGCAACGTGGGAAACAGAGAAAGATATGAGATGTCAATATCCTCATTTATTCTAATAACTCTTAAATCTGGGGACAAGATTTTTAAAAAGAGGGGATATTGTGACACCCTAAACACAAAGGTGCATAAATACATTTAAAAGTTTATTAGTATAACTAAATTTTATTATTTTTACCACATTATTTTTCGGTACAAATTTAATTTTTTCAAAGTATCTAGAAATAGATTAAAATACATCACAATACACTTAAAATTCATCAAGTACTATGAGGTTCTCATTCTAAGACCAAATACCCAAAACATAATAAAATATTATAATTAAACTCAACATATATGTTAAGTAATAAGTACAATAATTATTAAGTTCAATGTAAGATAATTTATAATTAGGTTCAATACTTAGATTTAATATGATATAATAATTAGATACAAGAATATAATAATATTAAGTTTGGATAAATATTAACGTTTTCATTTAAAATTAAAACAATAAAAATGGATAAATATGTGTTCGGCTATATATATCTGAACCCTCTTCTTCAAATTCTCAAACCAACTGAGAGAAAAACGGAAAGGGAAGAAGAAAGGAAGGGAAAAGAGGAAGAAAAATCTATAAATCTTTCCGAAAAATTCCAATAAATCACCAACTATTCATTTTATATCTTAAAACAATATGGCACTGGAGTTGATGTAAAAGGATCGATCAAGAACAAGAAAATCAAACAAAGATATACCGAAAAACGGCAACGGAAACCCGTTTCAAGCAAGGTGATCTACGCTTACCTTTCTTATAGCTACACATCAAAATAGAGGTTGACTTGAACACAAAAGTTGTACCTCTTGTTGCATAGATAAAGTACATATTGTCCGTCGTCCCAAAATATTGCCGGAACTAACATTTTCGGAATGCCGGAGTACCTTAGTTCTCCATAAGACGATATTTAAATCTGGTATCGATCGGATAAGAATTTGAAAATACTTTCAACACAAGAATTAAAAATCTCACAAGGCCAGTCATGGAAAAAACCCGGCTGCGCATTGCCGCCAGAAGGCCAGTCATGCGCCGAAACCGTCGGCGCGTGTACCTCACGCGCTGCCGTATCGGCATTTTTCCGGTGGCCGAACATTCCTAGTGATGTTTTCGACTTTTTGGCCAACTTTCGTAATGTTTGAAGATATTTTCTAATTAATATGAATTTTGCAAACTTAAGTAAAATCAACCGGGTTATATTCTGAACAAAAATAATCTGGAAATGATCAACTATTTACTTAAAACTCTAACATATAAATATCATTCATAATATAATTTTAGGACTTGCTCCAGCAACTCGGATTACTAATCAAGCCTAAACTGTAAGTTATCAGGTGAGGAAATTACTATTCATTCTTCTATTAAAGCCTTTGGCATTTGGCCTGAAAATTTCAATAGCATTTATTTAATGTTCAAATATCATCCCCAGTTCATTACAATTACTGATATATTTTCTTGCATAATTATGAATGAATTGATATACCATTAATGAATGGAGTCATGGACAAAGGATTTCGGTCCGGAAATTGAGTCCTTTGGACAACGTGGCTTTGGCCCGGAAAGTGAGTCCAATGAACTACGGTCAAAAGTCCCGGGTATATGGTTCATGTGAACAACGCGCACCGAATATTTCGGTTCGGAGAATGGTTCACCCGACTCGTAAAATAATCTTATAAGTGCTCAATTAGAGCCACCAATGTTAATTTATGAAATTTTCATTTATCTATTATTCTTAGTAATTTTAACATTTCATAGCATTCATAACATCTAATTTGTTATGCCTATTACTTCATGCATAATTATTATGAAGCGCTATTTTAATTTATTTAAAAACTATATACTAATTTAAACTCACTAAGTCCTCAAAGACTTAACCCTCTGTTTCTTTTCGTCAATTGGAATTTCCAGACACAGGAACCCCAGAATTGGAACAGGTGGAAAATAACTGAAGCTAAATAAGAGCATTTGAAAGTTGTGATGATCTGTTTATAAATAAATGTTAAGCTTCCGCTGTAAAATAGTTGTACATATTTGAAATAAGAATGTAAATATTTGTATATAATCTTTTAAAATAGTAGAAAATATTTAAAATTTTATCTACAATATTTTTTAATAATAATGGTAAAAATAAAGATAGCAGTTCAATAAAGAAATATTGTAGAAAAAGTGGCACTTAGTAAGGGAATAATTATGAATTCCTAAACCGGGCGCCACACCAAACTCTTTGATTGTACTATCGAATCTAAGGTTCCAACTCTTAGGTGCCTGCTTTAGACCATAAATAGATCTCTGAAGTTTGCATACCATATGCTCACTTCCGATGGATGTAAACCCTTCAGGTTGAGACATGTAAATCTCTTCCTTAATATCCCCATTAAGAAATGCTATCTTGACATCCATCTGCCATATCTCATAGTCATATCATGCAGTTATGGCTAGCAATATCCTTATGGACTTGAACATTGCAACTGGAGTAAATGTTTCCTCAAAGTCAACTCCTTGTCTTTGAGTATATTCTTTTGCCACCAAAATCGCCTTGAAGGTCAATACCTTCCCAACCGCCCCAAGTTTCCTCTTTTAAATCCATTTACACCCTATGGGAACAGTTCCCTCAGGTGGATCCACGAGATTCCACATTTGGTTCGAATACATGGAATTCATCTCAGATTCCATAGCTTCAAGCCATTTGGATGAATCGGCATCAAGTAACGCTTCCTTGAAGGTCCTTGGATCACATCCATAGTTAGGATCATCATGGCCCTCTTTAAGAAACAGACCATACCTCATAGGTGGTCTCGAGACTCTCTCGGATCTTGTAGGAGCTTGTATCTCCTCTCTTGGTTCTTCGGGTGTGGGTTCTTCAATTGTGGGTGTCTCTCGAACCTCTTCGAGTTCTATCATCTCCCCTTTTCTATCCAACTGAAATTCCTTTTCCAAAAAGGTTGCATTTCTAGAAACAAACACCTTTATTTCTTGGGGATGATAGAAATAGTATCCAACTGAATTCCTTGAATATCCCACAAAGTAACATAAAATGGATCGACTATCTAACTTATCTCCCACTGCCTGCTTCACATAAGCAGGGCATCTCCATATTTTAAGATAAGAATATTTGGGAGGCTTACCCATCCATATCTCATATGGTTTCTTATCAACTGCCTTTGAAGGGACATTGTTCAACAACAGTGCCGCTGTCTCAAGCGCATATCCCCAAAAGGATGGCAGCAACTCCGTGAACCCCATCATAGACCGAACCATGTCCATCAAAGTCTGGTTACGACGCTCTGAAACACCATTCAACTGTGGTGTAGCAGGTAGAGTCCACTGCGAGAGAATCCCATTCTCCCTAAGATACTCTTGGAACTCGGCACTCAAGTACTCAGCACCTCGATCCGATCGAAGTGACTTGATGCTTCGTCCCAACTGTTTCTCTACTTCACTTCTAAATTTTTTGAACCTTTCAAAAGCTTCAGACTTGTATTTCATCAAATACACATACCCATACCTCGAAAAGTGATCGGTGAAGGTGATGAAATAGGCATGTCCATGCTTAGTGGTGATGTTAAGCGGACCGCACACATCGGTATGGATCAAATCCAATAACCCTTTGGCTCGCTCCACATGGCCCTTAAAGGGAATTTTGGTCATCTTTCCTTTTAGACAAGATTCACAAGTTGGGAGAGAATTAATATCAGACATATCAAACATGTCCACTCCCACTAGCTTGTTCATCCTTCTTAGGGAAATATGTCCTAATCGAGCATGCCATAATTGTGCCGTATTAAGAGTATCTTGCTTTCGCTTGTTTGTTGTTGTTATATCTTGGACATTGTTTAGTGGAATATCTTTCAATTTTAAGTTATAGAGATCGTTTTCAAGTTCTCCAGTACCAATCAAAAATTCATTATTGTTAATGTTGCAAACACCTTTGCTAAATAAACAAGAATATCCATTTTTATCAAGCATAGAAATGGAAACAATGTTTTTCACCAAATCAGGTACAAACAAAACATCTCTTAAAATCAACTTAAAATCATTGTTCAAAAGCAAGTAAACATCTCCTACGGCCTTGGCAGCAACTCTTGCTCCATTTCCCATCCTTAAGAAGGTCTCACCTTCCCTAAGTCTCCTACTTCTTCCCATCACCTGCAAATCATTACAGAGATGTGAGCCACAGCCGATATCCAATACCCAAGAAGTAGAGTTAATTGAAATGTTTACTTCAATATAGAACATACCATTTCCAGAACTCTTCTGGGCAAGATATTCTCTGCAGTTATGCCTCCAATGTCCAGTCTTCTTGCAGTGATGACATATGTCAACAGTCTTGTCAGCTTTAACTGGTGTAGCTGCCACAGCGGGACTTGGAGATTGCCTCTTCAAGGGCACGTTCTTTTTGGGACGTTGGAAAGAACGCTTCTTTCCCTTCCCAGGTGGACCGGTCTTCGTGCCAGATGAAGAGCCAACATAAATAACCGACTTCTCTTTCTTGATGGTGGCTTCAAACGTAACAAGCATATTCACCAACTCCTCAAGGGTAGGCTCTAGCTTGTTCATGATGAAATTCACCACAATAAGATCAAATGAGCTAGGTAGTGACAAGAGCAACACGTTGGTGGTCAACTCCGAAGGCAACGTAAGATCCATGCCACGAGCTTATCCACGAGCCCAATCAACTTAAGGCCATGCTCATGGACCGAAGCCCCATCTCGCATGCGTAAAGTGATTAGCTCCTTGACGGTAGCATGCCTAAGAGGTCGAGTCTGCTCACCAAAGAGCTCCTTGAGATGCAAATGAATGTCAGCAGCACTCTTTGCATCCTCAAAACGCCTCTGCAACTCATCATTCATAGAAGCCTGCATATAACACTTAGCTCGCAAGTCATGGTCACACCAATCCTTGTAAGTCTGCAATTCCTCAGGAGTGCAGCTAGTCGGAGCCTCAACAGGGAGCGACTCAGTAAGTGTATATGCTATTCTTTCCAAATTCAAGACGATTTTTAAGTTTCTTAGCCAATTGAGGTAATAGGTCCGGTTAATACGTGTTTGTCGAGTATCGCCGATAATGGGTTGTGAATCGAAGACATTATCAAATTTTTACTGAAAAGTAAAACAGATAAATGTTAATGACTATTTTAAAATATTTAGTAAGATACAAAGTATGGACTTTTACTTCATAAATTTTCGCTCCCACTGTTTTGACATTTTCACTACCCTCTAGTGAAAACGGGAAACTCTTTTCCTCAGTAGGTACGTAAGGTCCAATTAGCAAATCATGATCCCGAATAATATCAGCCAATCACAATTCCTAAGAGGTAGTTTCCAATTGCATCACCATGCAACCCTCTACGTAAACTTTTGTCTCACATTTGATTAGGACCCAATAATATGACGTCGTTCATCTTTACGTGTCAAGCCTTACCTATTGATGTTGAACCTTAATAGACGGTCGCCATGAGTTCTCTCGATAATATGAGCTGAAATCATGAGAGTTCCACGTAGTTCACATCAACATGTCAATGGATGTCACAGCTTTCCGGTGTCCAGGGCCCTCCCCCCAATAATATGAGCCGAGCCCCGAACACGGGTAGCGTTCACCATGCACCAATTGTCGATGGAAGACATGGAAATTATAAACACCTTTATAATTCTCCTTTTCGGGCTTGATATTAATTTTGAATCTTATTCAAAATGAGGGTTTTTAATTTTGAAAGGTCTCATCATTAATTTTGTTTAAAAGCTCGCCATGTTTGATCGTATGTTTGCCGGATTCATGCAACTTTGTTATTATCATAATAATAACGCACATACTCATTATTTATAACATATCATGCATATATTATAAACAGTAAACAAAACAAGGATGATCAATTGCACCAATACTAATGGCCCGTGTGAGCTAAGCACGGGCCTAGGTCCAATCCTAGGGAAATGCATGGAATACAAATGCAACTTTTACATAAGCCTCCAATATTTACATGTCTTCGATCTTCATAATCATCAAGGCCACCATCTTCTAATCTTAATCTTCCACTATACTAATATTTACAATTAAATATCCATGGCAAATAGGGATACATCTTATGGGGTGGGAACGGGCCATAAACCAAGCTCACTTATAAATTGATAATTATTACAATCATTCAACACAAAATATCCTAGCATACACCTAGCAAATTGGGCTTGGGCTTTTGATCATCCTTCATGCATAATATCAGATATCATACACCATCAATTAATTATCACAATAATCAGTTGATCCAATATTATATATCTTGATCCAATCACTAACCTTCACGATTATAAACTAAATTAACAAAGTATACAAACTCCTTTGTCTACTTTTTAATTAATTTATTTATAACCGAATTTCTTGTAAATCACCATTTACTATAAATAATTAAAGTCCAACTTTAATTATTTATTTTATGAGAAAATATGTACAACTTTTGTAAATTTAAACTTAAGGGCCCAAAAAAATCATTTTTCACCAAAAACATTTTGGCCCATTTAAATTTCACAAAATATGTCAACCATCCAATGGCCCAACAAATCAAGGCCCGTGACACTTTGATATTCCAAAATACTTTTGAAAACCCTAGTCGTCATCGCCGTCGCCGGAGCTCTGTCGCCGGATTCCGGCCAACTTAATTTTTTTTTTATTTTCAAAAGGGCTATTCGGGCAGCCCCTTGGGCTGCCCTTGCTGCCCGTTTCAGGCAGCCCCTCAGGTAGCCCAAGCTGCCAAAATGGGCAACAACTTGCTGCCCAAAACCGCCCCAAAAATCGGCCTTCGATTTGTCGTTTGGATTGTCTCATGCGGATAGAAATTGACCTCAATATAATATCATGTATATGCTACACAAAATAGTAATCATAGCTCTGATACTACTTGAAAGAGGATCGGTTAAGGTGCTCGAATGCGTAACGAAAGTTTCAAAATTATTTTTCATACAAGAAAATCGAGAACCCTAAATTATAGTGTGTAGCAAATACAATAAAACACAAAATGACATTCATAGGGTGTTTTAGAAATTCTTACCTATCAATCTCTTAAGATTGATTATAGCTCCAACTAAGATGTAAACACCTTAGCTCTTGAATGGTAGACTATTCTACAAGCTTCCAATGAGCATTCCTTGCTCAAAAATTAAGCCCACCACCAGCAAAGAAGATCCACCTTACACTTGCACTAGAAAATGTAAGGCATTTTTCTTTGAAAAGTGTATGCAATCTTCAACAATTGAAGAAGCAAAATGAAGGAGAATAAGCTTAAAAATTTCGGCCCTTGAGGTGTAGGAGAGAAGGGGAGGAAACTTTCTTGGTTGTGGAAAAAGTTGAAGCAAAAAGTTGCATGTGCATGCCATGCCATTAACTCAAAAGTTTCCTCCAACCCTTCACCTTCCAAGCATGCAATTTGTTTGGGCTTGTAACAATTACAAGGCCCATGGACTTTAATTTAAATATCTCAAACATATTTGAGACCATTTAAACCTTAGTTGATTTTACTCAAGCCCACTAGTTTAATAATTATTTCTATTTGGGCTCTACAAGGTCCAATGTTATTTAATTAATTCAACACTTGAATTAATTTAATTATTTGGACACTACTAGGTCCACTAGTGTTTAATTAATTCAACACTTGAATTAATTTAATTTAGTCCATAATAATGTTGATGAAAATCACAATTTTCAAATACATTATTTATTTTGCCAACTTTTAATTTAGGAACACTTCCATAAATTAAAAGTTACATTCTCCTTATAGAAGTTATACTTCTATTTTTCTTTGCGCTTATAAACTCCTTTATACTACATATACATGAGATCACATAGGATATCCATACCCGAAGGTAAGCGGTGAATCCCCGACTACAATGCATCGACTCCTATATGTTTCGACAAAACACCAAACCTTGCCACCTGATGACCCCATGAGAGTCGGTAAACAATTCAAAGTGCAATGCTAGCATATAGAGTCTCAATGTTGTCCCGGGTCATAAGGACTAACGATGTACAACCATAAATTAGGACGTTTCCACTCGATAAGTCAAAACCACTTGGAAAGTCCTATATGGAGGGTTGTTCAGTGCACTCTACCAGGAGCACCTATCTGCTTGCTCGGACATCACAATGCCCCCTACCATTGAAACATGGTACTCACATCGCAGATACTAGTCTCAAACTCGAGCGGCCTATATCCTTCTTAGCGGCGGCTGAATCGACTAGGAACTGTTTAGAATATACAGTATTCCAAATATGAGTTTCATGATACTCATCATATGAGCATCTCATATTCTTTCTACTATTTGTATATTCAAGGACTTTATCTATGCAACTAGCATGGGTATACAGATAAAGATGTGCCAAAACAATAATTTCAAATATTATTAAAATAAAGATTGTTTATACATAGAGTTTCATTGTGAACACTCGGCCAACACTTGGCTCGACGGGCACCTACTCTAACACTCCTCCATGCTCTTCGAATAGATCAGAATATCGTCAATGAAAACTATGACGAACTGATCCAAAAACGATTAAACACACGATTCATGAGGTCCATGAAAATCTCTGGCGCGTTCGTCAGATCGAAAGGCATCACCAAAAACTCATAGTGCCCATATCGTGTCCGGAAGGCTGTCTTAAGCACATCAGACTCTCCACCTTCAGCTGGTGATACCCGGATCGGAGGTCTATCTTGGAGAACACTAATACTCCCTGAAGCTGATCAAATAAGTCCTCGATCCTCGGCAACAGATACTTATTCTTAACTGCGACTCTGTTCAGCTCTCTGTAATCAATGCACAGTCGCATGCTGCCATCCTTCTTCTTGACAAAAAGAACTGGTGCGCCCCAAGGAGAAAATCTAGAGCGAATGAAACCCTTATCTAACAGATCCTGAATATGATCTTTGAACCCATTCATCTCTGCAGGCACTAACCGGTAGGGTGCTTTAGATATCGGCACTGTTCCTGGCATAAGTTCAATAGAGAAGTCCATCTCTCTGTCTGGTGGAATGCCTTAAAAATCGTCAGGGAACACACTGGAGAACTCACTGACTACATCCACGTCCTCCAGCCTCTGACTGACTGGCTCAATCACTGACAAGATGCTGGCTAAGAATGCCTGGAAGCCTCTCCTCATAAGCTTCCTCGCACACAAGCAGGAAATGACATGCGGCATCTGCCGATGTCTGGCTGCCTAAAAAACAAATGGTTTCCCACAGGACAGTCTGACAGACACTGATCTCTGTCGAAAGTCTATGACTCCTCCATGAGAAGATAGCCAGTCCATGCCCAAGATGATGTCGAACTCCGGCAACGGTAACACTATCAAATCTGCGTGCACCGTATACTTCTGTAATCGAAGCTCCGATCTCTTCACTATATGGGAAGTGAACATCTGATCCCTGGATGGGATCGATACTCTGAAACCAAAATCCGTCGCTGCAGGTATGATTCCTAGTCGCTTCACGAAAGATTCAGATATAAATGAGTGTGTAGCCCCTGAATCTAGCAGTGCATACGTGGCTACACCTAAAATATATATCCTTCCTCCGACAAACCATACCATCAAATCTAATAGAGTTGAAATTAAGGAATTTCTTATCGGCGATTAATCCAAAATTCTCGAAAAATTCACTGCATTAATCCAAATATCTTTTCCCAAAATTCGAAATTGACCCCCAGAAAAATAAAAAATTGCAATTTAGCCCCTTGAAGTTCGAAAATTTCACTTTAGTCCTTCCATTAATCAAAAATTACAACATGACCTTATTCTCATTTTCGAATCCAAATCTTAAAAATTGATAAAATTTCGAAAATGTCACCAATAAATCCCCAAAATTACAGAAGTTTCGAAAATAGTCCAAATAATCTCGATTTTTATCAATTCAGTCCCACAAATTAACCGTTATTTCAATTAAGCCTTAATATCTTCCCATAAAACAATTAAATTATAAATCTCAATTAGGTAGAACATGCATCCTAATTCTTCAAGGTTTTTCAATCCCATAATTCAGTTCTCATAATAATCAAATCATCCAGTGCAATCAAAACGGTAAACATATAAAAACTTAGGTGTAGAGGTTATCGGTGATCATAGCAGAATCTGGCTCCGCCTCAGCCTCCTCGACATGCATCACATATTCCCTGTCAATAGTGGGACCCTTGTTCTGAGAGCAATCTGCAGCTTTTTGCCCCTCTTGTTTGCATACGAAGCATCTGTAGGTGCCCCACATGCATTTGTCATAGTGATATTTTTTGCACTGCTTGCATGGTGGTCCTCCCTCCGACCTAGGAGCCCCTGGTGCCTGAGGAGGCCGCCGCTATCCTGGCCCACTATGCTGTCCCTGAGGCTTCTGTAGCCCCTGCGGTCTCGGTAGTCCCGTGTACTGCTTCTTCTGCGGCTGAGAACTGGACTAAGTCTGGTGCCGCTTCCGCTGCATCTCAAAATCTATGTTGCTCCGCCTGGAAGGCACATGAAGTGGCCTCATCGTAGCTTGCCAGCCTCATCAACATCACATCCGACGAAGGGTAGGTCTCAGTCCATCCATAAAGTGCCGCAGCTTCTGTCCGGCATCCCTGGCAATAAGAGGCACGAAGTGACAGCCCCGGTCAAATTTGAAGACAAACTCCGCCACAGACGAGTCCCCCTGGCGGAGACTCATAAACTCCCTCGTCAGGCGGCCCCTGACATCAACTAGGAAGAACTTGCCATAAAAAATCTCCTTGAACATGTCCCAAGTGAGCATAGTCAAGTCGACTGCATGGGCGGCTCCCTCCCACCATAGACACGCATCATCCCTCAGCATATAAATGGCGCACCTGAACCGGTCGCCATCTCCCATCTGTAAGTAGTCAAAGTGTAGCTCCAGCGATCTAACCCATCCCTCTGCCAAGAAAGGGTCAGTGGTACCCGAACTCTTTTGGGCCGAGCCGTCTAAACTGCTCATAGATTTCAGTCTGTGGTCGAGGCGCCTGCTGGGCCTGCTCCATCAATCTAGTTATCCCCTCTAGTACTCGGGTAGTTGGGTCTCCTGGTGTTGGTGGTCCTTTGCCACCTCTAGGAATCTCATCATGTTTCTCGGTACTGGGAGCACGTCTGGGAAGCATATCTGAATACAGTGCAATTTATAAATGTAACCCATCATGCAATTAATCTAGTTATTTTTTTAAAATAAATCATTAAATCGTAAAAACAATTAAACATACACAGTAGATCATCATGCAGCGTAAATCATGTAAACATGGAGGTGATAATAGTAAATCATTTTAAACATTCAAAAAATAAAAGCTTAAAAACTTGAGGTTTGAAGACTGAGCTATAGAAGCTGGCGGTGACACATCTCTATATAGGACTCTTGCTCTGATACCAACTGTGAAGTCTACCGTTTTAAAAGTGCGGAAATATATATAATTTTTTTTGTAAAGCTCACATTTTAAAATTTATCATTTAAATAAATTGCATGCATTTTCAGTCCTACTAAAAATATCATTTAAAAATAATCATAAGTAATTACCAAAAAAAATATAGCGGAGCAAAAACGAGTAAAAATCCTAAAATCAAACAGCAAAATAAAACAACGTAAAAATGCTCATATCCTCTCAATAACATAAATTCGTGAATGTGCGAAAAATCATGAGGTCCTCGGGTCATGTCGACCACCAAGTCCGTCAGCTCAGAGTTCAGTACCTCCAGTCCCCTCAAAATCATGATCAACTGCATCACACACGCCTAGTGAGTCTAAAGACTCAACACACATGTACCGTGATAACAAATACATATACGTAACAAGCAGCAGTGAAAGATATCGTAATTAACATATATTTCATGTCGGTAGTAAAATAATATGCATAATCGTGACCTGTCAAAACATGATAATAACCATAGCATGTATCATCGTATCAACATATACGTGTTCGTTTTCTTAATTTGAATTCCGTTCGTCAGCTATGACTTTCGTATTATCATGTCATTCGATGGATCCATCTACGTGTAACCGAGGTACCCGGCTGAGGAGGCATCAGCAAAATCATTACCCGTCCACTGAGCTCAAACATTTCGTGTCATCGTATTTGTAAGGCCCGAGAATTTGATTACCGTAATCTGAACTGATTTGGGTGTAATTACCGTAATCTGAGATTAATCTGAGATGATTTCTTGATTAATTGAAGTGATTATAGACGGAACGGAGTGGACCGAGAAAGACGAGAACAGACGCGAAACACATGTGCCAGGGTGTGCTTTCGCGCACATGCGCGGCGTGTAAGCGCGCACATGCGCGGAATGTCCAGAACCTTGGGCACATATGCGCCGAGATGGGCGCGCATATGCGCGAGTGGGTGTGTGCACGAGACAGTAAGTCTCGCGCATATGCGCGACGATGGGGCGCGCATATGCGCGAGCACTCCAGTAGCAATTTCTGGGTAAAGCTTCCGGCGCATATGCGCGGGCCTTGGGCGCGCATATGCGCGCGGCATGCAAAAGGAAAGAGTGACATGTGGGGTGATCGTGTAGTACGAGATGCATATATATATATATATACACAATTCATTATCCTGTAGCAAATGAAGAAATCGAGGAAACTTTGGAAAAATTGATTCCTGACTTTAGAATTCGATTTATGCAAAATCCGTCAGTTCGCTTTTGAATCCGACTTCAGTACCGAGTTCCTAATGACGAAAGCTACAACTGGACGTAAGTTTTGTTACGTTTAGACATGATTTGAAATTATGATATTGTCAGAATTGAATATGAATCAGATATAGTGTTTCTCTACAGTAGACAGTGTATAATTGAAGTCATATTAAAGAATATACTGTTTATACAATTATTATGATTTTCGAAAGATATTGATTGAGATTTGATATCAGAGTTGTGTTATTACTGATATTAAGTGTACCGATATTTAGATTACGAATTGTATTGATACTGATTGTGAATTCTGGTAGTATCTCTGTGATGTTGAGATTGACGGGGTTATCGAGACTGTATCGTTATGCCGTCGAAACATCAGTTGATTTAGATTGATCAGATTCAGTAATGATTTCGATTGTATCGTGATATCGTTGATATGAATTAGATTGGGCCTTGTTCAGATATGGACCAGATTATGTATTGATTTGAGTATTGATCAGAACAAGTCTTGAATTGATTTATATACTGATATTGTATTATGAGATTGTCATTGCCAGACTGGGTATGGACAGATTGGAATACGAGACTTCGTCATCATCAGATCGTGAAGAGAAAAGGTATAAATAAATGTTGATTCGGGATTGCACAACTCGAGTTAGGTTTGACTTGAGTTTCCCAAAATCACATACTTTACTTTACTGCATTGATATTTGCAGATTATCAGATTGATATGTTCAGTCTATTGAATTATAGCAGAGCCAGAGTTTGAGTCTAGGGCAGATCAGCCTAGCTAGGGCAGAACCGCCGAGTCTTTGTCAGAACCGCGTAGACTCTAGACTTACGATGTATCGATGAGCTTGGATGTAGATCGACGTCTATTGTAGACATTCGATACAGCATACCAAAGTTTAAATTAGATCGGGATCCCTAGATTAGAATGAGAGATGAGTCGAGTCTTAGATATCGAGACTAGAACTTGATTTACATATTGGTATTGATTTATGTTTCGTAGATTACGATTCATGTTTTATTTACAGACTGGTATTGATACATGTTGTTTGATTATGCTACATGTAATAAGATATAATCCATGCTTTTATGTTAATTCAGTTAACTGCATGTATACATTATTTATACTGGGATTTATTCTCTCCGGAGTATCCGGCTGTTGTCTTGTTTTGTATGTGTGCATGACAACAGGTGGGACAAGATCGGGGTCAAGAAGATGATGAGAGATCGAGATTAGAGGGCTGATTCCGGACTTGGATGTAGACTTGGTTTAATACTTGAAATTTAGTAGTTAAACCTTCGATTAGGTTGAACTAGAAGCATGTTGTACAAGATTTGTATTATTATACTGGTTTGTATAATAGATTGATTCCATTACCTTCCGCATTTTAAAGAAAAAATTTTTAGACCCTGTTTATCTTAATTGATAATTAAATCCCAAAGATGATTAAGAAGATGATTAGCGTCCGGGTCCCCACAACAGGTGGTATCAGAGCGATAGATCCTTTAGACTGAGATAGAAGAGAATGAGCGGGGTAGATTGAGTTTTGTTTCCTTACATGTGATTGATAGCATGAGATTTATTTTAATGTTGATTTACATTGTGTATGCTAGCATGAGATTATGTTTTACTGCTTTGAAATACATGGTTACCTGATTATCTGATTTGAGTTGGTATTATGTATTAGTGAGTATGAATCAGATCTGATTCATGATCAGCAGTAAGATGATCAGAGAAAGATTGGAACATATTTGTAGTATTTGAGTACTAATGTTTTGATAAGCAGATATACCTCCACGGAGAATTCCAGAAAGGGGTAGTACTTCGACTGAACAGATAGATGTATCAGAAACTCAGATAGAAATACAGTTGAAAGAATTTCAGTTATTTCAGCCGCCGATTCTGAGTGGTACCGAGACGTCTGAAGATTGTGAGAACTGGTTTGATGACATAGAAATATTGTTCGATTTAATTGATTATTCAGATGAGCAGAGAATTAAACTGATATTCCACCAGTTACGAGAGACTGCCAGGAGTTGGTGGATTACAAGTAAAAGAATGCTAGAACATAGAGTTACAGTGATTTCGTGGGAAATATTCAGAACTGAATTTTATCGAAGATTTTTCTCAGTTTCGTACCGAGAGGACAAGAAAGCAGAGTTTGAGAATTTGAGACAAGGCCAACTGAATATTGAAGAATATGTTGCGAAATTCTCTACTCTACTGCGTTTTGCTCCTCATGTAATTGGAAATGATGAAGATGTAGCGGATCAGTTCATCAGAGGATTGAACTCGGAGGTAGTTGCATTGATGAATATGCAGTGACCTTATCATTTTGCTGATGCCTTGAGTAAAGCGAAGAGAGCGGAGGCGAGTCTGATTAGACAATTAAAAAGGGTGTGTGCGATGCAACCCCATACACAGCAATCCCCTCTCCGATTTGATCGCGGGAGCACGAGTGGAAAGCAAGATTTGCTGAAAGCTCGAAAGAAGCCATTCAAGAAGTTAGGGAGCGGACTGAGCGGTTCAACTAGCTCCAGTGGTTCCAGCCCAAGTTATACTGGAGTGTATTGCAGGATTTGCGGAGGGAGACATTCCACAGAGCAATGCCAGGGAGTGACTGGTAGTTGTCATATCTATCGACAGTCTGGACATTTTGCGAGAGTCTGTCCACAGAGAGGTTCCCGAAGATTTCAGGGAGCAGGACCATCTGGTGGTGGTGACCGAGGAACAGACCCAGAGCACACTTGATGATATAGTGGCATGTACTGTTCTTTTATGATTATATTGCATATGTATTGATATATACTGATGCATTTCCTATGATTATCTTTGACTGAGTTGCATTGATATATATGGTATCTTTTGAGTCTGTTTGTACTGTAGTATTAATTCCCTTACTTTTTGGGAATTAAAGATTGATATCAGAGATTTCTGTGAAATATTGTATACTACAGTAAGATGAGAATGAGACCGAGTTAGATTATGATGTACTTGTGTTTTCTGATTTGATGGCATTATTGATATTAATATGCTGAACAAGTACAGAACTATTATAGATTCCTTTCAGGAGAGTATAAGATTCAGACCAGATATGGCTGAGGAGTAAAGATTTCACGGTAAGGATTCTAGATTCAGAATTCCTTTGATATCTGTGTATTGTCTATGACTCGATCGATACAGAAAGGAACAGATGGTATCCTTATGTATTCAGTAGACATACTGAAATCGAGTCTAGCATTGGCAGATTTGCCAATGAGGTACGAGTTGGCTGATGTTTGCCCAGATAAGATTTCAGATTTGCTTTATATCAGAAAGATAGATTTCAGAATTGAATTGAGACCAGGTACTGTTTATTATTTTAGAATTCAGTACAGAATGAGATTAAATGTCCAAAATGACACTGATGAATTGAAAGAATTGAAAGATCAGTAGAAGAGTACCGACCAGGAGTTACATCTGATTTAGTGTTTATCTTTGGCATGTTTCAGTATGTTCAGAGATATTCTGATGATTTCATGCTCGTTGTATCTATGAGATTTTGATATATTCGCAGCATCTGATTGATTGAATCGAATAACTGAAGATTGAATGGGATATTCTGAGAATTGTGATTATTGTATACAGAAATTATTCAGATAAGAATCATGCTTGAAACTGATTGTACTCATAATATGCGATATCTGAAGTTAGTATACCGATTGATTTTGACACAGTTGAGATCAGAATCAGTGACTGAGAATGTTACCGATATCAAACATATCAGGAATATCAGAAATTTCAGAAATGTCAGAATTGTCAGAAATTTATTTTTGGTCTGAGTTGGCAGATTATCTTATACGATTGTTATTTTGTGTCTGCCTGAGTATTGTTATATTTCTACAGCCGTATTTGATACAGAGCATTGTGAACCGTTGAGATTATATACAGTTCAATTCGAATCAGAGTTGAATTCGAGAATTTCAGTGAGTCAGAAATATGATCAGAAGGTTCAGAATTAGATTTCGATAATCAGAGCAGAGCATCGATTAGAGTGACAGATATGTGATTTTACTGTGTGAGAATGATTGTCTTGTAATGTCAAATGTTTCAGAATTGTGCAACAGAATTTGATATCGATAATCAGAACCGAATACCAGGTAGGTATTTTTCTCTAATTTATATTATTAACTGATTGTTTATACCCAATAATTCGAATTGGAAATGACAGATAGGGTCAGAAGCGCACAGAAATGGATTCAGTAGTCGTTCAGGTAACAGAAAGTATATGATAATTCGAACAGATAGTTTTGATATAGACAGATTAAATCAATTGTGACAGAATTGGTACTGAAATGTTGGCAGAACTTGTACTGAAATGTCTGAATTGCCAATAAATGAAGACAGAAAGATAGAAATCAAAAGATTTATTGCAGAATTTGTATATTTCTGACTAGACATGGGGTGTATACTTCGATGAATTTCGTAATGAGATCACTGCAATACTTTCCAGATTGTGATGTAATATGATTTTGATTGACAGATTGTTCAATCTATATCTATTAGTTTGTACCAGATAACGTACAAACATGATCAAATGACACAGATCGATGTCAGAAAAAGTGGTCAGAAGAACTAGAATGCCGAAATAGAGTATATCAGATTGTGATTTCGCATGATTTTGTGTTTTTGGCAGAATGTATAGCATGATTTTATCTATGGTTTATAGATTGACGGATAGTTGGAATGAACTATCTAGATACTGGAGGATATCCAGGAACTGTAGTGCTGGGTTTTAGCACTAGTGACCTGATGTCTTGTCACTTTATGAATTACTGTATAATGATAGCTATCAAACGAGTATTGAGATAACCACAGATAAGACATTGTACAGTGAGTACTGCAGATCTCCGCTAAATGGGAATGATATTACGGTGACATTTGAGATTGAATTTGATAAAAGCAGAAATCTGATAAAGAAAATGAAGCTGATTCAGAAAAGGATGAAAACCAGCTTCGAATGAACAGACTTAATATGCCGACGTCGGATGGTGACGATTGGTATTTGAAGCCGAAGATTGAGTAAATCCTTGACTGGGATAAACAGATTTGATCACAGCTGATGATATAGATTTGGTATAAGCTGTGGATTGGTATATACAGATGTTGTATAGCCAGTAATTCCAAGTAATTTTATCAGAATGGTTTGATAGAATGAATTTGCTGAAGTAACCTCTATTATACATTCCTTCTTTATCTGATTTGATTGCCTATGATTTCGAGGACGAAATCATATCTTAGAGGGGGAGAAATTTAAGGCCCAAGAATTTGATTACCGTAATCTGAACTGATTTGGGTGTAATTACCGTAGTCTGAGATTAATCTGAGATGATTTATTGATTAATTGAAGTGATTATAGACGGAACGGAGTGGACCGGGAAAGACGAGAACAGACGCGAAACACATGTGCGAGGGTGTGCCTTTGCGCACATGCGCGGCGTGTAAGCGCCCACATGCGCGGAATGTCCAGAACCTTGGGCGCATATGCGCCGAGATGGGCGCGCATATGCGCGAGTGGGTGTGTGCACGAGACAGTAAGTCTCGTGCATATGCGCGACGATGGGGCGCGCATATGCGCGAGCACTCCAGTGGCAATTTCCGGATAAAGCTTCCGGCGCATATGCGCGGGCCTTGGGCGCGCATATGCGCGCGGCATGCAAAATGAAAGAGTGACATGTGGGGTGATCGTGTAGTACCAGATGTATATATATATATATATACACAATTCATTATTCTGTAGCAAATGAAGAAATCGAGGAAACTTTGGAAAAATTGATTCCTGACTTTAGAATTCGATTTATGCAAAATCCGTCCGTTCGATTTTTAATCCGACTTCAGTACCGAGTTCCTAACAACGAAAGCTACAACTGGACGTAAGTTTTGTTACGTTTAGACATGATTTGAAATTATGATAATGTCAGAATTGAATATGAATCAGATATAGTGTTTCTGCTACAGTAAACAGTGTATAATTGAAGTCAGATTAAAGAATAGACTGTTTATACAATTATTATGATTTTCGAAAGATATTGATTGAGATTTGATATCAGAGTTGTGTTATTACTGATATTAAGTGTACCGATATTAAGATTACGAATTGTATTGATACTGATTGTGAATTCTGGTAGTATCTCTGTGATGTTGAGATTGACGGGGTTATCGAGACTGTATCGTTATGCCGTCGAAACATCAGTTGTTTAGATTGATCAGATTCAGTAATGATTTCGATTGTATCGTGATATTGTTGATATGAATTAGATTGGGCCTTGTTCAGATATGGATCAGATTATGTATTGATTTGAGTATTGATCAGAACAAGTCTTGAATTGATTTATATACTGATATTTTATTATGCGATTGTCATTGACAGACTGGGTATGGACAGATTGGAATACGAGACTTCGTCTTCATCAGATCGTGAAGAGAAAGGTATAAATAAATGTTGATTCGGGATTGCACAACTCGAGTTAGGTTTGACTTGAGTTTCCCAAAATCACATACTTTACTTTACTGCATTGATATTTGCAGATTATCAGATTGATATGTTCAGTCTATTGAATTATAGCAGAGCCAGAGTTTGAGTCTAGGGCAGATCAGCCTAGCTAGGGCAGAACCGCCGAGTCTTTGTCAGAACCGCGTAGACTCTAGACTTACGGTGTATCGATGAGCTTGGATGTAGATCGACGTCTATTGTAGACATTCGATACAGCATACCAAAGTCTAAATTAGATCGGGATCCCTAGATTAGAATGAGAGATGAGTCGAGTCTTAGATATCGAGACTAGAACTTGATTTACAGATTGGTATTGATTTATGTTTCGTAGATTACGATTCATGTTTTAATTACAGACTGGTATTGATACATGTTGTTTGATTATGCTACATGTAATAAGATATAATTCATGCTTTTATGTTAATTTAGTTAACTGCATGTATACATTATTTATAGTGGGATTTATTCTCACCGAAGAATCCGGCTGTTGTCTTGTTTTGTATGTGTGCATGACAACAGGTCGGACAAGATCGAGGTCAAGAAGATGATGAGAGATCGAGATTAGAGGGCTGATTCCGGACTTGGATGTAGACTTGGTTTAATACTTGAAATTTAGTAGTTAAACCTTCGATTAGGTTGAACTAGAAGCATGTTGTACAAGATTTGTATTATTATACTGGTTTGTATAATAGATTGATTACATTACCTTCCGCATTTTAAAGAAAAAATTTTAGACCCTGTTTATCTTAATTGATAATTAAATCCCAAAGATGATTAAGAAGATGATTAGCGTCCGGGTCCCCACAGTATTAGTCACAACCAACTCCCATCCTTCAAAACAAGTCATCGTATTCACAACTTAAATAAGAGCATGCATATACATAATTTTTCCTTTAAACAAAGCATGCAAAGTATTTATCGTACTTCCATAAAAATCATGACCATGATGCATAAATATTTAAAAACATGATAAGATTGTGCTCAGGGCGCTGCAGGACCAAAATCTCACCCCGGGTGCAAAATGACCATTTTGCCCCTGGAAACCCAAAATTATCGTTTTACCCCTGGACCTCTAAAATAGACCCGAAGCTTACCAAACTCCTTAAAATATCCCAAAACACATTTATAAGCATTCCTAAACGTAAAATCGGCCTATTTTACAACTTAACCGATTTGTTTTATAACTTGGACCGGGGTTCTGGTTTTAACCCGAATCGACTCGAAACTTAACCAAAATTTTCCAAACTCTTTACCACTTCTTATAAACACTTAAAAGGTCCTAAAACCATCAAGACTCAGCCCCAAAACATTTCTGAACGTACCAAAAAGTTGCTGGACAGTTTCTGTTAATCCCTTATCTAACCCTTCCATGCACCACTCGAACTCTAGCTCCCCTAGGCTCGAACCAGCTCGCACCAGTCACGAGCCCAGCCATCTAGGACCTAGACAAGACCCTAAGGGACCTAACCTACCCACGGAACCAACCCCATGCATGCTAGAGATCGCGATCACTCCCTTGACCCAAGGGACCACAGCTCGCGGCCGATCCTCCTAAACCACGCTCGATCGGTTTCAGGGGTGGTTCTAGCAGTGTTCGAGCCATCCTCAGCCGTGACTCAAACCCCACATGGCTTGTTTAAGCCTTTGATCGCCTCTTGCACCGCCGGATCCAACCATTCACTGCGATCTACTAAAAACCCACACCAAACGCAACCTCCCTCTCTCTCGGCCCTTCAACCAACAACCCCAGCCATGAGTCTACACCTCAAGGCAGCCTCTTGTCATCATGTTCAGTCCCTAAACCAACAAGAAAACAGCAGCCCCTTGCAAGTTCGAGAAAAACGTGAGTGCAAACATAGGGAGCAAGAAAAACACATGAAAATCGAAACTCTCCTATGCATATGGCTGGATCGAAACTTTTAAAGCAAGAACACATTATTCAGCTTATAAAACGTATATGATGCGTAAAAAATGATACAAAGCATGTCTGTTGATCTTTTATGCGAGAATATTGAAGAGATGAGCAACGGGGAAGCACCGGAGAATTTTTTTGATGCAAGAACAAGCTATGGCTGAGCCTTGCAGATGACGAATTATTGAAACCGAGAGAAAGCTGAGTGGAGGTGGGGTGTCGGCCGAATGGGATAATTATGTTTAGGTTAAAAGGGTGTTTAGCATTATTATTAATAGATAATAATAAGCTAATGGGCCCTAAATTGTCAATTAAAAGTTTAAAAAGAGTTTTAAGCCCAATAAGCTTAAAAATAGGCCCATTAAATCTAAACACACTCCCGAAAAATATTTCGTGTTAGAAAGTTTTTGAAAATATTATAACCCTTAAAAAGTCCCCCGATTCAATAAAATTTACGCACCGCTGAAAAATATGCTCTGGCAGGGTAAAAATACCCAATAAAGCCCATTTCTTGAAAAATACCTTTAAAAAACCTTATAATAATTAATAAAAATTAATCATGAAATAAAAATAATTTTCTTGTTCTCCGGTCTCCGTTCCTCGTTCGAGCGCGAAATATATCAAGATATCCTAATGCATGAACTTTTAAAATTTCATGAAATAAATTCTACCATGCAATAATTATGCATAAAAATAATTAAACACATAAGTTAAATAAAACTCCTAGATTACATGCATTCATTTTACGTTAATTAAATTCCTGGACCTTACACTGCCGATGAGGGTTAGCCCGCGACTGCTAGTCGAAGTGTTCAGGCAGCAGACGCGGCATGATCAGACTGCCTTAGATGGTCTCGGGCAGTTCTGCCCCATGGGCTTAAAGGTGTTTTGTCCTGGAGCAATTTTTTATCTTTTGAAAAAATTTTAGTTACATTGATATTTTGTGAAAATCTGACTAATTTACAAATTGAAATTAATTTTTGATAAAACTGTGGAATTTTATTATAAAATAAATAATTAAGATATGATTTTAATTATTCAAAATAAAATGTGTTTTAGCATAAATTTAAATATTAAAAAATTAATTGGATAATTAAATAAATGTTTTTATTACTTTATTTTAATTATGATGGCTATTGACGAATTTATAAAACAAATGATTTAATGATAATATGTTGATAATATATGATATTATACGGTTTTATGTAATATTTGATATTATATGGTACAAAGATGATCGAGAGCCATGATCAAAATGTGAGGTGTATGTTAGAATATTTTACTTTGTTATTGAAACGTCCACTGCTCATTTTTCTTAAAAAGTACTAGAAATTTTTTTTTTCCATCTCATCGGCCGAAACCATACATATATCAATACATTTTTAAAATACCTTTGTACCATTTAAAATAAATCAACCACTATTATTTGAAAATTCAAAGTATATAATTCAAAACATAAAATCGTCAATCGTTTACCAAACCTAAACTTAACAATATTTCAAATTAAGACTAAATCTAACATCCTCTCAAAAACATCTCAAAAACATCATAAAATTCACAAAAATCTTTAACGTAAACTTAAATCATAAACTTAATTTAAATACGAAAACTAACGCTGGTCCTCGGGTCATGTGCACCTTCAGTCCAGCAAGATCAACCATCAAGTCTTCAACAGCGTCAATATCATGCTCACCTGTATCAATCACACCTAGTGAGTCTATTGACTCAGGCAAACCTTAACCATGATAACAAGTAATACACATACAATCACATGCAACAGTGAAAATACGTATACATAAAATAACTTTCCATGAACATGCATAAACTTAAAATTTTTTCCTTTCATCATATAAATTTCTCTTTTCATCATAATCGTATACATTTTCCTTTTATTGAATTCAGATCGTTAATTGTGACTTTCGTATCAGCTGAAGGTCGATGGATCCATATACGTGTAACCACAGTACTGGGCGGCGGGGGCATCAGCTACACTCTCACCCGTCAACTGAGTTTTGGCCTTACATATCATCATAATCATCGTATTAGTCACAATTAGTTCACCTCCTTCAACTTTTCATATTTTCATCATATATAAAAATTCATGCATATATATATCATTTTTCTTTTAAACCAAGCATGCAACACATCTTTTATCTTTAATGTTTCGTAATAAAATTTCATAAACATTTAAAATAAATATTTTAGCATATATTAAAACATTCAGGGCACTGCCAAGACGTCTAACATTTTTTGGTGTAAAATGACCGTTTTACCCGTAGACTTAGAATTTCTCGATTTTGGCTTTTTCTTACTTTCATCGACTCTAGACTATCCCAAATAATATTTAAAGCATAAATTAAATTTTTAATATTTTTATTTAGCTTAAATACGAGATTTTCTATTTAATGTCATAATTATTAATTCGTAGAGCATTTAATTCTTGAATTAATTCAAAATTTATTATTTTAATCTCAAACTTTAAACATGGACTTTTTATACCTAAATTACCCTTGTGAACCATGAATCAACCCCCATGGACCATGGTTCGAACCTCTCAACCATATATTTCAAAAAACCAAACCCTAGCTAGCCTACCCTCGAACCATCTCTCGTTTTCATCGAGCCAAGCCCGAACCACCTCGAGGAAAACTCGTCCCAGACCACCTATGGACCCTAATGGCCAGACCTGACCCTTTGAACTAGCCCCTATCCCACGCTGCAGCCTCCTACCCAAACAAGAACCTGTGCGCGTTCCTTCATTTTTGCACCTAGGCCTCCTAACGCCACTAGGACTCCTCGCCCGAGGCACCTCCTGAGCCCAGCCCCTTGATACCCTCACTAGACCACCCTTAGACTTAGCCTGGACCCCCTCGCCAAGCCGCGGCTCCCCTTTGCGCGGAACATCCCTAGGCTGCATGGGAAGAGTCCCATCGCACATGGGCTCTTCCCCAGCTGTCGTGCTTGAGTCATAGCATGGCTAGGACTCTTCTGCACACCTTACTTTGTCCAGCTCGAGCCCTGGCAATCACTGGTCGAGTTGCACGCTCTGATTCTTCCTAGCCGAATTCTAGTGCCCATTACATGATACCATCGCTCAAGCATTCTCCTATCCGTGTGTAGCCTTTCGTTTGGCAACTAGGGACCCTTATTGTGTTTGAAAAACGTCTCTCCATGTTACAATACCATGGCAGGCCCCTTATGCATCATTAGGAAGAGTTTTATATCATCAAACACAAGTAATATGCATGTATGCCCATAGAAACGAAAATAAAACTTGTGCAACATATTTTTCATGAAAATTTGAAAAAATATTCATAATATGCTGTGAAAAATGTTTGAAAGAAAGTTAAGGCATGCGTTTGCATAATTTACGCACGAACGACGATGTAGAAACTATAGGCTGATTACTTCCTCAAAACCGTGGTTCTCCCTTCTACAATTTTCGTGTGTGCGTGTGTTTATGCTGCTAGGAGTAGTTCTAGTGTGTTTGAGAGGGGTGGGGCATGTGTTTATAATTTTTAGGTTAGGGTTTAGGGCTTGAAGTTTAATATAAAATATGTGTGCAAGCTTAGGCCCATTAATCATAGTATATAGGCCCATTAAGCCTATTAGTGAATATTTAAAATATCTTGTTTAGGAAAGTTTGTGAAATTATTAGCCGAGTTCTGAAAAAGTTCATATTTTCATCGAAAATCGAATAACGTTTAAAAACACGTTTCGGCTTATAAAATCACCTCAAAACTACTCATTCTCCAAAAATATCATATAGAATTAACCTTATTTTAAATAAATAAAAAATTATTTAATAAAAATATTTTCTCTTTTTCAGCCATTGGTTTCCGTTCCTCGATCGCATCTTGAATAACCTTTAAAAATACAATTTTATGCATTCTAAAAGTAAACCCTATTTTAAATCATGTAATCATGCATATCATAATCAATTCATCTCATTAAAACTATTTAATAAATCATTTGCTATTTTTCCCTATATTTGCATGCCGTTGTATTACGCCATCATATTTTTAAACCTTACAATTCCTCCCTCCCTTAAATGAAATTTCGTCCGCGAAACTAGAACTTACCGAATAACTCCGGGTAGCGACTCCTCATGTCCCTCTCGGTTTTCCAAGTAGCTTCTTTCTTTGAGTGATTTAACCACTTGACTTTGACCATTGGAATGACTTTGTTTCAGAATCTTCTTTCTTGTCTTCCTAGGATTTGTGTAGGTCTTTCCTCGTAGGACATATTTGGAGTTAATTGTAGGGGCTCATAATTTAGTACACTCTTGTACTTCCTCAGCATCGGGATGTGGAACACATTATGCACTTCGGCTAGCATAAGTGGCAACACCACTCTATAGGCTAGTGTTCCAATCCTCTCCAAAATCTCAAACGGTCATATGAACCTCGGACTGAGCTTGCCCTTTTTACCAAATCTCATAACACCCTTCAGGAGTGCTACTTTCACAAATACGTGGTCACCGACTGCAAACTCCAACTCTCTTCAACGCTTGTCGGCATAACTCTTTTGTCGGCTTTGTGCAGTCTTCATCCTATTTCGGATTTTGACTATTAGTTTCGTTGTTTGATTGATCAAGTCCGGTACAAATTCTCCTCTTTCACCAACTTCATCTCAATGTATGGGTGATCTACACTTCCTCCCATATAGTGCCTCGTAAGAAGCCATCCCTATTGATGATTCATAGCTATTTTATAGGTGAAATCCACTAAAGGCAACTTCGGTTCCCAACTTTTTCTTGAAAATAAATCACACAAGCTCGAAGTAGGTCCTCCAAAATTTGAATCACTCTTTCAGACTGATTATCTATTTGATGATGGAATGTTGTACTGAATAATAATTTAGTCCCCATCGCTGCATGCAGACATTTCCAAAAAGACGATGTGAACATCGGATCTCTGACATAAACGATAGACACAGGAATCCCATGCAGTCGAACTATCTCTCGGATATACAACTTGGCATACATGTGTCATGGTGAAGGTCGTCTTGATATGTAGAAAATGCGTTGATTTCGTAGGACGATCCACTATCACTCATATAGCATTAAACCCCTTGATAGTCCTCGATAATCCCACAACAAAATCCATGGTAATATTTTCTCATTTCCATTCGGGAATAGGAAGTGGCTTAAGTTTTCTCGCTAGCCTCTGATGCTCAACTTTAACTTGCTGACATGTCAAACATTCAGATACAAATCGCAGGATATCTCGCTTCATGCCTGGATACCAATACAATAATTGAAGATCTTTGTACATCTTCGTGCTTCCAGGATGAGTGGAATAAGGCGTGTCATGAGCTTCCTTCATAATGACTTCTCTCAAAGAATCGCCACTAGGAACCCAAAGTCGGTATCGATATCGAACAATACCATCCACCTCAGAATACAGCTTCCTGCCCTTAGCTTCATCTCTCGACCTCCACTTTTGCAATTGCTCATCTGTAGACTGTTCGTCTGTCCCTCGTGGATTTTATCCCTCAAATTCGATTGTACCGTCATGGTGGCAAGATTAGGGGCCTTCGCCCCTAACATATACTACCATCTCAAACCGCTGTATCTCGAACTGTAATGGTCTCTGAAGTGATAATTAAGTAGTGATTGTTGTCTTCCTACTCAATGTGTCCGCCACTACATTAGCTTTTTCCGGATGGTAGCTAATGTCACAGTCGTAGTCTTTTACCAACTCTAGCCATCTTCATTGCCTTATATTCAAATCTTTTTGTGTGAAGAAGTATTTCAAACTTTTATGATCGGTGAAAATCTTGCACTTCTCCCCATACAAGTAATGTCTCAAAATCTTCAGTGCAAATACCAATGCGGTGAGTTCAAGATCATGTGTGGGGTAATTTTTCTCATGAACCTTCAGCTGTCTAGATGCATAAGCTATAACTCGATCATTTTGCATCAAAACTGCAACCAAATCAAGTTTCGAAGCGTCTGTATAAAGAACAAACTCTCCTTTCCCCTATGGAATCGATAATACTGGCGCTGAGATCAAAGCTTGCTTCAACTTGTCAAAAATTTCTTGACAGTCGGATTCCCATATAAATTTAGCATTCTTCTTTGTCAAGGAGGTCATGAATACCACAATAGAGGAGAATCCTAAAATAAAACTTCCGGTAATAGCCAGCTAGACCCAAGAAACTACGGATCTCGATTACTTTCTTATGTACGAGCCATTCTTTCACTGCCTCGACTTTACTTGAATCAACCTCAACACATCTCTAGAAATAATGTGGCCTAGGAACGCCACTTGCTAAAGACAAAACTCGCACTTGCTGAACTTATCGTATAACTTCCTATCTTGCAGTATTTGCATTGTCTTCCTCAAATGCCGACTATGCTCCTCCTTACTCTTTGAATAGATCAAAATATCATCGATGAAGACTATAACGAATTGATCAAGATATGGATGAAATACGCGATTCATAAGATCCATGAAGATAGCGCGTGCATTGGTGATGCGACTTTGATTGTTGCACTCCCAAGAGCAGGTTGTCCACAAGTATTATAATTCGATGAGTTCGAAAATCGTATCCACATGGAAGCTAAGGTAATTACAAGTCCACTACAATAACCTTTTGTTTTTTTTCCTTTTAAATGTTTGAAACTTTAATCGGTAATTTTTAATTGTTCAAATTTTAATTTAAGTAGTTGAGATTAGAGGATCCACTCTTGGTATTTTAATAAAGTTAACATTAACTGAATATCATTGAAATCCACTTAATAAAATGGTTCCAATATATTAAATAATCATATTTATATTATACCATATTATCTTATAAGTATATAATATATACCAAAACTTATAAATATTGTTAAGTATTTATTGTGATATATATATATATATATATATATAAACACTAATCAAGGTTCCCATTTTAAATGGTTGGTAATATCAAACTAACATTTAAATAATACCAAGAAATTAATATTATGATATATTCATATATAATAAATCAAGTCATTCTTTTTAAATGGTTGGTAATACCAAAATAATATTTAAATGGTTCTAAGAATTTAGTGTAACATATACCAACAATAAATCAAAACTCCCACTTATAAGTAGGGTACAATAATGCTTAAAGAAATAAATATAACATAAACAATAAATAATGATTAAATAATATAAAACATAGATTATTATCTTTTAATAACCTTATTATCATACCAAGAGCTTCATTTTTTTATCTCAACTTTGGGAAATTAGCTACTCATTATTCAAAGTGTAAAACTTTGAATATGAAATTAACATGCTAATTATATTTAAATGAAGAAATAAAGGAAAAACAAAGAGAGAATTATTATGAACTCAAAGGTTTGTTCATAGAATGAGAGATATCTCAATACATTACAATGCACCCCTATTTATAGCCAAATTTGGGGAGATAACCACACAAAAAATATTATTTTTTTACATATAAGTCTTCATTGGTGTTCCAAGAAATTATGTCATCATACATATCACTTTTGAAAATCTTCCCATCCGAATTTTATTTTCTACATAAAATAAAACATGTAGATAATTGAGTTGTTTGAATTGTGGTATTTGTTTTTTAACATTTGACAAAGTAATTTGAGAATATGGTCAAAATACTAGAGCATGGTAAAACTACCACTCTTTTGATAACTTTATTTGTTGCTTAATTTGATCTCAATTATGAGAGGATTTTTATTTTATGCTTGCCACCAATATTGTAGATATTAGCATCAACTTTCTACAGGTCCAAGAATCATCTTAATCTCATTTGCAACGTCAAGGTTATTCTTGTTTTATCGAACCTGTAAAAATAGTAAAAACTTATAATTTCACAACTACTTATATTTTATACAATTTATTATAAAATAGATAATATTTAAACATTTAATAAAACAAAAAACTATAAATTTATATTATAAAACATTTAATATAATGTACAATTTTTTATGTTTATCATAAGCCCCAACCAGCTTATTGCTAGTCCCTAGAAATTTAAACGTTAATAGAAACACAAAACATATTGATTAATTTAAATAGAATTGTAATCGGAACTATCCAAATGTTTAAATTAAAGTTGAAAACTGTCAAACTTATATCAAAATCATCATAATTATAATTTATGAAATAATCCGAGCTGATCAATTCAAAGCTTATTTTCAGTTAATTAAATGTACATGGCATTCAGAAATTGCCTAATAAGAGTCTCAACTCCATATCCTCACAGATTAATAAAATTTTCAATTCACGGGAACGATTTATCTCCTGAAGTTGGAATACAGATAAATGCTCAGGAAAATGGTTTACAAAATGCAGACGGACAAACGAGCCAAATTAATCAAATTATAGGAAATCCATTGATTCAAAATCCAGTTATTCTTATATATATATTTTTTTCCTGATCTTTTTTTCCATAAGATCATAGAATCAGATTAAGTATATGCTCCATGACCACATATTTATTTAATTTGTACAATATACTTCTCTCTTTCTATTTTTTTCTTTCTTTTTTTCCTTATTTTTTTATGAGAGATAATTGGGTCGTAGCATATAACTTTAAAATTACATAGATATTCAATATTTTTTTCTTTTTTTTTTACAGGAAATATCTAATTTTTTCCTTCAAAATAAGAACTCAAGATCTAAATGATAGATAGCCTCTCTCATGATCAATAAGGGCTCGAAAGCTATTTTCTCAATCCTCTCCACTCACTCGCAAAGTATGTGTGGGTTTAAAATTTTAGGCATTCTTATCAAGTATATTTTGAGCCACATACTTTAATAACCGACCTTATCACAATGATTAATCACTCAAAAAAATTTCGTAAATCATATTTTTATAGTGATCAGAATATTACAATTGTCTTTTTTTTTCAAATAAAAATTTAAACATCCTTAGATAGATTAATACATGCTCACGTCGTTAATACATGCGTACATGAGCACGCCGTTCATACTATTATCCACGGCGTCTATACGCACGCCGTTAATACTATTATCTGCGGCGCATACATGCACGCCACAAATACTATTATCTATAGCACGAAAAATCAATCGACTGAACAAAAACGATAAACCAAAATTTTACAAAAAATTTAGTGCAACTTCAAAATTTAATTAACACAAAATTGATAAAAGTCATTGTTTTTCAGTGTATCAAAACAGAAAGTCTGAAAATCCAAAGCAAGATATGGAATCTGTAACAACTAGCTGGTACATATATAACAATGATTACACTTTCAATACACACAAATCAGTATAATATTTATCAATTACACAATACTATAAATTTAGATAACCATGCTACCGTGCTATCTATCGCGTCCTCGAGAAACTGCATTTCATCATTTGGTCGAATTAGGTCCACCTTCTCCACCAAAACCTTATCAACCCAAACTTTTCAACAAGATCTACCAAGAACGTGATGCACTTTTGATACCAGTTCCAGGATTGGCCCAATCACACCTAAAAACAGGCACTTTGAAAGAATAGTAGTCTAGTAAAACAATATCTCGTATAACCCCATAGTATGATAGTCTTCCTACTGTAGGTGAACTATCATTAGCATTAGATTGACAAACAATATCGGCTTCAATTGAAACACCACTATCTTGTGTCGACCTTCCAACATCAATTGTGTGGAACCGATGTCCATTTACAATATATTTCGTATAAGATATAACGTGCTTTCTTGGACCATGTGATAGCCATTGAATTCGGTCTGAAGAGTCCACATGATTCAATGGATAGTGACAGCTACTTAACTGAAATATCAAAGACTACTTTAGTTGATCTATCTAATCTAAAAATATAAAATCAGAGAATTGAAAATGCAGAAAATTAAATCTTTTGCATAAATTTAAATAAAATATGAATATTAAGGATTAGATATCTCGGGTGAAAAATCAAGAAACTAACGAAGATGGGAAAAAGTTTCAAGTTCATTCAACAAACAATCATCCAACAGAATCTTTGCGAAAAGATTCAAATTTCAAGATTTTGCACATACCTCAGATCAGGAGCAAGTAAGCTATTTTTAGTAAATCATACTCCCAAGCAGCAAAAACTAGAAAAAAGACCCAAAAAAAGGAAACAAAGAAATCAGTGGAAGATGAATTATATTCTTCTGGACACTTCTGGGAAGATGGATTTTCATTAAATCGACAAGCTACCGAAAAAAATAAAATTCTACGAAAATTAATTGAGGAAGATGAAAAAGAAAGCGAGAGAATGGCCAGAAAACAATGTCCATAGCATAGCCTAACATCATTCAATGGATTCACCGAACTTCAGGTTCAAAAACAAAACTAAATCTAGTCCAACACAAGGATCCCAATTACTACAAACACAAACACGTAATCATATATCGAGCCTATTTATATTACAATTCATCAAACACTTAACATGTGTAATTCAACCCAATATTTCCAATGTTAGTGTTCTACTATTTTCAACCAAGAAATGCAATATTACACCTGAAAAGACATTAAACACAAAATTGGCTCGAATCAGTTCTAATATGATGATCTTTCCAGCAGCAAATAAAAAAATTATTGATGTTTTTGCAATTCAACTTGACAAATGTTCAGCCAAACCCTAATTTTAACAACCAACCTAATCACCTATAAAGACTTAGCATTAATCTGCGACAGAATAAAGGAACCCACGTAAACAAACTGTTGGAACTTCTCAAGTTCGCAATCTTAATTTTGGTGATAACAAAACCTGTTAATTATGTTACTAATAATCTATCTTAGTGTGCAGCATTTATGATCTCTTTCGAGACGTTTACATCACAAAACTAGAGAGCCAACTGATCGCCCAAAATGAATCAGTATAACTGGTTACGTCAATTGAGCAGTCCAGCTGATTGTCCAGTTGATAGGTAATTCAACAGGAAAACCTCAGAAGCCTGGCCAGCCTAAAGAAGTGTTCAACTGATGAAGAAACCCAACTGAACTAGTGTGAGATCAGTTCCACTGACGAGTCAACTGATTCCACCAGCTCAACTGAAAGACCAGTTCGAAGCATCAGTTAGAATTCTTCAGTTATGAATGAAGACAAACTCTTACAAGTGGAATCCAGCTGTACGTGAAGATACAAAGCCATTATCCAGTCAAAGGACAATAATGGACGTTGCATAAGTGCATTAAAGACAAAACGTTTCAGAAGGGCAGTCGAAAAGTCGAGACACAAAGTCCAAGAAACAAATTCAAGATGCAACGGATACAATAGATAAATCTCACTGTACAATCAGTTATCCCGCCTATATAAAGAGAAGATCAGTGAAGACTCAAACAACATACAATACAAGAGAGAAAAGAAAGGGGCATGCTTCAAAGTCATATCAGCTTAAAGAGAGAAGCATTCAGGCCAGTCGAGGGAACTCTTCACAAATATATTAGCTTAGATTAGAAGCATATTTCTCTCAGTGTGTGAGAATATCCTTGTTCAGTTCTCATACACAAATACTCTCTTCCACTCAAATAAAGTCTTGCACAAAGACGTTAAACCTGTGTATGTAGTCTTTGACACATAGACATTAAAGAAGTGTTGGCTGGAAGGTGCTGCCTTCAGTCGTAGCTAGGAGTTCAGTTAGGCAGTAATGTAAGTCCAAGCTTAGTGGGTTTGTACAAATAGTTGTATAAATCAAAGTTTTCTAGTGGATCCTATCCGTGGAGATAGAAGGGGTGACGTAGGAGCGGTTGAAGTCTCCGAATATCCATAAACATATCTTGTGTAATTAACTGATTAACTATTGTTTTCAAACTGTTTTGATCAGTTGGAGTATTCGTCAGTTCAGTTGTCACCATAACTGAACTGAAGAATGTAAAACTAATATGTCTTATTTCAGTTAGTCAGTTTACATAAGTTAAAATGTTTTCTAAATATATCAGTATTCTTCATGAAGGATTACTTCGAGTTTCTTCCGCTTGGTTTTAAATCCAAACTCGATTTAATTTATCGGCGTTAATATTCTTAGAACATGAACTATTGCAGCTCATTGGAGAATATTTTGTTTGAAACATCCCAAAGATGCTGAGCAATCGATCCTTCACAAACATAAAATCCAACAATCCTACATCTTTATTCATTTACTTTCATAAGAAATTCAACTTACACTTAGCACAAATGTAGACGCTTTAGTGTCCTCAACATTCAACGATGTTGTATAATCTGCCTATGTTCCTAACTTCAAGATAGATTAACAAAATCTAAAGAGTACACGCCACTCTTACCGCATATGATTCGATTTAAGGATGGTCTTGCACGATAAGAGGAAATCGATGGAATTCACGAGCAACACAAGAACACTTTTGTATTTGCTTGTTCGATCAATCTGCTCTTTCGGAGGCGGGAGGAGGAGGTTTGTCACGCTGAGCCGCAACGGAAATGACTTGAAGGAGTGGGTTAATGGGCTAAGAATCTAGCGGCCCATGTTCCCCTCCCTTCTATATTATTTATTTTTTCTTTTTTAATTTATTTGTTAAACAACTTGAATAATCATAATTTATACTTCTAACTAGGTGGGAAAATATGTATACTAAATAATTTATTTATTTTTATGTACTTCTTAAAATGTTGAATTTAATTAAATCATTGATGGTTGTGTACGTGGATTTGAACAATACTCTTCGTGTGAATTAGATTAGAGGTTGAATTATTATAAGTTTGAATCTTAACATAATATCATACACGAGAGTCATCGTTATATGTTGGACTATCTTATGGACCACTCGATATACTTTGTAAGCTTTCATGCTCCAATTGTTCATTCTTAAGCGTGAAATGGTCTGTTGGATGTTTTACATCGTTTGAATTAAGTTATTTGGGGGAAAATGATTTTTATTACAAAATCTAATAAAAACTGAATATGAAAAAATTGAATCTTATTAAGAAATTTGGTTTAACATAATTTTTATATAATTGAACGGAACCAATCCTAATAAACTGATTTGACATCTTTTTTGAAAAATAAAAATCGGATTTATAAATTTTGCGTGAAATGGTGATCATGTAAAAATTGCGCGAAATAAAATTGGGCGCCTATTTTTCACAGCGTGCAATAATATGCATGCCGTGAATAATAATATTGACGGCGTGCGATTAATGTACGCCGTTAATGTCTAGACACGATTTTTTTAAATTTTTTTTACTATTAACATCGCACATAAACATACACGTTGTTCATAATAATATTAACGACGTGCCTTTATTGTGCGCTGTTAATAGTGCGCTGTGAAAAGCTATTTTTGTTGTAGTGAGAGTACATATTGAAAGAGATATCACCTGGAATTTTATTGAGATAACAAACTGAAACCAATCCACGACTTTGAATCAATGATCCAACTTCCAAATCATCGATTAATTGGTCAGCAGTCGAAGCAGAGATGAGCATCCGTCGTGAATTTTCTGAAATGAAATTCTGTTCCACAGCTTTATCAAGAAATGTCAATAAACTGTCATAATAATTATTGATATTCAACATGCCCACAGGTTTACTATGGATATTAAGTTGTGCCAAGAAAAAGTGTGAAAAATTTCTTTTAATATACCAGAACCACCTGGTAATGCGATAAAAGCATGAGAATTTTCAATCATTTTGGTGATTTTTTTATACATAGAAGAAATTTTTATTTCCTCCTCAATCGTAACATATGTAATAACTTTTTCAGCTAAAGCTGTAGGAATAATACTCAAAACCTAACTATCTCCAAGATGAGCAGATGTTGAAACATATCTTATTAACCCAATATTACATCCACCTATACCAAGTGAATTTTTCTCTCAGCCAATATCTTTCCAAGACTATTCGCTGCTTTTACAAACACTTCATTTTTTCCAGGACTCGACCCACAAAATACACAAATATTTTTCAATGTTTGTGCAGAGGATCCAGCCATGTTTTTACTTTCTTTTTGGTCTGCGAAAATATAAAAAAAGATGAGAGATTTTATAAGGGTAATATGTTATCGTGACAAAACTGTGGGTCACAATTGTAAGCAGAATAAACGGTAAAAACAATAATGACACACATGCATATAGACAATAATGCAATTGTGGCTCACAATTTTCCTCTGGTTTTATGTTCATAAACGGCTTCAACGCATTCTATTTTTCGATGATATGATTCCCATCCAATTTTCTTATAAATTTGCAAACATGGTCTTTTTTAATCGGATTCCTAAGACTATTACGATGAGGCTCATCTTGGAATTGTTTCCATAAATGGAAAAGTTCAATATGCACGTGTCCACTAGAATGCGTTTCAAGAGTAAACAAAATGTTATCTAAAGACTTCATACTCAGCCTATTCTTAATGAAACCAATTTTATCTTCTATGTTATTGGAAACACATCCCAAAGATCTGCATCATTTGTCACAAGTTCATCTTGCACACTTATTACAAACCCCTAACCTTTTGGCCCTTCGGTTTTTTGCATAAGTGTTTTTTCCTAATCATGGCATATACCGAATGAGCAATGATTGTGGAACTTCTCCTCCTAATCGGACCTTAGCTTCTATTATAAGACGAATATCTTCTGGAATTCTTTTTTGCATCAGCAATCTCAATCTTTCACATCTACCTGCATAAATTTTTCTTAGAACATTTTTAGAAACAGATGGAAAATATTTACGAAAAGAAAAAAATGATTTTTTTTTTGTATCAGCAATTGTGGGAAACTTATTTAACTGACTATGAGAGTCACATAGTACCTTTATCTGCCATTTAACTGGGAAAATAAAAAGATTAAAGAAACCTCAAATAAAAACAAACAAAATAAAATGCAACACAAAAACTTAAGGATCAGAAAGGGAAATAAACTATTCTTGAAAGATTTCATTTAAAAATAGTTTAAGACTTTGTCCATTTATTTAAAAATATCACCATTTTTAGGATTTTCAATGTCCATAGTTCCATAAGGATACACATGTTTTACAACATATGGGCATGTCCATCTTGATCGTAATTTTCCTAGGAATATGTGAAGTCGAGAATTATAAAGCAAAACTTTTTTATCAATCTCAATTGATTTTCTAATAATTGTTCTATCATGAAATGATTTGATTTTTGCTTTATAAATCATTGAATTCTCATACGCGTCATTTCTAAGTTCATCAAGTTCATTAAGTTGCAATTTGCGCAATTTGGTTGCATCATCCATGCTTGAATTAAAAGTTTTGATCGCCTAATAAGCTTTATGGTCCAATTTCACAGGCAAATGACAATGTTTTCCGTAAACCAACATATAGGGAGACATATTCAATGATGTTTTAAAAGCTGTTCGATATGCCCAAAGTGCATCATTAAGTCGCAGAGACCAATATTTTCTATTTGGATTAACAGTTTTTTTTCCAAAATTTTATTTATTTCCCTATTAGCTAATTCAACTTGTCCATTTTTTTGAGAATGATAGGAGTAGTTACTTTGTGAATAATACCATATTTTTCCATTAATGAAGCAAATGGTTTATTAACAAAGTGAGTTCCCTCATCACTTATCATGGCTCGAGGAATTCAAAATCTACTAAAAATATTTTCTTTCAAAAATTTGATGACGATTTTATAATCATTAGTTTGACATGAAATTGCCTCTATCCATTTGGAAACATAATCAACTGCAACTAAAATATACTAGTATCCAAACGACGGTGGAAAAGGTCCCATATAATCAATTTCCCAACAATCAAATATTTCAATTTCAATGATAGGATTCAAAGGCATCATGTTTCTTTTTGAAATCGCACCCAATTTTTGACAATTTTCACAGATCTTGCATATTTCGTGGGTGTCTTTAAATAAAATGGACCAATAAAATCCACGCAAGATTTTTACAGCTGTTTTCTTTGAAGAAAAATGTCCTCCGCATGCTTCTGAATGACAATTTAATGACACTATTTACCTCATTGTCGGGTATACAACGTCGAAAAATTTGATCTGGACAATACTTGAACAGATACAGATCATCCCAATAAAAGTTTTTTTACCTCATTCAATTTTTTTTTATCTTGGGAACTCCATTGTGGTGACATTTTTCTTGTCACAAGAAAATTTACTATGTAAGCAAACCAAGGTGTAGTAGTGACTGAAATAGATGTTCATGAGGAAAATTATTGTTAATTGTTATCATTTCACAAGATGATCCTGTTACTTAGTCTCGATAAATGATCAGCTACGACATTCTCGGTTCCTTTTTATCTTTGACTACAATGTGAAATTCTTGGAGCAACAAAATCCATCGTATAAGTCACGGCTTTGCATCTTGTTTGGTCAATAAATATCTACTAGCATAATGATCAGTAAACACAATGACAGTTGATCCAATCAAATAAGAACAAAATTTATCTAATGCAAATATTACAGCAAGTAGTTCTTTTTCGGTTGTGGAGTAATTCATTTGAGCATTGTTTAAAATTCTATAGTAATTCATTTGAGCATTGTTTAAAATTCTACTTGGATAATATATCACATAAGGCTTACCGTTTCTTCTTTGACCCAGTACTATACCGATTGCATAATCACTCGCTTCGCACGTGATTTCAAATGGTAAAGACCAATCAGGAGGTTGCATGATAGGAGCTGATGTTAAATGTCGAATGATTTTATCAAAAGCATTTTGACATTCTTGAGTCCACTCAAATGCAATATCTTTTGTTAAGAGGGTACAAATGGGTTTAGTGATTAAATTAAAGTCTTTTATAAACCTCCTATAAATCCAGCATGTCCCAAAAATGAGCGAATTTCTTTAATGGTTTTTGGAGGGGGTAAATTGGCAATGACATCAACTTTTGCTTTATCAACTTCAATTCCATGAGATGACACAACATGTCTCAAAACAATCCCAGAAGTAATCATATAATGACATTTTCCCAATTTAAAATAAGACATTTTTCCTCACATATTTTTAAAACTTTTTCCAAATTTTCAAGACAATTATCAAATTTATTCCCAAAAACAGTTAAATCATCTATGAAAATCTCCAAACAATTTTTAACCATGTCGCTAAAAATGCTTAACATACATCTTTAAATATTTATGTGGCGTTGCATAAACCAAATGACATCCTTCTGAATGCAAATGTTCCAAAATAACATGTGAATGTAGTTTTATCTTGATCTTCGAGTACAATGAGAATTTGATAATAGCCTGAATATCCATAAAAAAAACAGTAGTAGGGATGACCTACTACTCTTTCTAAAATTTGATCCAAAAATGGTAATGGAAATTGTTCTTTTCTAGTGGCGTCATTTAATTTTCTATAATCAATAAACATCCGCCAACTAGATGGGACTCGACTTGTTAACAATTCACATTTTTCATTTTTTATCACTGTGATGCCAGATTTTTTTTAGACTACTTGTGTTGGGCTTACCCACTTACTATCAACAATAGGATAGATAATTCCAACATCGAGTAATTTGAGAACTTCAGTTTTCACAACATCTTTCATGTGTGGATTTAATCTCCTTTGTGGTTGTTGAGATGTTTTAGCATTTTCTTCTAAATCAATTTTGTGTGTGAAAATTAGTGGATTAATACCCTTGAGATCTTTTAGTGTCAAACCAATTGCATTTTTATGTCTTTTAAGAATATCAACTAATTTACCTTCTTGATCACTTGCTAGTTTGGAAAAAATTACCATCCGGATATGTTTCATCTTCTCGAAGGAATGCATACTTCAATTCTTCTGACAAGGGTTTTAAGTCCAATATGGGTGGTTCATCTTTGTTATCATATTTTGCCTCGAATTCTTTCTCTGATCCTAGTAACGAGTGATACCTAATAAAATCATCAAGATCAATTTCAATATTTTATTTAACAGTATCAATTGAACAAGTATCTAATTGGTCACGAGTACTCCCTTTTTGAATGTTTTCTTCCACAAGAGTTTCAATGAGATTTTCATCTTCACTTTCATCTCCTTTGTCATGTGATTGCTTACAAAGATTAAAAAGATTAAGCTCCAAGGTCATGTTACCAAATGACAACTTCATTATTCCATATTTATTAGAGCATTAGAAGTTGCTAAAAATGGATGACCCAAAATTACAGTAATTGCATTACAAGCTTCAATAGGTTGTGTATATAAAACTATGAAATCTACGGGATGTACAAAGTTATCAACTTGAATTAAAACGTCTTCTACCATACCTCTTGGAACTTTAACAGATCTATGGGCAAGTAAAAGTGTTACCGAAGTAGGTTTTAACTCGCCTAGATTGAGTTCTTGATAAATAGAATATGGAAGTAAATTCACACTAGCTCCAAGATCAAGCAAGGCTTTTTTAATCTTTCGTTCTCCAATAATACATGAAAGAGTAGGACAACCAGGGTCTTTGTATTTCAAAGTATTATTATTTTGAATGATTACACTTACTTGTTCGGCTAAAAATGCTTTCTTTTTACATTCAATTTTCTTTCCACAATGCATAAGTCTTTCAAAAATTTGGCATATGATGGTACCTGCTTTATTGCATCTAATAAAGGAATATTAAATTGAACGTTCTTTTTCAATTCAAGTGCCTCAACTTTTCTTGCCAAAGAGGTAAATCTAGCTTGGAGATCATGTTCATCCTTGAGGGTGTACATACCTCCACCAGATGTGGGAGATTGAATCTTGTTTAATGGTTCGATTGTACCTATAATGTCCCAATTTTGAGCATTTTCAGCTAATGAATCGAGATACTCAATTGCCTCGTTTGGATCTTTATCTTCAAATGTTCCATTACACATAAATTCAACCATTTGCCTATCTTTAGGTGATAAACTTTCATAAAATTAAGAAAAAATCCAAATTTCAAAACCATGATGTGGACAAAGATTAAGAAATTCTTTATATACATTCCAGCACTGATAAAAAGTTTTTCCTTTTTTTTGAGTGAAAGTGATTATTTGCCTTTTGAAAGAATTTGTTCTATGAGACGTAATTTTTTTTCAAAAATTGTTATTGCAATTCATCCCAAGTTCGAATGGATCCCGATCTAAGATTTTGTAGCCAAGTTTTAGCTTTATCTTTTAAAGAAAAAGAAAAAAGCTTAAGTCGAATGGTGTTCATGCTACAATTTAGATCATTATATGTGTTGCACACTTCTTCAAACTCTCGTAAATGTATGTATTGATTTTCAGAATCTAAGCCATGAAAGTTGGGTAAAAGGTGAATAATACCAGGCTTAAAATTAAAATGAGATGCATCATGGGAAAAAACTAGACATGAATGAGCACTAGTGCGTGTAGGATTCATGTGATCTCTGTGTTATTCGTCTATCATGATCATGTTGAGATTTAATTTCATCTACATTTTCTTGGATGGGTTCTTCCGCCATGTTTTGTGAAAATAAATGGTTATTTCGAATGAATCGACCACTAAGTGTACGTGACCAAATGCTCATGCAAATGCAAAAGAAAAAAAACACATAAGAGCAATAAAAATTCAAAGAAAGAAAAATAAACTATAAACAAAATTAAATAGACTTAAAATTAAATTATACTTCCCCGGCAACGGCGCCAAAAACTTGATGCGACTTTGATTGTTGCACTCCCAAGAGCAGGTTGTCCACAAGTATTTTAATTCGGTGAGTCCGAATATCGTATCTACATGGAAGCTAAGGTAATTACAAGTCCACTACAATGTCTTTTTTTTTTCTTTTAATTGTTTGAAACTTTAATTGGTAATTTTTAATTGTTCAAATTTCAATTTAAGTAGTTGAGATTAGAGGATCCACTCTTAGTTTTTTAATAAAGTTAACATTAATGAACATAATTGAAATCTACTTAATAAAATTGTTCCAATATATTAAATAATAATATTTATATTATATTATATAATATTATCTTTTAAGTATATAATATATACCAAAATTATAAATGTTGTTAAGTATTTATTGTGCTATACATATATATATATATATATATATATATTTGTAAACACTAAATCAAGGTTCCCACTTTAAATGATTAGTAGTATCAAACTAAAATTTAAATGGTACCAAGAAATTAATATTATGATATATTCATGTATAATAAATCAATACATCCACTTTAAATGATTGGTAATGCCAAACTAACATTTAAATTGTTCCAAGAATTTAGTGTAACATACAGCAACAATAGATCAAAATTCTCATTTATAAGTATGGTATAATAATGCTTAAAGAAATAAATATAACATAAACAATAAATAATGATTAAATAATATAAAACATAGATTATTACATTTTTAATAACCTTATTATCATACCAAGAGTTTCACATTTTCATCTCAACTTTGGAAAGTTAGCTTCTCATATTCAAAGTATAAAACTTTGAATATGAAATTAACATGCTAATTATATTTAAATGAAAAAATAAAGGAAAAACAAAGAGAGAAATATCGTGAACTCAAAGATTTTTTCATAGAATGAGGGTTATCTCAATAAATTACAATGCACCCCTATTTATAACCAAATTTGGGGAGATAACCACAATATTATTTTTTTTACATATAAGTCTTCATTGGTGTTCCAAGAAACTATGTTATCATACACATCACTTTTAAAAATCTTCCCATCCAAATTTTCTTTTCCACATAAAACAAAACATGTAGATAATTGAGTTGTTTGAATTGTGATATTTGTTTTTTAACAATTGACCAAGTAATTTGAGAGATATGGTCAAAATGTTAGAACATGGTAAAACTGCCACTCTTTTGGTAACTTTATTTGTTGCGTAATTTGATCTCAATTGCGAGAGGATATTTATCTCATGCTTGCCACCAATATTGTAGATATTAACATCAAATTTTTACAGGTCCAAGAATCATCTTAATCTCATTTGCAACGGAAATGTTATTCTTGTTTTATTGAACCTTTAAAAATAGTAAAAACTTATAATTACACAACAACTTATATTTTATATATTTTATTACAAAACATATAATATTTAAACATTTAATAAAACAAAAACTATAAATTTATATTATAAACATTTAATTAATGTACAATTTTTTTATGTTTATCAATTGGTCAACCGAAATGGGATGACCATAAACTCATAATGCTCATATCGAGTTCTAAATGCTGTCTTATGAACATCGAACTCTTTCACTTTGAACTGATGGTATCCCGAACAAAGATCTATCTTCGAGAATATCGAAACTCCTTGAAATTGATCATATAAGTTTCAATTCTAGGTAGATGATATTTATTATTTATGGTGACTCTGTTCAACTCTCGAAAATCAATTGCAGAGTTGCATACTACCATCCTTATTCTTCAAAAACAATATCGGTGCGCCCTACGGAGAACAACTGGGGCGAATGAAACCCTTGTCCAGCAATTCTTGAATTTGATTTTTTAACTCTTTAATTTCGGCAGGTGCTAGACGATAGAGTGTTTTAGAAATGAGTACATTTCCCTGCATCAACTCAATAGAAAATTTCATCTCACGATCAGGTGGAATCCCAGAAACGTCCTCAGGAAAGACGTAAGGAAAGTCTCTGACGATCTCAACATCCTCTAGCTTCTGACTGACGGGGGCATGTCCTGTAGTAAGACATGCTAGAAAGACTTGGCATCCTCGTCTCATAACCTTCCTCGCGCACATACAAGAGATAATGTGCGTCATTTGCTTGTTTTTCGCTGCCTCAAAGATAAAAGACTTCTCGCTGGGTGGACGAATAGACACTGACTTTTGCCAAAAATCTATCAAAACTCCATTCAATTATATCCAGTCCATGCCAAGTATTATGTCAAAGCATTGGGAGTACAATAAGATCTGCCCGAAACGCATATTTTTGCAAACAAAGCTCCAGATTCTTCACAATGCTCGAAGTGATCATTTGATCACCAGAAGGAATATAAACTTTGAAGCCCAATCCAATATCTTTGGGTATAATATATAGTCGCTTGATGAATGTCTCGGATATGAATGAGTGTGTAGCTCTCAAATCCAGCAATGCATAGGTAGCTACGCCTAGAATAGATATTCTTCCTGCGACGAAAATGCCTTTAAATCTATTAATGTTTGAAGTTTAAGGAATTTCTATCATTATTTTTCCCAAATTTTAAAAAAATTACACGCTTGGACCTTAGTATTTCTTGAAAAAATTACATTTTAACCCTTCTAAATTTTCGAAATTCTCATTTTCACCCTTGGAAGTTTCGAAAATTTAATTTTAGCACCCAAAAGTTTCGAAAATTTCATTTCTGGCCCCTTAAATTTCTAAAACTACAATTTGGCCCCTATATTTTTTAAAATTTACATTTTAGCCCCTGAAGTTTCGGAAATTTCATTTTTGGCCCCTTAAATTTCGAAAACTGCCGTTTGATCCCTATAATTTTGAAAATTTTCATTTAAGAATCAAAAGTTTCGAAAATTACGTTTTAGTCCCTGAATTTTGGTTATTTGCAGTTAAGTCTATTAAGTTTTCAAATAATTGCAATTTGGTCCTCATAGTTTCGAAAATATCCAATCATGCCCAAAGTTTTGATTTTTCTCAATTTTAAGGCTTAAAACTTTTATTTGTAATTAAATACCTCCCTTACATAATTAAGACTCATAATTCAAGTTCAATTTCTATAGTTTCCATTGTCATATCTTATTTCCAACTAAGGTAGAGCATGCAACTCTATTTCCACTAGGTTCTTGATCCCAAATCAATTTTCATAACCAATTTAACATTTCATGCAATAAAAGCAATATATAAACATTAAATAACTAGGTTACCGGTGATTAAGGTCCTGTCTGGCTCCTCCTCAGCTTCCTCAGCATGCATAACATAAGCTCTGCCCACAGTTGGTGCTTTCTTATTCGGGCAATCAGCAACTTTATGTCCTTCTTCTTTGAATATGAAGCATTTGTGTGTCCACCACATGCACTTGCCAAAATGTGGGCGATTGCACTCTTTACACAGTGGTCTCTCTACAGGTTTCGGTGCTCTAGGTGGTGGTGGCCTTTGCTGTCCCGGCTTTTTCACTTGCCCTTGGGGCTTTTGCTGCCCTTGAGTTCTAGGAGGTCTCATAAATGACTTCTTATTTGGCGGAGAATTCTGCTGATGTTGCTGCCACTTGCGCTCTCATAATCAATATCTTTCAAGGCTTGCTCAGCTTGGAATGCATAGGCAGTGGCAGCTGCATAATCCTCCAATCAATGAGGGGCACAAAGTGACAACCCCTATCAAACTTCCTCAAAAACTCGGCCACAGTCATGTCCCCCTGGAGGAGACTCGTTAACTCCCTCTTCAAGCGTCCTCGAACATTAGCAGTGAAGTATTTCTCATAGAATATCTCCTTGAATCGAACCCAAATGAGTGTAGCCAAGTCAATCTCATGTTATGCCCCTTTCTACCAAAGGGAAGCATAATCTATAAGCATATACATGGCACACCTAAAACGGTCAGCGTCTCCCATATTCAAATATCGAAAGTGCACTTCAAGTGATCGAATCCAACTCTCAGCAGCAAATGGGTTAGTGGTGCCAGAAAATTCCTTCGGACCTAGCCTCCGGAACTGATCATAAACTTCGTGTTGTGACCTCGGAGTCTGCTGAAACTGCAGCTCAAAGAAGCGTGACATGCCCTCCAGCGCATGAATAGCAGCATCCCCATTCGGTGGTGGGGGTGCATTCCCTTGACGATCCTCAATATTCTCAGCTTGCCTATCAGTACTAGGTGTGTGTCTAGGAGGCATTATATCTGAGCATTTTCCAAATTCTAAACGTAACTAACATGCATATAAATCTAATTTTTTTAATCATAGCAGCATACACTAATCTCTTTTTGAGCAACTTTAAGCATATATAACACTTATCCTCAAAAAGCCATTAAACATAACGTAAACGTATCATCCATGTAAGCATGCAGGTATCATCATGAAAAGCATGTAAAACAATTAAACTGACATATTTGAGGCTTGGTGACTGAGCTTCCCGACACTGACGGTGGCACAACCCTTTGCTGTAACATTACTCTAATATCAACTTAAATGTCCACTACTCGTTTTTTCTTAAAAAGTGCTAGAATTTTTTTTCCATTTCATCGGCCTAAACCATACATATATATAAATAGATTTTTAAAATACCTTTGTACCATTTAAAATAAATCAACCACTATTATTTGAAAATTCAAAGGAAAGAATTCAAAATATAAAAACTTAAACTTAGCAATATTTCAAAATAAAACTAACTCAAACATCCTCTCAAAAACCTCTCAAAAGCATCATAAAAGTCACAAAAATCTTTAACGTAAACTTAAATCATAAACTTAATTCAAATGCGGAAAACTTGCGCTGGTCCTCGGGTCATGTGCACCTTCAGTCCTGCAAGATCAACCATCAAGTCTCCCAACAACGTCAATATCATGCTCACCTAAATCAATCACACCTAGTGAGTCTATTGACTCAGCAAACCTTAACCATGATAACAAGTGATACATATACAATCACATGCAACAGTGAAAATACTTTTACATAAAATAACTTTCCATGAACATGCATAAACTTAAACATTTTTCCTTTCGTCATATACATTTACCTTTTCATCATATTCGTATACATTTTTCATTTATTGAATTCGGATCGTTAATTGTGACTTTCGTATCAGTTGAAGGTCGATTGATCCATCTACGTGTAACCACAGTATTGGGCGGTGGGGGACATCAGCGACACTCTCACCCGTCAACTAAGCCTTAACCTTACATATTATCATATTATCATAACCATCGTATCATCATAATCATCGTATTAGTTACAATTATTTCACCTCCTTCAACTTTTCATATTTTCATCATTTGTAAAAATTCATGCATATATATCATTTTTCTTTTAAACCAAGCATGCAACACATCTTTTAACTTTGTTTCATCATAAAATTATATAAACATTTAAAATAAACATTTTATCATATATTACAGCATTCAGGGCACATGCAGGACGTTTATCATTTAGAACTCTACGCATATTCTTTCAAAGCTCAATTTTACAAAAGCTCACACTTATCATGCATATCCATAGATTTTAGGCTATACTTTGAGCTTCAAGCACAAAAATTCATTGTTGTTTTATTCAATCTTAGTAACATCATTTGTGCTTAGAAATTACATCAGTTGAGTACTGATACAAATTGTAGTGATACTAAGAGTTTCAGTTTTGGCATTGTTAACTCCAAACTGAAGTGGGTTTGTACAGATCATTGTATAGATCAAAGTTGTTTAGTGAATATCCTATCTTCAAGATAGAAGGGGTTACGTAGAAGTAATTGAAATATCCGAACATGCACAAATCTTGTGTTCTTTCTTATCAGTTATATTCTATCTGCCTTTCAGTTATTTCCGCATTTTATTAAGTTAACTGAAAGACATTGACAACAAGATTCTCGAATTCAGTTTATAACTAAACTGATTCATCCATCGAAAAGTTGGGAAAATTGTCAAGTATTTATTCAAACCCCCCTTCTAAACACTTTATCACACTCAAACGATCCTAACAAGTGGTATCAGAGCAGTTTAATCTTGTTTTTGAATATTTCGTATCAACAAATCTGATTACCATGTATTCTTTCAACAAAATTTCAATGTTTTCCAGAGAGGAATTTGATGATTGGAAGATTAGTATGCAATCTCACTTAGCTGCACAAGATGATGATATGTGGTACATTATCACTGACGGACCCATGAAAATATTGAAAGCAAATACTGCTGTTGACATAACTGATGGTGCACCACATCACATTGAAAAGTCTAGAGAAGAATGGACCGCAAAAGACAAAAGAAAAGCCAATTTGGACAATGTGTCTAAATACATTTTGTACAAGACGCTGGATAAAATCACTTTTAGCAAGATAAAGATGTGCAAAATTGCAAAAGAGATCTGGGATAAGTTGATTCAGCTTTGTGAAGGCAATGAGCAAACAAAAGAAAATAAACTCTCAGTTGCTGTTCAAAGGTTTGATAATATTAAAATGAAGACTGGGAAGTCTGTGAAAGAGTACTATGAAAGAATCACCAGAATTATAAATGAGCTGAATGCATTTGAAAAAGTGTATTCAAACAAATAAGTTGCACTGAAGGTGGTCTGAGGTCTTCCTAAGGAATGGGATGTCAAGACCATGGCTATGAGAAAGTCAAAGGACATGAATAAGGTTGAACTACATGATCTGTTTGCTGATCTCAAAGCCTATGAGTTTGAACTGCAAACAAGGGAAGGAGAGCCTTCTTCACCACAGATCACAACTGCCCTTAGTGCTCACAAAGTGAAACCAACCAGTTCAGTTGAGAAAACTGCTGATCAACTAAGTAATGACGCAATGTCATTATTTGTAAATAAGTTTGGTAAATTCATGAGAAGAAACCAAGGTTCATTCCAATGAAGTTATCAAAAGAACAACTCAAAGGAAGAACCAAACTCTTGCTTCAACTGTGGAAAGCGAGGTCACTTTATTGCTGACTGTCCAAAACCAAAGAAGTACATTAAACATTCAACTGATAAAGGGAAGAAATCAGTTGAATACAAAAGAAGAGACATGAATGATAAAAGATCATTAAAAAAGAAACATGAAGTCATGCTTGCTGAGGAAAGCAAATCTAAATGGGTAGAGAGTGATAGTGAAATATCCGAATCAGAGAGCTCGAGCAGCTTCAGTGATTATGAAGAAGAGGTTAAGTGCTTAATGGAAAATGATGCAGAACTTGAGTCAACAAGTAAACATGTATTTGACTTCAGCTCTACTGAATTTACACGAGAAGAACTCATTACCACTTTTCATGACATGGTGAATGAGTATCACAAATTTTCTCGCTCAATTGAAAACGCCAAAGCTGAGCAACCTGATCCCAAGGACAATAAAACGGAAATTGATGAGTTAGTTGAACTGTTGAGTCTAAAAAGAGAAATTGCAAAGCAAAAAGCTGAAATGATCGAGAGCCAATCCTTGATTCATCAGTTGAAAAATAAATTTCAAAACAAACTGACTTGATTTAGTCTTGGAATAAGTCATCAGTCACTTTGACTGAAACGCAGAGCTTGCAAAAATCAGTTGATGATACAACCGGTTTAGGCTTCAATAACATCGATGAAACTTCTGTCTGTGATACTAAGCCAAAGTTGAATGAACACAAAGGGAAATACATTAACTTTGTGAAATCGACAGTGGTACAAGAAATTTTTGAACCAAGTAAACATACCGTCCAACCAATTGAACATAAGGACAAAGCTAAGCGGTTTGGAATTAGATATAGCCCGAAGAGTTCAACTGATTCGAAAAACTGGTCATCTAAAAGGTACAGCTACAAAAACATGACTCTAAGGATGTCTACTACAATTACTATAATTGTAAGCCAGTTGAAAAGAGATATTGAGTGAACAAGCAGTTGACAAAGATTAAAAATCATACTGTTTCATCCACACACCACACACCTAACACACACAGGTCAGGGAAAATAATTTGGAACACAGCAAATGGAAAGTCAGTTAGACCGATCCAAGTCTGGGTTCCTAAAGGACTAATCAGTGTAGGACTCAAATAGATCTGGGTACCAAAATCATATATTGTGTGTGATTGCAGGTAACAGGTACAACAAAAGAATCAATTTGGTACTTGGATAGCGGATGCTCGCCACATATGACAGGGAATGCTGAATTGTTATCCCAACTGATCAAATACACTGGTCCAAACAATAGTTTTAGAGACTCTAAAGGTAGAACTCTGGATAAGGGTAAGCTTATCCATGGTAACATTATTATTAAAAATATCTTACTTGTTTATAATTTGAAGTATAAATTGATTAGCATCAGTCAATTATGCGACAATAATTTCTCAGTTCAGTTCAACAAACACACGTGCACAGTTAAGAACTGAACTTATGAGATCATTAAAAATGCAATCGTAGTGGCAATACTTACAAAGCCAGTTGAACTAATCAACATAATGCACCAATATGTTTTGTAGCTTCAAAATCTTCTAAAAACTGGTTGCGGCATGAAAGGTTGAAACACTTAAACTTTAAGTCTATTGCTCATCTGAGTAACCATGATCTTGTAACTAGTCTGCCTAAAATATATTTTTCAAAAGACAAAATTTGTTCAGCATGTCAATTTGGTAAACAAGTAAGATCTTCATTTAAAAAAAAGGTTGTAAATATTCCTCCAAATGCTTAGAACTGCTGCATATGAATATTTTTGGTCCAATACCAGTCATGAGTTTAGGGGAAATGAAATAGACCTTGGTAATCGTTGATGATTTTTCAAGATTTACTTGGGTTATTTTTCTTAAATAAAAATACCAAACTTCTGAACAACTGATTAAACTTTTCAAAAGATTATCAAATGAAAAATAAGTTGGTATTGCAAGAATAATGTCTGATCGAGGGACTGAATTTTTCAATCAAAATCTTTCACAATTTTTAGAAAATACTAGGATTAAGCATGAGCTCTTAGCCGCAAGAACTTCTCAGCAAAATGGTGTAGCTGAGAGAAGAAATCGAATTCTTAAAGAAGCTGCTAAATTATTGCTAGCCGATTCTGGTATTTCTTAAAGATATTGGGCAGAAGTAGTAAACACTGCATGTTACACTCAGAACAGATCAATGATTAACAAAAATTATTTAAAAACACCATATGAGATCTGACTATGAACATAAAAGTATGGTGTCTTATTTTAGAATATTTTGCTGGAAATGTTTTAATCATGATAATGAAAAAAATTATTTGAAAACCTTTGATGGAAAATTTGCAAAGGGAATATTTTTGGGTTATTAATCAGTTAGTAAAGCTTATAGAGTCTTTAATAAATGTACTTTGAATGTAGAAGAATCGATTCATGTGTGTTTGATGAATCGGGACTAACTGATAAGCAAACTGATCCAGTTGATCGCTTTACATATATAAGTTTGGAGAATTATAGTGAAGAAGAAGTTCATATCTATCGAAATCTCCTTCAAACACCAGAACCAGAGATACTGGATCAATCAGTTGAACAAGAAATTTTCCTGATCATCAGTTGGTGGAGCAAAATGATGAAATTCAAATACCAACTGAAGCAGCAGCAACTGAAACTGAAGAAAATGTTCAGTTACCAACTGAACCAGTTGCTGAAATTGATCCAACCAATGATGAATACAGATGGAAGAAATCACATCCACCAGAATTGATGATAGGTAATCTATCTGATCCGGTAAGAACTCGGAATCAAATGATTAATTTATTTATTCATTCAGCTTTCGTTTCCCAACTGGAACCAAAGAAAACTGATGAAGCTCTTGTTGATCCTAACTGGATAAATTCTATGCAAGAAAAGCTAAATCAGTTTACCTATAACAATGTTTGAAATTTAGTTCCAAGACCAGTTTCTAAAACCATTATAGGTACAAAGTGAGTCTATAGGAACAAACTGAACGAATAAGGTTCAGTTGTACGCAATAAAGCGAGGCTTATAGCACAGAGATATAGGCAAGAATAAGGAATTGATTACGACGAGACATATGCACAAGTTGCAAGACTGGAAGCAATCAGAATGTTCCTTGTTTATGCCTCATTCAAAGACTCCAAAGTCTATCAAATTAATGTCAAGTCTGCATTCCTAAATTGTCAGTTGCAGGAAGAAGCGTATGTTGAACAACCACCAGGTTTTGTTAATCACTCTCTTCATGATCATGTTTATCACTTGAACAAAGCTTTATATAGTCTTAAACAAGCTCCAACAGCTTGGTGTGAAATACTTTCAAAATTTCTAACTGATCATAATTTTACTATTGGATAAGTTGATAAGACTTTATTAAAATTTTCAAAGAATGATCATATTTTACTTGTGCAAATATATGTTGATGATATTATTTTTGGTTCAACTAACCCCAAATTATGTGAGAAATTTGCAAGTTAATGCATGAAAAATTTGAGATGAGTATGATGGGTGAACTGACGTTCTTTCTTGGTCTGCAAGTGAAGCAACTGAAAACTGGTACTTCTATCAGTGAGACCAAATAAACGAAGGAACTGCTTAAGAAATTTGGCATGGAGACGTGTGAGCTCAGCGATTAAATTAGATAAAGATGAAGGAGGAATATCAGTTGAGACGATATTCTACAGAGGTTTAATAGGTTCTTTATTATACATAACTGCTATTCTTCCTGATATTGTATTTGTTGTTTGCATGTGTGCTAGATTTCAGGCAGATCCTAAGCAATAGCATTTATCAGCTGCCAAACGCATATTGAAATATCTTAAAGGCACACAAAAGGTGGGCTTATGGTATGCTAAAAAGACTCATCTTTCAATTTAGTTGGCTATTCGGATGCAGATTATGCAGGATGTAAGTTTGATCGTAAAAACAACATTGGATCATTTCAGTTTCTAGGAGATAGACTAATTTTATGGTTCAACAAGAAGCAAACATCCATAGCAACTTTCACAACTGAAGCAGAGTATCTAGCTGCTGGAAGCTGTTATGCTCAACTGCTCTGGATCCAGCAACAACTGAAGGATTATGGAGTCATTGCAGAAGAATCACCAATCTTCTGTGATAATACAAGCACGATTGCAATTACATACAATCCAGTTATTCACTCCAGAACCAAACACATTGATGTCAGACATTACTTCATCAGAGACCATGCACTAAAGAAGGCAATAAGGCTGGAGTACATTTCAACTGAACAACAAGCAGCTGACATCTTCACCAAACCATTACACGGGACTAAGTTTTCTTAATTTCGTAAAATTCTTGGTTTAATTTATTTGTCTTAATATTAGTTGCATTATTATGTCAGCTAGTGGTGTTAGTCAGTGGTTATTCAGTTGTTTTTAGCTGTTTTTCAGTTAATATCAGTTAGGATGCAGAAGTAATTAAAACAATAAAGAATAGACAAACATTAACTGAAATAAACCTTTATTGCCTCAAACGACTAGCTATTACATTGTTTATTTCAATCTCGAGTGCATCTAGCCAATAGGTCATCAATGCGGATAGCCTGCCAGTGGAAGACTTCGTAAACTCATGGGAAAAGCAATGTTTTTCAAAGTCTTCTGCTTCTTGAGAATCATCAAGTGGAAGACACCTTCACCTGTGAAGATCTCTGAAGCCTCAGTGACGCCAAGACGCCACATATATTTAGTTTCAGTAGCCACTCGCTCTTTAGTGACAACCAGTTCTTTCTCTCGGGAGGACTGCAGCACCCGGATTTTTGTCCAGGTTGATAATGTCATTTCAAAGACAAGGCGTTCAATCTTCAGCTTTCGAGCAGTTTCAATGGATAGCTTAAACTCCTCAGACAAATCTGGTTGCTGTGAACTACCTGCTGCATCCATTTGCTGTTGCGTTAATTTTTACTATTTGCTGAAATAATCAACTGATACGGTGACTAATCACTTCATTTTTATTTATAGATAAGCTTCGAGTCATCTGAAGAGACACACTTGTTATCTCCGACGATTTAGCTTCCAAGGATAAGAATTCTCTTATATTTATGCGATATGTTTAAGGAAAAATTGTTGACTTAACTTTATATTATTTACATCATTTTATATTTGTCAGTATTGTTAGTCAACTGGATTTCAGTTAGTTTGCAAAGAGAACATTGCAATAAAACTGATGAGTAGCAATGAACTGAAATAGAAATTTTATTGATAATATCTCACTGCTATTACACGGTGTAATTCCATTTCTACTGCATCTAACCAAATGGATAACCAACTGGAAATTTCCTTAGAAATTTTATTAAAATCCTCTGTGATAAAAATTTTTTCCAGTATCATAATGTTGAGCATTAGGTCATACAGACCTTCATCGGTTACTAGGTCAGAAGTGTGAATGACGTCCACACGGAGCTTATATTTAATTTCGGTTGCCTTCTATTCATCATTTGCAACTTGCAACTCATCTATCTCTTTGAATAGTTTGCAGATCATGAACCTTCGTCCAGGTGGACATTACTTTGTCAACGACAAAGTCTTCGATATCCATCTTCCATGTTTCCACGAATGAAAGCTTTCCTGAAGGATTAGATTTGTTGGAACTATTTTCTTTGTCCATCTGTGATTGATTATATTATCTGTAAAAATGTTTTATGTCTGATAAATTTGATCTTATTTATAGATAGACTCTAATTAAAGAAACTAAAGAAGATGAAGAGATATCAAACGAATGCAATTAATTCATCGAAGATGAGATTTTCTTACTCTCTTTACTTAAATGCATCTATTTAGGGGGAATATCGATAATAAATTGATTAACTGATAAGACAATAGTCAATTGGTCTTCAACTGAACTGATTCAGTTGTCAACTGATCAATCAGTTATTGACCTAACTGATCTTATTCATAATTTGACTAATTAGCGGCTAAAATTCTATATTAAATGATATGATCGATAAGATTACACACTTAATTATGTCTTTCATTGAATAGTAATTGACTATGTGGCCCCACGTAGTCCAAGCACTTTATATTCACGATTACACACGACGTACACACATTTGTATATCAATTAATTTTGGACTCACACGTGTCCAAATAATTCGAACAGTTACCAACATAAGAAATGAACCTGATTCATTTCAGTTTCTTTACGAGCACTTCAACTTACAGAGAAAATCAAAATACCAAAGCGTTTTCTCCTACGCAGATCCTCCAACAACTCATAAATGGTAAGCCAAACTCTTGCATAGATCTTCAATGCTATGACTATTGATTTTGATTCAGTCCTCTCTGTTAAGGATGAATCCATTCAAAGTGTCTTTCTAAAGCTAGAAGCAGCTGGATTGAAGAAATTTCTTGGGTCATATACTCAGGAAATCTACTCTAAAGAGATTCAAGACTTCTACGATAACGGCTACATCACTGCTGAAGGGAAAATCACAAACACTGTCAGCAGTAAGTTGCTGGTCTAAGATGAAGAATCATTCAGCACCTTTTTCCAACTTCCGTTGGATGGTCTTTCTCTTTTTTCTGAAGTGAAAGTTGCTGATGTTGAGGAGATGCTAACACTTTTATTTGCTGATGGGAAGAAGATAAAAGTTTATGATCCCAAGAAGGAGCTCAAGTATGAATATCAGTTGCTGGAAGACATAGTTGTCAAGGGTGTTTTGGCTAAGGCGGCCTCTTTTGCTGCCCTCACCCTTGAGAAATTTCAAGTTATGGCTGCTGTGATAAATTAACGGAAACTGAACTGGTCAGCCAATATTTTCAACACTCTGAAAAATATGGTTCAGTCGACAAAACAGTCCAAAGACTATGCCATGCCTATCAGCTCCCTCTTGAAGAGCAAAGGTTTTATAGATGACTCGGCTGAGAAGTCATCCAAATACAAGGTCTTCACTACTAAGAATGTTCAGCCACCAAAGATCAAGCTGGACATTTCTCCAGAGCAGTTTCTAAAATTCAAAAAGGAGATTGGGACACAGACATCTCCCAAGTCTGTAAAAAAGGCCAAAGACTTGGCAAAGTCAAAGAAGGCAATCAAGAGGAAATTGATTGTCAGTGAAACTGAATCGGATAAAACCCCTTCTCCAAAAATTTTGAAAAAGCCAAGGACCCATAAAACCAAGCTTATTGCAGCCATTCCAGTTGAGAGACTGAAGCCAACTAGAGCTGAACATCCCATAAGTTCAATACCGATCAGGGCAGTTCCAGTTGCTCCCTCAACTGATCCTCAGCAACCTCCTCCAACTGCTCCTTTAAAGAAGACTATCATTGAATCTGGTGATAAACAAAAACAAGTTGGAGCGAGGGCACCACTGATCACTATCACCGGTCCAACTACACTACCTTTTGCAAGACCAAATGGAGTGGTGATACGTGAGAAAGTGGATTCAACAATCTTTGGGCTGAGCATAACTCATGCCCTCTCTGACCCAAAAGCTAAGGGCAAGATGATTGAAGAGCCAAGACCAACGAACCCGATTCAGACTCATATTGACCTGATATGGGAATAAATACATGATTTCTCTGAATCAAAGATTAAAGCATACAATAAATGATTCAGATTCAGGACTGAAGTGTTTTCCAAGCGATTGTAGAAGAAATAGATTTTGGAAAAATTCATCGCTTTGCAAACAATAGTGCTTAAGGTAGTTAAAGCTACGACGATTTCTCAAGCGCTGGAGAGGAGGACTTACTTCTTTGATCTGATGCGTGCCAAAAGGCAGGCTCAAGTCATAGCTCAGCTACGCAAGAATTATGATCCTACATGTCCAACTGCCTTCAATGACAAAGCAGTTTTTGATCAGTTGACCACATATCTCTTATCACTGCAGATGAAGATCAAAGATTGGGAAATGGGGCAAGAATTGATTATTCCAGCTAATTCCTAAAGTCTATCTTTTGAAGAGCAGGCTGAACCTTCGACTCATCAGCCAGAGTCATCCCAAGAAGCTGGTGCTGAATAGTCTGAGCGAGCAACTGATCTTTCTTCCAAGGATACTAAGCCTTCATCTTCTTCTCTTCCATCTCCTCCAGCAGGTCTTCAACTTTACACCGATGCTAAGTTGTCATTGGAAACCGTTGATGAAGTAATACAATCAGCTACCGTTGACATCCAACTGAATGCTAGAACTGATGAACTAGTTGAAGACCTCATCAATACTGAACAACAGCATCAGAGGCTGTAATATTCAAAGTTTTAGAACCAGTTCAGTTGCCTGCCACAATTGAACAAGTGGTTCAAGCTGAAGCTGATATGGCTCAGTTGCACTCAGAACCAACTGAAGAAGTGCCAACTAAAGAGCCAACTGAAATGTCAGATGACAAACAGATGCCCTCTTGAATCTTGTTGTCCCATCCCTGAAATGTCAGATGACAAACCAACTGAAGAGCCTACCAGCTCTACTGCTGCTCAGACTTCCACCCAATCTCAAGAACCTGAACAAGAGGTAGTTGAAGAAATTATTCAAGAAATGGTTACAATTGTGACTGAATCACCAAATAGGGCCTTGGTCATTTTCAATGAAGAAGACAGGGAGCAAGAACCAAAATCGTCTGAAGCCTTGTATCCTCACATACCAATGTCTACTGATACTATGATAGAAGATATTCAGTCCAGTATGCACAATTTAATTTCAAATATATCTGATATGAAGTCAATCAAATTGCTGCATACTTTGAAGATTGATTCCACAAAGGAGAATAAATTAAAGAGCCTACACCAAGTTACTAAGGATATTTCTTCTTTATTTATCCAATTGAATCAATTGAAAAAGGACAAAGTGACAGTTCCTGCACTTTTCCAGACTCAGGACATGCTAATCAATAGAATGGATATTGTACAAACCAGCATGACCAAGAGATTGGATCTGATGCAGGAACAGATGATGAATGCTATATCTATAGTCACCTCAGAAGTCCGTATATTATCCAGCAAGGTTGATGGGTTTGACAAAAAGGGGGAAGAAGAACAACAACTATCTAAGAAAAGATCCAGTCAACCAACTGATCAAGGACCAGCTGATAAAAGAACAAAGAAATGAAGAAGTTTAGATCAGTTAGAAGATGACATCTTTATTCATTTGAGAGTTTTGGCATATTTTTCAGTCAGTTATTCTTTTATTCTTTGTACAAATCTATGCACTGAAAGATGATTTTTTTATTCAAAAATTCTTGTATTCTTTCATTCTTTGTATGAATCTGCATTGAAAGAGTCATCAATAAAAGATTATTTTATTTACCAGAACTTGGTTTGATCAGTTCATATATTCTAAGTTTTGTAAAACACCAAAAATGGGGGAATTGTTGGAAAAAAAATTTCGGAGTTTGAAAAATTAAGCATGAAAAGATTGAACAATTGATCAAGAGAACTGAAGGTAACTGAACTGAAGATTCGTAAATCGATAGTTGCCTAAACTGAAGATTAATTCTTATATAATTCTAGGCAACAGAACTGAGCGAAACTAACTGAATTGTGTTGTCAACGGAACGATCAGTTGAGACTGATCAGTTACACTACAATCAGTTAAGAATGATCAGTTAATCCTATCGGCTAAAGAAGTCAACTGATTTTATCAGCTTTACACGTCATCATTTAAGGACGTATCCAACAACCAACAGTTTGTACAGAAGCAGTGGGAACGCCGCATTTCAAAAAAGATACAGTGTACGACTGTCAGAAGAATGTTGATGTGGCTATACAACGGATATAAATATTCTAATGCATTCATTGTTACCGTTGCAATCAAGCCTATAAATAGCCGAGAAGATCAGCTGAGAAAGACACTGAAAGAATAACACAACACATACGAAGTTAACTGAGTCATTTGATTATCAAGCCTTTCAGTTAGAACTCGACGCATATTCTTTCAAAGCTCAGTTTTACAAAAGCTCACACTTATCATACATATCCATAACTTTTAGGCTATACTTTGACTTTCAAGCACAAACATTCATTGTTGTTTTATTCGATCTTAGTAATATCATTTTTGCTTAGAAATTACATCAGTTGAACATTGATACAAATTTTAATGATACTAAGAGTTTCAGTTTTGGCATTGTTAACTCCAAACTGAAGTGGGTTTGTACAAATCATTGTATAGATCAAAGTCTTTTAGTGAATATCCTATCTTCGAGATAGAATGGGTGACGTTTGAGTTATTGAAATCTCTGAACATCCACAAATCTTGTGTTCTTTCTTATAAGTTATATTCTATCTGTCTTTCAGTTATTTTCGCACTTTTATTAAGTTAGCTGATTTACATTGACAACAAGATTCCTGAATTCAGTTTATCACTAAACTGATTCATCAATCGAAAAGTTGTGAAAATTGTCAAATATTTATTCAACCTCCCCTTCTAAATACTTTATCACACCCAACCGATCCTAACAGAAACCCATCACCTGCTGAGGAACAAACAGATGCCCTCTTGAATCTTGTTGTCCCTTCCCTGATTTTCAAACAAACAAAATCAATTTTATTTCCTAATCATTCATAATCCTTAGATAGTAAAAGAGGGCAAGAAGTGAAAAGATAAACATCGACAGATTCAAGATTCCACTTCAGAGATTGAGCGAGAAGCTGAAGAGAATTTATTTTTATTAGGACATTGATAAGGTACGTTTAAATATGTTTATAAGGGGTGTTTTTCGGTTCGATTAGGGATGTTTTGGACCGTTCACATTTCTGTAGATCCAGTTGGGTTGAGGATCATCTCCAAATAATATCTTCTTGTTGTTGATTGTTTTCTGTGATTTGTGCTCGAGTGTCTTATATTTCGTGTCGATTTATAGTTGTTTATTCGATTTTTGTGTAATTTTTTTCTAATTGTGTTCAGTGTATGTTGTGTTAATTCATGCTATTGTTGGATGAAAGTTGAAAAGAGTTTGTGTTTACGAATGCAAGAGGACTCAAAAAGATATATGAACCAAGTCACAAATTATTTCACTAGACATCAATGTAAAAGCCAAGACCGCTCTTTTTCATATCCACTAGGTTATGTGGGGATTTGAATAAGTTTGTTCAGATTTTAAACTTTGTTCGGGTTTATATCGATATGAGATGTTAAAATTTGGGATGAGACAAAAAATCAAGATTTTCAGCATCTCGGATAACATGCCAATTGACAAGAAATCTATTGACTTTTTTGACAATGTATTCATGAATTTTTGAATAAAATTTCACGGAGTTTGACCAAATCTCCTCTTGTACATGAACTCTAGACCATCTTCCGATATATGACTTCCATCCAACTATGACATAATTAACACCAACAAACATTGAAAAAATGAGTTATTTGCGTAGAAAAAAATAGCTTGAAAATAAGGTAAGATGTTAGAAGTTAAAATCTCATATTCATAATAAATTTTTGATTATATGATATGTTATTAAATTGTATTTTCCATTGCAATTCTTGGAGAAATAGAATCTGGATCTGGATCATCAAAATTTTCATTTTTGAGTAGCTGCGAGTATAAAGATGAGCTCTATATTATTTCAATTTTTAATGGCTTCAATCGAATGAAGTTGTTTCTTAATTTTTGAAGAAAATGTAAGAAAATTGCTCCACAAATTGTGACCTTGCAATATTAGTGTCCCCCCCCCCCCCCCCCCCCCCCCCCAATATAAAGAAGTATGTGACGTTGGATTAAGATGATGACCTCTGTATTATGATCCATCTCCATGCCTCTATGAGACTGACTATAATTAATATGAAATTTTGAGCTATTTGATTTACAAATAAAAATCTTATACTTGTATATTTGTGTCTTACAAGATTATGATTGATATGAATACAAATAATATGTTTTTAATTCACATGAAAAAAGGATGGTAGAATGAAAAATTTGTGATGTCACGTCTACAAAAAGATGTACTCGATCCAGTGGAAGTACTAGTGACACATCGTTCCTTGATGTTCCAGTTATTTTATCATATTTTGTTTGGTCTATGAGTTCTATTCTTGTTATTTGTTTTTGTGTTGTTAAGAAGATTAGCAGAACTACATTCTATCACTATAGAGAGATTTTTCACATAACGTAATTTCTCATTGATCCAAAGTGACCAACTATTTTCGCTGAGATGTGTTTGTGTTGTTGAAACCTTTGAGATATAAGTTTGTTGATTGTGGTTGTATGATTGAATTAACCTATTTCATAGTGGAAATATACTGAAATTGTTGTGGTTTTATGCTGAAACTAACCTATTTATGGTGGAAATATACTGAAATTATTTTAGTTACATGGTTGAATTAACTTATTTTATACCTAAAATCATTACGCTATTGACTTTTGTTAGGCAGATTAAAATCATGGTAAGGAGTCGTTTCCCAACTCTTAGTCGTTAAATTGAGATATGAGAGTGCACTTTTATGCTACTGATTCTCGTCAGAATATATGCTCAAATTATCGATTTATGAATCCAATAGTATACGAAAATTGAAATTGTTTTGGTTGTATGCAGAAATTATTATGTTATCGACTTGTGTCAGGTAGACTAAAATCATGATAAGGAGTGAGTTTCTCAAATCTTACTAATTAAATTGAGATATGACTTTGCATTTTCATGCTAGTAGTTCCCCTCCAAATATAGGCTCAAATTACCAATTTATGTACCAATAGAATACTAAAGATACCAAAATTGTTTTTGTTGTATGCTGAAATTACTCCATTTTATACCGAAATTATTATGTTATTGACTTGTGTTAGGTAGATTAAAATCATGGTAAGGTGTTGGCTTCCCAACTTTTACTCATTAAATTGAGATATGAGTTTGTGTCTTTATGCTTGTGATTCCATCATAATAAATACTCAAATTCTCAATTTATGTACTCAATAGAATATAAAATATACTGAAATTGTTGTGGTTGTATGCTGGAATTAACCTATTTGATGTAGGAAATTATTATGATATTCACTTATGTTAGGTTTATAAATCATAGTAAGGAGTTGGTTTCTCAACGCTTATTCGTTAAATTGAGATGTGATTTTTCATTTTTATGGCTCCTCTTATAATATATGCTCAAATTCTCAATTTATATACCCAATAAAATACGAAATATACTGAAATTGTTTTGGTTGTATGTTGTAATTAATCTATTTTATGCCAAATACCATTATGATATTAAATTTGGTTAAGTAGATTAAAATCATGGTAAGAAGTTGGTTTCCCAACTCTTACTCGTTAAATTGATACATGAGTTTGCATTTTTATCCTAATGGTTTCTCTCGGAATATATGCACAAATTTTCTATTTATGTATTAAATAGAATATGAAATATACTAAAATTGTTTTGGTTGTATGCTATAATTTACCTATTTTATTCCGGAAACTAAATGTTATTGAGTTCTGTTAAGTAAATTAGATTCATGGTACGAAGTTGATTTCTCACTTTTAAAAATCATTAAATTCATATGTGAGTGTCATTTTTATGCTAGTGGTTCCCCTCAAAATATATGCTCTTATTTACCCAATATAATACGAAATATATTGAAATTGTTTTGGTTGTATGTTGTAATTAACCTGTTTGATGTAGGAAATTATTATGATATTCACTTGTGTTAGGGTTATTAAAATCAGAGTAAGGAGTTTGTTTCTAAACTCTTACTCATTAAATTGAGATACGAGTTTTCATTTTTGTGATAATGGTTCCTCTTATAATATATGCTCAAATTCTCAATTTATGTACCCAATAGAATACTAAATATACTGAAATTGTTTTTGTTGTATGCTATAATTAATCTATTTTATGCTGAATATCATTATGATATTGACTTTTGTTAAGTAGATTAAAATCATGATAATGAGTTGGTTTCCCAACTCTTACTCATTAAATTGAGATATGAGTTTGTATTTTTATTCTAGTTGTTTCCTTCTGAATATATGCAAAAATTCTCTATTATGTACCAAATAGAACACGAAATATAATAAAATTGTTTTTGTTGTATGCTGGAATTAACTTATTTTATTCCGGAAATTAAATGTTATTGAGTTGTGTTAAGTAGATTAGAATCATGGTAATAAGTTATTTTCTCACGTCTTAAATCATTAAATTGAGATGTGAGTTTCATTTTTATGCTAGTGGTTCCCCTCAGAATATATGCTCAAATTCTCGATTTATGTACCCAAATTAATACGAAATATACTGAAATTGTTTTTGTTGTATGCTGAAATTAACCTATTTGATGTAAGAAATTATTATTGTTAGGATCGGGAAAGAGTTTTAGGGGGGGAGAGAAATGAACTCTTTCAAACTTTGTTTTAAAATGTTTATTTCAACCGTTTGTTAGGCGGTTGAAAATTCTTCTCAAACGGTTGAAAATGTGAACCAATATTAAGTGCGGAAAACGGTGCACAATCTCCAATAGAAACTTAAACACTTTAACTGGCTTAATCAACAATTAGAGACAAAGAAAATGCCTGCGATAAGTAAAATGACACAAGATTTTTTATGGATGTTCGAAGAATGAATAATCCTATGTCACCCCTTCTTCCTTCTTATGAAGGTTTCCACTAAAAGACTTTGGCTTTACAAACTTTTTGCAACAGCCCACTCCAATCAGAGCTTATCACATTGCCTGTTTTGGAACTCTTAGTGATTACTTTACACTACTGGATATTTAAGAACTCTCAGTTCACCAGACCCTAAATCAAATAACCAAAGGGTTACTGATATGAACAATCAGTTTTGGTTTGAGTAGCACGAAATTGATCCTTAGATGATCAAATGTAATTCTTGTTTAAAGCATGCTAAAAGAGCGTTGAAGTGTGTAGACTTTTGATAGCTTTCTAAGATCTTTGTATAATCTAGCAACGAGATTTTTAGCTGTGAATGGAGAGGTGGTTTTAGCTAGCACACTCCTCCGTTAATATACACGATCTTCTTAACGGTCGGGAAGGATGCAGCAACGTTAACGTGATCCACTGAACAGATGTATTGTTGTCGTCTTTATGAGCATTAATTGATCTTCAATAAAAGCATTTAATGTTCCTTTTGCTCAGCATAGTTCTGAAACGCTTTTCCTGAGGAGTTCCTTTTATGGTAACTGTCTTTTAGCATCATAACTTGAAGTCTACACTTGGTCTACCTTTTCTGGGATAGAGACATAAATGCAGATCATTCTTGGAACTGATGTATGTATACGTTGACTTCAAGGCGGTGTAATACTTTGAATGTATTAAGCCGATCAGAGAATGTCTTTGAGCAATAAATGGTTCTCTTTAATGATTCGGTTCTGAGGATCATTTAAGTCCAAGCTGAATTTGCCAGCTATCTGAAATAAGCGGTTGAGACTTCTTTGAGCTTTATCCGGTTAGAAAGCTATTCCATCTTATGAGCTGGGCGGTTGAACTGATGCATATCACATGTACAAACCGCAGCTGTTTTTGTGCTGTCTTGTTTTTTTTATTCACCAAAATTCTTGGGAATATAATTTCTTAACAATTTCCCCCTTTTTGGTGATGACAAAACCTAGCTGTAAGGCTATGTAACACAATAATTTTGAAGAAAATATATAAGAGCGAAAATTTTTTATTTCATTAAGTAAATGAAATTACAATATTCAAAATAGTCAACTGTTGTAAAAATAATCAAATTAGTGTTTCTTTGGACCTTTACTCTGTTCCGCTTCTTTGGCCTTGTCTTCCTTTCCTTTCAACTCATGCAATTCCTTCATAACAGATAATTCTGTTTCTTGAATTACCCTTTGTCGCTCTCTTTTCCCCTTTTTGACATCACCATGAACAAGGAAAGTCATAATTTCTGCAAGCTGAGCACCTTGAGCATTTATGCGTTGTTCTAGATTTGTTTGAAGACATTCATTTGCTCCGATAAGCCAAGTCAGAGGTTAACATGTGCAGAATTGTGTTTTGCTTGCTGGAGGGAAATACTTGTTTCCATGGTGGAAAGATCATTTTGGAGAGCAAACTTCATTGATCGAAGGGCCTCCTTCAGATCAAATTGGTTTTGATTTAGAGCCAAAATGGATTGGTCCATAGTGGAAAGTTTGGTCAGAATCTGCTGTTGGCAACTTTCTTCTTGAAAATCTTGTTCTTCAGGATTGCCTTCTTTAGATAGTAAGCTGTTCTTGAGAGAGACCAGTTGAGAGGAAGCAAATTTTGACGATTCTGGCTTGTGGAGTTCAAGTGTAATGCTCTCAACGATTTGATCAATATCTTCAGGAGAAGCAGAGGTTTTAGAGCCGGTGACATTTGGTTCCTCTGGTTTTGTTGATGGAGGACTAAGTGGAGGAGAGTGTGTAGGTATTGAAGAAGTAATCAGCTCGGTTTCCTGCAATTCCTTGGGAGAGGTCAACAACTGTTCTGGAAGAGCGGTTGGATCATCATTAGTGGGAGGGCCTGATGGAGAACCAAATTTTTCTTGAAATGTAGCAACTTGATCAAAATCAGATAAAAACTGCACTGCCTCATCAGAAGAAAGAGTTTGAGCTTCTGAAAGATGAAGTGGAGGCAGTTGCGCAGACTCGGTTTCAGAACTTGGAATGTCCTCTGGCGTGATCTTTTCAGAGGGAGGCAGAGTGTTGTTCTCATCATCCAGTTGAGTGGTTACGGTAAGTACTGGTGATGAAGGCTTAGTGCTTGTACCGGGTAACGTAGATGAATGATCCTTAAGTGTGGAGATGACTTGAAGCTGTTTAGAGCAGGGATCTTCATGTATTTCCATCATAGATTCGAACTTACCCTGTTCTGTTCCCGCTGGAAAATTAAGATCTTTTCGCATTAGAGCAACATGCATAGCAAGCGATAATGCATCCATCTCAAGTTGAGAGATAACAACTGAATCATCCTTGGCCGTAGGACAAAAAGGATCAAAATTTTTCCTTGGACTCATCATCGGAACTGGATTTTAGAACCAGCTTCCTTATGGTTTCTTTGGGTGTTGAAATGGTCTTTGATGTCTTCTTTTGTTTCACAAATTCTTCCCCATTTTCGATTTTGATGGAGACTGGCTATCTCCTCATCTGCCGGTCGATTCTTCTTGATAAATTTTTCAACCGTTACCCAGTTGAGAAGCTTGGTTTTTCCAACTTTTACCATATCAACCGGTTGAACCCCGGCATCAATCAGCATATGGCAGATTTGAACCGCAAAACCTTGCGATTGGTTTTCTTTATTGATCATGGCCACCAATATCTTGAATAGAACATCAGACCAGTTTATCCGCAATTTGGATGAGATGGTGGCCATAACAAGAAATTTCTCTAAGGTTATTTTATCATAGGCGCCAGCCTTGGCAAGTAGTCCTTTTGCCACGATATCAGCCAAAAGTCTGAATTCAATCTTTAAATCGCGTTTTTGACATGTTGGAGAAGAAATTAGAGAATCTGTGTTTGAGAAGGTACTCGCCAAATGTCAATATTTCCGACTGGCAGTGTAGAGAAATCAGTAATTCCTGTCGTAGGTAAGCTGAACAAATCAGCAAACATCTTCTGGGTGAACTGGAGGTTTTTGTTTTGAACAGAACAAACAATTTCGCCGTTTTTCATGTACGCGGAATCAAAAAATTCCTTCAATAGTGAGTCGGAGTAACTGTAGCGGCAACCCAGAAAATAGCGAAGCCCAGAATGTTCTATCGTGCGAAACATGGCTTGCATAGACTTGTTGGGCATGGCAAATACTGACGCAAAGTTAACAGCAACTGTATTTTGAGCAATTGAAGCAGCCTTTTCCTTGATTTACCGAGAAGGTTTGAATTTAGCACCTGCAAGATAAGCTTTAACGCGATCGAGTATAATAGCAACATAAAACTATCAAAGCTTCAAGTTTAGAGTATCTATATACGGTTCAGATAATCACAAGTCAGTCCACGTGGAGGACTATTAGTGGAGGTGTTAAAAGTTTTGAAAAAAAATTTTGGGCGCGTTAAAATCATTAATTTCAAATTTCAAAAATAATAACCGTCACGTCAATCAGAGGCAGTCGAAAAGTTTGAGTAATTTTTACGAAATGACGTGGAAGCATCGTGCCCAAGGAAAATGAACCGTATAAGTAATGTAATTGGATGAAACGGTTGAGAAGTCTATTTAATTAATGACTTAATCATTGTTCCTCCAAAGTATGTGGATTAAAGCTAATCCTGGAAGATGAACCGGCGGTAGCTTTGACAGAAAGCCTCTTCAAACCCTAGTGTGTGTCATCATGAGAGAGAGAGAGAGACCCTTCATATGGTACTCATCTATAAATACAGGTAGAGGGGTTAGTTTTACAAATATTAGAAAAAAAATATCAAGATGGAGAAGGCAGGCAGTTCAAGTGAGCCAGACTTGGCTAAAGCATTCATGGAATCGGTGGTGGCTTCCCGCAAGACTGCTCTTGAGGACAGCGTCTTAGAGAAGATACTGGCAACCTGGACAGAGGTCCAGGAGCTTCAGTCTTCCTTTGAGGGAGGACTAGTTGCCACCCCCAAGGAGGTGGCAACTCTGAAGAAATATCGGCGACGTCTTTACGTCACTGATAATGCAGACATCTTTTCTGATGATGGCGTCTACCTCCTCATGCTCCTAAAAGAGCAGAGGACTCTGAGAAGGATTGCCTTCTCAGATGATTTTTTATGTACCTCCACCGGTGGGCTGACCACCTGGTTGGATAGCTGGACGAGGGCGGTTGATGATGAAATTATGGTTGTACGTGCCCGCTTGTTCTAATAAAATTTTTTATTTTGTATTACTAACTGTCTCTTTATATTTCCGTTTATTTTCTGCATTACAAACTGAACATACGCAAGAAATAATTATATCAAGATAAATCGATTAATCCAAGCATATTTTGGAAATGTGAAAATTTATCCTCTGGTAATGGTTTTGTGAAAATATCGGCCGTTTGTTGATCCATATGAACATAGTCAAGCCGTATTTCTTTCTTCATGACATGTTCTCGGATGAAATGGTGTCTGATATCAATATGTTTTTTCCGAGAGTGCATAACAGGGTTGTATGTGATGACTGTTGCGCTGGTATTGTCGCAAAAAATGGGTGACTCAGTAGCTTGGATGCCATAATCTTTTAATTGTTGTTGTATCTATAGCATCTGGGCACAGCAACTTCCAGCCGCAAGGTAAATAGCTTCAGCGGTTGATGTAGCAATTGACGTTTGTTTCTTACTAAGCCATGATATTAGTCTTTCGCCTAAGAACTGACATGAACCGCTCGTACTTTTTCTGTCGATTTTGCATCCAGCATAATCTGCGTTTGAATACCCTACAAGATTAAGACTTGAATATTTGGGATACCAAAGACCCACATTAGTAGTACCTTTAAGATATTTAAGTATGCGTTTAGAAGCAATAAAATGAGATTGCATAGGTTTAGTTTGAAACCGTGCACATAAACATACATCAAACGTAATATCCAGTCTACTTGCAGTTAAATAAAGTAGAGAACCAATTAACCCTCTGTATATTTTTGTATCCACCGAGATTCCCCCTTCATCTTTATCCAGTTTGATTAATGAACTCATTGGGGTGGTAGCTTGAGAGCAATTTTTCATGCCGAATTTCTTTAGCATATCTCTAGTGTATTTGGCTTGATTGATAAATATATCATTTTTGGACTGCTTAACATGCAGTCCTAAAAAGTAATTTAATTCGCCCATCATGGACCGGTTTTGAGTGTAACACTTACAACCAAAAAATACGAAAGTATCCAACTTCTGGTTGCTTGCCGGTCCAGATTTCATATGGAATCTTTTCATGATTTTTATTGATCATGGACCGGTTTTGAGTGTAACAGGTTGTGTTAATAGCTTCTGCCCAAAATCTTTGTGAATTACTAGATTCGGCTAGCATGGTTCTAGCTGCTTCCTTCACTGTGTGGTTTCTCCTTTCAGCTACTCCGTTCTGTTGAGGTGATCTAGCCGCTGACAATTCATGTTTTATGCCATGATTTTCAAGATATGATGATAGGTATTGGTTCAGAAATTCAGTTCCTCTGTCACTCCTGATTCTGTCAATTGCTTAGCTTTTCTCATTTTGAAGTCTTTTGAGCAGCTTGATTAGATGATCGGCAGTTTGATCTTTGGAGTTTATAAATGTTACCCATGTAAATTTGGAGAAATCATCAATTACTACGAGAGTATATTTCTTTCCCCCTAAGCTCGTTACAGGTATTAGTCCAAACAAATCCATATGAAGAAGTTCCAGACATCTTGTTGATGAGTTTCTTCCTCTGCTTTTGAATGTTGAACGGACTTGTTTTCCTAATTAACAAGCATTGCAAATTCTATCTTTAGCAAAGTGAAGTGTTAGGAAAACCAGATACAAGTTTAAGTCCGCTAATAATAGCAATGGATTTAAAGTTTAGATGGTTGAGTCGTTTAAGCCAAAGCCAATTTTTATTTCCATTTAAGGCAATAAAGCAGGTAGGTGCATTAAGATAATCATCATTCCATTTTACTTTATATGTATTTTGCTCTCTATGACCAGTCAACATGATATTACCAGCTGTGGCTTTAACAGTGCATACGAGTTTTTGAAACACAATGGTGTAACCCTTGTCACATAGTTGGCTTATGCTTATCAAGTTATAACATAGATTTTCTACAAGAAGCACATCTTTAATGATAACTTTGCCGTAAATAATCTTACATTTACCCACAGCTCTACCTTTAGAATTATCACCAAAGGTGATTGTTGGACCTCTGTAGTTGACTATTTATGATAAAAGATCTTTGTTTCCAGTCATGCGTCTAGAGCAGCCACTATCCAGGAACCAGATGGATTCTTTCAGCTCCTTTTTCTTTATTGCCTGTCATTATTGAAACAAGAGATTGGTACCCTTTTCTATTTGGGTCCTGAGTTTATTAGTCCTTTAGGAATCCACACTTGAATTATCCGGAAGGATTTTTCATGATGTGTCCTAAAGTAAGTGATGTTGTGTGCATAATCAAGTGGAGTACTATTGCCTTTTCTTTTCCAGTATGTTGTTTCGATCATTTGTCATTGTCACTCAATCGGTCTCTCTTTTGAACAGGTCGGCTGTTGTGGTAATGGTTAGGTCTAGTTTTTGAATGATTTCCGGTTGACCCTGACTTTCTGCTGGCCCAACCTGAACCGTTGTGAACGGTTGTATTTGACCTGCGTCTGAGCCATGATCGGTTGGTTTTAGCATTCTCAATTTCGACGTATCCTAAACCACATCGCCTTCTGTTATTTTCAAGATTTACATTCTGAGTGTCTTGAACTTCAGTCTTATCATGTTCATATACCATACTAGATCTGACGAATTTAATTTGTTTTAAACTGTCTTTCTCTAGTAGCGGTTGAGTTGATGCTCCAGAAGTGCTGCATTCATTAATGCTATAGCCTACTCCGGTTCTGTCTCCGGCTGGTTTCTGCATTTCATGCATCTTGTTAAGAGAAACAGAGGACTTGTTCCAAGTGTTGATTGTATTTATCAACCGTTTATTTTCTTTTAACGTGGCATGGAACAATCTTCGCAAGTCATCGTTCTCAGCCGTTAATAGACTTAACTTTACTCTCAAACTGTCAACCTCTTTTTGCTGCGAATAGCTAGAAAGAGTTAACTTGTTTTCCAAGTTTTGTTTTTCTGTTTTGGCTTCATTGAACTGCTGTGATAGCCTCTTAAACTCATTTATCATGTCGTGAAGTGCGGTGATAAGATCTTCTCGTGTGAATTCATCAGAGTTAAAGTCAAATACCATTTTATCGGTAGATTCTTGATCTTCTTTGGCCATGAGACATTCTACTTTCTCATCTTCGCTTTCACTTGAAGATTCTTTGGAGATGGATTTTTCTGATTCTAATTCAGCCCATTTTTCTTGATCTTGTTCTGCAACTAAGACTCGCTGATTCTTCTTTTTAATAAATCTCTTGTTTTCTTTAACTCGTCTTTTGTCACTTGATCTCTTTTCATCTTTTATTGGCCTGTTGCATTATGCAATAAAGTGTCCTTTGTTTTCACAGTTAAAACAAGCTTGACCATCATCAGTATGGTCCTTGTTGCAGTGAGGTTTATTCATCTGTGATTGATTTTTGCGCATGAATTTGCTTAATTTTTTAACAAATAAAGACATGGCTTCATTGCTTAATTGCTCGGCCGATTTCTTACTTGTGGACTCTTCGACCGGAAGAGTCACTGTAGTAGCTGCCAAGGCCTTTGTTTGTTGGGAGGTGGATGGATCTTCTTCAATTCGTATTCCAAGCTCGAACTCATACGCTTTAAGGTCGGCGAAGAGATCAAGAAGTTCTAGTTTGTTTAGATCTTTAGATTCTCGCATTGCTTTAGTCTGTACGTCCCATTCTCTAGGAAGAGCTCGCATAACCTTCAAAGCGAAATGCATAACCTTCAAAGCAATTTCTCGGTTAGAATATTCTTTTCCTAATGAAATGAGTTCGATAATAATACCGCTTAATCGTTCGTCAAATCTGCTAAAGTTTCTCCTGGCTTCATTTCTGAATTGTCGAACTTTTGGATGGCAACAGTTAACTTGTTTTCTTTTGTCTGATCGTTAATTTCACATAATTGAGTGAGATTTTCCCATATTTCCTTAGCAGTAGTGCATGTCTTGATTTTGGCTAACATATTTTTGTCCAAAGTTTTGTAGAGGATGTCTTTTGCAACATTGTCCAGATTTGCCTTCTTTTTGTCCTCAGCTATCCATTCTGATCTGTGATTTTCTACCATCTGAGGAGCACCTTCGGTTGTGGCAGCAGCTGTATTTACCTTCAAGATTCTCATCGGCCCATCAATGATAATATACCACATATCGTCATCTTGGGCTACTAAGCGTGCCTGCATACGAATTTTTCAGTCACCATAATCTTCTTTAGAAAACATCGGAATCTTGTTGAAAGATTCCATACGTGTTTAAGAGATATCAGTGTTTGAGAGAACCCCGCTCTGATACCACTTGTTAGGATCGAGAAAGAGTTTAGAGAGGGGGTGAATGAACTCTTTCAAACTTTCTTTTGTTTTTAAATGTTTATTTCAACCGTTTGTTAGGCGGTTGAAAATTCTTCTCAAACGGTTGAAAATGTGAACCATTATTAAGTGCGGAAAACGGTTCACAATCTCCAATAGAAACTTTAACACGTTAACATGCTTAATCAACAATTAGAGACAAAGAAAATGCTTGCGATAAGTAAAGTGATACAAGATTTTTTATGGATGTTTGGAAAATGAATACTCCTACGTCACCCCTTCTTCCTTCTTAGGAAGGTTTCCACTAAAAGACTTAGGCTTTACAAACTTTTTGCAACAGCCCACTCCAATCAGGACTTATCACACTGCCTGTTTGGAACTCTTAGTGATCACTTTACACTACTAGATATTTAAGAACTCTCAGTTCACCAGGCACTAAATCAAATAACCAAAGGGTTACTGATATGAACAATCAGTTTTGGTTTGAGTAGCACGAAATTGATCCTTAGATGATCAAATGTAATTCTTGTTGAAAGCGTGCTAAAAGAGCGTTGAAGTGTGTAGACTTTTGATAGCGCTCTAAGATTTTTGTATAAGCTAGCAACGAGATTTTTAGCTGTGAATCGAGAGGTTGTTTTAGCTAGCACACTCCTCCGTTAATATACACGCTCTTCTTAACGGTCGGGAAGGATGCAGCAACATTAACCTGATCCAGTGAACAGATGTGTTGCTGTCGTCTTTATGAGCATTAATTGATCTTCAGTAAAAGCATTTAATGTTCCTTCTGCTCAGCATAGTTCTTAAGCGCTTTTCCTGAGGAGTTCCTTTTATGGTAACTGTCTTTTAACATCAGAACTTGAAGTCTATACTTGGTCTACCTTTTCTATGATAGAGACATAAATGCAGATCATTCTTGAAACTGATGTATGTATATGTTGACTTCAAGGCTGTGTAATACTTTGAATATATTAAGCCGGTCAGAGAATGTCTTTGAGCAATAAATGGTTCTCTTTAATGATCAGGTTCTGATGATCATTTAAGTCCAAGCTGAATTTGTCATCGATCTGAAATAAGCGGTTGAGACTTCTTTAAGCTTTAGCCGGTTAGAAAGATATTCCATCTGATGAGCTGGGCGGTTGAACTGATGCATATCACATATATAAACCGCAGCTGTTTTTGTGCTGTCTTGTTTTTTTCATTCACCAAAATTCTTGGGAATATAATTTCTTAACAATTATGTTATTCACTGGTGTTAGGTTTATTAAAATCATAGTAAGAAGATTGTTTCACAACTCTTAATCATTAAATTGAGATATGAGTTTTCATTTTTATGAAAGCGGTTCATCTTATAATATATGCTCAAATTCCAAATTTATGTACCCAATAAAATACGAAATATACTGAAATTGTTTTTGTTGTATGCTGTAATTAATCATTATGATATTGACTTTTGTTAAGTAGATTAAAATCATGGTAAGGAGTTGGTTTCCCAACTCTTACTCATTTAATCGATATATGAGTTTGCATTTTTATTCTAGTGGTTTCCTTCGGAATATATGCACAAATTCTCTATTTATGTATCAAATAGAATGCGAAATATACTAAAATTGTTTTGGTTGTATGCTGGAATTAACCTATTTTATTCCAAAAATTAAATGTTATTGAGTTGTGTTAAGTAGATTAGAATCATTGTAAGAAGTTGATTTCTCACCTCTTAAATCATTAAATTGAGATATTAGTTTCATTTTTATGCTAGTGATTCATCTCAGAATATATGCTCAAATTCTCGATTTATTTACTCAACATAGTACGAAATATACTGAATTTGTTTTGGTTGAATTATAGAATTAAACTATTTTATAAGAAAAATTACTATGTTATTGACTTGTGTTAGGCAGACTAAGATCATGGTAAACAGTTGATTTCCCAACTCTTACTCGTTAAATTGATATCTGATTTGTATTTTTATGTTAGTGGCTCTCATGAGAATATATGCTCAAATTCCCATTAATATACCAAATATAATATGAAAAATATAGAAATTTTTTTTGTTATCAGTTGGAATTGACATATTTTATGCCGAAAATTATTATGCTATCGACTTGTGTTATATAAATGAAAAACATAGTAAAGAGCAGGTTTCTCAACTCTTACTCGTTAATTTGAGATATGACTTTGCACTTTTATGCTAGTGTTCCCTAAAATATATATGCTCAAATTCTCAATTTATGCACCCGATATAATACAAAATATACTGAAATTATTTTGGTTCTATGCCAGAATTAATCTATTTTATGCTGATAATTATTATGCTATTGAATTGTGTTAAGTAAATTAAAATCTCGGTAAGGAGTTGATTTCCCAACTCTTACTCATTAAATTTAGATATGAATTTCCATTTTTTCTAGTAGTTTCCTCATAATATTTGCTCAAATTCACGATTTATTACGTAATAGAATACGAAATATACGGACATTATTTGTTTTGCATGCTGGAATTAACCTATTTTATCCCATAAATTATTATGTTATTGTCTTGTGTTAAGTAGACTAAAATCATGGTAAGAAGTTGATTTCTCAGCTCTTACTCATTATATTAATATATGAGTTTGCATTTTTATGCTAGTGATTTTCCTTAGAATATATGCTCAAATTCTCAATTTATATACCCAATAGAATATGAAATATATTGAAATTGTTCTTGTTGTATGCTGGAATTAACCTATTTTATACCATAAACTATTATGCTATTAACTTGTGTTATATTAAAATCGTGGTAGCAAGTTTGTTTTCCAACTCTTGTTCATTAAATTGAGATATGAGTTTTCATTTTTATGCTAATGGATCCCCACAAAATATATGTAACGCCCGAAAATCAGTCCACGTAGATCCGCATGCATGAAAATTATTAAATTGCAAAAAAAAAATTATTAAATGATTTTGGAGGAATGAACAGTATATTTTGAGTGAATAAATGATTAATTGTGTAATTTTATTTGATTTCATGATTTAAGAATTTTCAGACGAATATCGGTGGTTGGCCGGAACGGAGAACCGAAGACGATTAAGGTTTTAAAGATTTAAAAGCTAAATTTTTATTTTTAATTAAGAAAATAATTATTTTAAGTAATTTAAGAATTACGGAATTTTTAAAGTCAAATTTAAATTAAATGGTGGGAACAAGGGAATTATATATTTTATAAGGGATTTTTTTTTAAAATAGATATTTTTAAATCTTTTAATTTGAGGTCAAATAATTTTATAAAGCTTAATGGGCCTAATTTATTATTTAAAAAGCTAGGTTTAATTAAGTGATTAAATAAGACTTTCATTATTTATTTTTTTTTAAAAAAAGAAGATAATGAATAAATAAGAGTCCTAGTCCTACACACACCTAAACACACACACAACACCTACACGCACACACACATTCACGTAAAGAGGAAGAGAACAGCGGCCATTCTTCTAGCTAGCCAAGGAAGTTTTGATTATTTTCTCCATCGTTTTTCAACTTTTTTCCTCATTCTTCCTTCCAACAATGATCACCCGACATGATGGTTAGGGTTTTTGACAAGAAAAAGGGTAGAAAAAAATAGAAATCGTCCTCTGTTCGTCACCGACTTCTACCGCTACGGTATTCATATTTCGAGCGTTTTAAACGCAAAGACACGTTTCTAAACCTCCTTTTTGCACCATTCAAATCATATTATGTGTGTTTAATCATGTTTGCATGAAAAATATGTTGCCTTTTGGTTTATTTCGTTTTTATGCTATGTCATGCCTAAAACCTACGTTTTTATGATTGAAAACTCATGTTATTGATGCTTAAAGGGGCTGCCATGGTAGGGCTATGGGAAGGGACGATTTTTAACATGTTTAAGGGTCCATATAAGCTTAACTAAGGGCTGGAACAAGTGTGGGCAAAGGCTGAACGAAAAATTGGTGGATAGAGAAATTAGGGTTCGGTTTTTGGTCCTAGAAAGAAGCATGTTGTTAGCTACTGTAGGGACATGTTCATGGATCTTAATAGGGTCTAGTCATGGTCCTAGATGGGTTGTGCAAGGGATGGAAGGGGAGGATAAAGATTGCACGTTGCTTTGGGTCTCTTAAGGCTTGTAGAGGCGCGAGCTTAAGGTTGCAACTGTAGGGCTTGGTCCAGTAGCTATTCTAGGGTTCGGTCTAGGTCTTAGGATGGTTGGTTAGGGGCTGGACATGATGGTTAGGGCCTAGGCTTGAAGGAACTCAAGGTTGGTCCAAGTTATGGTTTGCGAACCAAGGGCAAGAATTTTCCAGCAGGTATCTAGGCTTGTTAGAGGGTTTTAATTGGCTTGATTGGGATGAAGAAGGGTGAGTAAGGTGTTAATAATCTATGGTTCAAGTTTGGTAAATTTTGGTAAAGTTTTGAGTCGATTTGAGTTAAAATCGGGACTTACGGTTAAGTTTTAAAACGAATTGAGAAATTAGTTGAGGAGCTTAATTTTACATCTAAGAAAATGTTTATGGATGTATTTTAAGGTGTCATGTTAAGTTTATGTATCAAAAAGGTTATGATTAAAATATGGGATTAAAATATGGAGTTTTGAATTTATTCGGGATTTAATCGTCTCATGAATAGTTAATTAACGAATTAATTGAAACACCTAAATTTATGCTTAATAAAATTATGAAAAATTAGATTTAAGCTTAAATAATTATTTAGGATAAGCCCATGCCATTAAAGTAAGGAAAAAGATTAAATCGAGAATTTTTACGTCTAGGGGTAAAACAATCATTTTACACTTGGGAAATACGTAAAAGCTTGGCAGCGTCTTCTAGATCTTTTAATTGATTTTCAAGATTCTCAATTTGAGATTTTATTAATTTAATCTTCCTTTTTAATTTTAAAAGATAATTGGCAGATGACATAATATAATCAAAGGGTGGATAATAAATGTAATCGTAAGACATATACTTACATAATTACGATGAAACTTGAAAGCTCGAGAGAATACTTCGGAATATCAAACTTTTATTAATATAAGAGATGTTGTATAAATTTTCGGTGTTTATAAATAGTGGTTTACATATCCTAGTTGGAAAAGATCCAAACTTACCTTCGAGGCATTCGAGAAGCAAAGCTCACAGCTTGCTGCTTAAAGCTTGAAGATTTGAAGATCAATATTTACTTTGAACCTTATTAAGGTTGTTTAATGTAAAAAGCCTTAAAGGCACTTGTAGTAGTGGTATCAGAGCCATTTTGTGAAGATATTCTTCAATAATTAATAAGAATTATTCTTCTATTACGATCTTATTCTTTTACTCCAAAAAGGAAGAAGGTAGCTCTACCCAGGAGAAATCCTTAAGTCAGGTACCGTAAAGCCTGTAAAACCAAAGAGTAAGGTAGGTGTAATTCCTTGACAGTATCTACTTAATTCCAGAATGGATAAAATAATACGATCTTTTACGAAGAATAAATCTTCAAGTAGTAATACTAAGAATAAAGAATTAATTATTTCTGAAAATTTCGAAAAGAATATTCGAAACTGGAAATTACCAGTATCTTCTAACATGAAGATATGTAGATCTAATAGATTTAATTTTAAATCTGATTATATAATTAAAACCATAGAAGAAGCAATTCTTCTAAAAGGAGGATATGACTCATTTAGTTTATTATCTCAAAACCTTGTTAATATTCACAAGCAATCTTATAAATTTTTATGCATCTGAATATGATTCAAGTAGGTTTAAAACCTCTTACCAGATTAGGCTTAAATACTTCAGCCTTAATTATTGTACGTGATCAAAGACATAATAAATTCGAAGATTCCTTATTAGGAATTGTAGAGTCCTCATTATGTGAAGGACCGATACATTTTAGTTGTTTCCCCAATTTTCTGATATCTCTTTCCGATCCAAATATCATGAAAGCCCTCACTTTAAATATAAAGACTGAAGATTTTGATATGATAAGTGGAACAGAAAATGTTGTTCTATTATACAGAATTTGTTACAAAGTAATGAATTCAACCATTTTCAATTTTAGATTTAATACTAATAAAATTAGTCCAAAAAAAGAGGAGAAACTACTCTCTTTATAACTGATATCAATAAAAGTAATATTATGATTCCAAAGACAATTAATTGGAATCAAGTTACTCTTCCATAAATCTGGAAAATGAAGAATATTGCTTCGCCTCTTAAAGAGGAATCTAGAAAACTAGAAAGTATCGTTCTGTATGTTGATGGATCGGAGATGTTGAAATAAAATTTTCATCCCAACGACATTTAAGAATTAAACTCCCAGAAGAAAGTAGAAATTCTACTTCCTTTATATTTGATTTTGAAAAAATCAGTATATCCGGAATTCAAAAAACAAATAATAATATATCTCAACCTGAATATAAGGTTGATCTACCTGAATCTAGTACTTCTAGATTTCAAAGAACTTATTCTGTTAATAACAATAGAACTTCAAATTCTCCTACTTTTTCTGATATGGGTTATAATGTTATGGTTATTAGTAATCATAATCTTATTCAAGAAAGTCTTGAAAAGGTTAAAAATAAAAATAAGAAAAAATGGTTTTTAAGTTGTTTAAATTCAAAACACAAATTTTATATTCTTCAAGATACACTGATTGGGTTGAAGAAACTAAATTAAATTTAGATTTTTTCAAATGGTTAGAAATTTATATTTCCTAGCGAGAAATAAAATATTTCCAAATTTTACAGATGAAAATTTTATAAATACTCTTGAATCTAATTATAAATTATATGTTCATGAAATAGGAGAAAAATCTTTAGAGATTCAACCTCCCTTCACAACTTTACAAATTAAAAAATGAAATAAAGAGATATATGTCTCTCTTATAAAATCTGAGTTAGGAAATGGTAATTTTGATCATATTATTCAACAAAATAATTTTACTAATCTTACCCTACATTCTTTAAGAAATCAAACTACTAGAATAGAAGAGATTTTATCAAAATCTAAAACAGAAATTTCTAGGGGAGAATGTTCAAAAACTCTAATGATAAAGTCTCCTCCTAATCTTAAACAAAAAAAAAATTATTTTGAGCTCTAAAAAAGATGAGGATTTTAAGGAAGATCTAATAGAACGATTACAAAAAATTAACATAAAAGAAAAAGGTTCTGTTTCGGTAATTGCCAAAACTAAACAACTTGAAAATTATTCAAGTTCTTCTGAAGATGAAATGCAGATTAAGAAAAGGAAAAATATTTTGAGAGATGTTAGTTGAATGTGACATATGATATATGATTTGTGGGGGATCCATTTATATGAGGAATGGGCCAAGGTCCCAGAGGGACCACGTGTATAAGACAAGGCCCCAGAGGGACCCCGACGATTGTATTTCCACTGTGGAGTCTAGTGCATACCTCCATGGGCCATGTGGAACTGAAAACTGATCAGTCGACCGGAGGATAAAAACTAGTCACTTTCAAGGATCAAAATTCGCCCAAAATGATATATGATTGAAAGCTTTACGATTTTAACGCTTTTATGATATATGATTTATGATAAAGGTTAAAGCTATTTTTAAAATGATTTATTTATACTTAAAGCTTATTTTAAATGATTTTAAATGGTTTATTTATGTAACGTCTACCATTTTAAAAGTGCGGAAATATTTTTTTTTAAAGCTGTCACTTTGAAAGTAAACATTTAAATAAATCGCATTCATGAAATCCAACTTAGAAACTTCATTTAAAACAGTATACGTTACATAAATAAAAGCTCTCACTTTGAAAGTAAACATTTAAATAAATCGCATGCATGAAATCCTACTTAGAAACTTCATTTAAAAATTATCATAAGCAATTACCAATAAAAATATAGCGGAGTAAAAACGAGTAAAATCCTAACATCAGAAGTAAAATAAAACAGCATATAAAGTCCTCATATCCTCTCAAAAACATAAAATCGTAGTGCGGAAAATCATAAGGTCATCGAGTGGTGTCGCCCACCAGGTCCGTTGACTCAGAATCCAGCACCTCCAGTCTCCTTGACATCGAACTCACCTGCATCACACACGCCTAGTGAGTCTAAAGACTCAACACACCTATACCATGATTTAACAAATATCTATACATAACACACAACAGTGAAAAATATCATAATCAACATATCTTTCATGAACTTAAAAAAAAACTTAATGTAAACGTGTAAAATTAAATTGTGACGTGACAAAACAGTTCATCATTAATCATCATTCATTGTTCATCATTCACCATTCATCATTCATCATTCATCATTTATCATTTAGCGAATTCAGTTCATTAGAAGCTATCATATATCATCATTTACGATGGATCCATCATACATAGAACCGCGGTACTCAGCGGCTGTCGGACATCAGTGACAGAATTACCCATCCACTGTGCCTAGGCATCATCATCAGCATTTACATATACATCTTAAACATTTACATATACTTCGATAGCCACAACTAATTATCATCATTCAAAACATCATCATTTACATCACTTATAAAAATCATGCACAAAAGCAATTTTCTTTAAATTCAAGCATGCAACGTGTATTTTCATAAAATCTTAAAAATCGTGAATCATGATGCATAAAAATTTAAAATATCATAAATTTGTGCTCAGGGCGCTGCCAGGACCAAAATCTCACCCCGGGTGCAAAATGACCATTTTGCCACTGGAAACCCAAAAATTACCGTTTCACCCCTAGACCACTAAAATTGACCCGAAGCTTACCAAACTCCTTAAAATGTCCCAAAATATTTTTAAAATCATTCCTAGATGTAAACTTGAGCCCATTTACAACTTAACCGATTCGTTTTAAAACTTGGACCGGGGTCCCCATTTTAACCCGAATCGACTCGAAATTTAACCGAATTTTACCAAACTTAAAACATGACTTAACTACACCATACCAGCCCTGAATCCACCCAATTCGAACCTCTTAGAACCCTAAAAACCTTACTGGTATGCTGCTGGAAATTACCCTAGTGCACGAACCCTCTATTGTTCCGTTCCTAGCCTAGACCCGATGAGCCAGCCATGGCTCGGCCTCCCCTAGAACACCTTCGGACTACTCTGGACCCCAATAACCCACGAAAATCTTCCCATGCAAGCCGCAGCCCCCTACAAATCTCTATTCTCCCAAAACAGCTAAACCGAAGCCAAACCTCTACCTTCTCGATGCACAGCGCTTGGGATGGTTCTAGCACGAGCCGAGCCCTTCCAAGCTTTGTATCAGACCCAACAGTGTCTGATCTAAGCCTCATTGAGGTCCCTGCAGTGCTGGTTGAACCCTGCACGCTGAAAAGACAAAGATCGAGCCACCCCCGATTAACCCTCCTCTCGTCCCTTCACCCGGATGCGTCCAACAACTTTTCTAACCCCAAATCAATCCCTTGACACCAAGTACAGTCCCTTAGCAACCAACAGCCGCAGCACCTTGCACAGCAACCAGGAAAACGTGAGCAATACCGAAAAAATGAAAGAAGCATGAAAAAATCGAAAGCTTTACATCCTTGTTGCTAGATCGAGAGTTTTCATGCACAAAGCATTCAACAGCATATATAACATGAGAGATGCAAAAAAAAAATAGATACAATGCGTGCCTGATGATGTATAAACGTGAGGAGATCGAAGAACGAACGCCGGAAGAATTATTTTTTTGCAAGAATAGAGGAGACCGAAGCTTTCTTGATGAAATGCTCTGAAAACCGAGAGAATATGTATCTGAAATGGTGAGTGTCGGCTGTTGGGGAGTGGCTAATGATTAGTGTTTGATCGGGAAAATCCGCTAAAAACTTATATGAGCTGCAATAGCTCGTGTTCTAAGAAAATATACACCGATGAATTAGATAGAGTTTGTATTAAACCAAGCGGAAAACACTCGAAATAATCTTTCGTTAAGAAACACTGATATATTTTATATCTTGTGTAACTGAATGACTGGAAATGGCTAGGGATCAGTTCTGGCTTATATCGGTTCAGTTATGGACAAAACTGAACTAATATCAACTGAACTGATCATATCAGTTAAGAACAGAAACAAGCAGTTAAACAGAAATAACACAAGATATGTTTATGGATGTTCGGATACTTCAACTGCTCCTACGTCACCCCTTCTACCGTCTCGGGTAGGATCCACTGAAGAATTTGATTTATACAACTCTTTGTACAAACCCACTCAGCTAGGACTTACACTACTGTCTAAACTGAACTCCTAGACTAGACTGAATGCAGCACCTTTCAGTCAACACTTCTTTAATGTCTATTGAGAAATACTACATAGACATGTTTTATGTCTTTGTGCAAGACATAATTTGAGATGTGGTGTGTGCGTGTGTGAGAACTGATCTCTGTGAACTACCCGAAAGTGTTCTCACACACTGAGGGAAATATGCTTTTAATCTAAGCTGATAACACGTTGAAGTGTTCCCTCGACTGGGCTGATTGCTTCTTCAAAGCTAATATGCAATAAGCGAGCCCTCTCTGTATTTTCCATCAACTCTCATCATCGTCTTCATTGAACTTCGGCTTCTATTTATAAGCACTTGGCTGAAAACGTACAGTGAGACTCATTGAAAGAATCCGTTGCAGTTTGAATTTTTTCCCCCAAATAGATATCTGGAACATTTGACTTTAAGTGCTGTTGCAACGTCTCTTATTGTACTATGATCATACAATAGCTTTTGTACCTTTGTGCACAGCTGGATTAAGCTTGTCGTACCTGCAAACTGGTTCGTTCTTAACTGATGTTCTGAACTGGTCTTGAATTGGTGAGGTGAAATCAGTTGACTCGTCAGCTGAACTAATTTCACTGATTCAGTTGAACTGGTCAGTTAGGCTCTTCATCAGTTGAACACTTCATCAGCTGGCCGGGCTTTTGAAGATTTTCTTATGAACCACCTATCAACTGGACAATCAGTTGAACTGCTCTTGATACTTCAGTTGTACTGGTTCAGTCCGATCAATCAGTTGACACTTTTCAATTTACATCTTCGATATCTTCATTTTAGGCTCGGTAACTGATTAGTTCGATCAGTTACAACATCTGCACACTCGGTAAATCATTAGAAACATAATAACAAGTTTTGTTAGCATCAAAAACAAGATTGCGAACATGAAATGTTCCAACAATCTCCCCCTTTTTGATGATCACAAAACTTGAACAGTTAAAACGATTTAAAATACAATTTTAACAGTTAATAATTCTCTCCCTTTGTGAGAATAAAAAACGATTAAAAACAATAAAGTGAATTGAAGAACTTTCAGTTCGAGGGATAGCAGAAAGAAAAACTCCTCCTCAACAACTGAATAAAACTATTTGAAAATAATTTTTCAGATCGAGAGATAACAAATTTTAAAAGTAGTTTTAAAGAAAAATCTCCCCCTCAAGAACTGAATAAAACTCCCCCTCAAAAATATAATTGTTTGCGCGATTTTAAAAGGAGTTTAAGCAATAAACAATCAAGCAGTTAAGGCAACATATAAACTCGAAAAATCAGTTCAGTTACATGCAAACTAACTTGATACATATGATGTTAATTTAATCCATTACGCGTCCCTTGTATTAATATAAAGCACACCATCTTATGTAAGGGAATTACTACTACACTTAGCAAATATCAAATAACATCAAGTATCAGTCAGTTTATATAAAATAGAACTGAGTGTACCAATAAATGATCGCCTCGAATGCTTATAATGCTGCATTGATTTTGAGTTTCTTTTGCCATAAGAACAACTAATTGCCTTGGAGTTGATCTCTGTGCTGACTAACTGGTCTAACTGATGCAAACTGGACTCAACTGATGCTGAACCGCATTGATCAACTACTAGGATCTGATGTGGCAATGAAGCGGCGGCACTTATGATGATTAAGCTCCACTTAACTCATCAGTTTCAGCTGGTAGTTGGCTTTCGTCTGTTGATCGGTTTAATTGGTAAGATGGCAACTAAAATCTTGTCCGCTGGTCAGTTTAGTTATCCTGCTGTCAGTTGAACTCAAAAATCATGCACACAGCTAAACAACAAAATAGCACAACAAACATATAAAATATTATCAAAGGGTTTTGAAAACCAATTTAAAAACATTTTAAAACACATTTTAAAAGAAATATCAGTTTTCAAATGTCCTTATTAGAACAGCTAGCTCTGATACCAATTGTTGGATCGGGAAAATCATCTAAAAACGTTGATGAGCTGCAATAGCTCGTGTTCTAAGAAATATACACCGATAAATTAGATCAAGTTTGGTATTAAACCAAGCGGAAAACACTCGAAATAATCCTTCAAACACTGATATATTTTATATCTTGTGTAACTGAATGACTGGAAATGGCTAGGGATCAGTTCTGGCTTATATCGGTTCAGTTATGGACAGAACTGAACTGATATCAACTGAATTGATCAAATAAGTTAAGAACAGAAACAAGCAGTTAAACAGAAATAATACAAGATATGTTTATGGATGTTCGGAGACTTCAACTGCTCCTACGTCACCCCTTCTACCGCCTCGGGTAGGATCCACTAGAAGACTTTGATTAATACAATTCTTTGTACAAACCCACTCAGCTAGGACTTACACTACTGCCTAAACTAAACTCCTAGACTAGACTGAAGGCAGCACCTTCCAGTCAACACTTCTTTAATGTCTGTGAGAAATACTACATAGACATGTTTTACGTCTTTGTGCAAGACGTAATTTGAGAGGTGGTGTGTGCGTGTGTGAGAACTGATCTCTGTGAACTACCCGAAAGTGTTCTCACACACTGAGGTAAATATGCTTATAATCTAAGCTGATAACACATTGAAGTGTTCCCTCGACTGGGCTGATTGCTTCTTCAAAGCTGATATGCAATAAGCGAGCCCTCTCTATATTTTCCATCAACTCTCATCATCGTCTTCACTAAACTTCGGCTTCTATTTATAGGCGTTTGGCTGAACGTACAGTGAGACTCATTGAAAGAATCCGTTGCAGTTTGAATTTGTAACCCGAAATAGATATCTGGAACATTTGGCTTTAAGTGCTGCTGCAACATCTCTTATTTTACTATGATCGTACAATAGCTTTTGTAACTTTGTGCACAACTAGATTAAGTTTGTCATATCTTCAAACTGGTTCGTTCTTAACTGATGTTCTGAACTGATCTTGAATTGGTGAGGTGAAATCAGTTGACTCGTCAGCTGAACTGATTTCACTGATTCAGTTGAACTGGTCAGTTAGGCTCTTCATCAGCTTAACACTTCATCAGCTGGCCGGGATTTTGAAGGTTTTCTTATGAACCATCTATCAACTGGACAATCAGTTGAACTGTTCTTGATACTTCAGTTGTACTAGTTCAGTTCGATCAATCAGTTGGCACTTTTCAGTTTACATCTTCGATATCTTCAGTTTAGGCTCGATAACTGATTAGTTCGATCATTTACAACATCTGCACACTCGGTAAATCATTAGAAACATAATAACAAATTTTGTTAACATCAAAAACAAGATTGTGAACATGAAATGTTCCAACAATTAGGTTTAGGTTAATGATAATTATGTATTATTTAAATGGTTAATAAATAGCTTAATAGGCCTTAATTTGCTAATTAAATTTTTAAAAAAAGTGTTTTAAGTCCAATAAGCTTAAAAGTAGACCCATTAAATTCAAACACACTCCCGCAAGATATTTTGTGTTGGAAAGTTTTTGAAAATATTAGCCGAACCCTCAAAAAGTCCCCCGATTCGATAAAATTTGCATACCAGATGAAAATAAAATCATGCGGGTAAAAATACCCAATAAATCCCATTTTCTGAAAAATACCTTTAAAACATCATATATTATTTAATAAAAATAATTTTTTTGAATATTCTCCGATCTGCATTTCTCGTTCGAGCGCGAGACGCATCTAGAAACCTTAATGAATGAACTTTTAAAATTTCATGAAATAATTCTATCATGCATGAATTATGCATAAAATGCATAAAAATATTTAAACACATAATTTAAAATAAAATCCTAGATTGCATGCATTCAGGTTACGTGAATTAAATTCATGGACCTTACAATTTATGTCTATAAACTATTTTAAATAAAAGTATGATTTTTAATGCATGTGATTGTATATGTATTATTTGTTATCCATGTTTAGAACGTGCTGAGTCATTAGACTCACTAGGTTTGTATGATGCATGATTTGATGATTTATGAAAGGTGCTGACGATTGAGTGGATCGAGTACAGCAGTACACACCCGAGGGCCTTTATGTTTCCACACTAGCTAGATAGATAAATGATTTAAAGATTCTGTTAATGATTTTATTAGAGATATTTTTATGCTTTATTTTTATTGTTAGTTGATATTTTCAAAGGTCAATTTAGGAAGTTTTGTTTAGTTGCTGATTTAGGATTTATTTTATGCATTTGATATTCAAATGATTAATTTATTATTATTGTTAGAAATGTTAAGCTATTTTATTTAGTTAGTAATTTTGAGTTTATGATTTATGATTAGTATTAAAAAAAATTTCGAGGTCGTTTCAATATATGCTACAAATTCCTGATTTATGTATATGATAAAATACAAAATATACTGAAATTTTTTTTGTAGCATGTTGTAATTAACCTATTTTATGCTGAAAATTATTTTGCTATTGATTTGTGTTAAGTAGATTAAAATCATGGTAAGAAGTTGGTTTCCCAACTCTTACTTATTAAATTGAGTTATGAGTTTGCATTTTTATTTTATTAACAAAATAGCTTCAGTGGAACTACATCTTCTAACATCCAAATTACATATGTTCGTCAAGCTAAAGTTGAAAAAACTACAAGGTAATATTATCCATACAAAATGCCAACTCAGATTATCCATCCTAGAAATGTTTTCAACCATCACGACTCTTTACTGAAGAAACCATTATTGTCAGATAAAATGGTTGTGATGATATGTCCTCTGACACTGTTCGTTGTGCAATCTCTTTCATAGGTCCAAGCTTCATCGTCATCACGAGCATAGCGATCCGCCCACAAACATGTGTAAATACCGCAATTCACATCAGCACATTGTCGTCGACAAAAAGCTCGGTTCACATATTCCCCCATTTTGTAATCGAATATAATCCTCATATACCCAACTAAGAAAGTAGCCTAAAATAATGACAACAAACACTCAGTTAATATTATCTTACATAAGCTCTTGCAATTCCAAGTAACATAGATGTGTATATCGAGTTTTTAAATTCTAAATTTATTTTCTCAGTTTTGTATACAAGCAAGAATAAATGATATCCAGTGTGAATTGGAAACAGCAAAAATCTACAATGATCCATCAACTTTCCATTTAATTTTTCTAATTTTCCCCTCGAATCATTTGTCAAATGTGATTAAAAAATCATGGTATCCATCATCTTTCAACTTTCGCTTTTTGTTAAACCTTTGTAACGCACCCAATACCTTATCCTAAGCATGAAAAATAGCATATTATTATATTTATATTTCATATATACAAACCAATCATTCAAATTTTTTCAAAAATACAAATCTGGACTGTTGTAAACAAGCAGAACATTTCACAATCATTTTTCCCACTATACTGACTAACAATTTTTTTATAACAATTGATTATATTTTCTTTCAGCACATTCAAAAATAACAAATCACATAATTCAATGCCAAAAATTTTGAATATTTCTCCTTCCCACATAGTATCAATACAAGAACAAAAATAAAGTTAATTCAAATGAAATAAAAACAAAAACTAAATTTGAAAAATGGTAAGAAATGTACCTTTATTTTTCTTTGTAAGATAATTCATTATGGTATTGCGCTCCTTGTCCGTGACTTCTTTGCAACCACAAAAATCTTCTCTAGCTCTATAAAAGAAAACAAAATAAAAATTATAAAAATAACCAATTAAAAACAACATAAACTAATAAAATTAGTCAAAACACTGCATATCATCAAAATTAGTGACATAAAAAACAAGATAAACAAAAACAATGCAAAGTATACTAAAATTAACGTCAAACACTTGCTTGTCATTACAAAGAAGAAAAAAATAAGCAAATGGTTGTACATGACAAGCGATTGAAATAACTGATTCCGAAAATACAACCAAAGTTAATTTTGGAATTGAAATCCTAATTCCGTACATGACCATACATTTTTTCCACTAAGAAAATGACAACAAATACCAAATACATGAAAAAAATGAATTCTCTTTGTCAAAATCCAGGATTTGCGAGCTGTGACTTGCATTCTTTTTGTTATCTGATTTAATGGAACCAACTAGGCCATGCAAAACAATACCAAAAATCAGCCTATTTCTTGAAGCATTCATTTATACGTTTTGTTTTGAACTTTAAACTTGCACTTATTTTGAGTTCTAGAAGCTCTATCCTATGTAAAAGCTCGTTCTCCACTTTTTAGATTCACTAATATAATGTAATTCAATGCATATCCTCGAATTATTTATTCGTGGAGATGAATTACTAATCCTAACACACGAAGACAAATTTGTTTATGCTAGAAACAATGCATATGCATATGTTGCTGAAGAAAAAATATGTAGCTGGAATACAAACAAACAACGAAGAAAAGCAGAAATTCTCCATGAAACACACATTATATGCTTCTGAAATTTAAGTAATGAATAAACTAGAATAAATAGACAAGAAACCGTGGAAATATTCCCAAACCCAGCACAAAAATAATAAAAATTATCGGAAATCAAACATAAATATAAAAATTTGGAGAAACTCACTGTCTTCATCACTTTCTTTGACTTGTTTCCTCGTTTGCCTAAAAATCATTCTGCATTAGTGTCGGTAGGTTCTTTCGGGTTGTGGGTTTCTCCGATCGATGAATAAATCGGTCGGTGACTTTTTGAAGCTGTCGATTTTGGTGGACAGGGATTTAGGTTTCAGAGATGAGAGGAGAGAAATCGGGAGGAAGGTGAGAAATAATTAATGGGCCCTACTAAAACTCATTTAAAATTGATGGATAGGAAAGTAATTAGAGTTAAATATTGATGGAAGTAATATAAAAGAAAAATGAGTAAATATGTGAGTTGGATAGTGGAAAAATTTTTTCCTTGTATCATGTAGTGCAGAAGAAGATTTTATAACTTGGGGACTGAACGTAAACTTATTGTTTTGATTATGGAATTATCACCAAATTCCCCTTATTTTAATCCCAAACTTTAAATATTGAGTTTTTATACCTAAATTACCCTCATGAACCATGAATCGACCTTCACGGACCATGGTTCGACCCCTTAACCATATATTTCGAAAAATCGAACCCTAGCTAGCCTACCCTCGAACCATCTCCCGTTCTCATCGAGCCAAGCCTGAACCACCTCGATCCAAACTCTGTCCAGACCACCTATGGATCCTACTGAATAGACCTGACCCCTTGAACCAGCCTCCTGCCCATGTTGCAGCCTCCTGCCCGAACAAGAACCTGCGTGTGTTCTTTCATCTTTGCGCCTAGGCCTTCTAACACTACTAGGACTCCTTTCCTGAGCCACCTCCCAAGCCCTTGAGACCCTCACTAGACCACCGTTAGACCTATCTTGGACCCCCTGGCCAAGCCGTGGCTCCCCTTTGCACGGCACAGCCCTCGGCTGAATGGGAAAAGTCCCATCGCACATGGGCTATCATGGCGAGGACTCTTCCTGACACCTGAACACATCCAGCCCTAGCTCTATTCAAGCCCTGGTTGAGCCGCACGCTCTGATTCTTCCTAACCGAACCCTAGTGACCATAACACGATACCCTCGCTCAAGCCTTCTCATATGCATGTCCAGCCTTTGGTTAGGCACCTAGGGACCCTTATTGTGTTGGAAAAATGTCTCTCCATGTTACCCTACCATGGAAGCCCATTTATGCATCATTAGGAAGAGTTTTATATCATCAAAACACAAGTTATATGCATGTATGCCCAAAGAAACGAAAATAAAACTTTTGCAACATATTTTTTATACAAAGTTAAACAAATATACATAATATGGTCTGAAAGATGTTTGAAAGAAAGTTAAGGCGTGTCTTTGCGTAATTTATGCACGAAAACGTGTTGGCGATGCGAAGAACGAAATGTAAAAACTCTAGGCTGATTACTTCCTCAAAACCGTGGCTCTCCCTTCTATAATTTTCGTGTGTGCGTGTGTTTATGCTACTAGGAGGAGTTCTAGTGTGTTTGAGAGGGGTGGGGCGTGTGTTTATAATTTTTAGGTTAGGGTTTAGGGCTTAAAGTTTAATATAAAACATGTGTGCAACCTTTGACCCATTAATCAGAGTATAAGGCCCATTAATCTTATTAGTGAATATTTAAATATTTTTTTTAGGAAAGTTTGTGAAATTATTAGATTAGTTCTCAAAAATTATCCACCTTTGAATATTTTAAATGTTGGACCCAAAATTATTACTTATTTGCATGGTGTTTTATTGTTTACATCTTGTATGTTAATTGCTTAAGGTTTCAAATACCCATTCATTTTAATGAATTTACACCTTAATTTATAATGACCTCTTGCATGGCATTGCATGGATTTAACTTTAAGCATTTAAATACTATGTTTAATTTCTTGAATACTTCATACTTAGATTAATTCATTCTCTCTTGTTTACATATTTTAATTTAAGCTTTAATTAAATATTGAACCTAAAAGAATTTATTTACCAACTTAGCTCTAATTAATTAAATAAATTCTAAAACATTCTATTTCTTTAAATTAAATTATTCCTTGACTTAAATTAAATTTAGGAATGTCTTTCTTATTATTAATCTTATCTCTAATCTTCAAACTCCGGTCCGTTCTCGCGTATTTAACTGAAAAGATAAAACTAAACTTTTGCATTTAAAATAAATAGTTATGACTTGTCAAATATCAAAATGAATTAGACCCTTCATATATATATATATATAAATCATTTTTAAATTTAAATAGTAATAATTATGCATGGCTTATACGTAGTCTGATTTTCGGGTCGTTACAATCTTCCCCCCTAAAATTGAATTTCGTCCCCGAAATTCGCTAATCCTCGATAATCCAAAAGTTTAGATTCTTAATTCTATTATCCCAACAACCACGCTACCGCTGCGCTACTCTGATAAAAATTAAGTCATAGGCTGTCCTTACGTTTCTTCAATCCTAATTAGATTGCCTACCAAAAATCTCATTTGCGAATCGCAACTTAAAACGACTTATGGTAACTTAGCTTTACTTTACTATGACCTCGAATTCTGACTTTTCTCATCGTTCCCAATATTAGAATTGGTGGTTCAAACTTATCATGTCTTACCTTCCTTAAATTATACCCGTAATGTTCAACGACCTATTACATTAGCATTTACGCAGTTCAACTTAAAGACTCTTAGCACCAAAGGTTACTGATCAACTTCTATCCTCGGTGATAGACTTAAAAGTTAAATCTTATCTTAGCTCCATAACAAAATTAGTCTAAGATCGTTGAATCGAATCTTTATCTTACAGCCCAAACTTATATAACTTAACTATTTACGAGTATACCCCAAATATAAAATTGTTGCAAATCTTAAACCTCAAATAACGTTAATCCATAAAACTCAATTATACAACATCGACCTTCTACCAATATTTTAAAGCCCTTCAAGTCTCAATTTTAAGCTTAAACTATTTTCTTTCCAATTACAATATAGTTGAGGCCTAAGACTCTGGACTTTCCTCATTGAAACAAATGTCGCATTCTTAAGTATCATCAATGCTTAATTAAGTCTAGTGTTTAAAACTTAATAAGTTATCTCATGTTAGCGATAAACTTACTCTAATAATTCAACTTCGCTCATATCACCCATAGAGTTCTAAAATTCCCATATCAAGATTTCGGATTTCTTAATCAATTAAAATCTTAATGTTAGTTCATTGGTACTCTATGTTGAACGCCTCTAATTCTTTTTTTTTTTCACCCAAAACTTATGTATGAACACCTATCTTATAAATCTTGAAATTCAAGCTTATGCAACCCAAATAATATTAGATAGTATAACTCCAGCCCACATATCCGCTTAGTCCCAAATTTCTTAATGACTTTCAAAATTCCTCAAGATAAGGTGTCTAATTCAATTCTTACATGCGTCTATCGAGTAACCTAACCATCCATCATACTCAACTTTCTAGAAAAATCAAATTCCCCCAAAGGTATAATTCTAACTGTTAAGATCCTGGTTAAAACTTACGACACATCAAACTTAAATTCCCAAAAAAAATTTCTAACTCAATGTTTATCCTTATAACTTAACTAACCGATCAAATTTTACCTTAAATCGGCATCACTTTAAATCCTTAATTTGCCACAACATGATTTCACTAACGCTTAAATTTTCATGCCTAAGATTGATTCATCCTACAATGTCATTGGTTACCATTCATTATAACATTATAATCCAAATATCTAAATATTCTATATTTTCTTCGAGCCTAAATAACCGAAAATTCCTACCATTAAACCGTTCAATTCTCACTTACTACTAGATAAGTTCTCAAATTTCTTAAAATTGTAAAAATAATTCTTACTTTCCTCGAATATCGACCAATTTTTTTTTCTAAATCTCGAAAATTCCACAATTACCCATGAGTACTCAGTATTTCCAATTTCATTTTATAGATTTCCCGTATCATAAGGTTCAATAGTCTTAAGTTTATTAAACCCAAAATTAATTCCCATAACACGTCTTACATTTCTATAAATACTTAAAATCCCAAGTGTTCCTCAAAAGTTCGCATTTAATCCTTAGAATTTTGAAAATTGCAACCTGACCCTTACAAGTTCTCCCAATTTACATTTTGGCCCCACAACTCTTCGAAATCTGCATCATTGTCCCCATAAAATTTTCCATCTTTACCTCATTAAACTTTTAGATTCTCGAACTCAAAATTTAATTCCTAAAATTTGGTAAATTCGAAAATAGTCCCTTAGAATTTTTTTTTCCACTTAGGTCCTCAAATTATTAGTTATTACAATTAGGTCCCTAAAATTCTCAATTCATGCAATTCCATCCTTAAATCTAACTAGGTAGAGCATGTATCCTAAATAAATTCTCATAATTAATCTTAAATTTCCATAGATACTTAAAATCCTCAAATTGTACATTTATAATCCTAAAGATTGTCGTAGTATTCGAATCGCTATTGCTTATATGAAATCCTCAAAAATTTACTCGACTAGCAACCAAGAACCATCAATAATTTCTTAGAATTTCTACAAGTCCCAAAAGCATTCATAATTTTCAAGATTAACTTATGACCCATAAGGAGGACATCAACACTATTGACCTAAAAATTAATATAGTCAAATCATGTTCAACATCTCCTAAAGCCCAATATTCGAATTCTTAGACATGTCCAATTCCAAACGTACCCAACATGAATAATTCCATAATTTATATTTTTAATTTAAATAAACACTGAACAATTAAAATCTGAACGCAAAAACATTTCATGAAAACATTCTGTTAAAATAATTCATGCTTTAAATAAAATGCGTAAATGTAAAACTTACAGACCGAAGACGTGACTTCATGAGCTTCTCGAGAGCAGTAGTAGTACAGCCTTTTACAAGATCATAGGCTCTGATACCAACTGTCAAGGCCCGTATTTCGTATTCATAATTTTTGCGGAATTATAAAAATTTTTCTAAATAAATAATTATCTTGTCTCATTTAATTAAAGTAAATATGTAAATAATTTTAACTTTAAAATAACAGCGGAAGCAAATATTGTTTTCAACCAACAATTTAAAAATAATTCAACGTAAACATCAACTTAAAAATAATCCAACGTATTAAAACTGAGTTTGAATAATAAAAGGTGCATAGATTAAATCATGAGGTCCTCGGGTTTACTACTGCTGTCCCAAGATCGCTCACTGGTCTCCGTCCGCGGTCCCGACCTCATCAATACCTACAACAATCAAGTCTAGTGAGTCTAAAGACTCAACATGTATATATCGTGAATAACAAGTAAATATATCATAAAATCGCATGCAACGTAAAAATAAAGTATCGTAAAGCGTACGGTGAAAATAGCATCATGAATAATTATAACTACGTGCATATCTGAAAATCATACTTAAAAGCTTTGCTCAATAGAGCTCTGTCATGTCATATCATAATTTTCTGGTAGAGATAATGTTTCTAAGCAAGTGGCCCATAACATAACGTAAGCGCCTGATCAGACTAAACCACAGTATAATGGGCGGTAGAGATCAATCACAGCCCTTGGACTGGATGTCTGTACCCATACATAATCATAAACAGGTCGTAAGTCACCGGGCGGAGAGGTCCTCGGTTGCGCCTACCGACTTCCAAACCCATAAGCATAAGGTGGCCACAAGACATATAGCATATATCTCAAAAATAAACATTTTATATTTTTATGCACGTAATATAATTATAACCTTATTTTTACCGGATGAGTTGGATCGCTCCGAGGCTTGCTGCGACTTACTACTAATATGTGACACATGCAATAAATCTTAACTTGACAAAAAAAAAACTTAACAATAGAGCCAAAAACGAGACGATTAGAGCCAATAACTTGATTTTTAACCATGGCTTCGTACCAACCCGAACCAACATTAAACCGATGTTTAACCATGATTAAAATACCCCAAACATACTGAAAAATATGCATAATAACTGTAAAACACGAAAATAGGTGAAAGGAATCCAAAAACATAAAACACTCTTTCGAGAGTCATTTTGGCACCTTTCACCGTAAATTCTCGTACGACCTCTAAACTAGACCAAATCACGAACGGCCAAAAACACGACTTTCCTAACTCATTAAGGTATTGTCCAGTCCAAGGCCATGGGCTGAAAGCCAACCAAGAACTCAAACCAACCTCAAAACCGAAGATGAAAGTAAAAAAAAAAAACCAGAAGTGGCAACTTGTGCGTTTGTGGTGTAAACTCTGAAATTTATTGACCAATGGCTTGAACCACCTCCCAAGAACTCTTACCAACATCCTAAGGCATGGCTTGAACCATGGCTAAGGGCTAAAATCCAAACACAATCCAAACCACACTCCAAAACCGAAGACACACTAATACAGGAAATGGAAAATTCGAACTATGCACTTGTGTTGTTGTTTTAAAAATTTTGAGGGAAACATGAACCAAACCTTGAAAGGACACCTTGGTCACGTCCTAGACATGGTATGTAAGGGTTCTAACCGTGGCTACAGTCCCTAGGACAGCCATGATTCGAACTTTCACCTTAAACCACCAAATGATAAAACCTTGGACTCAAATTCTGCACTTAAGGAAAAGTTGCTGTCACTACTTTGTTGGTGTGTGTATGGATGTAAACCAATGAACCAATAACACTCTAACACACTCTAATTCATGCCTAGTAGCAGCCATGTGTGCCTGGAACCGAGCAACTCCCTGTAAGCAACCAAAACACACCAAACCGTGATGTGGAAAAACAAGAGAGCCAAGAAATTTTGTGCAGATTTTTGCTTAAATGTTGCTGTCATTTTCGTGATGCTGCTTGATTCATGAACATATACTGCTTAAAATTATCTAATATGACTTGATTGAAGAGCAAAGAAACAATATATACATGCCTGAAAATTGTTTTGACACGAAAACAAACCAATACGACGAATACGAGCGACGGAGTCGGAGTTGAGAATTCCTTCTTGTTCTTGTGCTGTTATTCTCGATTTTTAGCTGCTGTTCTCTTCTGTAAATTTCGAAATTATGGATGAAGGGCTGCTAGGTAATGAGTATGAAGGTTACAAGGGGTGATAAAGGAGTCTTGAAGTGCATTTAGTTGGAGGTTACAAGTCAAGAAGTTGAATGGATATGAATTGTTTTTCCTCCTCTAGTGTTGTTGTTCCTACCCTCTCTTCCTTGTTGCTAATTCACGATTTTTCTCAGATGTTTCCTACTGATTTTTTGAGCATATGAATGTAGGACATGTATGTAAGGAAGATGAATGTTAATAATGGTGTTAAAGGGTCCATTATATACATTAAAATGAGAGTTACAAGTGAAGGAGGTGAAGGGTTTTGAATTGTTTCTTAATCCCCTTATTGCCGTTGGTTTGTTCCTTATTTCCTACTGCATTTACACGGTTTTGTTGTCTAATAGGTTGAGTAGAAATGAGGTATGTTATTGCATTTAAATTTACTACCCGTTAGATAATTAAAATGAGAAATGAATACCCCATGAATTGTAATTAGGAATTGTTGGAATGAAGAGTTATCCACCTTCGAATATTTTAAATGTTGGACCCAAAATTATTACTTATTTGCATGGTGTTTTATTGTTTACATCTTGTATGTTAATTCCTTAAGGTTTCAAATACCCATTCTACATTTTAATGAATTTACACCTTAATTTATAATGACCTCTTGCATGGCATTGCATGGATTTAACTTTAAGCATTTAAATACTATGTTTAATTTCTTGAATACTTCATACTTAGATTAATTCATTCTCTCTTGTTTACATATTTTAATTTAAGCTTTAATTAAATATTGAACCTAAAAGAATTTATTTACCAACTTAGCTCTAATTAATTAAATAAATTCTAAAACATTCTATTTCTTTAAATTAAATTATTCCTTGACTTAAATTAAATTTAGGAATTTCTTTCTTATTATTAATCTTATCTCTAATCTTCAAACTCCGGTCCGTCCTCGCGTATTTAACTGAAAAGATAAAACTAAACTTTTGCATTTAAAATAAATAGTTATGACTTGTCAAATATCAAAATGAATTAGACCCTTCATATATATATATATATATAAATCATTTTTAAATTTAAATAGTAATAATTATGCATGGCTTATACGTAGTCTGATTTTCGGGTCGTTATAATTGTAGAACCCGTAAGTCAGTAGACGTATAAGCCATGCATAATTCTAGATTTTTAAATTTAATTGACTTCATTGCATGATTATTTTAAATGCATTTATTTGAAGTTAATTATTCATTATTTCAGTTCAGTAGTTTGATTTTTAGCATTTCAGTTATTTCAGTGAGGCCGGACCTGGAGTTGGAGTTTTGAGATAGAATTTAAGATTTGAGAAATATTTCCAGAAGTTAATTTAGATAGCAAGTAAGTTCATTTAAGTTAAAAAGAAGTTTAAGGAATTATTTAAGTTAGTTGAGGATTTTAATTTAAATTATTGGAGGTGATTAAGAAATGAGCTCATTTAAGTTACTTAATTAAGGGGTTAGTTCACTAAATTAATTAAAGGATTAGTAAGGCTTTTAAGGGTTATTAAATTACTAGATAATCAATTTTTCCACTACCATTTATCATGCATTTTCGGCCACACCCCTAGAAGAACAAACTAGGACTTGCCAACTCACCTTTGACCCATTCTTGGTTGATTAGCATGCTAATTCTTTTAGCTATTTTTCCACCTTAATTAATTAATACTAGACCATTATCCTAACCCTTGTTTGGCATGATAAAATCGGCCACTATAGTCTAGAACCACCCAAGAGATCAATTGATAGCAATTCAAAACTCAAAATTCAAATGCATGAAGACTTGGTCTTGATATGATCCTATTTTTGTGCACCCTTCTCCTCACCTTCATAACCATCACTCCCCCCTCCACCTCCACCGAAAATAAGATCCCTTTTCAGTAGAAAAAACGTGAATAACAGCTAGGGAGAAAGGGAGAAAAATCGAGAGCCAAGAAAGGTAGAGAAGCAAGCCACTCCGTCTCCTCCGCGCCGTCTCGTCTCTTCTTTTCGTTTTCTTTCGAAACGAAACCAGGCATGTCTAGATTTCTTTCAAACCTCAATCAAGTCATATTATCATTTATTTTTCAGTACATGATCATGTTTTAGCAAGCAAAAACCGAGATACATGTCAAAATATTTTGGAACACACATGCAGAATTTCGACTCTTCATGGCAAGCTTCACGATTTCTTTTGGTTTGTGAGTTTCAGGTATTGGATCGACTCCAGGCTACCAAGGCGACTCCTAGACACGTAATAGGATGCATTAGGACCATGTTGGTCCATTCAAACCAGCCCCATGCTTGCTGGAAATTCAGAATGACAGCAAGTTCCCCATAGGTGCAGAAATGTGATTCGAAAATTCAGTTTGGATGTCAAGGAGGAAGGATCTGATCTTGGCTGCCCCAAGGGCCTATAGCCATGGTTGGATCACTTCCCTAGCATGTCTAAGACGTGACTAAGTCGCCCTTTTGGTGGCTTGGTCCATGGCTCATCGGTTTTTAAATAATCAACAAGAACAGCCCCTTTCCCCATTCGGCCCTTCCATTTTTCAGCATTTGGTTTCGTTTCTTTTGTGGCTTGGTGTGGATCTTGGTTGGCCTATGGCCCTTAGCCATGGTTCATATCATGCTCCTAGATGTCTAGATCGTGCCATGGTCAATCAAATGGCCACTGGAACGACGCAAGACATCGATCATAGCATAAACACTACACACGCATGCACGTTGCTCTCGGTTGGACCCTTCGGATGAGTTATGGTGTGATGCGGATTGTGGCTGGCCTAGGGCCCTTAGCCATGGTTCAAATCATTCCATGGGATGTTGGTAAGAGTCTCTGGTCGGTGGTTCACTCCCCTAATGGCCGATAGTCTCGAAACCAACGCAAGTTTTGTAGTTGCGCAGCTGCTGGAAATTACAGCAAGTTGCTGTGTCGGTTCAGAGGCTCGTTCGAGTTCTTGGTTGGCTTTTAGCCCATGGCCTTGGACTGGACAGTGCCTCATTGAGTTAGGAAGGTCATGTTTTCGACCGTTCGTCATTTGGATCATTTTTGAGGTCGTACGAGAATTTACGGTGCAATGTGCCAAATTGACTCTCGAAAGAGCGTTTCGTGTTTTGGCCTCCATTCCACCTAGATTTCGACCCTATCATTTTAGGAACATTATTTTATGATTTTTTCAGCGTATTTTAATCATGACTATACGTCGGTTCAGTGTCGGTTCAGGTTGGCTCGGAGTCATGATTAAATGCGAAGTCATTAGGCGTCATAGTCGCATCTTTTGAACGTAAATTGCATAGTTGGTCATGTTTAAGCTATTGCATATTTTTCATGGCACAGTTAGGTTGCAGCGAGCCTGGGAACGATCCAATCCAATCCAGTTGGTAAAATTACAGGATTTTTCATTATGCCAGTTAATTATTTTACGTGCATTAAATAGAAAATGATTATTTTTGAGATTTATGCGATATGGCTTGTGGTTCATTCACTATGTGGGACTGTTATTTTATACGGTCGCCAGTGACCGATCAGTTCAGTATGGTACCACTCGATCGCCAGTGACCGGCCAGCTCAGTTCAGTTTCAGCCTCCCCGGTAGCCAGTTACCGATCAGTTCAGCTTAGTGCAGTGGCCACAGGCGTAAAACATAATCTCAACAGAAAATTTTATCAGTTATTTCAGTACAGGCTCCAAGGAGCAAATATTTTTACAGTGATTTCCAGTTCAGTTATGCACGTATTATAATTGCTCAGTACAGATTATTTTCAGTATGCCTCAGGACAGGATATTTTATCACATGCATATTTTAAATTCAGATTTTTACTCGTTACCTGCGATTTATGCATGCTGAGTCTTTAGGCTCACTAGACTTGATTGTTGTAGGTACTGATGAGGCCAGGGCCGAGGGCGGGGACCAGTGAGCCAGCTTGGGTCGGCAGTAGTGGCACCCGAGGACCTCAGAGCAGCAGTTGTTATTTTCTTCGCAAACAATTTTTATCAGTTGTTGGATATTTTTAAATCGTTGTTGTTGGCAAAACTTTGATTTTCTTCCGCTGCAATATTTTGAAATATTGAACTTGATTCACCAGTGATTTTATGAATGAGGCCATTTAAGTTCTTTTAAAAAGAAAATTTTTAATTTTCCGCAAATTTCCAAGAAAGGAGTTTTAGGTCCTTCACAGTTGGTATCAGAGCGGTGGTTCTGTATAGGGTTTCACTACTACTGACCGCGAGAAGCTCACGAAGCCACGCCTTTGGTCTGTAAGTTTTTCAGTTCAGCATTTTGTTCAGCATTTCAGTTATAGCATGAATTAGTTTGTCAGCATGCTTCCAGATTTTCAGTACTTCAGTGTCCATTTAAAATAAATTATGGAATTATGCATGTTAGTTACGTATGGGTTATGTTGGAACAGTATGCCCCCTAGACGCATTTTAGAGCGCAACAGAGAGGTGGAGCCTCGCCGAGAGGACAGAGAGGAGCATAGACCGGAGGGAGACCTACCACCTCCTCCACCGCCACCACCGGACATGAGTGCCCAGATGTTAGCTGGGATGGCACAGTTCTTCGCACAGTTTGCGGGGGGCAATGCCGCAGCCGTAGCCGCAGCCGCAGCCAGGCCGACAGGGCCCGAGGCTGTTTATGAGCGATTCATGAAGATGCGCCCGAAGGAGTTCTCTGGGGCGTCTGACCCCATGGTTGCCGAGGGATGGATCAAATCCCTCGAGGTTATCTTCGATTTTATGGAGTTGGGGGACGCAGACCGAGTTCGATGTGCCACCTACTTGTTCACTGGAGACGCCCGCTTATGGTGGGAAGGAGCTTCGGTAGCCCTGACATTGGCTACACTTTCTTGGACCCGCTTTACGGAGGTTTTCTACTCCAAGTATTTTGCTGAGGAGGTTCGCACCAGGCTGACCACCGAGTTCATGAGCCTGAGACAGGGGGATATGTCGGTTACGGAGTTTATCCGTAAGTTCTAGAGGGGGCTGTCACTTTGTGCCCCTGATAGCGAATGATGCCAGAGCCAAGCTGATGCACTTCCTGGTGGGCTTACGGCCGATCTTGCGCCGGGATGTTAGGGTATCTGACCCTGCTACTTATGAGGTTGCCGTCTCCAAGGCCTTAGCCGCAGAGCAGGATCTGCGGGATATCGAGAGGGATCGCCAGGGCAAGCGCCCAGTCCAGGCACCACACCGCCCTCCTCCTCATCAGCATCAGCAGCAGAATAAGAGGCCTTTTCATGGACCGCCCAGAAACCGAGGCCAGCAGCAGCAGCGGGGACGCCCAGCCCCGAGGACTCAGGAGCACCCAGTTTGTCCCAGGTGCTCACGTCGCCATCCTGGAGCATGTATGGCTGGCTCAGGAAAGTGTTTTAAGTGTGGCAGTCCAGACCACATGTTGCTGCAGTGCCCTCAGGGCAGAGTTTTTGCTCTCCATGCCGCGGAAGCCAACCCGGAGACTATGTTGTTGACAGGTACCTTTAAACTTTAAGTTATTATTTGAATTTCCGCGTTTTGGGAATCGGGATTTAGATTTTGAACCTAGAACTGTTATAGGATTGCATGCTCTACTCAGATTTATTTCGGGGAAATTAAGCTAGAGGAACCTTGACCTTTGCATGTCTATAAGTTTAGACCTTGTAGTGGGATTCAACTTAGAGCTCCGCTCTTTCAGGGAGAATTTTTATATCTGGTTCCGCTACCAAGGCCTTGATAGATTCAGGGGCCACTCACTCGTTTATTTCGGAGGTCTTTGCTAACTTCCTCAAGATCCAGACCATTGGGCTAGATACAGCCTTTTCAGTAGTGTTGCCGTCAGGCGAGGAGATGGCAGCGACCAATGTTATCCGAGATATAGACCTTGAGCTGCACGGTAATCTTGTTTATGCGGATCTGATTGTGCTACCGATGCCGGAATTTGACATCATCCTAGGGATGGACTGGCTATTGAGGAACAGAGTGTTGATAGACTTCCAGCGGAGATCTGTTCTTGTCCGACCGCCTGGAATGGAGCAGTTCTTATTTGAGCCGGACAGGTACTTTCCTTTACCGCGCATTATTCCTTATGTTCAGGCTAGGAAGCTCATGCATAGAGGGTGTCGGGCATTTCCAGCAACCTTTTTATCTGTCCCCGAGGAACCCAGCCAGTCAGCCTCAGATGTTCCGGTTGTCAGAGATTTCTTAGATGTTTTTCCCGAAGACGTCTCTGGTATGCCACCAGAGAGAGAGGTGGAGTTTTCCATTGAGCTTATGCCAGGTACGGCTCCGATATCCAAAGCGCCGTACCGACTAGCACCGACAAGGATGGCAGAGCTTAAGAAGCAGATCCAGGAACTTCTCGACAAGGAGTTCATTCGCTCGAGCTTTTCTCCATGGGGCGCGCCAGTCTTATTCGTGAAAAAGAAGGATGGCTCGATGAGGCTTTGCATTGACTACCGGGAGTTTAACAGGGTTACAGTGAAGAATAAATACCCACTGCCGAGGATTGAGGATCTGTTTGACCAGTTGCAGGGAGCTTCGAGTTTCTCCAAGATAGATTTGCGTTCCGGTTATCACCAGTTGAGGGTGAGAGATGCTGATGTCTCGAAGACAGCTTTCAGGACTCGTTATGGTCACTACGAGTTCCTTGTGATGCCGTTCGGTCTGACGAATGCGCCAGCGATCTTCATGGATCTCATGAATCGCGTATTTCAGCCGTTCCTCGACCAGTTTGTGATAGTGTTCATAGATGACATTCTCGTCTACTCCAAGAATCGGGAGGAGCACAGCAGACATCTGACCACAGTGTTGCAGACATTGCAGAAACATAAACTATTCGCAAAGTTCAGTAAGTGCGAATTCTGGTTAGAGAAGGTGGCGTTCTTGGGCCACATTGTTTCTAGCAGTGGCATTGAGGTAGACCCGGCGAAAGTTGCAGCAGTCAGAGATTGGGTTGTGCCTCAAAATGCATCAGAGATCCGCAGTTTTCTTGGGCTAGCAGGATATTACAGGAAGTTCATTCAGGGATTCTCATCCATTGCCGTTCCACTCACAGCACTGACCAAGAAAAATGTGAAGTTTGTGTGGAGCGAGGAGTGTCAGAAGAGCTTTGATACTTTGAAGCAAGCTCTTATTTCAGCACCAGTTTTGGCTGTACCGTCAGGATCCGGCGAGTTTGTCCTTTATACCGATGCTTCGAAGCTTGGTTTAGGTGCAGTTTTGATGCAGCATGGGAGAGTGATAGCGTATGCTTCTCGACAGCTGAAAATCCACGAGAAGAACTACCCCACCCATGATCTGGAGTTAGCGGCCGTAGTTTTTGCTTTGAAGATTTGGAGGCACTATCTGTATGGAGAGAAGTGTCAGATCTTTACCGACCATAAGAGCCTCAAGTATTTCTTTACGCAGAAGGAGCTGAACATGCGTCAGAGGCGTTGGTTGGAGCTTGTGAAAGACTACGATTGTGACATTAGCTACCACCCGGGTAAAGCTAATGTAGTTGCGGATGCTTTGAGCAGGAAAGTCGCAGTGATGGCTCATTTGACGATGCAGAAACCTCTTCAGATCGAGATGCAGAGGTTTGATCTTGAGACTTACCCTCGAGGTAGAGTTCCTCGTTTATCTACCTTGACTATCCAGTCCTCTCTTATTGACCGTATTCGCAGCGGTCAGGCAGCAGATGAGCACTTGGCACAGTGGAAGAAGAGAGATGAAGCTAAGGGCAGTGTTTTGTATTCAGTCAGCGACGGTATTGTGAGATACCGAGATAGGATATGGGTTCCTAGCAGTGATTCTATCCGAGCAGACATCTTATCAGAGGCCCATACGTCCCCGTACTCCATTCACCCTGGGAGTACGAAGATGTACAAAGATCTGCAGCTATTGTATTGGTGGCCAGGAATGAAGAAGGACATCATGCGTTTTGTATCCGAGTGCCTGACTTGCCAGTTAGTGAAGGCCGAGCATCAGAGACCAGCAGGTTTGCTCAAGCCTCTTCCTATTCCCGAGTGGAAGTGGGAGAACATTACCATGGACTTTGTGACCGGATTGCCGAGGTCAGCCAGAGGATCGAATGCTATCTGGGTGATTGTAGATCGTCTTACCAAATCAGCGCACTTCTTGCCTATTAAGACGACTTTCACCATGGTTCAGTATGCAGAGCTGTATATCCGAGAGATAGTCCGACTCCACGGTATTCCAGTTTCTATCGTATCCGACAGAGATCCCAGATTCACTTCCTCGTTTTGGAAGAGTTTGCATTCGACTTTGGGTACGAAGTTGCTGTTTAGCACAGCTTTCCATCCGCAGACAGATGGACAGTCGGAGCGAGTTATTCAGATCTTAGAGGATCTTCTCCGTGCTTGCGTCATTGATTTCTCTGGGAGTTGGGAGTCGAACTTACCATTGGTAGAGTTCACCTATAACAACAGTTTCCAGTCGTCCATAGGTATGGCTCCGTATGAGGCGCTGTATGGCCGCAAGTGTAGATCTCCTGTTCATTGGGATGAAGTAGGAGAGAGAGCAGAGTTGGGTCCAGAGGTTGTTCAGCAGGCAGCAGATGTAGTAGTCAAGATCCGTGATAGAATGAGGACTGCTCAGAGCCGACAGAAGAGTTATGCCGATCAGCGGAGGAGAGAGTTAGAGTTTGCAGTGGGCGATCATGTCTTCGTGAAAGTGGCACCTATGAAGGGTGTCATGAGATTTGGCAAGAAAGGGAAGCTCAGTCCGAGATTCATTGGACCGTTTGAGATCCTCGACAGAGTTGGGACGCTAGCGTATCGTGTGGCTCTTCCGCCAAATCTGGCCGGAGTACACAATGTCTTTCACGTTTCCATGCTGAGGAAGTATATGGCAAATCCTTCGCATGTGCTGAATTTCGAGCCGTTGCAGCTTACTCTGAACTTATCTTATGAGGAGAGACCCGTGCAGATCCTAGACAGACAGGAGAAGAAACTTCGGAACAAGTTGGTTAAGCGAGTCAAAGTCAAATGGCTCAACCATTCAGAGGAGGAAGCTACGTGGGAGTCTGAGCCGGAGATGAGAAGTCGATACCCTGAGTTATTCGGTGAGTTCTAATTTCGAGGACGAAATTTATTTAAGGGGGGAAGGATTGTAGAACCCGTAAGTCAGTAGACGTATAAGCCATGCATAATTCTAGATTTTTAAATTTAATTGACTTCATTGCATGATTATTTTAAATGCATTTATTTGAAGTTAATTATTTATTATTTCAGTTCAGTAGTTTGATTTTTAGCATTTCAGTTATTTCAGTGAGGCCGGACTGGAGTTGGAGTTTTGAGATAGAATTTAAGATTTAAGAAATATTTCCAGAGGTTAATTTAGCTAGCAAGTAAGTTCATTTAAGTTAAAAAGAAGTTTAAGGAATTATTTAAGTTAGTTGAGGATTTTAATTTAAATTATTGGAGGTGATTAAGAAATGAGCTCATTTAAGTTACTTAATTAAGGGGTTAGTTCACTAAATTAATTAAATGATTAGTAAGGCTTTTAAGGGTTATTAAATTACTAGATAATCAATTTTCCCCCTACCATTTATCATGCATTTTCGGCCACACCCCTAGAAGAACAAACTAGGACTTGCCAACTCACCTTTGACCCATTCTTGGTTGATTAGTATGCTAATTCTTTTAGCTATTTTTCCACCTTAATTAATTAATACTAGACCATTATCCTAACCCTTGTTTGGCATGATAAAATCGGCCACTATAGTCTAGAACCACCCAAGAGATCAATTGATAGCAATTCAAAATTCAAAATTCAAATGCATGAAGACTTGGTCTTGATATGATCCTATTTTTGTGCACCCTTCTCCTCACCTTCATAACCATCACTCCCCCCTCCACCTCCACCGAAAATAAGACCCCTTTTCAGTAGAAAAAACATGAATAACAGCTAGGGAGAAAGGGATAAAAATCGAGAGCCAAGAAAGGTAGAGAAGCAAGCCACCCCGTCTCCTCCGCGCCGTCTCGTCTCTTCTTTTCGTTTTCTTTCGAAACGAAACCAGGCATGTCTAGATTTCTTTCAAACCTCAATCAAGTCATATTATCATTTATTTTTCAGTACATGATCATGTTTTAGCAAGCAAAAACCGAGATACATGTCAAAATATTTTGGAACACACATGCAGAATTTCGACTCTTCATGGCAAGCTTCACGATTTCTTTTGGTTTGTGAGTTTCAGGTATTGGATCGACTCTAGGCTCCCAAGGCAACTCATAGACACGTAATAGGATGCATTAGGACCATGTTGGTCCATTCAAACCAGCCCCATGCTTGCTGGAAATTCAGAATGACAGCAAGTTCCCCATAGGTGCAGAAATGTGATTCGAAAATTCAGTTTGGATGTCAAGGAGGAAGGATCTGATCTTGGCTGCCCCAAGGGCCTATAGCCATGGTTGGATCACTTCCCTAGCATGTCTAAGACGTGACTAAGTCGCCCTTTTGGTGGCTTGGTCCATGGCTCATCGGTTTTTAAATAATCAACAAGAACAGCCCCTTTCCCCATTCGGCCCTTCCATTTTTCAGCATTTGGTTTCGTTTCTTTTGTGGCTTGGTGTGGATCTTGGTTGGCCTATGGCCCTTAGCCACGGTTCATATCATGCTCCTAGATGTCTAGATCGTGCCATGGTCAATCAAATGGCCACTGGAACGACGCAAGACATCGATCATAGCATAAACACTATACACGCATGCACGTTGCTCTCGGTTGGACCCTTCGGTTGAGTTATGGTGTGATGCGGATTGTGGCTGGCCTAGGGCCCTTAGCCATGGTTCAAATCATTCCTTGGGATGTTGGTAAGAGTCTCTGGTCGGTGGTTCACTCTCCTAATGGCCGATAGTCTCGAAACCAACGCAAGTCTTGTAGTTGCGCAGCTGCTGGAAATTACAGCAAGTTGCTGTGTCGGTTCAGAGGTTCGTTCGAGTTCTTGGTTGGCTTTTAGCCCATGGCCTTGGACTGGACAGTGCCTCATTGAGTTAGGAAGGTCATGTTTTTGACCGTTCGTCATTTGGATCATTTTTGAGGTCGTACGAGAATTTACGGTGCAATGTGCCAAATTGACTCTCGAAAGAGCGTTTCGTGTTTTGGCCTCCATTCCACCTAGATTTCGACCCTATCATTTTAGGAACATTATTTTATGATTTTTCAGCGTATTTTAATCATGACTATACGTCGGTTCAGGTTGGCTCGGAGTCATGATTAAATGCGAAGTCATTAGGCGTCATAGTCGCATCTTTTGAACGTAAATTGCATAGTTGGTCATGTTTAAGCTATTGCATATTTTTCATGGCACAGTTAGGTTGCAGCGAGCCTGGGAACGATCCAATCCAATCCAGTTGGTAAAATTACAGGATTTTTCATTATGCCAGTTAATTATTTTACGTGCATTAAATAGAAAATGATTATTTTTGAGATTTATGCGATATGGCTTGTGGTTCATTCACTATGTGGGACTGTTATTTTATACGGTCGTCAGTGACCGATCAGTTCAGTATGGTACCACCCGGTCGCCAGTGACCGGCCAGCTCAGTTCAGTTTCAGCCTCCCCGGTAGCCAGTTACCGATCAGTTCAGCTTAGTGCAGTGGCCACAGGCGTAAAACATAATCTCAACAGAAAATTTTATCAGTTATTTCAGTACAGGCTCCAAGGAGCAAATATTTTTACAGTGATTTCCAGTTCAGTTATGCACGTATTATAATTGCTCAGTACAGATTATTTTCAGTATGCCTCAGGACAGGATATTTTATCACATGCATATTTTAAATTCAGATTTTTACTCGTTACCTGCGATTTATGCATGCTGAGTCTTTAGGCTCACTAGACTTGATTGTTGTAGGTACTGATGAGGCCAGGGCCGAGGGCGGGGACCAGTGAGCCAGCTTGGGTCGGCAGTAGTGGCACCCGAGGACCTCAGAGCAGCAGTTGTTATTTTCTTCGCAAACAATTTTTATCAGTTGTTGGATATTTTTAAATCGTTGTTGTTGGCAAAACTTTGATTTTCTTCCGCTGCAATATTTTGAAATATTGAACTTGATTCACCAGTGATTTTATGAATGAGGCCATTTAAGTTCTTTTAAAAAGAAAATTTTTAATTTTCCGCAAATTTCCAAGAAAGGAGTTTTAGGTCCTTCACAGTAATCTTCCCCCCTTAAATTGAATTTCGTCCCCGAAATTCGCTAATCCTCGATAATCCAAAAGTTTAGATTCTTAATTCTATTATCCCAACAACCACGCTACCGCTGCGCTAATCTGATAAAAATTAAGTCATAGGCTGTCCTTACGTTTCTTCAATCCTAATTAGATTGCCTACCAAAAATCTCATTTGCGAATCGCAACTTAAAACGACTTATGGTAACTTAGCTTTACTTTACTATGACCTCGAATTCTGACTTTTCTCATCGTTCCCAATATTAGAATTGGTGGTTCAAACTTATCATGTCTTACCTTCCTTATACTATACCCGTAATGTTCAACGACCTATTACATTAGCATTTACGCAGTTCAACTTAAAGACTCTTAGCACCAAAGGTTACTGATAAACTTCTATCCTCGGTGATAGACTTAAAAGTTAAATCTTATCTCAGCTCCATAACAAAATTAGTCTAAGATACTTGAATCGAATCTTTATCTTACAGCCCAAACTTATATAATTTAACTATTTACGAGTATACCCCAAATATAAAATTGTTGCAAATCTTAAACCTCAAATAACGTTAATCCATAAAACTCAATTATACAACATCGACCTTCTACCAATATTTTAAAGCCCTTCAAGTCTCAATTTTATGCTTAAACTATTTTCTTTCCAATTACAATATAGTTGAGGCCTAAGACTCTGGACTTTCCTCATTGAAACAAATGTCGCATTCTTAAGTATCATCAATGCTTAATTAAGTCTAGTGTATAAAACTTAATAAGTTATCTCATGTTAGCGATAAACTTACTCTAATAATTCAACTTCGCTCATATCACCCATAGAGTTCTAAAGTTCCCATATCAAGATTTCGGATTTCTTAATCAATTAAAATCTTAATGTTAGTTCATTGGTACTCTATGTTGAACGCCTCTAATTCTTTTTTTTTCACCCAAAACTTATGTATGAACACCTATCTTATAAATCTTGAAATTCAAGCTTATGCAACCCAAATAATATTAGATAGTATAACTCCAGCCCACATATCCGCTTAGTCCCAAATTTCTTAATGACTTTCAAAATTCCTCAAGATAAGGTGTCTAATTCAATTCTTACATGCGTCTATCGAGTAACCTAACCATCCATCATACTCAACTTTCTAGAAAAATCAAATTCCCCCAAAGGTATAATTCTAACTGTTAAGATCCTGGTTAAAACTTACGACACATCAAACTTAAATTCCCAAAAAAAATTTCTAACTCAATGTTTATCCTTATAACTTAACTAACCGATCAAATTTTACCTTAAATCGGCATCACTTTAAATCCTTAATTTGCCACAACATGATTTCACTAACGCTTAAATTTTCATGCCTAAGATTGATTCATCCTACAATGTCCTTGGTTACCATTCATTATAACATTATAATCCAAATATCTAAATATTCTATATTTCCTTCGAGCCTAAATAACCGAAAATTCCTACCATTAAACCGTTCAATTCTCACTTACTACTAGATAAGTTCTCAAATTTCTTAAAATTGTAAAAATAATTCTTACTTTCCTCGAATATCGACCAATTTTTTTTCCTAAATCTCGAAAATTCCACAATTACCCATGAGTACTCAGTATTTCCAATTTCATTTTATAGATTTCCCGTATCATAAGGTTCAATAGTCTTAAGTTTATTAAACCCAAAATTAATTCCCATAACACGTCTTACATTTCTATAAATACTTAAAATCCCAAGTGTTCCTCAAAAGTTCGCATTTAATCCTTAGAATTTTGAAAATTGCAACCTGACCCTTACAGTTCTCCCAATTTACATTTTGGCCCCACAACTCTTCGAAATCTGCATCATTGTCCCCATAAAATTTTCCATCTTTACCTCATTAAACTTTTAGATTCTCGAACTCAAAATTTAATCCCCAAAATTTGGTAAATTCGAAAATAGTCCCTTAGAATTTTTTTTTCCACTTAGGTCCTCAAATTATTAGTTATTACAATTAGGTCCCTAAAATTCTCAATTCATGCAATTCCATCCTTAAATCTAACTAGGTAGAGCATGTATCCTAAATAAATTCTCATAATTAATCTTACATTTCCATAGATACTTAAAATCCTCAAATTGTACATTTATAATCCTAAAGATTGTCGTAGTATTCGAATCGCTATTGCTTATATGAAATCCTCAAAAATTTACTCGACTAGCAACCAAGAACCATCAATAATTTCTTAGAATTTCTACAAGTCCCAAAAGCATTCATAATTTTCAAGATTAACTTATGACCCATAAGGAGGACATCAACACTATTGACCTAAAAATTAATATAGTCAAATCATGTTCAACATCTCCTAAAGCCCAATATTCGAATTCTTAGACATGTCCAATTCCAAACGTACCCAACATGCATAATTCCATAATTTATATTTTTAATTTAAATAAATACTGAACAATTAAAATCTGAACGCAAAAACATTTCATGAAAACATGCTGTTAAAATAATTCATGCTTTAAATAAAATGCGTAAATGTAAAACTTACAGACCGAAGACGTGACTTCATGAGCTTCTCGAGAGCAGTAGTAGTACAACCTTTTACAAGATCATAGGCTCTGATACCAACTGTCAAGGCCCGTATTTCGTATTCATAATTTTTGCGGAATTATAAAAATTTTTCTAAATAAATAATTATCTTGTCCCATTTAATTAAAGTAAATATGTAAATAATTTTAACTTTAAAATAACAGCGGAAGCAAATATTGTTTTCAACCAACAATTTAAAAATAATTCAACGTAAACATCAACTTAAAAATAATCCAACGTATTAAAACTAAGTTTGAATAATAAAAGGTGCATAGATTAAATCATGAGGTCCTCGGGTTTACTACTGCTGTCCCAAGATCGCTCACTGGTCTCCGTCCGCGGTCCCGACCTCATCAATACCTACAACAATCAAGTCTAGTGAGTCTAAAGACTCAACATGTATATATCGTGAATAACAAGTAAATATATCATAAAATCGCATGCAACGTAAAAATAAAGTATCGTAAAGCGTACGGTGAAAATAGCATCATGAATAATTATAACTACGTGCATATCTGAAAATCATACGTAAAAGCTTTGCTCAATAGAGCTCTGTCATGTCATATCATAATTTTCTGGTAGAGATAATGTTTCTAAGCAAGTGGCCCATAACATAACGTAAGCGCCTGATCAGACTAAACCACAGTATACTGGGCGGTAGAGATCAATCACAGCCCTTGGACTGGATGTCTGTACCCATACATAATCATAAACAGGTCGTAAGTCACCGGGCGGAGAGGTCCTCGGTTGCGCCTACCGACTTCCAAACCCATAAGCATAAGGTGGCCACAAGACATATAGCATATATCTCAAAAATAAACATTTTATATTTTTATGCACGTAATATAATTATAACCTTATTTTTACCGGATGAGTTGGATCGCTCCGAGGCTTGCTGCGACTTACTACTAATATGTGACACATGCAATAAATCTTAACTTGACAAAAAAAAAAAAACTTAACAATAGAACCAAAAACGAGACGATTAGAGCCAATAACTTGATTTTTAACCATGGTTTCGTACCAACTCGAACCAACATTAAACCGACGTTTAATCATGATTAAAATACCCCAAACATACTGAAAAATATGCATAATAACTGTAAAACACGAAAATAGGTGAAAGGAATCCAAAAACATAAAACACTCTTTCGAGAGTCATTTTGGCACCTTTCACCGTAAATTCTCGTACGACCTCTAAACTAGACCAAATCACAAACGGCCAAAAACACGACTTTCCCAACTCATTAAGGTATTGTCCAGTCCAAGGCCATGGGCTAAAAGCCAACCAAGAACTCAAACCAACCTCAAAACCGAAGATGAATGTTGCTGTAAAAAAAAAAAACCAGCAGTGGCAACTTGTCCGTTTGTGGTGTAAACTCTGAAATTTATTGACCAATGGCTTGAACCACCTCCCAAGAACTCTTATCAACATCCTAAGGCATGGCTTGAACCATGGCTAAGGGCTAAAATCCAACCGCAATCCAAACCACACTCCAAAACCGAAGACACACTAATACAGGAAATGGAAAATTCGAACTATGCACTTGTGTTGTTGTTTTAAAAATTTTGAGGGAACCATGAACCAAACCTTGAAAGGACACCTTGGTCACGTCCTAGACATGGTATGGAAGGGTTCTAACCATGGCTACAGTCCCTAGGACAGCCATGATTCGAACTTTCACCTTAAACCACCAAATGATAAAACCTTGGACTCAAATTCTGCACTTAAGGAAAAGTTGCTGTCACTACTTTGTTGGTGTGTGTATGGATGTAAACCAATGAACCAATAACACTCTAACACACTCTAATTCATGCCTAGTAGCAGCCATGTGTGTCTGGAACCGAGCAACTCCCTGTAAGCAACCAAAACACACCAAACCGTGATGTGGAAAAACAAGAGAGCCAAGAAATTTTGTGCAGATTTTTGCTTAAATGTTGCTGTCATTTTCATGATGCTGCTTGATCCATGAACATATACTGCTTAAAATTATCTAATATGACTTGATTGAAGAGCAAAGAAACAATATATACATGCCTGGAAATTGTTTTGACACGAAAACAAACCAATACGACGAATACGAGCGACGGAGTCGGAGTTGAGAATTCCTTCTTGTTCTTGTGCTGTTATTCTCGATTTTTAGCTGCTGTTCTCTTTTGTAAATTTCGAAATTATGGATGAAGGGCTGCTAGGTAATGAGTATGAAGGTTACAAGGGGTGATAAAGGAGTCTTGAAGTGCATTTAGTTGGAGGTTACAAGTCAAGAAGTTGAATGGATATGAATTGTTTTTCCTCCTCTAGTGTTGTTGTTCCTACCCTCTCCTCCTTGCTGCTAATTCACGATTTTTCTCAGATGTTTCCTACTGATTTTTTGAGCATATGAATGTGGGACATGTAGGTAAGGAAGGGGAATGTTAATAATGGTGTTAAAGGGTCCATTATATACATTAAAATGAGTGTTACAAGTGAAGGAGGTGAAGGGTTTTGAATTGTTTCTTAATCCCCTTATTGCCGTTGGTTTGTTCCTTATTTCCTACTGCATTTACACGGTTTTGTTGTCTAATAGGTTGAGTAGAAATGAGGTATGTTATTGCATTTAAATTTACTACCCGTTAGATAATTAAAATGAGAAATGAATACCCCATGAATTGTAATTAGGAATTGTTGGAATGAAGAGTTATCCACCTTTGAATATTTTAAATGTTGGACCCAAAATTATTACTTATTTGCATGGTATTTTATTGTTTACATCTTGTATGTTAATTGCTTAAGGTTTCAAATACCCATTCTACATTTTAATGAATTTACACCTTAATTTATAATGACCTCTTGCATGGCATTGCATGGATTTAACTTTAAGCATTTAAATACTATGTTTAATTTCTTGAATACTTCATACTTAGATTAATTCATTCTCTCTTGTTTACATATTTTAATTTAAGCTTTAATTAAATATTGAACCTAAAAGAATTTATTTACCAACTTAGCTCTAATTAATTAAATAAATTCTAAAACATTCTATTTCTTTAAATTAAATTATTCCTTGACTTAAATTAAATTTAGGAATGTCTTTCTTATTATTAATCTTATCTCTAATCTTCAAACTCCGGTCCGTCCTCGCGTATTTAACTGAAAAGATAAAACTAAACTTTTGCATTTAAAATAAATAGTTATGACTTGTCAAATATCAAAATGAATTAGACCCTTCATATATATATATATATATAAATCATTTTTAAATTTAAATAGTAATAATTATGCATGGCTTATACGTAGTCTGATTTTCGGGTCGTTACATTACCGTTCATAATTTATTATTTATAATTAATATTATATAATACAAATAATCAATATGTGCATTATTGTTATAGAAGAGTCGTATGAATTCGACCAACATACAAACAAGCATGACACGAGTTTTAAATTAATGATGAGAACAAATTTCAAAATTAAAATCCCTCATTTTGGATAAGATTTAAAAATTTTACTTGGCCCATAAAAAATGTAAACAGAGCATAAATTTTTCTTGTCTTCCATCAATGGTAGTTGCATTATGAACGCTGCTCATGGTTAGTGTCTGATTCGTATTATTGGGAGGCATGGACATCGGAAAACTGTGACTTCCACTAGCATTCTTGATGTGAATTACATTGAACTATCATGACTTCAGCTTATTGGGGAATCTAATATTACCGTCCACTAATATTTGACATTGATGGGTCGGCTAGACACATGAAGATAAACGACGTCATATTATTGGACCTTTATAAAACATGAGGTAAACTACATTAGGGTTGCAAAAGGTTGCAATTGAGCTCTATCTTTTGGAAATTATAATTGGTTGGTATTATTGGGAATAATAATTTAGCATTTGGTTCTTGTGTATTCACTAAAGAAATATGATTTTCTGTTTTCATCAAAACGTAGTATGAATCTTAAAATAGTGGGGGATCATTCATAAAAAAATTTCATATTTTATGTCTTGTAACATATTTTAAAATAATCGGCTATGATTATTTTTTTCCATATTCATTATATTCGCGATTTTGTAATGCAATCCATTATCCATGATACTCGATCAAAACAAGCTAATTAGACATAACTATCAAGATTGGCTAAAGAATTAAAAGGTTTTTTTGATATCAGAAAGAGATGATTTACACACTAAGTTTCCTCCAAAAGAGGTTCCTGATGTGTTGGTCTTGTAGAACTAACAAAGCATGCAAAATGGTGGGACCAAAATTTGCAAGGCAAAATATTACACGATATCTTCTATATAAAATGAATTGTAATGATAGTTAGAGGAGATAGTGAATGTTGTTGACATTCATAAGCACATACAAGAGTTGTACAACACTAAAACTCGTACAATGATTCACACTGCTATCACGGAGATCATGACTACACACATTCATGGCATGGGCCTCGGCCCATGAGTGTGATGTACATATGATTGGGCTTATTAAGAAATTGTTGGGACTGCAATAGGTGATTCAAAACGAGTTCACTGATAACATCACCTTGTTGTCGCTCCTTCCTCATTTGACGGGTTTTGTCGTGAACTTTGATTTGAATAAGATAGAGATCAGCCTTGAAGAGCTATTCAATATGCTTACAACTTACGAGGCCGCCATAAAGAAGGAAATCATGTTTTTTTCTAGTGGTCTCATTGTCTGGGACGAAAAAGAGCCCACAAACTAAGGAAAAAGTTGTTTTGTTCCTTACAATAAAAAAGATCCTAATAAGAAGCATACAAAAAAGAATACTTAAAGAGACTACAGAGACAAATAAGTCATAACATGTTTGTTTTCAATACAAGAATCATGGACATTATAAAGTATCTAGACCAGGAATGTTCTTGCAATAGCTAGATTTCAAAGGATATGGTGATATTCCAATAAAAAATGTCCAAATGATTTAAACAAAAAAAAAATAGTGTATATCAAATATATTTATTGTACGCTAGGCTATGATGTATTTCCTAAAGAATGATGTACAATTTAGTGATAGATGACATGTTTGACTTGTCAATCATAAACTCTCTGATTAATGTGAGTCCTGTCTGAAAGAAAAAATGATCAAAGAATCTTTGCTAAAGAAAGTGGAGCATGAACATGATATATTGGGTTTGATTCTTATGGATGTATGTGGTCCGCTAAGAGTTAGCACAAAATTTGAGCATTCTTACTTTATTATCTTTATTGATGACTTCTCGAGGTATGAATATGTGTATTTGATGAAATACAATTCTGAATCATTTGAAATTTTCAAAGAATTCAGAGCAGAAGTTTAGAAAGAATTAGGAAAAAATATTCAAACATTTCTATCTAATCGAGGTGGAGAATTCTTAAGTACTAAATTTGAAGACTACCTTTAAAGAGAATGTGATTCTTTCGCAATGGACTACTCCCACCACACCACAGTTGAATGTTGTATTATAACGTCGTAATCAAACATTGATAGACATTGTTTGATCTATTATAGGATTCACAAAATTTCCACCATACTTTTGGGGATTTGCACTTGGGACTATATTGTTGTTGAATATCATTCATACAAAAGTAGTGAATAAAACATCATATGAGATATGGATAAGAAAGCGTCCAAATATTATTTCCTAATAATATGGGGATATTCTGCTTATGTGAAGCTGGCAGTGAGAGAAAAATTGGATAATAGAGCCAATTTGTGCTACTTTATGAGATATTAATTCAATTGGATATTGCTTCTATGATCCCAAAGAACAAAAGTGTTTATTTCAAGGAAGGACACTTTCTTAGAGGAGAAGTTTATATTAGATAGAAAACTTGGGATGATAAAACTCAAGGAAATTATAGAAACACTCACTCCTGAAATAGTATAACCTACGCACCAACAGCCTGTCGAAATAGTACACGCTCTTAGGAGATCTGAAAGGGTCTCAAGGCCACCTATGAGGATGAGCCAGCATTTTGAATTGGGTAAGGATGAGCTCATTCTTGGATGTGATCGAAGAAACTTCAAAGAATCATTATGAGATGTTGATTCATCCAAATGTCTTTAAACCATGCAGTCTGAGACAAACTCTATGTATTTGAACACATATGGTCCTTAGTAGATCTACCAGGGACAATTGTTCACATGGGAAGCAAATGGATTTACAATAAGAATCTTGGGGTGGATGGGAGGTAGTGACTTTCAAGACTAGATTGGTAGAAAAAAGATATACTCAAAGACAATGAATGAGGAAACATTTTCTTCAGTCGCAAAATTCAAGTCAATTAGGAAAATGCTAGCCATAACAACATGGTATGACTATTAAATATGACAAATGGATGTGAAGAAAAAATTTATTAATGGTTATATTAAGGAAGATATTTATATGTCTCGGTCTGAAGGATTCACATAAGTGGGAAGTGAGCATAAAGTATGAAAACTTCGTAGATCTATTTATGAACTCAAATAGGTATCGACGACTTGGAACCATAGATTAGATAATACTATAAAATATTTTCATTTTGTTAAGAATCATGAGGAACCTTGTGTGTACAAAAAGATTAACGCGAATGTAGTGACATTTATAGTATTTTATGTTGATGACATACTACTCATTGGGAAAGATGTAAAATTGCCACTATCAACTACATTACGGTTAGGTAGTAAATTATCTATGAAGGACATCAATGAAGAATCCTATGTATTAGGGATACAGATTTATATGGATAGATCAAAAAAGATGCTAGGGCTCATCCAATCCACTTATATCGATACCATATAAAAGAGATTTTCTATGGAGGAGTACAAGAGATGATATCTATTAATGTGTCATGGTGTGAATCTATCGAAGTCTATGTTCCCTATGATTGAAGATGAAATAGAAACCATGACACGAACTCCATATGTTTCTACCATAGGTGGTATCATGTATGTATGATATCTACTCGACCTGACATAGCTTTTGCACTGAGTGTTGCAAACATATATTATTCGAAGCTTTGTCCATTGTATTGGAAAGCCAAGAAGGACATTCTCAAGTTATTGAGAAGAATTAAGAATATATTAATGATCTATGGGAGTGGAGAATTAAAATTGAAAGACTACACTGACACTAGTATTGGGCATCATTCCTAATGGAGTTGATCTAGTCCCGGTGTCTACGACAATACTAGTGTTATTGCACAAGCAAAAGAGTTGAGGTCTCATCAACGATTCAAACGTATACTAAGAAAGTTCCACATCATCCAGAATATTGTGGGAATATAAGATAATCGGTAGAGAGACTCACCTCTATAGATAACGATGTTGGTCTACTTAAGAAGCCTCTGCTAGGACCATTGTTTGATAGTCATCGTGAAAAAATGGTTTTGAGATCTATGGGTTTTTGGCTATCGGGCAAGTGAGATATTGTTAGAGTAGGTGCCTATAGAGCCAACTTGTGGTTCGAGCTTTATTGACTCTGTTGTAAAAATCATTTTTATTTTAATAATACTTTACGATTTTATCCAATTATGAAATTTAATTTATTTTTATGTTCATACAAGCTGCAGATATAGAGTTTTTGAAAATATTACAAGTAACATGAGGTCCACAAGTTACGTGGATCATGAAAATTCGTTAGGAAGTGAATTATATATTTTAAATTTGTTCCTAATCGATTCAGTCACCTAAAGTAAGGATAAAGTTTGATCGAACTCGAGACTATGATCTGTGATGTTTGCACCGCGTTTCATTACTATGGGCATATAGATGTACAATCATAAAGAATGGTTATCATATGATGATTGCACTAAACAATCATCCCTCAGAATTTTTAATTGGTTCACTTATCGAGTGGATTAGTCCACACTGATGGTTGTACACCATTAGCCATTTGATCCGATACAACATGAAGGCTCTATGTAGCTGCACTGCCATTTGATTCGTTTACCTATTCCATGAAGTTCATCAGGTGGCGAGGATGCATTGTACTCGTAGATTCACTGCTCACCTATGGGCAATGATATCCTATGTGATCTAATGAGTTAATTGTAAGGTCTAAGAAATTCGAACTACGTAATCTGACTGTTTGCAATATAGGGTTTTATTTAAAATATGTGTTTATTGATTTTTATGCATTTTATTGCATGAGTATGGCATGGATTATTGGTTATTTCATATTTTCATGCATTATGGCGTTTTGATGCATTTCGCGCTAGAACGAGTAACGGAGACCGTGGATAATCAGGAAAATATTTTTATTGAATTATTATTTTTAATCATCTAATATAAGCTGTATTTGAGGGAGAATTTTGAAAATGGACCTTGGTTGGATATTTTTACTCACGGGCCGTATTTTTAATCGGTACGAAAATTTTATTTATTCGGAGGACTTTTTGAGGTTCGGGCAATATCGATTATGAGGTTCCAACTCCTAGATTCCTGCTTTAAACCATAAATAGATCTCTGAAGTTTACATACCATATGCTCACTTCCAATAGATATAAATCCTTCAGGTTGAGTGTTGCGTGTTTTCTTGATTGCTCGCAAGCACACGACGTCAAGTTATAGTAAAATGTATTTTTGAGTACAAGTGTCGATCCCACGAGGAGTGTGCATATAAACGTATATCAATGCTTGTAATTAGAATTGTCCCGAATTTATCGAGAAAATTTAGTAAAATGTTTGGTTTTCTTAAACGAATTAATTGAAAATAAAGAATTACTCTAATCACCGAGTTGAGAAATAATAGCGAGATAAAATATCTAGAGAAATGATTTCACTAAGTTTCCACGATAATTATTCCCAGTTAAATTTATATTCATGAATTTCAATTTTTTAATAGCCAAGAACACTTAATTATTTTATTCTCTCTTTCCCAAGCGACGAATAAACTGTATCATTCAAACATTCCTAACAAGAATCCAAATTTAAATGATAAATGCAAACAATGTTCTTGCCTAAGCCTCGCTAAAGTTATACACCTTCCGAACGATAAAATCATTCAACGATGCGTCTCTAATGATCTATAATCCTAGTCCCTCTCCCGAGTTGTAGAATTAATAAGACAACACACAATTTATGGCCGGTAAATTGCAGTAAAATAAACACAGAGAACAAAATTAACCAAAACGGAATCAAATCAAACAAACCATTGCGTCAAATCATCGTATCAACAAAGTTACGTCATTCTCTAGACTAGAAAATTAGTTCATGACGAATTCTAAAAATAAACAACACATGTTTCAATATTTAGACATTGAAACACTAGAAAATATAGATGCGAAAGAGTAGATTACAAATCCGAAGTGTCGTCTCAGTCCCCAGATCCGTCGTTCTTCGTATTTGTGATGGATCTTCGCTTTCTGGATCTTCGTCTCGTGGTTTCTCCTGCTCTCTTGTCTGTTTTCTCTCCAAAAGTGGCGTCGTCTTATTTTGAACCCTCGGTTTCCTTTTATTTCCGCGTCTGGGCCGTGAGTCGAAGCCCATTTAATCTTTCCTCGCCGCCACTAGCACTGCGGCGCTGAGTAAGTAGCACCTAGGCGCCCGTGCTTCGCTCCTGTAGGTGCCGCGGCGCTTGTTCTTAGCGCCTAGGCACTTGTTCTTCGGCAATGAGGCGCCGCAGTGCTTCTTGGGTAGCGCCTAGGCGCTTGTCCTTTGCATAAAAGAGCGCTGCGGCGCTTGTTGTGGCGCTGCGGCTCTCGTATATTGCAGTTTCACGCTCAAAAATACCTCTGATTCCTCTAAACCATCAACTAGTTGTTTATCCCTTGCACGACAAAAAAACAACAAAAACAGGCATACTTTTGTTCGAAACCAACATAGATCAAATGGATTAACATATAAATTAAGTGCAATTCTTGCACGTATCATTGATACATGTAAATCTCTTCCTTAATATCCCCGTTAAGAAAGGCTGTCTATACATCCATCTGTCATATCTCATAGTCATACCATGTAGCTATGGCTAACAATATCTTTATAGACTTGAACATTGCAACTGGAGAAAAGGTTTCCTCAAAGTCAACTCCTTGTCTTTGAGTATAGCCTATTGCTACCATTCGCGCCTTGAAGGTCAATACCTTCCCATCCGCCCCAAGTTTCCTCTTGTAAATCCATTTACACCCTATGGGAACAGTTCCCTCGGGTGGATCCACAAGATTCCACACTTGGTTCGAATGCATGGAATTTATCTCAGATTCTATAGCTCCAAGCCACTTGGATGAATCGGCATCAGATAACTCTTCCTTGAAGGTTATTGGATCACATCCATGGTTAGGCTCATCATGACCCTCTTCAAGAAGTAGACCATACCTCATAGGTGGTCTCGAGACTCTCTCGGATCTTCTAGGAGCCTATATCTCCTCTCTTGGCTCTTCGGGTGTGGGTTTTACAATTGTGGGTGTCTCTCAAACCTCTTCGAGTTCTATCATCTCCCTTTTTCTATCTAATAGAAATTCCATTTCCAAAAAGGTTGCATTCCTAGAAACAAACACCTTTGTTTTTTGGGGATGATAGAAATAATATTCAACTGAATTCCTTGGATATCCCACAAAGTAACATAAAATGGATTGAATATCCAACTATAGATGCGGGCAACAAATAATTCTAGGAGGGAGTTAGAAATTATGAATCGGTTTCTTTATATTATTTATCTCCCACTGTCTGCTTCACATAAGCAGGACATCCCAATATTATAAGATAAGAATATTTAGGAGGCTTACCCATCCATATCTCATATAGTATCTTATCAACTGCTTTTGAGTGGACATTGTTCAACAACAGTGCCTCTGTCTCAAGCGCATATCCCCAAAAGGATGGAGGCAACTCGTGAACCCCATCATAGACCGAACCATGTCCATCAAAGTCCGGTTAAGACGCTCCGAAACACCATTCAACTGCGGTTTAGCAGGCGGAGTCCACTGCGAGATAATCTCATTCTCTCTAAGATACTCTTGGAACTCGGCACTCAAGTACTCACCACCTCGATCCGATCAAAGTGACTTGATGCTTCGTCACAATTGTTTCTCTACTCCACTTCTGAATTCTTTGAACCTTTCAAAGGCTTCTGATCGAGCAAAACTTGCACAGTGAATAATCCCAAAATTTATTTTATAAATGAAAGCTCGATTTAAATATCGCAAGTGCACGATAGTCAAGTTATAATAAACGTAAGTAAATACGAGTATCGTTCCACAAGGACTGCGTTACACTATTTTTATTTTCAATTAAAATTTCTTTAGCAACGATAAATTGAGTTGATGATTAAACTAATGTAAAGTAAACAATTAAAATAATTAAAATGCAAAGAAAACGTGTTCAAGAACGCAATGATTAATTTGGATTAAATCAAATGAGAAATGAATTTGTTGGGAATTATCAGTTCACCTACCGCTCGTGTTTAACTAATTACACTCGACTTTTACTCGTGCGTTCGACGGAATTCCCTAGACTAATTAATATACTCTGTCGAGCTATATTAATACTAATAAAAAACATGCAGTACTCAAGTGTCCTCAAATATTTAACAGTTCAAGATTGCATTACATTCTATGGAATCCACTAGCTTTCATTCGGGTGAACTATCACTATCGACAAGTACCCAATTCCGTATATCTACTAAAATTGTAAATCCGTGGTTTATACTATTTGATCGTATTGTTAACTATTCTATCGAACTCATCAACAACATGAAATAATCAAAGGAAGTTAGCTAGGCTTCGATTGAAACACGAAAGAACAATAGCATAAACAAATCACTAATAAAAACGTCGAGAAATAATGTTCAACACCGAGTACGGGGTAGGATCCCCTCAAATCCCAACAAATCTAGAGTTTAGCTACTGAAATTCATGATAAAAACCAACAATCAATGTAAGAAATAAAATACTGAATAATGAAAATACTAAAGATGACGATGGATGACGGCCACGACGCGTGGAAATCTCGAGGTCTTCGAAATCTCCTTTGCTCCTAGCCTCCTCTCCAAGAAAAATGATGAAAAGTCTGATAAAGATCGAAAAACGGCCGCTGCTCTCGTGTGTTAGGTTATAGTGTAGGATAGAGTCCCTAGAAATTTGGAAACAAATCTTTCTCAATCTCGCTTCTCGCTAGGGCGGTATATTTTGACCGCCCTAGCGAGAGGTCCTCGAATAAGCTTCCTCGAGCATGTCCCTGGTTTCGCTGGGGCGGTCACTTTTGACCGCCCTAGCGAGACACTTGCGCAAAATAATCCTCGGCCAGACCACAATGCTCGCTGGGGCGGTCACTTTTGCCCGCCCTAGCGAGACCTCTTCGATATTATGCCAAAGTTTCTCCCACTTTTTGGTTCAATTCCTACAAAATAACCACAGAATACACGAGATTAGTCAAATGCTCAATAATGCTAAAAAATTGCAAAATTCAACTAAAACAAACTAATATGATGCATGAACGCGACTCAAAACCAACACTAAAAACACGTAAAAACGAGTTCTATCAACCCCCTCATACTAACATTTTGCTCGCCCTCGAGCAAAATAGGTTAAAGCACGAGATTCTAAACAAACAAAACAAACACAAAATACTCAAACAAGAAATAACCAACTCAAGTAAATGTCAATGGTGAGTTAACAACTGTTATGCTCATGCCTTAGTGAACTTTCCCACACACAAATTCATAATCAAGTCGAATCACAAACGAATACTCATTCTCATCTACACATAAATCTCGACACTAATTTGAACGTGTGTGTGTGTCATGATGGGCTAGTCATTCGTACTTCAAATAGATCAATCATTCGATCATGCGAGTCACTCAATTAGCACTTCAATACAAGTATCACTAGCATGCACCCCCGTGTCCATTTATCACTAACCATAATTTGAACTTTATTCGATTCTTAAGTGCAGAGAAGGGTGTCGAAAAGAAGGAAAATAAGCTCAAGTGGCTAACAGTCGGGAGTACACCGATCATTTTCATTGTGCAATCGTCAAGACTTTTCGTCTGACTTTCCTCGTCTCCTTACATCTCCCACTTTTAGTCCAGGAATAGAATTCCATTCCTTTTATTTCGGCTCCCCCTCACCTTACATCTCCACCAATTTTTTCTTTTTCGATATATATATATATATATATATATATATATTTTTTTTCATTTTATGCACAATTTTCACACGTGTACTCCCTAGGCTAAGAATATATACTTTGGATTACAGCTGGTTAGGAGTATGATATTTTAATTCAGTGCATTGAAAAAGGGGGTATATGTAAAGTTCAAGGCAAATCACATGTTCTCATTCAAGGTCCCAATTAGTGACTTATTTTCACGGGTTTACATGCTAAATAAACTCATAAATGATGCCTTTCAAGTTAACCACAAAAAACCTTCAAATTTCACCATTATTCCTACAAAATTCTAGTCCCCACACATATGTGCTCAAAAAGTTCAACTTTGTGCCAAAATTCATGCTTTAACAATCAAGAGTACCATTCATGAGGTGACCCAATCAATACTTTTGTATACTATCAATTCAACATCATCATTGGCTCATACACTATGTCTTCTCACCATAAACAACACCAAATAAAAGAAATGCAACAATTTAAAACCAATTAACTAAGCAAACAAAACAATCTACCCCCCTCATACTAGAGTTGTGCAATGCCCTCAGTGCACAAAACGAAACAAACACTAAAAACATAAAAAAACTCATGAATGTAAATGCAAAGAAAGAATATGCAAAATAAAAGGCAAGGGGAAACAGTGAACTCCCCTAATCAGAAATCGTCCTCCTCCTCATTCTCAGGCGGTGGGACTCCCTCTTCAGCCGCTGGGGGCATAGGATAATGGTATTGAAACTTGAAGGGTTGCGGGTATGCTGGTGTAGGTGGCCGGCCGGACGTGTCGATGCCCAAATGAGTTGAGATCCCCTGCACCAAGTATTCGATGTTCTGAATGTGGGCTTGATTAACGGCCTGGTACTCAGTCTGATAAGTGGCCCAAGCGCCCAATTCGTCGAGGCGATCTCGCATGGCACGGCGGCGTGGCTGCGGAGGTGGTGGTGCATGTCCTAAGGCCGGAGGTGGTTGAGCTGCTCCCCCATAATCGAAAAATACCTCCTCGGGCAGCTCAGCCTGTCTTTTCTCCCTCTTGGATCTATAAAGAGCCTCATCAATGGCTCTCATCGGCGGTAACCACTCATCATCATCTGCAAATATCACCCCCGCTCGGGCACACAGCTCAATCACTATCGTCGGAAAGTAAAAAGCCAAATTGCTGCTATTAATGCACATGTTAAGCTGTCCGAAAATGAGCCTGCCCACATCAATCACCATCCCAGTACAGATGGCATAAAGAACAACCGCCCGCTCACGCTGCACATCACTCGTATGACCGACCGGCATCAATCTCTTAGACAAGAATGCATACCACAATGCCCCCTCCACTTTCAAAAACTTTTCAAGAAAGACCGTGTAAGTCCCCGGTTGTTTCCACGTGGTGCCCGGATAACAGAGTGTGCGAATGATCAAATCATAATCCGGGTTAAGCACCCACGCCTGAAACACCGAATCGTCCACCGACGGTAAACCCAGCATATAATTGATCGTCTTGGGATCATACGGGACTAGATGTCCCCTCACAAATGCCTTCGACTCATTTCCCTCCGGAGCATTGGCATAAAATTCACGCACAATCGGAACCACTGCTGCATTCGGTTGTGCTACAAAGGCATTCCACCCTCTTCTTTCTATTTGGGACTCCGAAAATTGACCGATAAGAAACGAGCTAAATCCACGCTCAGGGATTGGTTTCCTATGTAGTCTAGCATGCTCAAATCTTTCCCTAGCTTTTTAATTCACAAACATAGATGGAGTGGAACGAGAACTAGAAGCACCCTGAGTTACCTTAGATCTTTTGGGTGCCATGTAGAGATTGGAGTGCACAAAGTATCCAACCGCCGGAAAATTGTTGAGGGTCGCCGGAGAAGCTCACCGGAATATGTGGAAGATGACCGGAGTTGCTTGAAAGACCGCCGGAGAAGAAAATCTTGTAGCCTAAATGCTTCCTCGTGGAGTGTATGGACCAAGATTGAGTCTTTGCCCTGAAAAATCACCAAATAATAAGGATTGAGTACAAAAGATGGAGGGGGTGCCGAAAATCGGAGGGGAGGAGTAGGGTTCGAAGTGGGGAGGAAAAGAGAAGAGGAAAGTATTTATAATCTGCGCGACTCGCTAGGGCGGTAAAAACAGACCGCCCGAGCGAGAAGTTTTCGGAAAAAAAAATTTTTTGTTAATCTGTGCAACTCGCTAGGGCGGTCAAAATCGACCGCCCGAGCGAGAAGTTTTCAGGGAGAAAAATTTTTTTAATCTGCGCGACTCGCTATGGCGGTATATTTTTCCCGCCCTGGCGAGAAGTTTTCGCAAAAGGCTTTTCTTTAAAAACGAGTACCCGCTGGGGCGGTCAAAACTGACCGCCCGAGCGAGAAGTGTTCGGGAAAAAATTTGAATGCAATGCCATGCAACTACCTAAATGCAAATGATGCGATTAATAACTAAAAAAAAAAAAAAAAAACTATAATCAAAATCAAAATAAGGAGTAGAAGTAGTTCTCAATTTATAGTCTAGAGCTCGACTCTTCACCCATGTCCTCAATGACTGTCATGGAGCCGAGTGACTCCAATTTGTGGCTCAATTGTGCCACCGATATAGTGCTTCAATCTTTGAGCGTTCACAGTAAATGTCCCGTCCTTGCCATCATGCAACACCACTGCACCCGATGGGAACACCTTGGCTATAGTGAATGGTCCTGACCACCTTGACTTTAGCTTGCCCGGAAAGAGTCGTAAGCGAGAATTGTATACCAACACCGCTTCACCCACTTTGAATTCCCTTCTTATAATGTGTTTGTCATGGGCTCGTTTGGTGCGTTCCTTGTATGATAGTGCAAGATCATAAGCTCTTCCCCGAAACTCATCTAATTGATTCAACTGCAGCAATCGTTTTTCACCTGCAAGAGCAAAATCAAAGTTTAGTGCTTTGGTCGCCCAATATGCTCTATGCTCTAATTCGACTGGTAGATGACATGCTTTACCAAAAAGCAACCTATATGGTGTAGTGCCTATAGGTGTTTTAAAAGAAGTACGATACGCCCAAAAAACATCATCTAACCGAATGGACCAGTCCTTCCTATTCACATTAACCGTCTTCTCTAAAATCCTCTTAATTTCTCGATTGGATACTTCAACTTGTCCACTAGTTTGGGGATGGTATGGAGTGGAAACTTTGTGGGTGACACCATATTTGCCCAACAGTTTATCAAAAATTTTGTTGCAAAAATGGGTGCCACCATCACTTATTATTGCACGTGGTGCACCAAATCGATTAAAAATATGTTTCTTCAAAAATTTTAACACCACTTGTGCATCATTAGTGGCACAAGCCTATGCCTCCACCCATTTAGATACATACTCCACTGCCACCAGAATAAATTTCTTTGCAAAAGACGCAGGAAAAGGACCCATAAAATCAATCCCCCACACATCAAATATTTCACACTCAATAATGTTATTTAAAGGCATCTCATGACGGTTGGAAATATTACCTGTGCGTTGGCATCTATCACAATTGAGAACATACAAACGAGAATCCTTAAAAAGAGTTGGCCAATAGAAGCCACATTCAAGTACCTTAGATGCCGTCCGTATGGGTCCAAAGTGACCACCTACCTCACGGTCATGACAATGGTTTAGAATTTGATTGGTTTCCTCCTCTGCCACACATCTTCTTATCATGGAGTCTGCACAAATCTTAAACAAGAACGGTTTCTCCCAAAAATAATATTTCACGTCTGAAAAGAATTTCTTTCTTTGGTGAAACAATAAATTAGGTGGAGGTGTGCCAGTGACAAGAAAATTTGCAAAATCGGCATACCAAGGTTACGCATTTACCTCAAGCAATTGTTCATCAGGAAACCAGTCATCTATATCATCGTCACTGCCCTTAATTTCAACATGCTCAAGCCTAGACAGGTGGGGTCAGCAACTACATTTTCCACACCCTTTTTATCTCGAATTTCGAGATCAAATTCTTGCAATAATAAAATCCACCTAATTAACCTAGGTTTCGCATCTTTCTTAGCAAGCAAGTATTTTAGGGCAGAATGATCTGTATACACAGTTACTTTAGACAGAACAAGGTATGAATGAAATTTGTCAAAAGCAAATACTATAGCAAGCAATTCCTTTTCAATAGTAGCGTAATTCAATTGAGCATCATTTAAAGTCTTACTTGCATAGTAGATGGTATGAAATACCTTGTTCTTCCTTTGACCCAGCACCGCACCAACAGCTGTATCACTAGCATCGCACATCACCTCAAACGGTAGCTCCCAATCAGGGACAGTCAGAACAGGTGCTGTCACCAAGCTTTCCTTGAGTATCTCGAATGCATGTAGACAAGTAGAATCAAAATTAAATTCAGCATCTTTCATCAACAAAGAGGATAAAGGTTTAGCAATTTTGGAAAAATCTTTAATGAAACGCCTATAAAAACCAGCATGCCCTAGGAAACTTCTAACTCCTTTTATTGATAAAGGTGGGGGTAAGTTTTTGATTACTTCCACCTTGGCTTTGTCAACCTCAATTCCATTCTCCGATACTTTGTGTCCTAACACAATCCCCTCTTGAACCATAAAATGACATTTCTCCCAATTCAACACCAAATTGCTCTCCTCACATCTAACTAACACCAAGTTCAAATTCTCTAAACATTCATTAAATGAGGAGCCAAAAATAGAGAAGTCATCCATAAAGATTTCAAGGAAATTTTCAGTCATGTCATGAAAGATAGCGGTCATGCATCTTTGAAATGTTGCAGGTGCATTGCATAAACCAAAGGGCATACGCCTAAACGCAAAAGTACCATAAGGGCAAGTGAAAGTAGTTTTCTCTTGGTCCTCATGTGCAATTGTGATTTGATTGTATCCCGAGTATCCATCTAAAAAGCAATAAAATTCATGACCTGCTAATCGTTCAATCATTTGATCGATAAATGGCAAGGGAAAGTGATCTTTACGGGTTGCATAATCTATGCATACACGCCAACCCGTAACAGTTCTAGTGGGAATCAACTCATTTTTTTCATTAGTAATAACAGTAATCCCACCCTTTTTAGGCACACATTGTACAGGACTTACCCACGCACTATCAGAGATAGGATAGATAATACCTGCATCCAGAAGTTTAATTGTTTCAGCTTTTACTACCTCTTGCATCTTTGGATTGAGTCTCCTTTGTGGTTGTGCTAGAGGTGAGTATTTATCTTCCATCAGAATTTTGTGCATGCAGATCGAAGGACTTATCCCTTTTATGTCCGAAACCTTCCAAGCGAACGCTCCTTTATGCTCCTTGAGAACTCCCAAGAGCTTACTCTCCATATCATCTGTCAAAGAAGAGGAAATAATAACAGGCAATTTATTATTTTCTCCTAGATATACGTACTTGAGATGTGGAGGTAATGGTTTGAGCTCCAAAGTAGGTGGCTCCTCTAGGCTTGACTTTTGAGGCATTAAATCTTTTCTGTCTCCCAATTCCTCTAGTCTAAGCCTCACTTGCTTTCTCCAAGGTGGAATGACATTCAAATGAGCTACCATCTCCATCTTTTCCTCGTCTAGCTCGTCCTTCTGCTTTTCAGTAGTGAGAGTGGCCTCCAATGGTTCTTTCAATCCATCCTGAATAAAATCACAAACAAGCGAATCCAAGACATCAATACGAAAGCAACTATCATTGTGCATTGTGTGCTTGAGAGTATTGAAAACATCAAAAATAATTTCTTCTTCTCCAACTCTCAGTCTCAATTTCCCCTCCTCAACATCAATCAGTGCTTTCCCTGTAGCCAGAAAAGGTCTCCCTAGGATTAAAGGCATCTCTAAATCTTCCTCCATGTCAAGTACCACAAAGTCTGCAGGAAAAATAAACTTATCCACTTTCACCAGAACATCTTCGATAATCCCATGTGGATACTTGACAGATCTGTCAGCCAGCTGCAACGACATCCTAGTTGGCTTGGGTTCACCTAATCCCAGTCTCCTAAACACAGAAAAAGGCATCAGATTAATACTCGCACCAAGATCACATAAAGCTTTATGAAAATTAATGTCACCAATAATGCAAGGTATCGAGAAACTCCCTGGATCTTTTTGCTTCGGAGGCATCTTGTTTTGAACTAAAGCGGAGCAATTTTCGGTCAAATTCACCGTCATATGATCTTCTAGCTTCCGCTTATTTGCTAAGATATCTTTCAAGAATTTTGCATAACTTGGCATATTCAATAAAGCATCAGCAAAAGGAATGTTAATATGCAATTTTTTAAATATCTCAAGAAATTTACCAAATTGTGCATCTAATTTAGCTTTCTTCATTGCTGCAGGAAAAGGTGGAGGGATAACAATTTTATTCTGTGCAATAGGTGTAGATGTAGAGTTAGAAGACTTACCTCCTCGATTTTTCACCTCATCCTCACCGTGCTTGGTCTTTTCCTCATTAGACCCGAGTGTTTTTCCACTACGCAATTCCACCGCCTTCACATGTTCTCTTGGGTTAGTTTCCGTGTTGCTTGGTAAAGTTCCTTGCTCCCTATTAGCAATCAACTTAGCCAATTGTCCAAGTTGATTCTCTAACCCCTTTATGGATGCATCTTGGTTCTGAAATCTCGTCTCTGTTGCAGAAATAAATTTAGTCATCATTTGCTCTAAATTGGACTTCTCCTCCCGAGACGGTTCTGGCTTGAATCCTTGGTGCATCACATATGGTGGACCTCTTTGTTGGCGATGTTGGTTGTTTTGACCTCCCCATGAAAAGTTTGGGTGATTCCTCCATCCCGGATTATATGTGTTCGAGTAAGGGTCATTTCTAGGACGGTTCTGGAATCCCACTTGTTTTACCGGTGCTCCCTCAGGCACATAGAATGGGTTGCCATCTTGGCAATCCTGCACATCATGCTCACCTCCACACTTATCGCAAAAAATTTCTTGCAGACGCATAGCCGACCCACTCATGCTCATCCCATCAATCTTTCTATTCAAAGCCTCTAACTGTGCTGAAACCGCCGACAAATCATTAACTTGATTAACTCCAGCACCTCGTCTTTGCCTATCAGACTGAGGATGATAGCTACTAGCAGCCATCTCCTCCAATAACTCATATCCTTCCTCCGCCGTCTTTCTCAGTAAGTTACCACAGGCAGCAGCATCTATCATAGTACGGTTAGGAGTAAGCAGACTGTAGTAGAAAGTTTGAACAACTAACCCAAGAGGCAGCTCATGGTGTGGACATCTCCTCAACAAGTCCTTGTAGCGCTCCCATGCCTCGTAAAGTGACTCTTGCTCATATTGAGCAAAAGTAGTAATGTCGGCTCTGAGCTTCATAGTCTTCGACGGAGGAAAGTACTTGATCAGGAACGCCTTTGCCATATCTTCCCATGTAGTAATAGACCCTACAGGCAAACAGTTTAACAACGACTTAGCTTTATCTCTCAGTGAAAATGGAAATAAACGCAAACGAATAGCGTCATCAGACACGCCATTAAACTTAATAGTATCAGAAATTTCAAGAAAGTCAGCTATATGAGAATTAGGTTCGTCAAGTGCACTTCCCCCAAATTGGACAGTGTTCTGAATCATCTGAATGATAGCTGGCTTGATCTCAAACTGATTAGCTCGGATGACTGGTCTTACGATGCTTGGACGTGCTCCATCAAGAGACGGCTGTGCATAATCCAACATCGGTATACGCCTTGGCTCCTCTCTTTGTTGATCGCCTTCCATTCTTTCCTTCGCTCTTTGCTGCTGTAGTCGACGTCTAACTGTGCGTTCGATCTCGGGGTCAAAAGGCTCAAGCTTAAACTCGAGTGATCTTCGCATGCACCACAAGAAAAATCTGCAACACAATGAGAGTATCAAATAACAATAAAATAAATAATACTAAAGAATTTAACTGAAAAATAAAAAATTGTGAATCAACAGTCCCCGGCAACGGCGCCAAAAACTTGATCGAGCAAAACTTTCACAGTGAATAATCCCAAAATTTATTTTATAAATGAAAGCTCGATTTAAATATCGCAAGTGCACGATAGTCAAGTTATAATAAACGTAAGTAAATACGAGTATCGTTCCACAAGGACTGCGTTACACTATTTTTATTTTCAATTAAAATTTCTTTAGCAACGATAAATTGAGTTGATGATTAAACTAATGTAAAGTAAACAATTAAAATAATTAAAATGCAAAGAAAACGTGTTCAAGAACGCAATGATTAATTTGGATTAAATCAAATGAGAAATGAATTTGTTGGGAATTATCAGTTCACCTACCGCTCGTGTTTAACTAATTACACTCGACTTTTACTCGTGCGTTCGACGGAATTCCCTAGACTAATTAATATACTCTGTCGAGCTATATTAATACTAATAAAAAACATGCAGTACTCAAGTGTCCTCAAATATTTAACAGTTCAAGATTGCATTACATTCTATGGAATCCACTAGCTTTCATTCGGGTGAACTATCACTATCGACACGTACCCAATTCCGTATATCTACTAAAATTGTAAATCCGTGGTTTATACTATTTGATCGTATTGTTAACTATTCTATCGAACTCATCAACAACATGAAATAATCAAAGGAAGTTAGCTAGGCTTCGATTGAAACACGAAAGAACAATAGCATAAACAAATCACTAATAAAAACGTCGAGAAATAATGTTCAACACCGAGTACGGGGTAGGATCCCCTCAAATCCCAACAAATCTAGAGTTTAGCTACTGAAATTCATGATAAAAACCAACAATCAATGTAAGAAATAAAATACTGAATAATGAAAATACTAAAGATGACGATGGATGACGGCCACGACGCGTGGAAATCTCGAGGTCTTCGAAATCTCCTTTGCTCCTAGCCTCCTCTCCAAGAAAAATGATGAAAAGTCTGATAAAGATCGAAAAAACGGCCGTTGCTCTCGTGTGTTAGGTTATAGTGTAGGATAGAGTCCCTAGAAATTTGGAAACAAATCTTTCTCAATCTCGCTTCTCGCTAGGGCGGTATATTTTGACCGCCCTAGCGAGAGGTCCTCGAATAAGCTTCCTCGAGCATGTCCCTGGTTTCGCTGGGGCGGTCACTTTTGACCGCCCTAGCGAGACACTTGCGCAAAATAATCCTCGGCCAGACCACAATGCTCGCTGGGGCGGTCACTTTTGCCCGCCCTAGCGAGACCTCTTCGATATTATGCCAAAGTTTCTCCCACTTTTTGGTTCAATTCCTACAAAATAACCACAGAATACACGAGATTATCAAATGCTCAATAATGCTAAAAAAATTGCAAAATTCAACTAAAACAAACTAATATGATGCATGAACGCGACTCAAAACCAACACTAAAAACACGTAAAAACGAGTCCTATCAGCTTCAGATTTGTATTTCATCAAATACACATACCCATACCTCGAAAAGTCATGTCCATGCTTAGTGGTAATGCTAAGTGGACTGCACACATCGGTATGGATCAAATCCAATAATCCTTTGGCAAGCTCCGCGTGGCCCTTGAAGGGAATTTTGGTCATCTTTCCTTTTAGACAAGATTCACAAATCGTGAGAGAATTAATATCAGACATATCAAACATGCCTACTCCCACTAGCTTGTTCATCATACTTAGGGAAATATGTCATAAACGAGCATGTCATAATTGTGCCAAATTTAGAGTATCTTGTTTTCGTTTTTTTTTTGTTTTTATTGCTTGGATATTGTTTAGTGGAATATCTTTCAATTTTAAGTTATAGAGATTGTTTTCAAGTTCTCCAATACCAATTAAACATTCATTCTTGTAATTTTGCAAACACCTTTGCTAAATAAACAAGAATATCCATTTTTATCAAGCATAGAGATGGAAACAATGTTTTTCACCTAATCAGGTACAAACAAAAAATATCTTAAAATCAACTTAAAATCATTGTTCAAAAGCAATTAAACATCTCCAATAGCCTTGGCATCAACTCTTGCTACATTGCCCATCCTCAAGAAGGTTTCACCTTCCCGTAGTCTCCTACTTCTTCCCATCACCTGCAAATCATTACAGAGATATGAGCCATAGCCGGTATTTAATACCCAAGAAATAGAGTTAATTGAAACGTTTATTTCAATGTAGAACATACCATTTCCAGAATCTTTCTGGGAAAGATATTCTCTGCAGTTACGCCTCCAATGTCCATGCTTCTTGCAGTAATGACAGTCATCAGCAGTCTTGTAAGCCTTAACCGGTATGGCTGCCACAGCGGGACTCGGAGTTTTCCTCTTCAAGGGCTCATTCTTCTTGAACGTTGGAAAGAACGCTTCTTTCCCTTACCATGTGGACCAGTCTTCGTACCAGATGAAGAACCCATATAAAGAACCAACTTCTCTTTCTTGATGGTGGACTAAAAGGTAACAAGCATATTCATCAACTCCTCAAGGGTAGGCTCCAGCTTCTTCATGTTGAAATTAACCACAAAAAGATCAAATAAGCTAGGCAGCGACAAGAGCAACACGTCAGTGGTCAACTCCGAAGGCAACGTAAGATCCATGCCAACGAGCTTGTCCTTAAGCCCAATCATCTTTAGGCCATGCTCATGGACCGAGGACCCATCTCGCATGCGTAAAGTGATCAGCTCCTTGACGGTAGCATGCCTAAGAGGCCGTGTTTGCTCACCAAAGAGCTCCTTGAGATGCAAATGAATGTCAGGAGCACTCTTTGCATCCTCAAAACACCTCTGCAGCTCATCCTTCATAGAAGCCTGCATATAACACTTGGCTTTCAATTTATGGTCACACCAATCCTTGTAAGTCTGCAATTCCTCAGGAGTGCAGCTAGTCGGAGCCTCAACATGGGGCGACTCAGTAAGTGTATATGCTATCCTTTCCGAATTCAAGACGATTTTCATATTTCTTAGCCAATTGAGGTAATTATGTCCAGTTAAAACGTGTTTGTCGAGTATTGTAGATAATGGGTTGCGAATCGAAGACAATTGTCAAATTTGTACTGAAAAGTAAAAAAAGATAAATGTTAATGACTATTTTAAAATATTTAGTAAGATATAAGGTATATACTTTTACTTCATAAATTTGCACTCCAACTGTTTTGACATTTTTCACTACCCTCTAGTGAAAACGGTAATCCCCTTTCCTCAGTAGGTACGTAAGGTCCAATTAGCAAATTATGATCCCGAATAATATCAGCCAATCATAATTCCTAAAAGGTAGTTTCCAATTGCATCTCCATGCAACTTTTTACGTAAAATTTTGTCTCACGTTTGATTATGACCCAATAATATGACGTCGTTCATCTTTACATGTCAAGCCTTACCTGTAACGCCCCGAAAATTTAAAGGTCCACGCGAACCAAATACACACAAGTTATTAAATTCCTTTGTATTTTACTTAAATGTTTTAATTGCATGGATTAAATTTGTTGCGCATATTAGCATGTTTAAAATATATTTTTTTACATGGTTGCATTAAAATGTATTTTTAAAGGTTATTCGAGTTGCGATCGAAGAACGGAGACCAAGGGTGAAAAATAGAAAAAAATTTATTGGTTAATTATTTTTAATTATATAAATTAAGGGTGATGCTTTTACTTATTTTTGAAAATATGGGGTTTTGAGGTGATTTTATACGCCGAGACGTAATTTTTATCAGTGTTGGTTTTTCAACAAAAATGCGAATGTTTTGGCAACCCGGTTAATAAATTCACAAACTTTACAAAAAAAATTATTTTAAACAAACACTAATGGGTTAAATGAGCTTAATGAACATTGTTAATGGGACTAATCTAGCAATTAGTGTTTGGTTAGGATTTATTTTATATTTAAAGTTCCAAACCCCACCCCTTGCCCTCATAATCCCACGCCCCACTCCCATTTTCAATCAAAACACCGCCCTTTACAAATGTCACGGCAGACACATCAAAATTTGAAGGAAATGCATTGAATTGCTAGAGTTTTCAAAACTGTCGTCTCCTCGTCGTCGTTTTCAATCGTCAACGGTTATTCGTGCGTAAAATACGCAAAGGCACGCCATATTCTTCTTTTTACTCATCATTCACACCATAGTAATTATTTAAAATCGGTTTGCATGGAAAAAAGTTGCAACATGAAATATTTTCGGTTTTATGTCATATGCCAATTTTAAGGCTTGAATTTGAGGAAAAATCATGTTTGTTATGTTGTTAAAGGGTCTGCCATGATTAGGAATTGTCAGGGGTTGTTTTTACATGTTTTAAAGAGTCCTAAATCACAAATCATACTGCACACGTACGTAGCAGAAGCTGGAAACCGTAGGCATCAATTCAGAGAGGAACCGTGGGTTTGGTTTGGCTTGTTCTTAATGCTATGGCTCGGTTTCTATGCATGGGGTCACAGGGCTAGCCAGGGACGTGGTTGAGTCTAGGGAAGAGTCCTAGCCACGCTAGGACTCGTATATCAGGGGCTAGGAGGAGTCCTAACCAACTAGGGCTTTACCTGAGGCGCACATGGGAGTCGCGCACTTGCAGCAGCGCGCAAGGGGCTCAGGGCCTCGGCCAGGGGGCTCGGGCTGGGCTAGGACATGGGGTTAGGGTCCTAGGAAGGTTCTTGAGAGGTTGGTTTAGGGGCTGGGCTCGTTGGTCAGGTCATAGGCACAAAAACGTTGAGTTAAAACGCATTAAAAATGATTAATTAGAGAATAATTAAAATGTCTAGTATTTAAGCTAAATAAAATTATGAGAATTTTAATTTAAGCTTAAATAATTATTTGGGACATGTTATAGTCAAGAAAATTAAGAAAAAGTCAAAAACGTGAAATTTTATGTCTAGGGGTAAAACGGTAATTTTACACCCGAAAATTAGTAAACGTCATGGCAGTGCTCTGAATCCTGTTTTATATGCTAATAAGATTATTTTAAATGTTTTTGAATTTTATAATGTTGAAATATTTATTTCAAACGTTAATGAATTTTTATGATGAAACGATAAAGTTAAAAGATATGTTGCATGCTTGTTTTTAAAAGAAAAAGATATTGAATGCATGATTTTTATAAAGTGATAAAAATGTAAAATATTTGAGGAGGTGCAATAATTGTGACTATTGAGGATATGAATGGGGATATCGTGAGGGTAAAGGCCCTAGAGGCAGCCCATTTATGGGAGAAGGCCCCAGAGGGAGCCCGACGATCGTATTTCCATTCGATTAGGATAGGCCAAGGCTCAGTTGAAGGGTGAGAGTGTCGCTGATGGCCCCGTTGTCCAGTACTATGGTTATATGTAGATGGATCCATCGACTTTATGAGGAAAAGGAATGTCACGATTAACGATCTGAATCCAATAAAAAGGAAAAATGTATATGCTCAAGATGAAAGGATATATGATATGAAAGGATAAAAAGGAAAATGTTGATGTTTAAGTTATGCATGATCATATAGATATGTTTATGAGGATATGAAAAGGTTTACGAAAATGTTTATGAAATTGTTTATGTTTAAAGTTGATGCATCATTATGAAAATATTTTTATTTAAAGTTTATGCATCATGAAAATGTTTACGAAAATGTTATGTTTAAAATTTAAGCATCTTCATGAAAACGATATTTTAAGTACAAGTATTTTCACTGTTATATGTGATCTGTATATGTAGTACTTGTTATCAAGATTATGGTGTGTTGAGTCTTTAAAACTAGGTGTGATTGATGCAGATGATTATGATAATAATGTTAATGGAGGTCTTGATGGTTGATCTGACTGGACTGAAGGTGCACATAACCCGAGGACCGACGCTAGTTTTCCGCACTAGTTATGAATTATGATTTAAGATTATGTTAAAGATATTTTATGACTTTTATTTTTTTATGAGTTTTTTTGAGAGGTTATAGTATGTGCTATACTTTTTAAATAATGTTTTTAGGTTGGTAAAACGTTTGACGATTTTATACTTTAAACTATTTCATTTGGATTTTTAAATTTCAGTTGGTTGGGATATTTCAAAATGCTGTCAAGGTAATTTTAAAGTGTCAGTTGGTTGGGTTATTTCAATATATATATATTTTGAATTATGGAGATTAAGGAGAAAAAAAATTCTAATACTTTTTAAGTAAAACGAATAGCATACGTTTCATTACCCGTTGATGTTGAACCTTAATGGACGGTCGCCATGAGTTCCATCAATAATATGAGCCGAAATCATGAAAGTTCCACGTAGTTGACATCACCATGTCAATGGATAACCAAGTTTTCGGTGTCTAGGGCTCCCTCAATAATATGAGCCGAGCACTGAACACGAGTAGCATTCATCATGCATCCATTGTCGATGGAAAACATGAAAATTATAAACACCTTTATAATTCCCTTTCTCGGGCTTGTATTAATTTTGAATCTTATTCAAAATGAGGGTTTTTAATTTTGAAAGGTCTCATCGTTAATTTTTTGTTTAAAAGCTCGCCATGTTTGATTGTATGTTTGCCGGATTCATACAACTTTGTTATTATCATAATAATAACGCACATCCTCATTATTTATAATATAACGTGCATATATTATAAACAGTAAATTAAACAAGGATGATTAATCGCCCCAAAAGCTAATGGCTCGTGTGAGCCAAACACGGGCCTAGGTCCAACCCTAGGGAATGCATGGGATGCAAATGCACAATTACATAAACCTCCAATATTTACATGTCTTCGATCTTCATAATCATCATGGCCCACCATCTTCCAATCTTGATCTTCCACTATACTAATATTTATAAAAAAATATCCATGAAAAATAGAGATACATCTTATGGCGTGAGAACGGGCTATAAACCAAGCCCACTTAAAAATTGCTAATTATTACAATCATTCAACACAAAATATCCTAGCATACACCTAGCGAATTGGGCTTGGGCTTTTGATCATCCTTCATGCATAAAATCACATATCATACACCATCAATTATTTATCACAATAATAAATTGATCCATTATTATATATCTTGATCCAATCACTAACCGCCATGAATATAAATTAAAGCAACAAAGTAAACAAACTCATTTGTTTACTTTCTAATTAATTTATTTATAACCGAATTTCTTGTAAATCATCATTTACTATAAATAATTAAAGTCCAACTTCAATTATTTATTTTATATAAAATATGTACAAATTTTGTAGATTTAAAATTAAGGGCCCAATAAGACATTTTTCACCAAAAATATTTTGCCCAATTTAAATTTCTCAAATTATGTTGACCATCTAATAGCCCAACAACTCAAGGCCCATGACACTTTGATATTCCAAAACACTTTTTGAAACCCTAGTCATCATCGTCGTTGCCGAATTCCGGCCAACATGCACCAATTTTTTAATATATTTAAAATAGGGGGTTCGGGCAGCCCCAAGGGTTGCCCTTGCTGCCAAATATGGGTAGCAACATGCTACCCGAAAATGGCCTCGGCTTGTAGCAATGATTATCTCATGCGGTTAGAAATTGTACTAAATATAATATCATGTATTTGCTACACAAAATAGTAACCTTAGCTCATGATACCAGTTGAAAGGGGATCGGTTACGGTGCTCGGAAGCGCAACGGAATTTTCGAAAATCATGTTTTTATATATGAAAACCAAGCACCCACTAGTGTATGTAGCAAATACCAAAAATACAAAATGTCATACATAGAGTGTTCTACAAATTTTATCTATCAATCACAAAGGATTGATGATGCCTTCAACTAAGTTGTTAAACAACTTAGCTCTTCAATGGGTAGACAATCTACAAGCTTCCTATGAGCACTTTTTGCTCAAAAATCAAGCTCACCACCAACAAGAAAGATCCCCTCTAATTTTGCACTGGAAAAATTAGAAAATTAGAGAATTTTTCTTTGAGGAGGATATGTTTTTCTCAACACTTGAAGAAGTAAAAATTGAAGAATGAATGAGGACAAGTTTCGGCCATGAGGGGTGTGGGAGAGAGAAGAAGGACTTTTATTGGTGCTTGAAAAAGGTAAAAGTTGCATGTGCATGTCATGCCTAGTTTATTGAAAAAAATTGTCTCCAATCTTTCACCTCCCAAGCATGCAATTTTATTTGGGCTTGTAACAATTACCAAGCCAATGGAATTTTATTTAATTATCTGAAACACATTTGAGACCATTTAAACTTTACTTTATTTTATTCAGGCCCACTAGTTGAATAATTATGTTCTGTTGGGCTCTACAAGGCCCAATATTATTTAATTAAATCATCACTTGAATTAATTTAATCATTCGGACTCTACTAGGTCCACTAGTGTTTAATTAATTCAACACTTGAATTAATTAATTTAGTCCATGATAATGTTTATGAAAATCACAATTTTCAAATACATTATTTATTTGAGGCATTTTTTAATTTAGGACACTTCCACAAATTAAAAGTTAAATTCCCATAATCTTCTTATAGAAGTCATACTTCTATTTTTATTAACGCTTATAAACTCCTTTATAAGTCGTTCAACACATTAAACTATTTTTCTTGTCAACAGGATCTAGAAAGTTATCACTTGTGTGGCCCTCAATGGTTCATTGATACAACTATCAGTGGGTTCACATCTCAATGTGATTCGGACTAAACATGTCCTTATATGAGCATGCCTCAATTGCTCCATTCTTACTTATCAACTCCTTGATAATAAGAACGTTAGATCTCAAGTCTGATAGTACCCAACCAATCATGTTAAACGCCTAGCAGCATCACTTACATGATTCCCTAGGTATCAAATGATAGTGCCTGCAAGAATCATTCTATTATGATTAGCGTACAGTACGGTCCTTTCATCTCATATATCCCGATCGATTCGACAACTATTGGTAAATCGAGAGCTGTCAAAGAATCGATATTATGTGTCATGTCGTAGTTGCATCGATGGTGTAATCTAAGAAACCCCTTTCTTAATTACCACCAACACTCTGATCAGAGATTTCAAACTACTTACACATGAGATCACATAGGATATCCATACCCGAAGGTAAGCGGTGAATCCCCGACTACAATGCATCGACTCCTATATGTTTCGACAGAACACCCAACCTTGCCACCTAATGACCCCATATGAGTCGGTAAACAAGTAAAAGTGCAATGCTAGCATGTAGAGTCACAATGTTGTCCCGAGTCATAAGGAATAATGGTGTACAACCATAAACTAGGACGTTTCCACTCGATAAGTGAGAACCACTTGGAAAGTCCTTTATGGAGGGTTGTTCAGTGCACTCTACAAAGAGCACCTATCTACATGCTCGGACATCACAATGTCCCCTACCAATGAAACATGGTACTCACATCGCAGATACTAGTCTCAAACTCAAGCGGCCTTTATCCTTCTTAATGGAGGCCTAATCGACTAGGAACTGTTTATAATATACAGTATTCCAAATATGAGTTTCATGTTACTCATCATATAAGCATCTCATATTCTTTCTACTATTTGTATATTCAAGGACTTTATCTATGCAACAAGCATGGGTATATAGATAAAGATGTGCCAAAACAATAATTTCAAATATTATTAAAATAAAGATTGTTTATACATAGAGTTTAAACATGAACCCTCGGCCAACACTTGGCTCGGGGCACCTATTCTAACATGGATTCGATTGGGGGTCGAGAACAGCGAAGGCCATAGGGTTGGTCTTGTATGCGTGAGTCAAGTGTGGTTGGATCAGAGGATTGGAGCGTTGTCGGGGCTGGTTTGGGTTAGTTAGGAGTAGGGTAGAAGGTGGCATCGATGTGTTTGGACATTTTTCTGTCGTGGGGCTAGCGCCGCGGCACTGCACTTTAGGCGCCGCAGCGCTTGGTCTTTGATCATGTAGCACTGTAGCGCTGATGTCAGGCGCCTAGTCGCTAACCAATCGAGTGCCTAGGTGCTAATTAAGCGCCACAGTGTCAGCGCCTAGGTGCTAGTCCAGGGTTTGAGGAACTTTTAGTTTAAGCACTATTGGTTCATTTGGGTATTGGTATGTTGTTATGACCGAGAATAGTGAGGATTCGATTGGGTCATATGAGGTGGGATTATGAATATTCTTTGAATTTGGTTTAAAGGTGGTCGTCTTCGGGTCGAGTTAGTAGTATTGGCGCACGTTTTGACATGTTTTAAATGTTTTATGTTATCATGAATATGACTTTTTATGTAAATATGGATAATACGCTGCATGCTTTATTATAAGAAAAACTTATGTATATGTATGATTTTATTAAGTAATGAATATGATGAGATGTTTTGAAGGATGGGAGTTGGTTGTGACTAATACCATGACACGACGAAATGTAAGACAAGGGCTCAGTGGACGGGTAATGTTGTCGTTGATGTCCCCGTCGTTGGGTACCATGGTTACACATAGATGGATCCATCAACTAACACGATGATACGAAAGTCACAACTAATGAACAGAATTCAAATTAAGAAAAACAAACACGTAAATGTTGTTATGATGTGATATGATGAAAATATTTTTGCTTCAACAGGTTATGATTATGCATACGACTTTTACGATCATGAAATGTATTTTCATTATAGTACTTTTCATTGTTGCTTGTTATGTATATGTACTCGTTATAAAATTATATGTGTGCTGAGTTTTTAGACTCACTTGGTGTGAATGATGCAGTTGAGCATATCGATGGGGAGGCTGGAGGCGTCGAAGACTGAATACGTGGGGTTGGATGTGCGCACACTAACCCGAGAACCTTATTTCTTCCGCACATCATGTTTATGAGATAGGAATGTGTTGAAACATTTCATTGTCGCAATCTTGATTTTGATGTTAACATAACTTGTTATTTTGATTCTAATGATTTTACCTAGGTGCGCAGAAACTGGAACTGATCAAGATTCTAACTAATCAGTTATCGAGCCAAAACTGAAGCTATCGAGAAGAAAACTGAAAGCGCCAACTGATCGCCCAAACAGAACCAGTTCAACTGATGTATCAAAAGATCATTTCAACTGATTCTCCAACTGATAGGCAGTTCAGCAGAAGACCTTCAAAAGCCTGGTCAGCTGATGAAGAGCTCAAATGGTGAAAAGTTAAGCTGACCAGTTCAATTGAAGCAGAAAAATCAGTTCAGCTGACAAGCCAACTGATTTTACCAAACCAGTTCAAGATCAGTTCAACTGACTAGTTCATAAGACAGTTAGGAATCAATCAGTTTGCAGAATACGACAACTTACTCAATGGAATCTAGTTGTGCGCACTGAGGAGAAGCTTTTGTCCAGTCAAAGGACAATAATAGATGTTGTACTAGTGTTTAAAGCCAAAAAGTTCCAGAATGGCTGTCGGAAAGTACAAGACAAATATCGAGGAACGGATTCAAACTGTAACATTCATATTTGACGAGTTTTGTGTACGGTCACATTTCCTCTATAAATACTAGACCAAGATCATCAATATAGATGTGGAAAACACAAAAGTCTGTGAAGATCAAAAAAAGAAAAAGAAAAAGGGCATGCCAATTGCTTAGTCTAGAAGAAAAATTCTCAGTGTGTGAAAACACTTTCGTGTTGTATTCATAGTTTAGTTTTCAAACACTCACACACACAATCACTCACACAATCATAAAATTGGGCGTAGTGATAAGTTGAGCGAGTCTTACACAAAGACAATAAACTTGTGTATGTAATCTCTGACACATAGATGTTAAACAAGTGTTGGCTGGAAGGTGCTGTCTTCAGTCTAGACTAGAAGTTCAGTTAGGCAGTAGGGTAAGTCCTAAATTGAGTAGGTTTGTACAAATCTTTGTATAAATCAAAGCCTTCTAGTAGAACATACCCGAGGTGGTAGAAGGGGCGACGTAGGAGTAGTTGAAGTCTCCGAACATCCATAAACATATCGTGTGTACTTAATGTGAGGCCCGGGGCCGAAGAGGACGGGGGGTGATCGTAGGTGCCATGAGGTTGCACGGACAATGAGCGGCTCCTGGCAGGCTTCTAGGTGGAGGGAACATGAATGAACCGATTCCACACCGGAATGAGAGGGATTCCGAGACTGTTCAATGTAATGGACTGTACAGTTGAAGAGGGCTTAAAAGATTTGGTATGTACTACTCATATCAAGAAGGTGCATCTTCTTTTCGGTAGCTCATCACATAAGAACTCCAAAGTTAAGCGTGCTTGACTTGGGGCAATTCTGAGATGGGTGACCTCCTGGGAAGTTTTCTAGGGTGCGTGTGAGTGAGGACATAGGTACGCTGGAAAGACTTGTCTTGATACAGTGAGCACAGTCGTCGAATCTGGGGCATTTCAGTTGGTATCAGAGCCGACCTCTCTTAGTACGGTATGGTTCGGGGACGAACCAAGCGGAAGCTGGTGGGCATGTGAGGCCCGGGGCCGAAGAGGGCGGGGGGTGATCGTCGGGGCCATGAGGTTGCACGGAGAATGAGCAGCTCCTGGCAGGCTTCTAGCTGGAGGGAACATGAATGAACCGATCCCACACCTGAATGAGAGGGATTCCGAGACTGTTCAACGTAATGGACTGTACAGTTGAAGAGGGCTTAAAAGATTTGATATGTACTATTCATATCAAGAAGGTGCATCTTCTTTTCGGTAGCTAATCACATAAGAACTCCAAAGTTAAGCGTGCTTGACTTGGGGCAATTTTGGGATGGGTGAGACCTTCTGGGAAGTTTCCTAGAGTGCGTGTAAGTGAGGACATAAGCACGCTGGAAAGACTTGTCTTGATACAGTGAGGACAGTCGTCGAATCTGGGGCGTTTCACTTAAATTTTTAACTATTGTTTTCAAACTGATTTGATCAGTTCGAGCTGTTATCAATTCAGTTTTCACAATAACTGAACCGATCCCCCTTATATCAGTTAATCAATTTACACAAGTTAAAAGCTTTAAACTGATTAGCTCTATTAACAAAAGATTATTTCAAGTATTTTTCGCTTGGTTTAAAACCAAACTCGATCTAATTCATCGTTGTTTACATTCTTAGAACACGAGCTATTGCAGCTCATTGAGAATATTGTTTTTGAAGAACCTTCAAAGGTGCTCGAACCGATCCATCAATTGGCATCAGAGCTAGTTGTTCTAAGAAAGACATTTGAAAGCTGATATTTTAAAATATATTTTGATCAAATAAAAGTTGCACTGTAAAATCCTTAGTAAAAATTTATAATATTCAAGCTTGGAATAATCGCAAGTGCTCAATGTCAAATAATAATATAGTATACGAGAGTACGAGTATCGTTCCTCTAGAGACTGTATTTCGCAATTTTTGTTCTCAGTTATTAAAATCTTTAGCGACGATAATTTGGATGAGGGTTTACTACTATAATGATTAAATAAAAACTCAATGAAATGGTTCAATGATTAAATAATGAAATAAATAAGCTATAATGATTGATTAAAGTTCAATGAGAAATGAATTTGTTGGGAATCTCGGTTCACCTACCCCCTGCTCTACTTAATTCGTTCGACAATGATCTATGCTTTTAACGAGATTTCCTATCCAATTGAACAGGTCCTCTCGAGCTATGTCAAACTAATTCGACTCAGTGAAGTAATTAAAGTTCTTTAATTATTTATAAAAGGTGAATTGCATGTAGTTCTATGAAATCTCCTAGCTTTCGCCCTACCGGACTATGACTATCGACGTGTATCCGACTTCATATTTCTATGTAAATTGTAAATCCACGGATTATGCTACTCGTTTCTATCATGGACCATTCTCTCGCACTCACTCGCAACATGAAATCGTTATTAAAGTTGGCTACGCTTCAACAACGCACTAAAAATAATAGCACAATCAAGAATAAATCCAAAGTCGATATATAAATTAACTAAAGTTGATTTCGGGGTAGGATCCCCTTAAATTCCAACAAATAATGAAAATTAACTACTCGATGTCATGATTAAAATAAGCAAACAATGTTTAAACAAGAAGAAATTAAATTAGAAATACGAGTCGTGACGAAAATGCGAAGAACGGTGCCCGGAAATCTTCACTCCAAGCCTTGCTCCAAGATTTTTCTCTTTTTCCCAAGCTCCTTGGCTACTGAATAATCCCTGAAAATCGTGCCTAGGGTTGTTTTTGTAAAGCCACACTTGGCAACTTCTTCCGGAAGGAAGAAATAATCTTCCATATTTTTTCCAAATTTAGTACCGCTAAGGCGGTAAGATTCTACCGTCCGAGCGCCAACTCATCTGCTTGTGAGGTGCGGCCCTCGCGTTCGAGCGGTAAGATTATACCTCCTGAGCGCTGAGTATTCTATATTGCACTCTTTGAAATGCACATCTTGCGCCCGAGAGGTAATAGCGACCGCCCGGGCGCCAACTCTTCTGTCCAAGGCTTTTGGAAATCCACCATTGCGCTCGATCGGTAATATTCTACAGCCCAGCGCCAATCTTTCTGCCATGTGTCCTTGTGGCTTGCCTATTTATGTCCCTATCTGGTCACTTAACCTGCAAATTAATCACGTATGAGTTAAAAAAGATTATATGAAATTGCTAATTCTAAAACGAAAAAAATGTATATGAAATGCACGCACACACAATGCAAACATACAAAAAATTAATGAAATAAAACACGTAAAAAATAAAACTTATCAACCCTCACATATGACCTTTTTCTTGCCCTTAAGCGAAATAGGTCACAGACCTCAACTAAGACATAAAATAAGACACCAAATAAAAGTACTAATCAATCAATTCAAAGGCGAAACAGCAACTGGAGTTTCATGGCTCTGCGGGTTTTTGAAATACATCCCATCAATCATATCATAACATCCATTAACGCACCTTTCAAAGCAACACATAGCATTTTTATTTGGACAGAAAATGTGTTCATGTGTGTGATGTGGATTCCACTAGCTTGTGCTTCAGATAGTTTTATTTACAAATCATGTGAGTCACCAAATCAACAATTCAACGCAAGTTTTCACTCTCCTAAGTTCTGTTTCTATTTGTGACCAACCAGTAAACACATTGTAGTAGAATTTCATGGTTGCGCAACAATATTAAAGGGGTAATGTCAACATATGCTCAAGTGGTCCAAAAAGATTGGGTGTACACTGATCATTTTCATTATGCACTTTTCAGAATTTTCATCCGACATTCCTCAACGTCTTACATCTCCATCTTTTCATCCTAGGGATAGGATTTCATCCCTTTTTGGCTCCCCCAAACCTTGCATTCCCTTTTGTTTTCCACTTCTGTTTTTTTTTTTTTTTTGAATAAGTGCATAGTTTTCTCATGTGTACTCCCTAGGCTCTGAATATAAGGCATGTTCATTTATTTTGCCTAGGGATGAATTTTCAGGTTCTATTCACGATTGAGAAAAAGGGTATTCCAGGTTTACTTAAGTTTTCTACTCACGTTCATTCTACTGGTCAGTCACTCTTTTCAACAGACATTCATTCAAGTTCTACTTGCTTTCATGTCCCTCCAGTTTCCCCCAAATTTTTTTTTGAACTCGACTTTCATTCGCACAACTACCAAAACCCAATCTATGTGCATATAAAGATTCAATGTTTATGCTACAGGGGTATTAATAACGAGCGATAAGACTAAGAAACATGTAATTCATGAAGTCCAACATCATCATCGGCTACCAATCTGTCCCGACCCCCTCATACTAAATGTGTGCAATGTCCTCATTGCACCAAATACTAGAACACATAGACAACAAATAGATGCAGGACACAGAAACAAATGCAAAATAAATTACATAATGAAAAAACAATGATAACATAAACATAATGCAGCAGAAAAAAAAATGAAACAAAGGGGAAACAGTTAACTTCCCTGATCAAGGCTCATCCTAATCGTGTTCTGATGGTGGAACTCCAGATGCATCCCTTTGCTACTGATAATAATACAGAAAATGGAAAGGGGGGATGAACAACGGAGGTGGTGGTATGGGCACTGGGTCAACTTCCCCTTGGACGAGCATAGTGCGCATCATGGACTCGACGTAGGCGAAATGTTCATTAAAGCACGTGTTGACTCGATCCTAATGAGTCATGAAGGCAAGAGTCTCATCCATCTTGTCGTTTTGGGACCGCCACCGGGGTTGTGGTTGCAGGCGTCGTGGTGCAGCGGTGCTCGATCGACCTTCATCTCCCTCGTGAGTGGTGAAGTCAATCCGCCGCTTAGCATTTTTCCTTTGTAGGTCCTCCACACAAATATCCTTCATCGGCTGCAGCAACTCCTCGTCATCACGGAACACAACCCCTGCCCTCGCACACAACTCCGAGATGATGGAAGAAGAGACCGATGTGACTGTTTTGAACACTCATCATGATCTGAGAATTTATAAGATTGCCCACACTAATTTTGTACCCTTCGGTCAAGGCAGACATTAGCACCGGCATCATCCTTCTCGCCACAAATAGATACCACAGGGCAATATGAGCTTTTAAATATTTCTCATCAAAACAGCTTGGCGATCCGCCAACGGTTTCCAAGTCGCGCCCAGATGGCACAGTGCCTCGAGTATCATATCATAATTTGGGTCGGTTAACAATGCCTCGCATCGAGAGTCATCAACTTTAGTCGTCTCTAGTAGTGCATTTATCGTAACGGAATGTCAACCTCTAACAAAAACCTTACCTTCTGCCCCCTCCGCCACATTTGCATAGAAGTCTCTAACCACCGATACCGCCGCCACACTAGGTTGATCTCCAAATTTTTCCTATACCCGCCTACCTAACTCCACAAGAGTCCCTAAGTGTCTATCCTCAAATTGCCTACGAAATCCTCTCTCGGCTATCGGGTTTCTATGAATTTTTGCATGATCATATCAAGACCGAGCCGTCTCATTCACAAATCGAGTTATGTCAAATGAAGATGAGGAAGAGCCAGGATTACCTTTAAATTTCTTGGGAACCATGACAGCAGGCGATGGAGATGATGAATTGTGTTGTAGAAGGTGACCAAAGAGAAGATGCTGCTTGATTCTTACGGAGGAGGGCGAGTCACGCCACTTGAAACTTGAATTGAAAGATGTTTGCTGCAAAAAAAAAAAACAAGAAGGAGGCACGGGTGAGTGTAGGGTTTGGGGAGAATTTCGTGCAGAGTAAAGGGGAAAAGAAAAGGGGCGCCTATTTAGAGACAGTCACGCCCGAGCGGTAAGATTCTACCGTTTATGCTACTCGTTTCAATCACGGATTATGCTACTCGTTTCTATCACGGGCCACTCTGTCGAACTCACTCGCAACATGAGATTGTTATTAGAGTTGACTACGCTTCAACAACACACTAAAAATAATAGCACGAAGAATAAATCAAAAGTAGATATATGAATTAACTAAACTTGGTTTCAGGGTAGGATCTCCTTAAATCCCAACAAATAATGAAAATTAGCTGCTCGATTTCATGATTAAAATAAGAAAACAATCTTTAAACAAGAAGAAATTAAACTAGAAATATGAGTCGTGACGAAAATGCGAAGAACGGTACCCGGAAATCTTCAAATCTTCACTCCAAGCCTTGCTCCAAGCTTTTTCTCTTTTTCCCAAGCTCCTTGGCTACTGAATAATCCCTGAAAATCGTGCCTAAGGTTGTTTTGTGCAGCCACACTTGGCAACTTCTCCCGGAAGGCAGAAATAATCTTCAACTTTTTTTCCAAATTTAGTACTGCTAAGGCGGTAAGATTCTACCGTCCGAGCGCCAACTCATCTGCTTGTGAGGTGCGGCACTCGCGTTCGAGCGGTAAGATTATACCTCCTAAGCGCTGAGTATTCTATATTGCACTCTTTGAAATGCACATCTTGCGCCCGAGAGGTAATAGCGACCGCCCGGGCGCCAACTCTTCTGTCCAAGGCTTTTGGAAATCCATCATTGCGCTCGATCGGTAATATTCTACAGCCCAAGCGCCAATCTTTCTGCCATGTGTCCTTGTGGCTTGCCTATTTATGTCCCATTCTGGTCACTTAACCTGCAAATTAATCACGTATGAGTTAAAAAAGATTATGTGAAATTGCTAATTCTAAAACGAAAAAAATGTATATGAAATGCACGCACACACAATGCAAACATACACAAAATTAATGCAATAAAACACGTAAAAATAACACCTATCAACAATCTCATATGACCTTTTTCTTGCCCTCAAGCAAAATAGGTCACAGACCTCAACTAAGACACCAAATAAAAGTACTAAACAATCAATTCAAAGGCGAAACAGCAACTGGAGTTTCATGGCTCTGCGGGTTTTTGAACTACATCCCATCAATCATATCACAACATCCATTAACGCACCTTTCAAAGCACCACATAGCATTTTTATTTGGACAGAAAATGTGTTCTTGTGTGTGATGTGGGTTCCACTAGCTTGTGCTTCAGATAGTTTTATTTGCAAATCATGTGAGTCACCAAATCAACAAGTCAACGCAAGTTTTCACTCTCCTAAGTTCTGTTTCTATTTGTGACCAACCAGTAAACACAATGTAGTAGAATTTCATGGTTGCGCAACAATATTTAAGGGGTAATGTCAACATATGCTCAAGTGGTCCAAAAAGATTGGGTGTACAATGATCATTTTCATTATGCACTTGCCAGAATTTTCATCCGACATTCCTCAACGTCTTACATCTCCATCTTTTCAGCCTAGGGATGGGATTTCATCCCTTTTTGGCTCCCCCAAACCTTGCATTCCCTTTTGTTTTCCACTTCTGTTTTTTTTTTTGTTTTTGAATAAGCGCATAATTTTCTCATGTGTACTCCCTAGGCTCTGAATATAAGGCATGTTCATTTATTTTGCCTAGGGATGAATTTTCAGGTTCTATGCACGATTGAGAAAAAGGTTATTCCAGGTTTACTTCAGTTTTCTACTCACGTTCATTCTACTGGTCAGTCACTCTTTTCAACAGACATTCATTCAAGTTCTACTCGCTTTCATGTCCCTCCAGTTTCCCCCAAATTCTTTTTTGAACTCGACTTTCATTCGCACAACTACCAAAACCCAATCTATGTGCATATAAAGATTCAATGTTCATGCTAGAGGGTATTAATAACGAGCGATAAGACTAAGAAACATGTAATTCATGAAGCACAAAATCATCATCCGCTACCAATCTGCCCCGACCCCCTCATACTAAGTGTGTGCAATGTCCATATTGCACAAAATACTAGAACACATAGACAACACATAGATGCAGGACACAGAAACAAATGCAAAATAACTGACATAATGAAAAAACAATGATAACATAAACATAATACAACAGAAAAAAATGAAACAAAGGGGAAATAGTTAACTTCCTTGATCAAGGCTCATCCTAATCGTGTTCTGATGGTGGCACTCCAGATGCATCCCCTTGCTACTGATAATAATACTGAAAATGGAAAGGGGGATGAACGGCGGAGGTGGTGGTATGGGCACTGGGTCAACGCCCCCTTGGACGAGCAAAGTGCACATCATGGACTCGACGTAGGCGAAATGTTCATTAAAGCACGTGTTGACTCGATCCTAATGAGTCATGAAGGCAATATTCTCATCCATCTTGTCGTTTTGGGACCGCCACCGGGGTTGTGGTTGCAGGCGTTGTGGGGCAGCGGTGCTCGATCCACCTTCATCTCCCTCGTGAGTGGTGAAGTCAATCCGCCGCTTAGCATTTTTACTTTGTAGGTCCTCCACACAAATAGCCTTCATCGGCTGCAGTAACTCCTCGTCATCACGGAACACAACCCCTGCCCTCGTACACAACTCCGAGATGATGGAAGAAGATACCGATGTGACTGTTGTGAGCACTCATCATGATCTGAGAATTTATAAGATTGCCCACATTAATTTTGTACCCTTCGGTCAAGGCAAATAGTAGCACCGGCATCATCCTTCTCGCCACAAATAGATACCACAGGGCAATATGAGCTTTTAAATATTTCTCATCAAAACAGCTTGGCGATCCGCCAACGGTTTCCAAGTCGCGCCCAGATGGCACAGTGCCTCGAGTATCATATCATAATTTGGGTCGGTTAACAATGCCTCGCATCGAGAGTCATCAACTTTAGTCGTCTCTAGTAGTGCATTTATTGTAACAGAATCAAACGGTACAAGTCGACCTCTAACAAAAACCTTACCTTCTGCCCCCTCCGCCACATTTGCATTGAAGTCTCTAACCACCGATACCGCCGCCACACTAGGTTGATCTCCAAATTTTTCCTATACCCGCCTACCTAACTCCACAAGAGTCCCTAAGTGTCTATCCTCAAATTGCCTACGAAATCCTCTCTCGGCTATCGGGTTTCTATGAATTTTTGCATGATCATATCAAGACCGAGCCGTCTCATTCACAAATCGAGTTATGTCAAATGAAGATGAGGAAGAGCCAGGATTACCTTTAAATTTCTTGGGAACCATGACAGCAGGCGATGGAGATGATGAATTGTGTTGTAGAAGGTGACCAAAGAGAAGATGCTGCTTGATTCTTACGGAGGAGGGCGAGTCACGCCACTTGAAACTTGAATTGAAAGATGTTTGCTGCAAAAAAAAAAAAACAAGAAGGAAGCACGGGTGAGTGTAGGGTTTGGGGAGAATTTCGTGCAGAGTAAAGGGGAAAAGAAAAGGGGCGCCTATTTAGAGACAGTCACGCCCGAGCGGTAAGATTCTACCGTTTATGCTACTCGTTTCAATCACGGATTATGCTACTCGTTTCTATCACGGGCCACTCTGTCGAACTCACTCGCAACATGAGATTGTTATTAGAGTTGGCTACGCTTCAACAACACACTAAAAATAATAGCACGAAGAATAAATCAAAAGTAGATATATGAATTAACTAAACTTGGTTTCAGGGTAGGATCTCCTTAAATCCCAACAAATAATGAAAATTAGCTGCTCGATTTCATGATTAAAATAAGAAAACAATCTTTAAACAAGAAGAAATTAAACTAGAAATATGAGTCGTGACGAAAATGCGAAGAACGGTACCCGGAAATCTTCAAATCTTCACTCCAAGCCTTGCTCCAAGCTTTTTCTCTTTTTCCCAAGCTCCTTGGCTACTGAATAATCCCTTAAAATCGTGCCTAAGGTTGTTTTGTGCAGCCACACTTGGCAACTTCTCCCGGAAGGCAGAAATAATCTTCAATTTTTTTTCCAAATTTAGTACTGCTAAGGCGGTAAGATTCTACCGTCCGAGCGCCAACTCATCTGCTTGTGAGGTGCGGCACTCGCGTTCGAGCGGTAAGATTATACCTCCTGAGCGCTGAGTATTCTATATTGCACTCTTTGAAATGCACATCTTGCGCCCGAGAGGTAATAGCGACCGCCCGGGCGCCAACTCTTCTGTCCAAGGCTTTTGGAAATCCATCATTGCGCTCGATCGGTAATATTCTACAGCCCAAGCGCCAATCTTTCTGCCATGTGTCCTTGTGGCTTGCCTATTTATGTCCCATTCTGGTCACTTAACCTGCAAATTAATCACGTATGAGTTAAAAAAGATTATGTGAAATTGCTAATTCTAAAACGAAAAAAATGTATATGAAATGCACGCACACACAATGCAAACATACACAAAATTAATGCAATAAAACACGTAAAAATAACACCTATCAACAATCTCATATGACCTTTTTCTTGCCCTCAAGCAAAATAGGTCACAGACCTCAACTAAGACACCAAATAAAAGTACTAAACAATCAATTCAAAGGCGAAACAGCAACTGGAGTTTCATGGCTCTGCGGGTTTTTGAACTACATCCCATCAATCATATCACAACATCCATTAACGCACCTTTCAAAGCACCACATAGCATTTTTATTTGGACAGAAAATGTGTTCTTGTGTGTGATGTGGGTTCCACTAGCTTGTGCTTCAGATAGTTTTATTTGCAAATCATGTGAGTCACCAAATCAACAAGTCAACGCAAGTTTTCACTCTCCTAAGTTCTGTTTCTATTTGTGACCAACCAGTAAACACAATGTAGTAGAATTTCATGGTTGCGCAACAATATTTAAGGGGTAATGTCAACATATGCTCAAGTGGTCCAAAAAGATTGGGTGTACAATGATCATTTTCATTATGCACTTGCCAGAATTTTCATCCGACATTCCTCAACGTCTTACATCTCCATCTTTTCAGCCTAGGGATGGGATTTCATCCCTTTTTGGCTCCCCCAAACCTTGCATTCCCTTTTGTTTTTTCCACTTCTGTTTTTTTTTTGTTTTTGAATAAGCGCATAATTTTCTCATGTGTACTCCCTAGGCTCTGAATATAAGGCATGTTCATTTATTTTGCCTAGGGATGAATTTTCAGGTTCTATGCACGATTGAGAAAAAGGTTATTCCAGGTTTACTTAAGTTTTCTACTCACGTTCATTCTACTGGTCAGTCACTCGTTTCAACAGACATTCATTCAAGTTTTACTCGCTTTCATGTCCCTCCAGTTTCCCCAAAATTTTTTTTTTGAACTCGACTTTCATTCGCATAACTACCATAACCCAATCTATGTGCATATAAAGATTCAATGTTCATGCTACAGGGGTATTAATAACGAGCGATACGACTAAGAAACATGTAATTCATGAAGTCCAAAATCATCATCGGCTACCAATCTTGCCCCGACCCCCTCATGCTAAGTGTGTGCAATGTCCTCATTGCACCAAATACTAGAATAATCCCTTGGCTACTGAATAATCCCTGAAAATCGTTCATTCAAATCTTCACTCCAAGCCTTGCTCCAAGCTTTTTCTCTTTTTCCCAAGCTCCTTGGCTACTGAATAATCCCTGAAAATCGTTCCTAGGATTGTTTTTGTGGAGCCACACTTGGAAATTTCTCCCGGAAGGCAAGAAATAATCTTCCATATTTTTTCAAATTTAGTACCGCTCGAGCGGTAAGATTCTACTGCCTGAGCACCAACTCCTCCGCTTTTGAGGTGCGGCACTCGTGCTCGAGCAGTAAGATTCTATCGCCCGAGTGCCGAGTCTTATGTACTGCACTCTTTGAAATGCATATCTCTCGCCCGAGCGGTAATATCCTACCGCCTGGGCGCAAACTCTTCTGTCCAAGGCTTCCAGAAATCCATCATTGCGCTCGAGCGGTAAGATTCTGTCGCCCGTGCACCAATCTTTCTACCAAGTGTTCTTGTGGCTTGCCTATTTCTGTCCCGATTTCAGTTCTCCGGTCACTTAACCTGCAAATTCATCATATACGAGTTAAACACGATTATATGAAATTGCTAATTCTAAAACAAACAAAATGTATATGAAATGCACGCACACATAATGCAACCACACACAAAATTAATGCAATAAGACACGTTAAAAATGCAAACATGTTTCAAAATGTAATTTAAAATGGTTTTCAAAACCCTCTAAAAAATTTTATATGAGCTTCCCGTTAAAAGATAGAAGATTGTTGGATCTGCAACTAACATTGTAGTCACTTCTCTCGACTCTGGATTTTGTTGTTTTAGCAACTTGCAGAGTTTGAGTTCAAACTTATAGCAGAACAACAAAACTGATTGGTGGACAAGATTTCAGTTGTCAGCCTACCAGTTCGGCTGATCAACAGACGAAACCCAGCTACGCTGAAATGTTGGATGATAAAAGTGGAGTTTAATCATCAGCATTATACCGCCGCTTAACTGCCATATCATATCAGAGTAGATGATCAATGCGGTTCAGCATCAGTTGAGTCCAGCTTGAGTCAGCTCGACCAGTAAGCCAGCACATAGATCAAGTCCAAGGCAAATTAACTGCTCTTCTGGCAAAAAGAGACTCAAAATCGATGCAGCATTTCAAAGCATTCAAGGCAACCAATTATTGGTACATTAGGTTCTATTATGTATAAACTAACTGATATTTAATTTTGTTTAAAATTTGTTATTGTAGTAGTATTTCCCTTATATATGATGGTGTGCTTAATGTATAATACAATGCACATTTATTTGATTAAATAAACATCATGTAAATCCAGTTGATTTGAATGTAACTGAACTGATATTTTCAGTTAATTGTTGCCTAATTTGCTTGAATGTTAAAAGATGCTAAAGCTTCACTAAATCGCGTAAATGATTATATTTTTAAGGGAGAGTTTTTAATTCATTTTTTGAGGGGAAGTTTTTTTTAAAATTATCCCTCAAACTGAAAAATATTTTTAACTCGTTTTTAAATTCAGTTCTTGAGGGGGAGCTTTCTTATGCCTCGAACTGAAAAATTCTTCTTAATCGTTTTAAATGTTTTTGATTCTCACAAAGGGGGAGAATCAGTTAAATTTTAAAATTTTATATCGCTTTAATTGCTCAATTTTTGTGATCATAAAAAATGTGGAGATTGTTGGAACATTTCATGTTCGCAATCTTGATTTTGATATTAACAAAACTTGTTATTTTGTTTCTAATGATTTTACCTAAATGCGCGGAAATTAGAACTGATCAGGATTCGAACTAATCAGTTATCGAGTCAAAACTGAAGCTATCGAAGAGCAAACTGAAAGCGCCAACTGATCGCCCAAACTGAACCAGTTCAATTGATATATCAAAAGACCAGTTCAACTAATTGTCCAGCTGATAGGCAGTTCAGCAAAAGACCTTCAGAACCTCCTGATTGGTCTTTACCATTTGAAATCATGTGCGACGTGCAGTATTGGGTCAAAGAAAAAACGGTAAGCCTTTTGTGATATAATATGCAAGTAGAACTTTAAACAATGCTCAAATGAATTACTTCACATCTAAAAAAGAACTAATTGATGTAATATTTTCATTAGATAAATTTCATTCTTATTTGATTGGATCAACGACTATTATGTTTACTGATCATTTTGCTATTAGATATTTATTGACCAAACAGGATGCAAAGCCATGACTGATACGACGTTTTTTGTTGCTCCAAGAATTTGACATTGTAATCAAAGATAAAAAAAGAACCGAGAACGTCAGCTGATCATTTATCGAGACTAGTAACAGGATCATCTTGTGAAATGACACCAATTGATGATAATTTTCCTTATGAACATCTATTTTCAGCTACTACTACAGCTTGGTTTGCTAACATAGTAAATTTTCTTGTGACAGGAAAAATGCCACCGCAATGGAATTCCCAAGATAAAAGAAATTTTTTGAATGAGGTAAAAAACTTTTATTGGGATGATACTTGTATATTCAAGAATTGTCCAGATCAAATTTTTCGACGTTGCATACCCGACAATGAGGTAAGTAGTGTCATTAAATTTTGTCATTCAAAAAAGCATACAGATGACATTTTCTTCAAAGAAAACGGTTGCAAAAATCTTGGGGTGTGGATTTTATTGACCTACATTATTTAAAGACACCCACGAAATCTGCAAGATCTGTGAAAATTGTCAAAAATTGGGTGCAATTTCAAAAAGAAACATAATGCCTTTGAATCCTATCATTGAAATTGAAATCTTTTACTGTTGGTGAATTGATTTTATGGGACCTTTTCCACCATCATTTGGGTACTTGTATATTTTATTTGCAGTTGATTATGTTCCAAATGGATAGATGCAATTCCATGTCGAACAAATGATCATAAAATTGTCATCAAATTTTTGAAAGAAAATACTTTTAGTAGATTTGGTATTCCTCGAGCCATGATAAGTGATATTGGGGAACTCACTTTGTTAACAAACCATTTGCTTCATTGATGAAAAATATGGTATTAATTACAAAGTAACTACTCTTTATCATCCTCAAACAAATGGATAAGTTGAATTAGCTAATAGGGAGATAAATCAAATTTTGGAAAAAACTGTTAACCCAATTAGAAAAGATTGGTTTCTGCGACTTAATGATGCACTTTGGACATATTGAACAGCTTTTCAAACATCATTGAATATGTTTCCCTATAGGTTTGTTTACGGAAAATATTGTCATTTGTCTGTGGAATTGGAACTTATAGCTTATTGGGCGATCAAAACTTTTAATTCAAGCAAGGATCCAGTAATTTAATTCACGTAACCTGAATGCGTGCAATCTAGGATTTTATTTAAATTACATGTTTAATTATTTTTATGTGTTTTATGCATAATTACTACATGATAGGATTTATTTCATGAAATTTTAAAGATTCATGCATTAAACATTTTTAAGTTGCATTTCGCGCTCGAACGAGGAACGAAGACCGGGGAATTATCATAAAAATTATTTTTATTACATGATTATTTTTTATTAATTAATATAAGATGATGCGACTTTGATTGTTGCACTCCCAAGAGCTTGTTGTCCACAAGTAGTATAATTCGATGAGTCCGAATATCGTATCCACTGAGAAGCTAAGTTAATTACAAGTCCACAACAATGTCTTTTTGTTTTGTTTTTGTTTTTTGCTTTTAATTGTTTGAATCTTTAATTGATAATTTTTAATTGTTCAAATTTTAATTTAAGTAGTTGAGATTAAAGGATCTACTCTTGGTATTTTAATAAAGTTAACATTAATGAATATTATTTAAATCCACTTAATAAAATGGTTACAATATATTAAATAATCATATTTATATTATGTTATATATTATTATATTATAATTATATATACCAAAACCTATAAATGTTGTCAAGTATTTATTGTGTTATATATATATGTATATATATATATATATTTGTAAACATCAAATCAAGGTTCTTACTTTAAATGGTTGGTAAAACCAAACTAACATTTAAATGGTACCAAGAAATTAATATTTTGATATATTGATATATAATAAATCAAGGCATCCACTTTAAATGGTTGGTAATATCAAACAATAAATAGTTCCAAGAATTTAGTGTAACATATAGCAACAATAAATAAAAACTCCCAGTTATAAGTAGGGTATAATAATACTTAAATAAATAAATAAATGTAACATAAACAATAGATAATGATTAAATAATAAAAAAACATAGATTTTTACTTTTTAATAACCTTACTATCATGCCAAGAGTTTCACCTTTTCATCTCAACTTTGGGAAGTTAGCTACTCATTATTCAAAGTGTAAAACTTTGAATATAAAATTAACATGTTAATTATATTTAAATGAAGAAATAAAGGAAAAACAAAGAGAGAAATATTGTGAACTCAAAGGTTTGTTCAAAAAATGAGGGATATCTCAATACATTACAATGCACCCCTGTTTTATAGCCAAATTTGGGGAGACAACAACAAAAAAAATATTATTTTTTTACACAAAATTCTTCATTGGTGTTCCAAGAAATTGTGTTATCATACACATCACTTTTGAAAATCTTCCCATCCGAATTTTCTTTTTCACATAAACAAAACATATAGATAATTGAGTTGTTTGAATTGTGGTATTTTTTTTTATAACCATTTGACCAAGTAATTTGAGAGATATGGTCAAAATGCTAGAGCATGGTAAAACTGTCACTCCTTTGATAACTTTATTTGTTGCTTAATTTGATCCCAATTGTGAGAAGATTTTTATCTCTTGCTTGTCACCAATATTGTAGATATTATCATCAAATTTCTGCAGGTCCAAGAATCATCTTAATCTGATTTGAAATGCCAAGGTTATTCTTGTTTTATCGAACCTATAAAAATAGTAAAAACTTATAATTACACAACAACTTATTTTTTATACACTTTATTATAAAATATATAATATTTAAACATTTAATAGAACAAAAACTATAAATTAATATTAATAAAACATTTAATTGAAGTACAATTTTTATGTTTATCACACCCCCAACCAGCTTATTGTTAGTCCCTAGCAATTTAAGCGATAATAGCAATACAAAACATAATGATTAATTTAAATAGAAATGTGATCGAACTATCCAAGTGTTTAAATTAAATTTGAAAATTGTCAACGTTATATCAAGATCATCATAATTATAATTTATGAAATAATCTAATATGATTAATTCAAAGTTTATTTTCAGGTAATTAAATGTATATGGCCTTCAGAAATTCCTAGTAAGAGTCTCAACTTCATATCCTCACATGTTAATAAATTTTCAATTCATGGGAACGATTTTTCTCATGGAGTTGGAATACAGATAAATGCTTACGAAAATTGTTTACAGAATGCAGACAGACAAACAAGCCAAATTAATCAAAAGATATGAAATCTATTGATTCAAAATCTAGTTATTCTTATTATATATATTTTTTCTCTGATCTTTTTTTTTATAACATCACGGAATCAGATTAAGTTTATGCTTCTTGACCACATGTTTATTTAATTTGTATAATATATTTCTCTCTTTTTTTTTCTTTTTTTATGAGAGATAAATGAGTCATAGCATATAACTTTAAAATTACATAGATCTTCAACATCTTTCCTTTTTTGTTTTCTCTTTTTTTTTTTCAGAAAATATCATATATTTTTTTCAAATTAAGAATTCAAGATTTAAATAATAGATAGCATCTCTCATGATCAATAAAGGCTCGCAAGCTGTTTTCTCAATCATCTCCACTCACTCACAAAATATGTGCGAGTTTAAAAATTTTAGGTACTCTTATCAGGTATATCTTGGGCCATATACTTTAATAACTGATTTTATCACAATGGTTAATCACTCAAAAAGATTTCATAAATCATATTTTTATAGTGATCAGAATACTAAAATTGACTTTTTTTTCAAATAAAAATTTAAACATTGTTGGATAGATTAATACATTTTCCAATTTAAACCTTTCAAACATGTAATGTATGATATTTTTGCAAAATTACTAAGATACAAACAATAAACATAGTTTTATTTTAAAATAATATTTTTTTAAATATTTTTTTTATTTTTTTATAAGTTTGTTTTTCCCCCAATCAGAATATGACATTGTCCCTAATGTCAAAATAACTATTAATAAAGAGTACATAATAAAAGAGATATTACCTGGAATTTTATTGAAGATAACAAACTGAAACAAACACAAACCAATCTACGACTTTTGAATCAATGATCCAACTTTCTTTTCTTACTGCTTGATTGCGACCAATTGATCTTTGTTATCATCGGTCAGGCTTATGAACAAAAGCTTCCAAATCATCAATTAATTGGACGGCATTCGAAGCAGAGATGAGCATTCGTCGTGAATTTTCTGAAATGAAATTCTGTTCCACAGCTTTATCAAGAAATCTCAACAAACTCTCATAATAATTATTGATATTCAACAAGCCCACAGGTTTATTATGAATATTAAGTTGTGCCCAAAAAACAGTGTGACAAATTTCTTATAATGTACCAAAACCACTTGGTAGTGCGATAAAAGCATCAGAATTTTCAATCATTTTGATGATTCATTTTATACATAGAAGAAAATTTTAATTCCTCCCCAATCATAACACCTGTAATGTTTCCTTCAGCTAAAGATATAGGAATAATACCCAAAACTTGACTACCTCCAAGATGAGCAGATGTTGAAACGGATCTCATTAACCCAATATTACCTCCCCCATATACCAAGTGAATTTTTCTCTCAGCCAATATCTTTCCAAGATTATTCGCTGCTTCTACAACCACATCATTTTTTCCATGACACGACCAACAAAATACACAAATATTTTTCATTGTTTATGCAGAGGATCCATCCATGATTTTACTTTCCTTTTTTCTGCGAGAATAGAGAGAAAGATGAGAGATTTTATAGAGGTAATATGTCATCATGACAAAACTACGGGTCACAGCTGTAAGTAGAATAAACAGTAAAAACAATAATGACACACATGCATATAAACAATAGTGTGATTGTGGCTCACAATTTTCCTTTGGTTTTACGTCCAGAAACGACTTCAACGCCTTATATGAGTCGAGGATATGCTTCCCATCCAATTTTCTTATAAATTGGCAAACAGGGTCTTTTTTAGTAGGATTCCCAAGACTATTAAGATGACGCTCATCTTGGAATTGTTTCCATAAACAGAGAAGTTCAATGTAACGCCCCAGATTCAACGACTGTCCTCACTTTACCAAGACGATTCTTTTCAGTGTGCTTATGTTCTCACTCACACGCACCCTAGGAAACTTCCCAAGAGGTCACCCATCCCAAAATTGCCCCAAGTCAAGCACGCTTAACTTTGGAGTTCTTATGTGATGAGCTAACGAAAAGAATATGCACCTTCGTAGGACCCTATTGAGACACCCTAGCCCAGCCCGTGACCCTCATGCCGAGCCCCCAAGCCCCTGGACAACTGCACTCACCCACGCTCAAGCTGCGTGTTTCTCGGGTGGGAGTCCTAGCATGACTCCTTCCCCAGCCCTTACCGTGAGTCCTAGCTTGGCTAGGACTCTCCCCCTGACCCATAACCGACACTGGCCGAGCCCTGGCCCAGGCCATGACCAAGCCATCCCCTTAAACAAGAAAGCCGAACCCAAACTCCATGACAGCAACTATCGATCCAACTTGATTTGGTTGTGGTTTCCGTGATTATGGTGTGTCCCTAGGACTCTAGAGCGTGCATAAACTTTATTTGACCAATACCTAACATCACGGCAGCCCCTTAACGTGAATAGCACAAGTTTTTGGATCAAAATTTATGGATTAGATACATGTATGTGCAATAATCCGAAAATAAACAAAGCAACTTCATGATTTTCATGCACACAACTTTTAAAACGATATTATGACGTGACAGATGAGAAAAATAGATGTATGGCGTGCCTTTGCATTTTAAACGCACGAATAAACGTTGACGTCGAAGAACGGGGGCGAGGAGACGATGGCTTTGATGCTTCCCTTCCAAAAACCGAAAATTCTTCTTCCAAATATGATGTGTGTGCTGTCGTGTGTATTGGGAGGAGTTTGGTATTGTGTGAAATTGTGTGGCCGTGAGTTACGTGGGTGGGGGAAAGGGTTTTAGTATTTTAAATACTTAATTAATCCCTTAAACAAACTTAGGCCCATTAAGAATGCAATTAGGCCCATTAGTGCTTGATTAGGATTTAATTAAAACATTAAAATAGTTTTTGTTAAAGTAATTTTGTGAATTCATTAGCCGGGTCGCCAAAAAATTTGTAATTTTGTTGAAAAACAAACACCGATAAAATTTTGGTCCCGGCGTATAAAATCACCTCAAAACTCTTTATTTTCAAAAATATGAAAAATCATCAACCATATTTTAAACAGTTAAAAATAATTATTTAAATAAAAACATTTTACGTTTTTCAGTCCTCGGTCTCCGTTCCTCGATCGCAACTTGAATATTCCTTAAAATACAATTTTATGCATGATGACAATAAAATCCTATTTAACATTTAAGAATGATGTCACATAATAAATTAGCAATTAAAATCAATTAATTAGCCATTTTTTCATATTCCCTAGATTTGCATGCAGTTGGATTACGTCGTCTTGATTTTGGACCTTACAATTCCTCCATCCCTTAAATAAAATTCCGTCCTCGAAATTAGAACTTACCGAATAGTTCTGGATAGCGACTCTTCAAGTCCCTCTCGGTTTCCCAAGTAGCTTCCTCTTCCGAGTGATTCAGCCACTTGACCTTGACTATTGGAATGACTTTGTTTCGCAGTCTCCTTTCTTGTCTTGCTAAGATTTGGACAACTCTTTCTTCATAAGTCATATTTGGAGTCAATTGTAGAGGTTCATAATTTAGTACATGTGACGGATTCAATCACATCAGGACAAATATCTCTTCTTTCCCCAACCTCGTCCCAATGAATAGGAGATCTACATTTCCTTCCGTAAAGTGCCTCCAAAGGAGCCGTCCCGATAGATGATTGGAAACTATTGTTGTAGGTGAACTCCACTAGAGGTAATTTTGGTTCCCAACTGCCTTGGAAATCGATAACACATGCTCGCAGTAGATCTTCCAAAATTTGAATAACTCTTTCTGACTGACCATCGGTTTGAGGATGGGATGCTGTACTGAATAATAATTTTGTCCACATCACTGCATGCAGACTCTTCCAAAAAGATGACGTAAATTTAGGATCTCGGTCAGAAACGATAGACACTGGAATCCCATGCAGACGAACTATCTCCCGAATATATAACTCTGCATACTGAATCATGGTGAATGTCGTCTTAATAGGTAGAAAATGTTCTGATTTCCTAAGACGATCCACTATCCCCCATATGGCATTTAATCCCTTAATAGTCTTTGGCAATCTCACAACAAAGTTCATAATGATGTTTTCCCATTTCCACTCGGGAATAGGGAGTGGCTTCAATTTCCACACTGGTCTTTGATGTTCTGCTTTAACTTGCTGACAAGTCAAACACTCGAACACAAATCTCAAAATGTCCCTCTTCATGCATGGCCACCAATATAACAACTGTAAATCTTTGTACATCTTCGTACTTCCCGGATGGATGGAGTAAGGGGTGTCATGGGCTTCTTTCATAATAAGATCTCTCAAAGATTGTCACTAGGAACCCATAACCGATCTCGGTAACGAACTATACCATCCAACTCCAAATATAATTTTCGACCCTTGGCTTCATCTCTAGCTCTCCACTTTTGCAACTCCTCATCAGTGGACTGTCCATCACGAAATCTATCTCTCAAAGTAGACTGTACTGATAATGTGGCAAGATTTGGGGCCTCGCCCCTAGCATACACTGTAAGCTCAAACCACTGTATCTCGGAATGCAACGGTCTTTGTAGTGATAGATGAGTGATAACTGCTGCTTTTCTACTCAATGCGTCTGCCACTACATTAGCTTTTCCTGGAAGGTAGCTAATGTCACAATCATAATCATTCACTAACTCAAGCCATCTGCGATGTCTCATATTCAATTCCTTTTGGGTGAATAAGTATTTCAAACTTTTATGGTCGGTGAATATCTTGCACTTCTCCCCATAAAGGTAGTGTCTCCAAATTTTTAGTGCAAAGACTATTGCTGCAAGCTCAAGATCATTAGTAGGGTAGTTCTTCTTGTGAATTTTTAACTGTCTCGACGCATAGGCTATAACTCGGTCATTTTGCATTAGAAATGCGCCTAAACAAAGTTTAGAAGCGTCGGTATAAAGAACATACTCCCTTTGCCCTGATGGCATAGATAATACTGGCGCTGTAATCAAGGCTTGCTTCAATTTGTCAAAACTGTCTTGACACTCAGGTCCCCAAACAAACTTTGCATTCTTCTTTGTCAAGGCGGTCATAGGTACCGCTACAGATGAGAACCCCTGAATAAACTTGCGATAATAGCCAGCTAGTCCCAAGAAACTACGAATCTCGGTAACACTCTTTGGTTCTGGCCACTCTTTCACTGCTTCCACTTTACTTGGATCAACTTCAACGCCGTCACTAGAAATGATGTGGAATAAGAATGCCACTCTATCAAGCCAAAACTCGCACTTGCTGAATTTTGCATAAAGCTTCCTGTCTTGCAGTACTTGCAGTGTTGTCCTCAAATAACGTCTATGCTCCTCTCTACTCTTGGAATAGATCAATATGTCATCAATGAAGACTATAATAAACTGATCCAGATACGGCTGAAATACGCGATTCATGAGATCCATGAAGATCGCTGGCGCATTGGTCAACCCAAATGGCATGACCATAAACTCATTGTGCCCATATCTAGTGTGAAATGCTGTCTTGTGAACATATGACTCTTTTACCTTCAACTGGTGGTATCCAGATCGCAGATCAATCTTAGAAAATATCGAGTCTCCTTGCATGGTTGCCTCTCAGCAGGCTTTGGTTCTCCAGGATTGTGTGGCTTTTGTGGTGCTTGTTGCAGCTGCTGCTGCAGCATCTGATGTAACTGCTGCTGCATCTGCTGCTGTTGTAATTGCTGCTGCTGTATTTGCTGCTCCAAGAGACAACCCATCCCCTCTAAAGCACGATTAGCAGCGTCCCTTGGTGGTGGTGGTGGTGGTGCATTCCCTTGATTATTCCCTTGATGATTCACACTGTTCTCTTCCTGATTCTCAATAACGGGGCACGTCTAGGAGGCATTTAATCTGAACGTTTTCCGAATTCTAACGTAACCAACATGCATTTAAATCTAAGTTCTCTAATCATATGATATATCCTAACTCATTTAGCAATTTAAACATACAAAACATAAATGCTCAAAAAGCTCGTAAACATGTAACATAAACATAATATTCATGTAGTCATGCAGGTAACATCATACTGAATCATATAAAGCATGTAAAACTTACAACTTTGAGGCTTGACGACTGATATTTCCGGCGCTGATGGTGGCACAACCCTTTACAGGACCTTTGCTCTGATGCCAACTGTAACGCCCCAGATTCGACGACTATCCTCACATCCCAAAATTGTCCCAAGTCAAGCACGCTTAACTTTAGATTTATTATGTGATGAGCTACCGAAAAGAAGATGCACCTTCGTAGGACCCTAGTGAGACACCCTAGCCCAGCCCGTGACCCACATGCCGAGCTCCCAAGCCCCTGAACGCCTGCACTCACCCACATTGGCCGAGCCCTGGCCCAGGCCAAGACCAAGCCATCCCCTTAAACAAGAAAGCCGAACCCAAACTCCATGACAGCAACTATCGATCCAACTTGATTTGGTTGTGGTTTCCGTGAGTATGGTGTGTCCCTAGGACTCTAGAGCGTGCATAAACTTTACTTGACCAATACCTAACATCATGGCATCCCCTTAACGTGAATAGCACAAGTTTTTGGATCAAAATTCATGGATTAGATACATGTATGTGCAATAATCCGAAAATAAACAAAGCAACTTCATGATTTTCATGCACACAACTTTTAAAACGATATTATGACGTGATAGATGAGAAAAATAGACGTATGGCGTGCTTTTGCGTTTTAAACGTACGAATAAACGTTGACGTCGAAGAACGGGGGCGAGAAGACGATGGCTTTTATGCTTCCCTTGCAAAAACCGAAAATTCTTCTTCCAAATATGATGTGCGTGCTGTCATGTGTATTGGGAGGAGTTTGGTATGGTGTGAAAGTGTGTGGCCGTGAGTTATGTGGGTGGGGGAAAGGGTTTTAGTGTTTTAAATACTTAATTAATCCCTTAAACAAACTTAGGCTCATTAAGAATGCAATTAGGCCCATTAGTACTTGATTAGGATTTAATTAAAACATTAAAATAGTTTTTTTAAAAGTAAGTTTGTGAATTCATTAGCCGGGTTGCCAAAAAGTTTCTAATTTTGTTGAAAAATCAACACCGATAAAATTTACGTCACGGCGTATAAAATCACCTCAAAACTCTTTATTTTCAAAAATATGAAAAACCATCAACCATATTTTAAACAGTTAAAAATAATTATTTAAATAAAAACATTTTACGTTTTTCAGCCCTCGTTCTTCGTTCCTCGATTGCAACTTGAATATTCCTTAAAAATACAGTTTTATGCATGATGACAATAAAATCCTATTTAAAATTTAAGAATGATGTCACATAATAAATTAGAAATTAAAATCAATTAATTAGCCATTTTTTCATATTCTCTGTATTTGCATGCAGTTGGATTACATTGTCTTAATTTTGGACCTTACGTTCGATATGCGCGTGTCCACTAGAATGCGTCTCAAGAGTCAATAAGATGTTACCTAAAGACTCCTTTCTCAGCTCATTCTTGATGAAACCAATTTTATCTTCTCTGTTATTGGAAACACATCCCAAAGATCTGCATCGTTTGTCACAAATCCATCTTGCACACTTATGACAAACCCCTAACCTTTTGACCCTTCGTTTTTTCGCATAAGTGCTTTTTCCTAATCCAGGAAAATACCGAATGAGCAATGATTGTGGAACTTCTCCTTCTAATCGGATCTTATCTTCTATTACAAGACGAATATCTTCTGGAATTTTTTTTTGCATTAGCAATCTCAATCTTTCGCACCTACCTGCATAAATTTTTCTTAGAACAATTTCATAAACAGAGAGAAAATATTTACAAATTTTTGAGAGAATTTCATCCATTTTGAAAAGAAAAGAAATGTTTTTTTTTTGTATCAGCAATTGTGGGAAACTGATTTAATTGACTATGAGAGTCACGGAGTACCGTTATTAGCCATTTAACCGAGAAAATAAAAAGATTAAGGAAACCTCAAATAAAAACAAAAAAAATCAAGAATCGGAAAGGGAAATAAACTCTTCTTGAAAGATTTCATTTTCTAAAAATGGTTTAAGCCTTTGTACATTTACTTTAAAAACATAATCATTTTTAAGATTTTCAATGTCCACAACTCCATAAGGATACACATTCTTTACAACATATGGGTCTGTCCATCTTGATCGTAATTTTCCTGGAAATATGTGAAATTGAGATTTATAAAGCAAAACTTTTTTACCAATCTCAAAAGATTTTTTAAGAATTGTTTTGTCATGAAATTATTTGATTTTTGTTTTATAAATCCTTGAATTCTCATACGCGTCATTTCTGAGTTCATCAAGTTCATTAAGTTGTAATTTGCGCAATTTGTTGGCATCATCAATGCTTGAATTAAAAGTTTTGATCGCTCAATAAGCTTTATGTTACAATTCCATAGAAAAATGACAATGTTTTCCGTACACCAACATATAGGGAGACATATTCAATGATGTTTTAAAAGCTGTTCGATATGCCCTAAGGGCATCATTAAGTCGCAGAGACCAATCTTTTCTATTTGGGTTAACAATTTTTTCCAAAATTTGTTTTATCTCCCTATTAGCTAATTCAAGTTTTCCATTTGTTTGAGAATGATAAGGAGTAGTTACTTTGTGAGTAATACCATATTTTTTCATTAATGAAGCAAATGGTTTATTAACAAAGTGAGTTCCCCCATCACTCATCATGGCTCGAGGAATTTCAAATCTACTAAAAATATTTTCTTTCAAAAATTTAATGACAATTTTACGATCATTTGTTCGACATGGAATTGCCTCTATCCATTTGGAAACATAATCAACTGCAACTAAAATACACAAGTATCCAAATGACGGTGGAAAAGGTCCCATAAAATCAATTCACCAACAGTAAAAGATTTCAATTTCAATGATAGGATTCAAAGGCATTATGTTTCTTTTTGAAATTGCACCCAATTTTTGACAATTTTCACAGATCTTGCAGATTTCGTGGGTGTCTTTAAATAATATAGGTCAATAAAATCCACACCCCAAGATTTTTGCAACCGTTTTCTTTGAAGAAAATGTCATCTGTATGCTTTTTTGAATGACAAAATTTAATGACACTACTTACCTCATTGTCGGGTATGCAACGTCGAAAAATTTGATCTGGACAATTCTTGAAGATACAAGTATCATCCCAATAAAAGTTTTTTACCTCATTCAAAAAATTTCTTTTATCTTGGGAATTCCATTGCGGTGGCATTTTTCCTGTCACAAGAAAATTTACTATGTTAGCAAACCAAGCTGTAGTAGTAGCTGAAAATAGATGTTCATCGGGAAAAATTATCGTTAATTGGTGTCATTTCACAAGATGATCCTGTTACTAGTCTCGATAAATGATCGGCTACGACATTCTCAGTTCGTTTTTTTATATTTGATCACAATGTCAAATTCTCGGAGCAACAAAATTCATCGTATTAGTCGTGGCTTTGCATCCTGTTTAGTCAATAAATATCTAATAGTAGAATGATCTGTAAACACAATAGTCGTTGATCCAATCAAATAAGAACGACATTTATCAAATGCAAATATTACAGCAAGTAGTTCTTTTTCAGTTGTGGAGTAATTCATTTGAGCATTGTTTAAAGTTCTACTAGCATAATATATCACATAAGGCTTACTGTTTCTTCTTTGACCCAATACTGTACCGACTGCATAATCACTCGCGTCGCACATGATTTCAAATGGTAAAGACCAATCAGGAGGTTGCATGATAGGAGCTGATGTTAAATGTCGAATGATTTTATCAAAAGCATTTTACATTCTTGAGTCCACTCAAATGCAGTGTCTTTTATTAAGAGGTTACAAATTGGTTTAGAGATTAAACTAAAGTCCTTTAGAAACCTCCTATAAAATTCACCATGTCCCAAAAATGAGCGAATTTCTTTAATGTTTTTGGAGGGGGTAAATTGGCAATGACATCAACTTTTGTTTTATCAACTTCAATTCCATGAGATGACACGACATGTCCCAAAACAATCCAGAAGTAATCATGTAATGACATTTTTCCCAATTTAAAATAAGACCTTTTTCCTCGCATCTTTTTAAAACTTTTTCCAAATTATCAAGACAATTATCAAATGTATTCCCAAAAACAGTTAAATCATCCATAAAATCTCCAAACAATTTTCAACCATGTCGCTAAAAATGCTTAGCATACATCTTTGAAATGTTGTTGGGGTCATTGCATAATCCAAATGGCATCCTTCTGAATGCAAATGTTCCAAAAAGACATGTGAATATAGTTTAATCTTGATCTTCGAGTGCAATGAGAATTTGATAATAGCCTGAATATCCATCAAGAAAACAGTAGTAGGGATGACCTGCTACTCTTTCTAAAATTTGATCCAAAAATGGTAATGGAAAATGATATTTTCTAGTGCCGTCATTTAATTTTTAATAATCAATACACATCCGCCAACTAGATGGGACTCGACTTCTTAACAATTCACCTTTTTTATTTTTTATCACTGTGATGTCAGATTTTTTTTGAAATACTTGTGTTGGGCTTACCTACTTACTATCAGAAATAGGGTAGATAATTCCAACATCAAGTCGTTTGGGAACTTCAGTTTTCACAACATATTTTATGTGTGGATTTAATCTCCTTTGTGGTTGTTGGGATGTTTTAGCATTTTCTTCTAAGTGAATTTTGTGATTGCAAATTAGCAGATTAATTCTCTTGAGATCTTTTAGTGTCCAACCAATTGTATTTTTATATCTTTTAAGCATATCAACTAATTTTATAGAGCCCAAAACCAGTACACGTAAAATCCATGCATTATTTAATAGTCAAATCATTTATTTAATTTAAAATGAGTTTAATTATGCATAATTTTTGAAATTTGCATTATTTTAAATTATTTATGTTTATGTGATGCATGTTAAATTATGTCTCGAGTTTCATGTTTCAAGCGATTATTCGATACGGGATCGAAGAAAAGAGACTGGTGACGATTTTGGCAATTTTAAAATGCGGTATTTTATTTTAAGTTAAGGATGGGGCATTTTAAATAATTTATTTAGTTGTAGCATTTTAAAAGCCTAATTTGGTTATTAGGTGATTCTAAAATTTCAGAATTTTAAAAATTGTACCTATTGTGTATTTTGTTTCAATTTTTTTGGTGCTAGTATTTTGTGAGGAGTTGGTATTTTAGTTAATGTTTAATTAATTTTAATTAGGGGTTAATTTTTAATTAAGTAATATTTTAATCCCCTAATTTGACAAAACACATGTACACACACACTTTTACACACACCCTACATAATTTTCATAACACACATACACCTTTCATTCTTATTTTTTTTAGAGCAAAACCTAGGGTTCTTGTCTCTAGAGTGCAGCCGCCCCTCCTCTGATTTATTTTCCAGCAAATTTCGTGAGTTTTCTTCAAGAAAAATAGTGCCATGTTCGTCCCGGATCAAGCCTCGCTCCGTTCCCGTTTCGTTATCGCCGAATCGTGAGTTTTCATATCAAAAGGCACGTATATTCTGTTTTTCCTGCATCGATCTTGTCAAAGTATTTATGTTGATGTTTATTATGCGTAAAATTCATGTATGATGTTCACAGTTTGAGCAGAAAATTGGTTGGATCAGTTTTGAAATAATTTTTAGATCTAAATTCTCGTTTTTCACTGTATTTTGAAAACTGCGAATTTTCGGTCAAGAATTTGGGAAAACTTTCAACATATGAAATGTATAACTTTTTGATACCTTCGATTTGATATAAAATTCGCAACATTTGGACAAAAATTGAGTGAGTTATGATCATTTTCCCTGGACTGCTCAAACTGAGTTTTTTGAAAAATATGTTATTGATGCGTTCTTGAAGTTTTATGGTTGCAAGGCTTCGTTGGGATCGACGGGTGATCGCTGCTGCATTTAAGTATATCCGTTGGTTTGCTTCAACATTGGGTACACGGACCCATACACGGACCCTGGCATGGGGTTCGTGCCCTTGTTCCTTCCGAAGTGTCTTTTTACAGAGTCTACACGGACCCTTACACGGACCTAGGCACGGGGTCCGTGTCTTTCCTTCTTTTGTTGTGTCATTCCAGTACCTACACGGACCTAGAGCCGGACCTGGGCACGGGTCCGTGTACCTTCATTTTTTTGGGAAAAATTTTAGGGATTGATTTGAGGTTTCATGTCATGGTTTAGTACGATGATTAAACGAGGTCAAGTCCCGAGTAATCTAGAATGTCATAAGCCATTTATTTGCTTCGGTGGTGAGCACGAATACCTACGTATAAGTATGCAAGATAAGTGTTTGAACTCATGTTAGTATGTGCAGCAGTGGCCCCAAGAGAGATCCAATGAATCCCTCAACGCCAAGTAAGTATGTTGACGTGCAAAAAGAAAATACTTTTAAGTTTTTGAGGTATGCTAAATGTCTTGTGACCAAAATTATGTATGGGATTGGAAAGCGATAAAGCATGAACAGGGACCAATCCACCCCGTAAAAGCATGAACGGGTTTAGATCAGGATTGGAAAGCGGTAAATCATGACCAGGGACCAATCCACCCGTTAAAGCATGAACGGGGATCTCATGTATGTGGCAGTGGATTTTCCCTTGTCAGCCCAGTACTGTTGTTTAATCTGATCAGGCGTATTTATGTATGGGTCACTTGCTTTGAAACATGCCTCTACGCAAAATAATTAAGTTATGTATGTTCAAATATGTACAAGTATGCAAGCATGTTTAAGAAAAGTTTCATGTTATGGCATGTCTATGTAATGTATGTAAGATCAAACTTTTCCACGCTTGTTAAAGTTCAAGTATGTATGTTCTATTTTAAAGTTGCATGTGATTTTATTACGTATTACTTGCTACTTCCAGTTTATACGCGTTGAGTCTTTAGACTCACTAGATTTGATCGATACAGGTGAGGATGCATTTGAGGAGACGAGGGGTGAGGACCAGTGAGCTGGCTTGGACTGAGTGGGAGGCTAAACCCGAGGACCGCCATGTTTTTTAAGAATTTATGAAAGTTTCAAATACTCTGATTTTATGTTTGTTGACGATGTTCTAAAACAAGTATTTTCGTTAGCAAAATTTATATGGTGATCTTTTATTGCTAATACTTTTAGATTGTTGGCAAACTTGAGTGTGGTTAGTTTATGGCAAATGTTTTTTTAAGATGAACTAGACATTTTAATGCAAATTCGAAAGTTTATTTCATATTTAAGAAAATTTTTATTTTTCCGCAAAATTTGAATTAGTGTAAAGTATGATACATTACAGGTGGTATCAGAGCGGTGTTCTTGTAAAGGGTTATGCCTACTGCCAGCTGCGAGAAACTCACGAAGCCACACCTCAAGTATGTAAGTTTTAAAGTTTTGAATTATGTTATGTATTAAGCATTAAGTCATGATTTCAGCATGTCATGTTTCGAGTTCAAATTACGTGCATCTTATACTATTGATATTATGTTCATGCATGCATATTGGGTTTACGTGTTGGGTAAATTGTTGGAACAGTATGCCTCCTAGACGCATAATTAACCGGGAAGCTAGGGATGAGGATAGAGAGGCTCGAGAGGAGGGGAGAGACGCTCCACCTCCTCCACCGCCAGATATGCAAGCATAGATGCTTGCATGTATGACTCAATTCTTTGCACAATTTGCGGGGAACCAGGCTGCAGTTGATACGGGAGCTAGGCCCAGACCAGAGGCAATGTATGAGAGGTTCAAGAGGATGAACCCAAAGGAATTTTTGGGGACTGCTGAGCAGATTAAAGCTGAAGGATGGATTAATTCCATCGAGGTGATATTCGAGTTCATGGAACTGCAGTATGCAGACCGGGTTAGGTGCGCCACCTACTTGTTGATTAGAGACGCCAGGCTATGGTTGGAAAGTGCACTAGTGTCAGTTAACTTGTAAACACTGACGTGAGATGGCTTTAAGGAAGTCTTTTACTCCAAGTACTTCACTGAAGAAGTACGATCCAGATTGACTAGGGAGTTCATGACGCTGCGTCAGGGAGACAGCAGCGTGGCAGACTTTATCAGAAAGTTTGAAAGGGGGTGCCACTTTGTGCCCCTGATAGCTAATGATGCCCAGGGGAAGCTGAGGCATTTCATGGATGGGTTGCGGCCGATCTTGTGTCGTGATGTGAGGGTTGCGGTCCTACTACCTATGCAGTTGTCGTGTCTAGAGCTTTGGCGGCAGAACAGGATCAGCGAGATATTGAGGTTGACAGCCAAGGCAAGAGGCCCTATCAGGCACCGCAGCAGCAGCGACCTCCGTTCAAGAAGCCTTTCCCGGGACATCCAGGGAAGAAGCCATTTCAGGGACCACCGAAGGGCAAGGGCCCTGTCCCTCAGTAGAAGGCGCCCCAGAGGCCGGGTGAGCACCCGGTGTGCCCGAAGTGCAACCACCAGCACCCGGGACAATGTTTATATGGGTCAGAAAAGTTCTTTAAATGTGGAGCCAGTGACCAAATGCTGAAGGAGTGCCCACAGTGGAGGCAGCCGACCCAGGGAAGAGTGTTCGCCATGCATGCTCAAGAGGCGAACCCAGACACGATATTATTGACAGGTAAACTTATTTAAAAAAGCGCAGTATTGTTTTGCCATGCATGTTTCAAATTTTATTTGGGATTATTAGTGTGCTAGTAGTATTTTGGTGACTTGGGTAGAAGTTTTCTTCTGTGCTTGAGGTTAAGATAAGAATTGTTGGGATATAAGTTTTTGTGTTGTGCTGACGTCTCATGGGAAATATTTTCATAGAAAGAGTTGCCACGAAGGCCCTGATAGACTCAGGAGCCACCCACTCTTTTATCTCAGAGACATTCGCTAGTCACCTGGACGTCAAGTCTATTGGACTCGACGTGAGCTATTCAGTGACAGTCCCATCAGGGGAAGAATTGTCAGCTATTAGTGTGGTCAGAAACAACGATCTGAAATTGCAGGGCCACCTAGTGTATGCCGATCTAATCATTTTGCCGATGCCTGAATTTGACATCATTTTGGGAATGGACTGGCTGACGAAGAACTGAGTTCTGATTGATTTTCAGAAAAGGTCAGTGTTAGTAAGACCTTTAGGCATGGAGCAATTTCTCTTCGAGCCAGCTAGATGGAGGAGTTTCCCCCGCATGATCTCTTGCATGCAAGCGCGGAGACTTATGCACAAGGGTTGTCAGGCTTTCTTGGCCAGCATTGTGTCTGCACCTGACGTACCCACTCCGTCTATAACCGATGTACCAGTGGTCAGAGATTTTCCTGAAGTCTTTTCAGATGACGTCACAAGCCTTCCACCAGAGAGAGATGTGGAGTTTTTCATTGACCTTGTGCCAGGCACCATGCCAATCTCTAAGGCACCGTACCGTCTAGCTCTGGCTGAGATGTTAGAACTCAAGCAGTAGATTCAGGAGCTCCTAGACAAGGAATTCATTCGCCCTAGTTTCTCACCATGGATCGCAAGAGTACTCTTTGTGAAGAAGAAAGACGGGAGCATGAGGCTGTGTATAGATTACCGAGAACTAAACAAGGTAACGATCAAGAACAAATACCCACTTCCATGGATCGAGGACTTGTTTGATCAGTTGTAGGGAGCCACAGTCTTCTCTTAGATAGATCTTCGATCGGGTTATCACCAGCTGAAAGTGAAAGATGCAGATGTTCATAAGACAGCTTTCAGAACCAGATATGGGCATTACGAGTTTTTAGTGATGCCGTTTGGACTGTTGAATGCTCCAGCAATTTTTATGGACTTGATGAACCAAGTATTTCAGCCCTACCTAGACCAGTTCGTCATAGTGTTTATTGACGATATTCTCATTTACTCGAAGAGTCATGAGGAGCATGTTCAGCATTTCAGTACAGTTTTGCGGGTTTTGCAGAGTCGCAAACTATTTGCGAAATTCAGTAAGTATGAATTTTGATTGGAGAAAGTAGCATTTTTGGGTCATATAATATCTAGCAGTGGTATTGAGGTGCATCCAGCTAAGGTAGCAGCAGTTAGAGATTGGGTTGAACCGAAGAATTCGTCAGAGATTCGCAGTTTCCTAGGCCTAGCAGGCTACTACAGGAAATTTATTCAGGGGTTTTCTTCGATAGCAGTGCCACTCACTTCACTGACAAAGAAGAATGCTAAATTCGTGTGGAGTGATGAATGTCAGAAGAGCTTTGATACTTTGAAGCAAGCTCTTACCTCAGCACCAGTGTTAGCCATGCCATAAAGGCAAGGAGATTTTGTGGTATACACCGATGCATCTAAGCTCGGGTTTGGCGCAGTGTTGATGCAGCATGGTCGGATGATAGCTTATGCTTTCAGGCAGTTGAAAGTGCATGAAAAGAATTATCTGACTCATGATCTTGAGTTAGCTGCCGTTTTCTTTGCGTTGAAGATATGGAGACTTTACTTGTACGGCGAGAAATGCCAGATATTCACTGATCACAAGAGTCTCAAATATTTCTTCACGCAGAAGGAGTTGAATATGAGACAGAGACGGTGGTTAGAGTTAGTAAAAGACTACGATTGTGAAATTAGCTACCATCCAGGGAAAGCTAATGTGGTGGCAGATGCCTTGAGCCGAATGGTTGCAGTCGTAGCACTGTTGTCAGTGCAAAGATCTCTTCAGTCAGATATTCAGAGATTCGGGTTAGAGGTTTATCATAGGGGCAGGGCTCCTAAACTGTATAATCTGACAGTTCAGTCTTCGTTGCTTGACCGAATCCGTGCAGGTCATACTTCAGATGAGCAGTTGCAGAAATGGAGACTGAAGGATGAAGCCAAGGGTAGTGTACTCTACAAAGTGTCCGATGGTATTGTGAGGTACAGTGGAAGAATGTGGGTGCCTGTTGTTGATTCGATCAGAGAAGATATCTTGTCAGAGGCACATGCATCTCCGTATTCCATACACCCAGGAAGTACCAAGATATATAAGAATTTGCAGACTCTGTATTGGTGGCTAGGTATGAAGAGAGACATCCGCCGTTTTGTGTCTGAATGTCTCACGTGTCAGCAAGTGAAGGCAGAGCATCAGAGGCCAGCAGGGATGCTTAAGCCACTCCCTATCCCCGAGTGGAAATGGGATAATATCACCATGGATTTCGTTGTTGGCTTGCCGAGGTCAGTCAGAGGATCCAATGCTATTTTGGTTATAGTGGATCGACTTACTAAGTTGGCACATTTCTTGCCAGTAAAGACGAATTTCTCCATGACGCAGTATGCGGAGCTCTATATCCGGGAGATAGTCCGATCGCACGGAATCCCAGTTTCTATTGTGTCCGACAGGGACCCGAGGTTTACATCGTCCTTTTGGAAGAGTTTGCATTCAACCATGAGGACGAAGTTGCTGTTCAGTACGACTTTTCACCCGCAGACAGATGGCCAGTCTGAACGAGTGATTCAGATTTTGGAGGATTTATTGCGAGCCTGTATAATCGATTTCCATGGGACTTGGGAATCGAAGCTACCTCTAGTGGAGTTTACCTACTACAACAGCTTCCAATCATCTATTGGTATGGCTCCATATGAGGCATTGTATGGAAGGAAGTGTAGATCGCCGATTCATTGGGATGAAGTCGGGGAGAGGTTAGAGCTTGGTCCAGAGATTGTTCAGCAGACTGCAGATGTGGTGGTCAAGATCCGAGACAGGATGAAGACCGCCCAGAGCCGTCAAAAGAGTATTGCTAACAAGAGAAGAAGAGATCTAGAGTTTGCCGTAGGCGATCGCGTCTTTGTAAAGATAGCACCCATGAAGGGTATTATGAGATTTGGAAAGAGATGTAAGCTTAGTCCGAGGTTTATTAGACCATTTGAGATTCTTGACAGAGTTGGGACACTAACCTATCGTGTAGTCTTACCACCGAATCTGGCCGGTATACATAATGTGTTCCACGTCTCGATGATGAGGAAGTACTTAGCGAATCCTTCGCATATTTTGAGCTATGAGCCGTTGCAGCTTGCTCCAGATCTGTCATATGAGGAAAGACCTGTCCAAATCCTAGACAGACAGGAGCGTAGACTTCGGAACAGGGTGACCAAGTTGGTCAAGGTTCAGTGGTTGAACCAATCAGTGGAAGAGGCCACTTGGGAGACCGAGACAGATATGAGGAGCCGCTACCCAGAACTGTTTGGTAAGATTTAATTTCGAGGACGAAATTTATATAAGTGGGGGAGGAACTGTAGAGTCCAAAACCAGTACACGTAAAACCCATGCATTATTTAATTGTCAAATCATTTATTTAATTTAAAATGAGTTTAGTGATGCATAATTTGTGAAATTTACATTATTTTAAATTACTTATGTTTATGTGATGCACGTTAAATTATGTCTTGAGTTTCATGTTTCAGACGATTATTCGATGCGGGATCGAGGAAAAGAGACCGGTGACGATTTAGGCAATTTTAAAATGTGGTATTTTATTTTAAGTTAAGGATGGGGCATTTTAAATAATTTATTTAGTTGTAGCATTTTAAAAGCCTAATTTGGTTATTAGGTGATTCTAAAATTTCAGAATTTTAAAAATTGTACCTATTGTGTATTTTGTTTCAATTTTTTTGGTGCTAGTATTTTGTGAGGAGTTGGTATTTTAGTTAATGTTTAATTAATTTTAATTAGGGGTTAATTTTTAATTAAGTAATATTTTAATCCCCTAATTTGACAAAACACATGTACACACACACTTTTACACACACCCTACATAATTTTCTTAACACACAACACACACATACACCTTTCATTCTTATTTTTTTTAGAGCAAAACCTAGGGTTCTTGTCTCTAGAGTGCAGCCGCCCCTCCTCTGATTTATTTTCCAGCAAATTTCGTGAGTTTTCTTCAAGAAAAATAGTGCCATGTTCGTCCCGGATCAAGCCTCGCTCCGTTCCAGTTTCGTTATCGCCGTATCATGAGTTTTCATATCAAAAGGCACGTATATTCTGTTTTTCCTGCATCGATCTTGTCAAAGTATTTATGTTGATGTTTATTATGCGTAAAATTCATGTATGATGTTCACAGTTTGAGCAAAAAATTGGTTGGATCAGTTTTGAAAAAATTTTTAGATCTAAATTCTCGTTTTTCACTGTATTTTGAAAACTGCGAATTTTCGGTCAAGAATTTGGGAAAACTTTCAACATATGAAATGTATAACTTTTTGATACCTTCGATTTGATATAAAATTCGCAATATTTGGACAATAATTGAGTGAGTTATGATCATTTTCCCTGGACTGCTCAAACTGGGTTTTCTGAAAAATATGTTATTGATGTATTCTTGAAGTTTTATGGTTGCAGGCTTCGTTGGGGATCGACGGGTGATCACTGCTGCATTTAAATATATCGTTAATGATGTTGGGATGATTATTGTTGATTCGTTTCGCGTCGTTAGGCACTTGGGAGAATGAGTTGTCGTAAAAATCATTTGATGTCAAAAGACGGGTTCATGGGTTTATTGTGTCACTTGTGATTTGTGATTGTTTTGGGGGAAATGTATAGGCTTGAGTCAATACTATGGTGGCCTAGGATGGGTCTCGAGGTATCGGTTCATAGTTCGTACGATCGAGTTAGGGAGATTAAGCATCATGTGTACAGAATTTCCGTTGGTTCGCGTCAACAGTGGGTACACAGACCCTGGCACTGGGTCCGTGCCCTTGTTCCTTCCGAAGTGTCTTTTTACAGAGTCTACACGGACCTTACACGGACCTAGGCACGGGGTCCGTGTCTTTCCTTCTTTTTGGTGTGTCATTCTAGTACCTACACGGACCTAGAGCCGGACCTGGGCACGGGTCTGTGTACCTTCATTTTTTTGGGAAAAATTTTAGGGATTGATTTGGGGTTTCATGTCATGGTTTAGTACGATGATTAAACGAGGTCAAGTCCCGAGTAATCTAGAATGTCATACGCCATTTATTTGCTTCGGTGGTGAGCACGAATACCTACATCTAAGTACGCAAGATAAGTGTTTGAACTCATGTTAGTATGTGCAGTAGTGGCCCCAAGAGAGATCCAATGAATCCCTCAACGCCAAGTAAGTATGTTGACATGCAAAAAGAAAATACTTTTAAGTTTTTGAGGTATGCTAAATGTCTTATGACCAAAATTATGTATGGGATTGAAAAGCGGTAAAGCATGAACAGGGACCAATCTACCCCGTTAAAGCATGAACGGGTTTAGATCAGGATTAGAAAGCGGTAAATCATGACCAGGGACCAATCCACCCGTTAAAGCATGAACGGGGATCTCATGTATGTAGCAGTGGATTTTCCATGTCAGCCCAGTACTGTGGTTTAATCTGATCAGGCGTATTTATGTATGGGTCGCTTGCTTTGAAACATGCCTCTACGCAAAATGATGAAGTTATGTATGTACAAGTATGCAAGCATGTTTAAGAAAAGTTTCACGTTATGGCACGTCTATGTAATGTATGTATGATCAAGCTTTTACACGCATGTTAAAGTTCAAGTATGTATGTTCTATTTTAAAGTTGCATGTGATTTTATTACGTATTACTTGCTACTTCCAGTTTATACGTGTTGAGTCTTTAGACTAACTAGACTTAATCGATGCAGGTGATGATGCATTTGAGGAGACGAGGGGTAAGGACCAGTGAGCTGCTTGGACTGAGCAGGAGGCTAAACCCGAGGACCGCCATGTTTTTTAAGAATTTATGAAAGTTTCAAATACTCTTATTTTATGTTTGTTGACGATGTTCTAAAACAAAAATTTTCGTTGGCAAAATTTCTATGGTGATTTTTTATTGCTAATACTTTTAGATGGTTGGCAAACTTGAGTGTGGTTGGTTTATGGCAAATTTTTTTTTAGAAGAATGAGACATTTTAATGCAAATTCGAAAGTTAATTTCATATTTAAGAAAATTTTTATTTTTCCGCAAAATTTTAAGTAGTGTAAAGTAAAGTACGTTACAAATTTACCTTCTTGATCACTTACTAGTTTGGAAGAAACTACCTCTGGATATGTTTCATCTTCTCCAAAAAATGCATACTTTAATTCTTCTGGCAATGGTTTCAACTCCAATATGGTGGTTCATGTTTGTTCTCATATTTTTCCTCAAATTCTTTCTCTGATCCTGGTAACGAGTGATACTTCTTGAATGTATTCTTCCACAAGGGTTTCAATAAGATTTTCATCTTCACTTTCATCTCCTTTGTCATGTGGTTGCTTACAAAGATTAAAAACATTAAACTCCAAGGTCATGTTACCAAATGACAACTTCATTATTCCATTCATGCAATTTATAAGAGCATTGGAAGTTGCTAAAAATGGACGACCGAAAATTACAAGAATTGCATTAAAAGCTTCGATAGGTTGTGTATCTGAAACAATGAAATCGACAGGATATACAAAGTTATCAACTTGGACTTGTACGTCTTCTACCATACCTCTGGGCACTTTAATAGATCTATTGACAAGTAAAAGTGTTACCGAAGTAGGTTTTAACTCGCCTAGATTGAGTTCTTGATAAACTTAATATGGAAGTAAATTCACACTAGCTCCAAGATCAAGCAAGGCTTTTTAATCTTTCGTTCTCCAATAATACATGAAATAGTAGGATAACCAGGGTCTTTGTATTTCAAAGTATTATTATTTTGAATGATTGCACTTACTTGTTCGGCTAAAAATGCTTTCTTTTTCACATTCAATTTTATTTTCACAGTGCACAAGTCTTTCAAAAATTTGGCATATGATGGTACCTGTTTTATTGCATCTAATAAAGGAATATTAACTTTTACTTGTTTAAAAATATCATATATATCTTAATTCAAATTTGATTTTTTTGTATTTTTCAATGCATGAGGGAATGGTGGTGGCACTGTCTATTGATCCTCCTCTTCGCAAGTTATGGGTTCCACTTCCTTACCCTTTGGAGTTGATTTATCATCATCTTCACAAGGTTCAAGAATGGATTTTTTCAAAACCTTACCACTACGAAGGGTAATAATAGATTTTATCTGATCCATCGGTTGAGTTCCAGAAGTTCCAGTTTGTGAATGATGATCCTTGAGATTAGGCTGTGGTTGTGAAAAAAATTTATCTTTTTCATGAACATTAAGTGCAGATGCAAATTTAGCAAGATTATCTTTCAAATTTGTCATGGTTTGAGCAATTTGAGTATTGATATACTCTTGCTTTGCAATGAAAGAATTCAATGTATCTTCCAAATTTCTTTTAGGTGGAGGAACATATGGTGCATAATTTTGAAAATTTTGTTGATTCTGGAAATGTGGTTGTGAAAATTGTGCAACATTATCATTCCTCCAACTAAAATTTGGATGATTTATCCAACCTGTATTGTAACTTTGAGAAAATGGTTCAAAATTTGGCCTTTTGAAATTGTTCAAAACATTGGCTTATTCATGGAGACATTCTTTAAAAGACGGCAAAGTAGGACAATCTTTTGTAGAATGATCACTTGTATCACATATGTGACATATAATTTCTTGAACAGATTTTAATTGACCATTCTGTTTCAATTCAAGTGCCTCAACTTTTCTTGCCAAAGAGATAAATCTAGCTTGGAGATCACGTTATCTTTGAGGGTGTACATACCTCCACCGGATGTGGGAGATTGAATTTTGTTTGATGGTTCGATTGCACCTATAGTGTCCCAATTTTGAGCATTTTCAGCTAATAAATCAAGATATTCAATTGCCTCGTTTGGATCTTTATCTATAAATGTTTCATTACACATAAATTCAACCATTTGCCTATGTTTAGGTGTTAAGCCTTCATAAAATTGAGAAACAACTCTCTAAATTTCAAAACCATGATGTGGACAAAGATTAAGAATTCTTTGTATCTATCCCAACACTGAAAAAAAGTTTCTCCTTGTTTTTTAGTGAAATTGATTATTTTCCTTTTGAAAGAATTTGTTCTATGATATGGAAAAAAAATTTCAAAAATTGTTGTTGCAATTCATCCCAAGTTTGAATGGATCCCGATCTAAGATTTTCTAGCCAAGTTTTAGCTTTATCTTTTAAAGAAAAAGGAAAAAGCTTAAGTCGAATTGTGTTCGTGCTACAATTTAGATCATTATATGTGTTGCACACTTCTTCAAACTCCCGTAAATGCATGTATGGATTTTCAGAATCTAAGACATAAAATTTGGGTAAAAGTTGGATAATACCAGACTTAAAATTGAAATGAAATGCATCAGGTGGAAAAACTAGACATGAAGGTGCACTAGTACGTGTAGGATTCATGTGATCTCTAAGTGTTCTTCGTCTATCATAATCATGTTGAGATTGAATTTCATCTTCATTTTCTTGGATGGGTTCTTCCGCCATATTTTGTGAAAATAAAGGATTATTTCGAATGAGTCGACCACTAAGTGTACGTGACCAAATGCTCATGAAAATGCAAAAGAAAAACACACAAAAGCAATAAAAATTCAAAGAAAGAAAAACAAACTATAAAAAATTAAATAGAATTGAAATTAAATTATACTTCCCTGGCAACGACGCCAAAAATTTGATGCGACTTTGATTGTTGCACTCCCACAGCAGGTTGTCCACAAGTAGTATAATTCGGTGAGTCCGAATATCGTATCCACATAGAAGCTAAGGTAATTACAAGTCCACTACAATGTTTTTTGTTTTGTTTTTGTTTTTTTCTTTTAATTGTTTGAATCTTTAATTGGTAATTTTTAATTGTTCAAATTTTAATTTAAGTAGTTAAGATTAAAGGATCCATTCTTGGTATTTTAATAAAGTTAACATTAATGAATATTATTTAAATCCACGTAATAAAATGGTTCCAATATAATAAATAATCATATTTATATTATGTTATATATTATAATATTATAAGTATATCTACCAAAACTTATAAATGTTGTCAAATATTTATTGTGCTATATATATATTTGTAAACACCAAATCAAGGTTCCCACTTTGAATGGTTGGTAAAACCAAACTAACATTTAAATGGTACCAAGAAATTAATATTATGATATATTGTTATATAATAAATCAAGACATCCACTTTAAATGGTTGGTAAAACCAAACAAACATTTAAATGGTACCAATAAATTAATATTATGATATATTCATATATAATAAATCAAGACATCCACTTTAAATGGTTGTTAATACCAAACTAACATTTAAATGGTTCCAAGAATTTAGTGTAACATATAGCAACAATAAATCAAAAATCCCACTTATAAGTAGGGTATAATAATGCTTAAATAAATAAATATAACATAAAAAATAAATAATGAATAAATAATATAAAACATAGATTCTTACCTTTTAATAACCTTATTATCATGTCAAGAGTTTCACCTTTTCATCTCAACTTTGGGAAGTTAGCTACTCATTATTCAAAGTATAAAACTTTGAATATGAAATTAACATATGAACTCAAAGGTTTGTTCATAAAATGATGGATATCTCAATACATTACAATGCACCCCTATTTATAGCCAAATTTGGGAGAGAACCACAAATAAAATATTATTTTTTTACACAAAAGTCTTCATTGGTGTTCCAAGAAATTATGTTATCATACACATCACTTTTGAAAATCTTCCCATCTGAATTTTCTTTTCCACATAAAACAAAACATGTAGATAATTAAGTTGTTTGAACTGTGATACTTTTTTTTAACATTTTACCAAGTAATTTGAGAGATATGGTCAAAATGTTAGAGTATGGTAAAACTGTCATTCCTTTGTTAATTTTATTTATTGCTTAATTTGATCTCAATTGTGAGAAGATTTTTATCTTATGCTTGTCACCAATATTGTAGATATTATCATCAACTTTCTGCAGGTCCAAGAATCATCTTAATCCCATTTGAAATACCAAGGTTATTTTTGTTTTATCGAACCTGTAAAAATAGTAAAAATTTATAATTACACAACAACTTATTTTTTATACACTTTATTATAAAACATATAATATTTAAACATTTAATTAAACAAAAACTATAAATTTATATTATAAAATATTTAATTAATGTAAAATTTTTATGTTTATCACAAGACATTTTAAATATATTTTTCAAGAAATGGGCTTTTTTGGGTATTTTTACCCGCTATAGCATATTTTTCAGCGTTACGCTAAATTTATTGAAACGGTGGACTTTTGAAGGTTCGGGTAATATTTTCAAAAACTTATCAAAAAAAATATTTTTCGGGTGTGTGGTTGAACTTAATATGCCTACTTTTAAGCTTAATGGACTCCCAATCCACTTTCTACCCTTTAATTTTATACTAGGGCCCCTTTAACCTTTTTATTTAACCTTAACCTAGCACCTAGTTATTATTTAACCTAAACCTAATCCCCCACCAGCCGACACACCCCTTCCCCTATTAGTTCCTCTCGATTTCAGCAGCCCCTCATCAGCCAAGCTTTGGCCAAGCTTCATCTTGCAAAGAAAATCCCTCTGGTGCCTTCCCTTCGCGCGGTTCTTCAAAGTTTTTGTTCAATATACATCAAGGCACGCCATGTAACCTTGTTTTTGCATCATTCACGTCTTATACTGTTGTGTGTATGCATTTGTGTGAGAAATTTTCGATCTAGCATAGGACACGAAGGATTTTTTGGTTTGCATGAGATTATTGCATTTTTTGTACTGTTACTCACGGTTTTCTGGTCCTGTGCGAGGGGCTGCCGATCTCTGGTCACTAAGGGGCGATACATGATGGTTTGAAGGAGTTAAGAAGGTAGTGTGGGAGGCTAGACGTTGTAGGGTGGAGATCGAGAGGCGTTGTCCCTAAGATGGCTCGGTATTGAGGAGATCGCGTGGAAAGAGAGGGGCCGACGGTGCGATGATTGATCCAAGGCCTAGATCAGATCATGTAGGGTTTGAGTCATGGCTAAGGAGGGTTCGAACGCTGCTGGAGCGACCTTTGAAGCCGATCGATCTTGAGAGGGGAGAAGAGATAGCGGGTTGGGTTGTCTCGGGAGTTTTGTTTGGGGACGAGCTGCGGCTTGCATGAGGGTGCAGCCGTGGGTTCGAAGGGTTCGGAGAGATCCTAGGGGGGGGTCCAAGAGGGGTGGGTCAGTAATTTGATTCATTGGTTGTAAGCTAGCATCGATTATTCGGAAGAGGCCGCACTAGGGATCGAGTTTGGGGAAGAGTTGACGTCCAGCAACTTTTAGGTCCATCCCGAAATTTTTAGGGGCATAATCTTGATGGTTTTAGGGCCTTTTAAGTGTTTTTAAGGTGTGGTAAAAAAGTTGGGAAAATTCGGTTAAGTTTCGAGTCGATTCGGGTTAAAACCGGGGCCCCGGTCTAAGTTTTAAAACGAATCGGTTATGTTGTAAAATGGGCTCTAGATTACTTCTAGCAATGCTTAAAAATATGTTTTGGAATGTTTTAAGGAGTTTGGTAAGCTTCGGGTCAAAATTCAGAGGCCCAGGGGTAAAACGGTAATTTTGGGTTTCCAGGGGCAAAATGGTCATTTTGCACCCGAGGTCAGATTTTGGTCCCGGCAGCGCCCTGAGCACAAATTTATCATATTTTAAATGTTTATCCATCATGTTCATGATTTTTTTGGAATTACAATAAATACGTTTCATGCTTGGTTTAAAGAAAAAATTATGTATATGCATGCTTTTATTTAAATGGTGAATATGATGGCACGCTTTTTGAGGGATGGGAGTTGGTTGTGACTAACACGATGACTCAATGACATGATGACATGAAAGGTTGGGGCTCAGTGGACGGTAATGTCGTCACTGATGCCTCCGCCGTCGGGTACCTCGGTTACACGTAGATGGATTCTTCAAATGACATGATAATACGAAAGTCAAAGCTGACGAACGAAATTCAAATTAAAAAAATGAGCACGTATATTTTTTCATGATGATATGTGCTATGATTATTAACATGTTTTGACATGTCACGATTATGCATATGATTTTACCACAGACATGAAATGTATGTTGATTACGATATTTTTCAATGTTGCTTGTTACTTAAATATATTTGTTATCACGGTACAGATGTTGTGAAAGGCCCGAAAATTCTTACTTTGAAAATTTGCGGAAAATTTAAAAAAAAAAATTTTAAAATAAATGGAGTGTCTCATCCATAAAATCAACTGATGAATCAAGTTCAATGTTTAAAAAAAATATAGCAGCGGAAGAAAATAAAGTTTGCCAAAAATAACAATTCAAAGAATGTCCAACAACTGGTAAAAATGTTTGAGCATAAAATTACATGTGCTGAAACTGAGGTCCTCGGGTGCCACTACTGCCGACCCAAGCTGGCTCACTGGTCCCCGCCCTCGGCCCTGGCCTCATCAGTACCTACAACAATCAAGTCTAGTGAGCCTAAAGACTCAGCATGCAAATATCGTAGGTAACGAGAAAATGTAATTTGCATGGATAAAATATCATGTCATGAGGCATACTTAAAATAACTTGTACTGAGCAATTATAATACGTGCATAACTGAACAGAAAGTCATAGTAAATAGAATGTTTGCTCCTTGGAGCCTTGTACTGAAATAACTGATAAAAATTTTCTGTTGAGATTATGGTCTACGCCTGTGGCCCCTGCACTGAACTGAACTGATCGGTAACTGGCTACAGGGGAGTATCAAACTGAACTGAGCTGACCGGTCACTGACGACCGGGTGGTACCAAACTGAACTGATCGGTCACTGACGACCGTATAAAATAATGCTCCCATAATAGTCAATTGACCACAAGCAATATCGCATAAATCTCAAAAATAAGTATTTTCTATTTTCATGCACGTAATATAATTAAATGGCATAATGAAAATATCCTGTATATTTTACCAACTGGATTGGATCGCTCCCAGGCTCGCTGCAACCTAAATATGCCATGAAAAATATGCAATAGCTTATACTTGACCAAACTATGCAATTAAGTTTGAAAATGCGACAATTACGTCTAACGACTTCGTATTTAATCATGACTCCGAACCAACCCGAACCAACACTGAACCGACGTATAGTCATGATTAAAATACGCTTAAAATTATGAACTAATGCTCCTAAAATGATGAGGGACGAAATCTAGGTGAAATGGAGGCCAAAACAAGAAACGCTCTTTCGAGAGTCAATTTGGCACATCGCACCGTAAATTCTCGTACGACCTCAAAAATGATCCGAATCACGAACGGTCAAAAACATGACCTTCCTAACTCGATGAGACACTGTCCAGTCCAAGGCCATAGGCTAAAAGCCAACCAAGAACTCAAAAAAGCCTCCGAACCGTCACAGCAAGTTGCTGTCAAATTCCAGCAGCTGTGCAATCGCGTGTCTTGTGTTGTTTTCGAGACTACCGGCCATTGGGGCGTGAACCACCGACCAGAGACTCTTACCAACATCCAAGGAATGATTTGAACCATGGCTAAGGGCCCTAGGCCAGCCACAATCCTCACCATTCCAGCAACCAACCAAAAGCTCTTACCGAGGGCCCTCATGCGTGCGTGTGTGGTGTTGTGCTTTGCTTGCTGTCTCGACTCGTTCCAGTGGCCATTGATTGACCATGGCACGATCTAGACATCTAGGGGCATGGTATGAACCGTGGCTAAGGGCCATAGGCCAACCAAGATCCATACCATTCCACAAAACTCGAACACACACATGCTGTCAAAAACCGAAGGGGCCGAGAGGGGAGGGGGCTGTTCTTGTTTTTAAATTGAAAACCGATGAGCCATGGACCAAGCCACCAAAAGGGCGACTTAGTCTCGTCTTAGACATGCTAGGGGAGTGATCCAACCATGGATATAGGCCCCTAGGGCAGCCATGATCAGATCCTTACCCTTGGACAACAAAACTGAATTTTTTGAAGCTCAATATGACACTCATGGGGGATGTGCTGTCATTGACGAATTCTAATGTGTATGGGGCTGGAACCAACGTTCTATCATGACCCTAACATGTCCTAGTACATGTTCATATGCAGCTTTGAGCCCCTGGAAAGAGCCATCCCTGAAATCGAAACAAAACATACCAATCGTGAAGCATGGTAGAACCGAAAATCTGTGCAGAATTATTCCTTGTTCTAGTTGCTTAAAATTTCGGTTTTTGCTCATTAAAACATGATCATGTACTGAAAAATAATTGATAATAGGACTTGATTGAGGTTTGAAAGAATCTAGACATGCCTTGGTTTTCGTTTGAATGAAAAACGAAAGAATACGACGACTCGGCGCGGAGGAGGTGGAGCGCTTTGCTACCTAGCTTGTTACTGAATTTTTCCTCTTGTGTCTAGCTATGCAACCCACGGTTTTCTACTCTGAAATGGCTCTGATTTTCGAGATTAGGGAGATGGGGAAATGGTTAGGGGAGTGAGGGAGATGGGTGCAAAATATAAGGGACAAATCAAGACCAAGTCTCCCTCATTTTGAAATTTTGAATTCTTGTTTGATATCAAATGATTTGTTGGTGCTTATTGGGGTGAGGTGGCCGATCATAATACCATCTAGACTAGGTGAGGATAAGATTGATCATTAATTAAATGGTGCTCCCAAAAATAAAAGAATTATCCTACTAATTAAATACAAAGAAAGGGTCAAAGGTGTTGAGTTGGCAAGGTAATGCTTAGTCATCTAAGGGGGCCGAAAATTCATCTAATAAATGGAAGGAAATATTGTTTAGTTGATAAATTTGAATACCTTAAGAGCCTTACCTATCCCTAATTAATTTAGTGAACTAACCCCTTAATTATGGAACTTAAATGAATTTATTTCCTACTCACCTCAAGTAATTAAAATAAATCCTCGACCTCTTTTTAACTTAAATCAACTTACTTGCTAGCTAAATTAAATCCTGAAAATATTTTCTAAATCTAAAATTGTATCTCTAAACTCCAACTCCAGTCCGGCCTCACTGAAATAACTGAAAAATCAAACTACTGCATAATAAAATAATTAACTTCAAAGAAAAGCATTAAAATAATCATGCAATGAAGTCAATTTAATTTAAAATACTAGGATTATGCATGGCTTATACGTAGACTGATTTACAGGTTCTACAATCCTTCCCCCTTAAGAGAAATTTCGTCCTCGAAATTACAACTCACCGAATAACTCGGGGTATCGATCTCTCATCTCCGGCTCAGACTCCCACGTAGCTTCCTCCTCTGAATGATTGAGCCATTTGACTTTGACTCGCTTAACCAACTTGTTCCGAAGTTTCTTCTCCTGACGGTCTAGGATCTGCACTGGTCTCTCCTCATAAGACAGGTTCGGGGTAAGCTGCAATGGCTCAAAGTTCAGCACATGCGAAGGATTCGCCATGTACTTTCTCAGCATGGAGACGTGGAACACATTGTGTACTCCGGCCAGATTCGGCGGAAGAGCAACACGATAAGCTAGCGTCCCAACTCTGTCAAGGATCTCAAAGGGTCCAATGAATCTCGGACTGAGCTTCCCTTTCTTCCCAAATCTCATGACACCCTTCATAGGTGCCACTTTCACAAAGACATGATCGCCCACTGCAAACTCTAACTCTCTCCTCCGCTGATCGGCATAACTCTTCTGTCGACTCTGAGCAGTCCTCATCCTATCACGGATCTTGACTACTACATATGCCGCCTGCTGAACAATCTCTGGACCCAACTCTGCTCTCTCTCCTACTTCATCCCAATGAACAGGAGATTTGCACTTGCGGCCATACAGTGCTTCATACGGAGCCATACCAATAGAAGACTGGAAGCTGTTGTTATAGGTGAACTCAAACAATGGTAATTTCGACTCCCAACTCCCGGAGAAATCAATGACGCAAGCGCGAAGAAGATCCTCCAAAATCTGAATAACTCGCTCCGACTGCCCATCTGTCTGCGGATGGAAAGCTGTGCTAAACAGCAACTTCGTACCCATAGTCGAATGCAAACTCTTCCAAAACGAGGAAGTAAATCTGGGATCTCTGTCAGATACGATAAAACTAGGACACCATGAAGTCGGACTATCTCTCGGATATACAACTCCGCATACTGTACCATGGTGAAAGTCGTCTTAATAGGCAAGAAGTGCGCTGATTTGGTAAGACGATCTACAATCACCCAGATAGCATTCGATCCTCTGGCTGACCTCGGCAATCCGGTCACAAAGTCCATGGTAACATTCTCCCACTTCCACTCGGGAATGGGAAGAGGCTTGAGCAAACCTGCTGGTCTCTGATGCTCCGCCTTCACTAACTGGCAAGTCAGACACTCGGATACAAAACGTCTGATGTCTCTCTTCATCCCTGGCCACCAATACAACAACTGCAGATCTTTGTACATCTTCGTACTCCCCGGGTGAATGGAGTACGGGGACATGTGGGCCTCTGATAGAATATCTGCTCGGATAGTATCACTGCTAGGAACCCACATCCTGTCTCGGTATCTCACTATACCGTCGCTGACTGTATACAAGACACTGCCCTTGGCTTCATCTCTCAGCTTCCATTGTGCCAACTGCTCATCTGCGGCCTGACCACTGTGAATACGGTCAATAAGAGAAGACTGAATCGTCAAAGTAGATAGACGGGGAACTCTATCTCGAGGATATGACTCTAGATCAGACTTCTACATCTCAAGCTGAAGAGGTTTCTGAATCGTCAAATGAGCCATCACTGCGACTTTTCTGCTCAATGCATCTTCAACTACATTAGCTTTACCCGGGTGGTAGCTAATGTCACAATCGTAGTCTTTCACAAGCTCCAACCAACGCCTCTGACGCATGTTCAGCTCCTTCTGCGTAAATAAATACTTGAGGCTCTTGTGGTCGGTAAAGATCTGGCATTTCTCTCCATACAGATAGTGCCTCCAAATCTTCAAGGCAAAAACTACGGCGGCCAACTCTAAATCATGGGTAGGGTAGTTCTTCTCGTGGATTTTCAGCTGTCGAGAAGCATACGCTATAACTCTCCCATGCTGCATCAGAACTGCACCTAAACCGAGCTTCGAAGCATCGGTATAAAGGACAAACTCGCCGGGCCCTGATGGCATGGCCAAAACTGGTGCTGAGATAAGAGCTTGCTTCAAAGTATCGAAACTCTTCTGACACTCCTCGCTCCAAACAAATTTCACATTTTTCTTGGTCAGTGCTGTGAGTGGAACGGCAATGGAGAAGAATCCCTGAATGAACTTTCTGTAATATCCTGCTAGCCCAAGAAAACTGCGGATCTCGGATGCATTCTGAGGCACAACCCAATCTCTGACTGCTGCAACTTTTGCTGGGTCTACCTCAATACCACTGCTAGAAATGATGTGGCCTAAGAACGCCACCTTCTCTAACCAGAATTCGCATTTACTGAACTTTGCGAATAATTTGTGCTTCTGCAATGTCTGCAACACTGTGGTCAGATGTCTGCTGTGCTCCTCCCGACTCTTGGAGTAGACGAGAATGTCATCTATGAACACTATCACAAACTGGTCAAGATACGGCTGAAACACGCGATTCATGAGATCCATGAAGATCGCTGGCGCATTCGTCAGTCCGAACGGCATCACAAGGAACTCGTAGTGGCCATAACGAGTCCTAAAAGCAGTCTTGGAAACATCAGCATCTCTCACCCTCAACTGGTGATAACCCGAGCGCAGATCAATCTTGGAGAAAATCGAAGCTCCCTGCAACTGGTCAAACAGATCCTCAATCCTCGGAAGTGGGTATTTATTTTTCACTGTTACCCTGTTCAACTCCCGATAGTCAATACAAAGTCTCATAGAGCCATCCTTCTTCTTAACAAACAAGACTGGCGCGCCCCAAGGTGAGAAGCTAGGGCGAATGAACTCCTTGTCCAGAAGTTCCTGTATCTGCTTATTAAGCTCTGTCATCTCTGTCGGTGATAGTCGGTACGGCGCTTTGGATATCGGAGCCGTACCTTGCATAAGCTCAATGGAATACTCCACCTCTCTCTCGGGTGGCATACCAGAGACGTCTTCGGGAAAAACATCTAAGAAATCTCTGACAATCGGAACATCTGAGGCTGACTGGCTGGGTTCCTCGGGGACAGATAAAAAGGTCGCTAGAAATGCCCGACACCCTCTATGCATGAGCTTCCTGGCCTGAACATAAGGAATAATGCGCGGTAAAGGAAAGTACCTGTCCGGCTCAAATAAGAACTGCTCCATTCCAGGCGGTCGGACAAGAACAGATCTCCGCTGGAAGTCTATCAACACTCTGTTCCTCAATAGCCAGTCCATCCCTAGGATGATGTCAAATTCTGGCATCGGTAGCACAATCAGATCCGCATAAACAAGATTACCGTGCAGCTCAATGTCTATATCTCGGATAACATTGGTAGCTGCCATCTCCTCGCCTGACGGCAACACTACTGAAAAGGCTATGTCTAGCCCAATGGTCTTGATCTTGAGAAAGTTTGCAAAGACATCCGAAATAAACGAGTGAGTGGCCCTTGAATCTATCAAGGCCTTGGTAGCGGAACCAGATATAAAAATTCTCCCTGAAAGATCGGAACTCAAAGTTGAATCCAATAGCTACAAGAACTAAACTTATAGACATGCAAAGGTCAAAGTTCTTCTAACTTAAATCCCCAAAATACTACTGAGTAGAGCATGCAATCCTATCACAGTTCTAAGTTCAATCTTAATCCCTAGTTCCAAAACACGAAAATTCAAATAATAACTGAAAGCTTAAAGGTACCTGTCAACAACATAGTCTCCGGGTTTGTTTCCGTGGCATGGAGAGCAAAAACTCTGCCTTGGGTAGGCAGATTCCTCTTGGGGCACTGCAGCAACATGTGGTCTGTACTGCCACACTTAAAACACTTTCCTGAGCCAGACATACATGCTCCAGGATGGCGGCGTGAGCACTTGGGACAGACTGGGTGCTCATAAGTCCTCGGGGCTGGGCGTCCCCGCTGCTGCTGCTGCTGCTGCTGGCCTCTGTTTCTAGGCGGTCCGTGAAAAGACCTCTTGTTCTGCTGCTGATGATGATGAGGAGGAGGGCGGTGTGGTACCTGGACTGGGCGCTCTCCCTGGCGATCCCTCTCGATATCCCGCAGATCCTGCTCTGCGGCTAGGGCCTTGGAGACAGCAATCTCATAAGTAGCAGGGTCAGACACCCTAACATCCCGGCGCAAGATCGGCCGTAGACCCACCAGGAAATGCATCAACTTGGCTTTGGCATCATTCGCGATCAGGGGCACAAAATGACAGCCCCTCTCGAACTTACGGATGAACTCCGTAACCGTCATGTCTCCCTGTCTCAGGCTCATGAACTCAGTATTCAACCTGGTGCGAACTTCCTCAGCAAAATATTTGGAGTAGAAAACCTCCGTGAAGCGTGTCCATGAAAGTGTAGCCAAGGTCAGGGCTACTGACGCTCCTTCCCACCATAAGCGGGCGTCTCCAGTGAACAGATAGGTGGCACATCGGACTCTGTCTGCATCTCCCAGCTCCATGAACTCGAAGATAACCTCGAGGGATTTGATCCATCCCTCGGCAATCATGGGGTCAGACGTCCCAGAAAACTCCTTTGGACGCATCTTCATGAATCGCTCGTAAACAGCCTCTGGCCCTGTCGGCCTGGCTGCGGCTGCGGCATTGTTCCCCGCAAACTGTGCGAAGAACTTTGTCATCCCAGCTAGCATCTGGGCACTCATGTCAGGTGGGGACGGTGGTGGAGGTGGAGGAGGAGGAGGAGGTGTCTGCCTCTCTTGTCTCTGATCGTCATCGTCCTCTCGACGGTGCTCGCCACTACCTCTCGGGCGTCCTACTTGACGTCTACGGGGCATACTGTTCCAAACAAAACACATACGTAACTAACATGCTTAATTCCATAATTTATTTTAAATGAACACTGAAATGCTGAAAATCTGGTCGAAATTATTTCATGGAAGCATGTTGTTAAAGTAATTCATGCTTTAAATAAAATGCTGAACTATAAAACTTACAGACCGAAGGCGTGGCTTCGTGAGCTTCTCGTGGTCAGTAGTAGTGTAACCTTATTCAGAACCACCGCTCTGATACCAACTGTGAAAGGCCCGAAAATTCTTACTTTGAAAATTTGCGGAAAATTTAAATTTTTTTTTTTAAAATAAATGGAGTGCCTCATCCATAAAATCAACTGATGGATCAAGTTCAATGTTTAAAAAAAATATAGTAGCGGAAGAAAATAAAGTTTGCCAAAAATAACAATTCAAAGAATGTCCAACAACTGGTAAAAATGTTTGAGCATAATTTGAGCATAAAATGACATGTGCTGAAACTAAGGTCCTCGGGTGCCACTACTGCCGACCCAAGCTGGCTCACTGGTCCCCGCCCTCGGCCCTGGCCTCATCAGTACCTAACACAATCAAGTCTAGTGAGCCTAAAGACTCAGCATGCAAATATCGTAGGTAACGAGAAAATGTAATTTGCATGGATAAAATATCATGTCATGAGGCATACTTAAAATAACTTGTACTGAGCAATTATAATACGTGCATAACTGAACAGAAAGTCATAGTAAATAGAATGTTTGCTCCTTGGAGCCTTGTACTGAAATAACTGATAAAAAATTTCTGTTGAGATTATGGTCTACGCCTGTGGTCCCTGCACTGAGCTGATCGGTAACTGGCTACCGGGGAGTATCAAACTGAACTGAGCTGACCGGTCACTGGCGACCGGGTGGTACCAAACTGAACTGACCGGTCGCTGGCGACCGGGTAAAATAATGCTCCCATAATAGTCAATTGACCACAAGCAATATCGCATAAATCTCAAAAATATGTATTTTCTATTTTCATGCACGTAATATAATTAAATGGCATAATGAAAATATCCTGTATATTTTAACAACTGGATTGGATCGCTCCCAGGCTCGCTGCAACCTAAATATGCCATGAAAAATATGCAATAGCTTATACTTGACCAAACTATGCAATTAAGTTTGAAAATGCGACAATTACGTCTAACGACTTCGTATTTAATCATGACTCCGAACCAACCCGAACCAATACTGAACCGACGTATAGTCATGATTAAAATACGCTTAAAATTATGAACTAATGCTCCTAAAATGATAAGGGTCGAAATCTAGGTGAAATGGAGGCCAAAACAAGAAACGCTCTTTCGAGAGTCAATTTGGCACATCGCACCGTAAATTCTCGTACGACCTCAAAAATGATCCGAATCATGAACGGTCAAAAACACGACCTTCCTAACTTGATGAGGCACTGTCCAGTTCAAGGCCATAGGCTAAAAGCCAACCAAGAACTCAAACGAGCCTCCAAACCGTCACAGCAAGTTGCTGTCAAATTCCAGCAGCTGTGCAATCGCGTGTCTTGTGTTGTTTTCGAGACTACCGGCCATTGGGGCGTGAACCACCGACCAGAGACTCTTACCAACATCCAAAGGAATGATTTGAACCATGGCTAAGGGCCCTAGGCCAGCCACAATCCTCACCATTCCAGCAACCAACCAAAAGCTCTTACCGAGGGCCCTCATGCGTGCGTGTGTGGTGTTGTGCTTCGCTTGCTGTCTCGACTCGTTCCAGTGGCCATTGATTGACCATGGCATGATCTAGACATCTAGGGGAATGGTATGAACCGTGGCTAAGGGCCATAGGCCAACCAAGATCCATACCATTCCACAAAACTCGAACACACACATGCTGTCAAAAACCGAAGGGGCCGAGAGGGGAGGGGGTTGTTCTTGTTTTTAAATTGAAAACCGATGAGCCATGGACCAAGCCACCAAAAGGGCGACTTAGTCTCGTCTTAGACATGCTAGGGGAGTGATCCAACCATGGCTATAGGCCCCTAGGGCAGCCATGATCAGATCCTTACCCTTGGACAACAAAACTGAATTTTTTGAAGCTCAATATGACACTCATGGGGGATGTGCTGTCATTGACGAATTCTAATGTGTATGGGGCTGGAACCAACGTTCTATCATGACCCTAACATGTCCTAGTACATGTTCATATGCAGCTTCAAGCCCCTGGAACGAGCCATCCTTGAAATCGAAACAAAACATACCAATCGTGAAGCATGGTAGAACCGAAAATCTGTGCAGAATTATTCCTTGTTCTAGTTGCTTAAAATTTCGGTTTTTGCTCGTTAAAACATGATCATGTACTGAAAAATAATTGATAATAGGACTTGATTGAGGTTTGAAAGAATCTAGACATGCCTTGGTTTTCGTTTGAATGAAAAACGAAAGAATACGACGACTCGGCGCGGAGGAGGTGGAGCGCTTTGCTACCTAGCTTGTTACTGAATTTTTCCTCTTGTGTCTAGCTATGCAACCCACGGTTTTCTACTCTGAAATGGCTCTGATTTTCGAGATTAGGGAGATGGGGAAATGGTTAGGGGAGTGAGGGAGATGGGTGCAAAATATAAGGGACAAATCAAGACCAAGTCTCCCTCATTTTGAAATTTTGAATTCTTGTTTGATATCAAATGATTTGTTGGTGCTTATTGGGGTGAGGTGGCCGATCATAATACCATCTAGACTAGGTGAGGATAAGATTGATCATTAATTAAATGGTGCTCCCAAAAATAAAAGAATTATCCTACTAATTAAATACAAAGAAAGGGTCAAAGGTGTTGAGTTGGCAAGGTAATGCTTAGTCATCTAAGGGGGCCGAAAATTCATCTAATAAATGGAAGGAAATATTGTTTAGTTGATAAATTTGAATACCTTAAGAGCCTTACCTATCCCTAATTAATTTAGTGAACTAACCCCTTAATTATGAAACTTAAATGAATTTATTTCCTACTCACCTCAAGTAATTAAAATAAATCCTCGACCTCTTTTTAACTTAAATCAACTTACTTGCTAGCTAAATTAAGTCCTGAAAATATTTTCTAAATCTTAAATTGTATCTCTAAACTCCAACTCCAGTCCGGCCTCACTGAAATAACTGAAAAATCAAACTACTGCATAATAAAATAATTAACTTCAAAGAAAAGCATTAAAATAATCATGCAATGAAGTCAATTTAATTTAAAATACTAGGATTATGCATGGCTTATACGTAGACTGATTTACGGGTTCTACAATCCTTCCCCCCTTAAGAGAAATTTCGTCCTCGAAATTAGAACTCACCGAATAACTCGGGGTATTGATCTCTCATCTCCGGCTCAGACTCCCACGTAGCTTCCTCCTCTGAATGATTGAGCCATTTGACTTTGACTCGCTTAACCAACTTGTTCCGAAGTTTCTTCTCCTGACGGTCTAGGATCTGCACTGGTCTCTCCTCATAAGACAGGTTCAGGGTAAGCTGCAATGGCTCAAAGTTCAGCACATGCGAAGGATTCGCCATGTACTTTCTCAGCATGGAGACGTGGAACACATTGTGTACTCCGGCCAGATTCGGCGGAAGAGCAACACGATAAGCTAGCATTCCAACTCTGTCAAGGATCTCAAAAGGTCCAATGAATCTCGGACTGAGCTTCCCTTTCTTCCCAAATCTCATGACACCCTTCATAGGTGCCACTTTCACAAAGACATGATCGCCCACTGCAAACTATAACTCTCTCCTCCGCTGATCGGCATAACTCTTCTGTCGACTCTGAGCAGTCCTCATCCTATCACGGATCTTGACTACTACATCTGCCGCCTGCTGAACAATCTCTGGACCCAACTCTGCTCTCTCTCCTACTTCATCCCAATGAACAGGAGATCTGCACTTGCGGCCATACAGTGCTTCATACGGAGCCATAACAATAGAAGACTGGAAGCTGTTGTTATAGGTGAACTCAACCAATGGTAATTTCGACTCCCAACTCCCGGAGAAATCAATGACGCAAGCGCGAAGAAGATCCTCCAAAATCTGAATAACTCGCTCCGACTGCCCATCTGTCTGCGGATGGAAAGCTGTGCTAAACAGCAACTTCGTACCCATAGTCGAATGCAAACTCTTCCAAAACGATGAAGTAAATCTGGGATCTCTGTCAGATACGATAAAACTAGGACACCATGAAGTCGGACTATCTCTCGGATATACAACTCCGCATACTGTACCATGGTGAAAGTCGTCTTAATAGGCAAGAAGTGCGCTGATTTGGTAAGACGATCTACAATCACCCAGATAGCATTCGATCCTCTGGCTGACCTTGGCAATCCGGTCACAAAGTCCATGGTAACATTCTCCTACTTCCACTCGGGAATGGGAAGAGGCTTGAGCAAACCTGCTGGTCTCTGATGCTCCGCCTTCACTAACTGGCAAGTCAGACACTCGGATACAAAACGTATGATGTCTCTCTTCATCCCTGGCCACCAATACAACAACTGCAGATCTTTGTACATCTTCGTACTCCCCGGGTGAATGGAGTACGGGGACATGTGGGCCTCTGATAGAATATCTGCTCGGATAGTATCACTGCTAGGAACCCACATCCTGTCTCGGTATCTCACTATACCGTCGTTGACTGTATACAAGACACTGCCCTTGACTTCATCTCTCAGCTTCCATTGTGCCAACTGCTCATCTGCGGCCTGACCACTGCGAATACGGTCAATAAGAGAAGACTGAATCGTCAAAGTAGATAGACGGGGAACTCTATCTCGAGGATATGACTCTAGATCAAACTTCTGCATCTCAAGCTGAAGAGGTTTCTGAATCGTCAAATGAGCCATCACTGCGACTTTTCTGCTCAATGCATCTGCAACTACATTAGCTTTACCCGGGTGGTAGCTAATGTCACAATCGTAGTCTTTCACAAGCTCCAACCAACGCCTCTGACGCATGTTCAGCTCCTTCTGCGTAAATAAATACTTGAGGCTCTTGTGGTCGGTAAAGATCTGGCATTTCTCTCCATACAGATAGTGCCTCCAAATCTTCAAGGCAAAAACTACGGCGGCCAACTCTAAATCATGGGTAGGGTAGTTCTTCTCGTGGATTTTCAGCTGTCGAGAAGCATACGCTATCACTCTCCCATGCTGCATCAGAACTGCACCTAAACCGAGCTTCGAAGCATCGGTATAAAGGACAAACTCGCCGGGCCCTGATGGCATGGCCAAAACTGGTGCTGAGATAAGAGCTTGATTCAAAGTATCGAAACTCTTCTGGCACTCCTCGCTCCAAACAAATTTCACATTTTTCTTGGTCAGTGCTGTGAGTGGAACGGCAATGGAGAAGAATCCCTGAATGAACTTTCTGTAATATCCTGCTAGCCCAAGAAAGCTGCGGATCTCGGATGCATTCTGAGGCACAACCCAATCTCTGACTGCTGCAACTTTTGCTGGGTCTACCTCAATACCACTGCTAGAAACGATGTGGCCTAAGAACGCCACCTTCTCTAACCAGAATTCGCATTTACTGAACTTTGCGAATAATTTGTGCTTCTGCAATGTCTGCAACACTGTGGTCAGATGTCTGCTGTGCTCCTCCCGACTCTTGGAGTAGACGAGAATGTCATCTATGAACACTATCACAAACTGGTCAAGATACGGCTGAAACACGCGATTCATGAGATCCATGAAGATCGCTGGCGCATTCGTCAGTCCGAACGGCATCACAAGGAACTCGTAGTGGCCATAACGAGTCCTAAAAGCAGTCTTGGAAACATCAGCATCTCTCACCCTCAACTGGTGATAACCAGAGCGCAGATCAATCTTGGAGAAAATCGAAGCTCCCTGCAACTGGTCAAACAGATCCTCAATCCTCGGAAGTGGGTATTTATTCTTCACTGTTACCCTGCTCAACTCCCGATAGTCAATACAAAGTCTCATAGAGCCATCCTTCTTCTTAACAAACAAGACTGGCGCGCCCCAAGGTGAGAAGCTAGGGCGAATGAACTCCTTGTCCAGAAGTTCATGTATCTGCTTATTAAGCTCTGTCATCTCTGTCGGTGCTAGTCGGTACGGCGCTTTGGATATCGGAGCCGTACCTGGCATAAGCTCAATGGAAAACTCCACCTCTCTCTCGGGTGGCATACCAGAGACGTCTTCGGAAAAAACTTCTAAGAAATCTCTGACAATCGGAACATCTGAGGCTGACTGGCTGGGTTCCTCGGGGACAGATAAAAAGGTCGCTCGAAATGCCCGACACCCTCTATGCATGAGCTTCCTGGCCTGAACATAAGGAATAATGCGCGATAAAGGAAAGTACATGTCCGGCTCAAATAAGAACTGCTCTATTCCAGGCGGTCGGACAAGAACAGATCTCCGCTGGAAGTCTATCAACACTCTGTTCCTCAATAGCCAGTCCATCCCTAGGATGATGTCAAATTCTGGCATCGGTAGCACAATCAGATCCGCATAAACAAGATTACCGTGCAGCTCAAGGTCTATATCTCGGATAACATTGGTAGCTGCCATCTCCTCGCCTAACGGCAACACTACTGAAAAGGCTATGTCTAGCCCAATGGTCTTGATCTTGAGAAAGTTTGCAAAGACATTCGAAATAAACGAGTGAGTGGCCCCTGAATCTATCAAGGCCTTGGTAGCGGAACCAGATATAAAAATTCTCCCTGAAAGATCGGAACTTTAAGTTGAATCCAATAGCCACAAGAACTAAACTTATAGACATGCAAAGGTCAAAGTTCTTCTAACTTAAATCCCCAAAATACTACTGAGTAGAGCATGCAATCCTATCACAGTTCTAAGTTCAATCTTAATCCCTAGTCCCAAAACACGGAAATTCAAATAATAACTGAAAGCTTAAAGGTACCTGTCAACAACATAGTCTTCGGGTTTGTTTCCGTGGCATGGAGAGCAAAAACTCTGCCTTGGGTAGGCAGATTCCTCTTGGGGCACTGCAGCAACATGTGGTCTAGACTGCCACACTTAAAACACTTTCCTGAGCCAGACATACATGCTCCAGGATGGCGGCGTGAGCACTTGGGACAGACTGGGTGCTCATAAGTCCTCGGGGCTGGGCGTCCCTGCTGCTGCTGCTGCTGCTGCTGGCCTCTGTTTCTAGGCGGTCCGTGAAAAGGCCTCTTGTTCTGCTGCTGATGATGATGGAGGAGGGCGGTGTGGTACCTGGACTGGGCGCTCTCCCTGGCGATCCCTCTCGATATCCCGCAGATCCTGCTCTGTGGCTAGGGCCTTGGAGACAGCAATCTCATAAGTAGCAGGGTCAGACACCCTAACATCCCGGCGCAAGATCGGCCGTAGACTCACCAGGAAATGCATCAACTTGGCTTTGGCATCATTCGCGATCAGGGGCACAAAATGACAGCCCCTCTCGAACTTACGGATGAACTCCGTAACCGTCATGTCTCCCTGTCTCAGGCTCATGAACTCAGTGGTCAACCTGGTGCGAACTTCCTCAACAAAATATTTTGAGTAGAAAACCTCCGTGAAGCGTGTCCATGAAAGTGTAGCCAAGGTCAGGGCTACTGACGCTCCTTCCCACCATAAGCGGGCGTCTCCAGTGAACAGATAGGTGGCACATCGAACTCTGTCTGCATCTCCCAGCTCCATGAACTCGAAGATAACCTCGAGGGATTTGATCCATCCCTCGGCAATCATGGGGTCAGACGTCCCAGAAAACTCCTTTGGACGCATCTTCATGAATCGCTCGTAAACAGCCTCTGGCCCTGTCGGCCTAGTCACCACCGCATTGTTCCCCGCAAACTGTGCGAAGAATTGTGTCATCCCAGCTAGCATCTGGGCACTCATGTCAGGTGGGGGCGGTGGTGGAGGTGGAGGAGGAGGAGGAGGTGTCTGCCTCTCTTGTCTCTGATCGTCATCGTCCTCTCGACGGTGTTCGCCACTACCTCTCGGGCGTCCTACTTGACGTCTAGGGGGCATACTGTTCCAAACATAACCCATACGTAACTAACATGCATAATTCCATAATTTATTTTAAATGAACACTGAAATGCTGAAAATCTAGTCGAAATTATTTCATGGAAGCATGCTATCAAAGTAATTCATGCTTTAAATAAAATGCTGAACTGTAAAACTTACAGACCGAAGGCGTGGCTTCGTGAGCTTCTCGTGGTCAGTAGTAGTGTAACCCTATACAGAACCACCGCTCTGATACCAACTGTGAAAGGCCCGAAAATTCTTACTTTGAAAATTTGCGGAAAATTTAAATTTTTTTTTTTTTAAAATAAATGGAGTGCCTCATCCATAAAATCAACTAATGAATCAAGTTCAATGTTTAAAAAAAATATAGCAGCGGAAGAAAATAAAGTTTGCCAAAAATAACAATTCAAAGAATGTCCAACAACTGGTAAAAATGTTTGAGCATAAAATGACATGTGCTGAAACTAAGGTCCTCGGGTGCCACTACTGCCGACCCAAGCTGGCTCACTGGTCCCCGCCCTCGGCCCTGGCCTCATCAGTACCTACAACAATCAAGTCTAGTGAGCCTAAAGACTCAGCATGCAAATATCGTAGGTAACGAGAAAATGTAATTTGCATGGATAAAATATCATGTCATGTGGCATACTTAAAATAACTTGTACTGAGCAATTATAATACGTGCATAACTGAACAGAAAGTCATAGTAAATAGAATGTTTGCTCCTTGGAGCCTTGTACTGAAATAACTGATAAAAATTTTCTGTTGAGATTATGGTCTACGCCTGTGGCCCCTGCACTGAACTGAACTGATCGGTAACTGGCTACCGGGGAGTATCAAACTGAACTGAGCTGACCGGTCACTGGCGACCGGGTGGTACCAAACTGAACTGATCGGTCACTGGCGACCGTATAAAATAATGCTCTCATAATAGTGAATTGACCACAAGCAATATCGCATAAATCTCAAAAATAAGTATTTTCTATTTTTATGCACGTAATATAATTAAATGGCATAATGAAAATATCCTGTATATTTTACCAACTGGATTGGATCGCTCCCAGGCTCTCTGCAACCTAAATATGCCATGAAAAATATGCAATAGCTTATACTTGACCAAACTATGCAATTAAGTTTGAAAATGCGACAATTACGTCTAACGACTTCGTATTTAATCATGACTCCGAACCAACCCGAACCAACACTGAACCGACGTATAGTCATGATTAAAATACGCTTAAAATTATGTACTAATGCTCCTAAAATGATGAGGGTCGAAATCTAGGTGAAATGGAGGCCAAAACAAGAAACGCTCTTTCGAGAGTCAATTTGGCACATCGCACCGTAAATTCTCGTACGACCTCAAAAATGATCCGAATCACGAACGGTCAAAAACACGACCTTCTTAACTTGATGAAGCACTGTCCAGTCCAAGGCCATAGGCTAAAAGCCAACCAAGAACTCAAACGAACCTCCGAACCGTCACAGCAAGTTGCTGTCAAATTCCAGCAGCTGTGCAATCGCGTGTCTTGTGTTGTTTTCGAGACTACCGGCCATTGGGGCGTGAACCACCGACCAGAGACTCTTACCAACATCCCAAGGAATGATTTTAACCATGGCTAAGGACCCTAGGCCAGACACAATCCTCACCATTCCAGCAACCAACCAAAAGCTCTTACCGAGGGCCCTCATGCGTGCGTGTGTGGTGTTGTGCTTCGCTTGCTGTCTCGACTCGTTCCAGTGGCCATTGATTGACCATGGCACAATATAGACATCTAGGGGCATGGTATGAACCGTGGCTAAGGGCCATAGGCCAACCAAGATCCATACCATTCCACAAAACTCGAACACACACATGCTGTCAAAAACCGAAGGGGCCGAGAGGGGAGGGGGCTGTTCTTGTTTTTAAATTGAAAACCGATGAGCCATGGACCAAGCCACCAAAAGGGCGACTTAGTCTCGTCTTAGACATGCTAGGGGAGTGATTCCAACCATGGCTATAGGCCCCTAGGGCAGCCATGATCAGATCCTTACCCTTGCACAACAAAACTGAATTTTTTAAAGCTCAATATGACACTCATGGGGGATGTGCTGTCATTGACGAATTCTAATGTGTATGGGGATGGAACCAACGTTCTATCATGACCCTAACATGTCCTAGTATATGTTCATATGCAGCTTCGAGCCCCTAGAACGAGCCATCCCTGAAATCGAAACAAAACATACCAATCGTGAAGCATGGTAGAACCGAAAATCTGTGCAGAATTATTCCTTGTTCTAGTTGCTTAAAATTTCGGTTTTTGCTCATTAAAACATGATCATGTACTGAAAAATAATTGATAATAGGACTTGATTGAGGTTTGAAAGAATCTAGACATGCCTTGGTTTTTGTTTGAATGAAAAACGAAAGAATACGACGACTCGGCGCGGAGGAGATGGAGCGCTTTGCTACCTAGCTTGTTACTGAATTTTTCCTCTTGTGTCTAGCTATGCAACCCAGGGTTTTCTACTCTGAAATGGCTCTGATTTTCGAGATTAGGGAGATGGGGAAATGGTTAGGGGAGTGAGGGAGATGGGTGCAAAATATAAGGGACAAATCAAGACCAAGTCTCCCTCATTTTGAAATTTTGAATTCTTGTTTGATATCAAATGATTTGTTGGTGCTTATTGGGGTGAGGTGGCCGATCATAATACCATCTAGACTAGGTGAGGATAAGATTGATCATTAATTAAATGGTGCTCCCAAAAATAAAAGAATTATCCTACTAATTAAATACAAAGAAAGGGTCAAAGGTGTTGAGTTGGCAAGGTAATGCTTAGTCATCTAAGGGGGCCGAAAATTCATCTAAAAAATGGAAGGAAATATTGTTTAGTTGATAAATTTGCATACCTTAAGAGCCTTACCTATCCCTAATTAATTTAGTGAACTAACCTCTTAATTATGAAACTTAAATGAATTTATTTCCTACTCACCTCAAGTAATTAAAATAAATCCTCGACCTCTTTTTAACTTAAATCAACTTACTTGCTAGCTAAATTAAGTCCTGAAAATATTTTCTAAATCTTAAATTGTATCTCTAAACTCCAACTCCAGTCCGGCCTCACTGAAATAACTGAAAAATCAAACTACTGCATAATAAAATAATTAACTTCAAAGAAAAGCATTAAAATAATCATGCAATGAAGTCAATTTAATTTAAAATACTAGGATTATGCATGGCTTATACGTAGACTGATTTACGGGTTCTACAGTTGTGTTGAGTCTTTAGACTCACTAGACGTGTGTGATGCAGGTGATCATGATTTTAGGGGACTTGAGGGGCAGAACTCTGAGCAGGCAGGCCTGGATGTTCGCACAACCCGAGGACCACACTTTTCCGCAAATCATGATTTTGGGAGAGATGAGAAGACTTGAACTTTTATACTCTGATTTCGATATACTGATGATTACTAGTATTTTTATTTGCTCATGCTTGCGATTACCTACTTGGAGGAGTCCGATCATTTTAAATTGTAATATCCTTTTTAATTTTCAAATGTTTACGATTATTTTTAAATTGATAAAAAATTCCGCACATTTAAAAAACAATAGTTGTCACATGGATGATGCCAACAAATTGCGCAAATTGCAACTTGATGAACTCATAAATGGCTTGTATGAGAATTCAAGGATTTATAAAGCAAAAATCAAATCATTTCATGATAGAACAATTCTTAGAAATTCATTTGAGATTGGTAAAAAAGTTTTGCTTTATAATTCTCGACTTCACATATTCCAAGGAAAATTAAGATCAAGATGGACATGCCCATATGTTGTAAAACATGTGTATCTTTATGGAGCTCTGGACGTTGAAAATCCTAAAAATGGTGATGTTTTTAACGTAAATGGACAAAGACTTAAATCATTTTTATAAAAATGAAATCTTTCAAGAAGAGTTTATTTACCTTTCCGATCCTTGATTTTTTGTGTTGCATTTAATTTGTTTTTTTTTATATGAGGTTTCCTTAATCTTTTTATTTTTCCAGTTAAATAACGGATAACGGTACTCCGTGATTCTCATAATCAGTTAAATCATTTTCTCATAATTCTGATAACAAAATTAAAAAAATTAATATCTTTTCTTTTCAAAATGGATGAAATTCTGTGAAAAATTTGTAAATATTTTTTCTCTGTTTATAAAAATGTTCTAAGAAAAATTTATGCATGTAGGTGTGAAAGATTGAGATTGCTAATGAAGAAAGGAATTTCAGAAGATATTCGTATTGTAATAGAAGCTAAGGTCCGATTAGGAGGAGAATTTCCACAGTCATTGCTCATTCGGTATACGTCTGGATTAGAAAAAAACACTTATACGAAATATCGAAGGGCCAAAAGGTTAGGGGTTTGTCATAGGTGTGCAAGATGGACTTGTGACAAACGATGCAGATCTTTGGGATGTGTTTCCAATAACAGAGAAGATAAAATTGGTTTCATTAACAATGGATTGAATGCAGAGTCTTTAGATAACATCTTATTGACTCTTGAGACGCATTCTAGTGGACACGTGCATATTGAACTTCTCCATTTACGAAAACAATTACAAGATATGCGTCATCGTAATAGTCTTGGGAATCCGACCAGAAAAGACCATGTTTGCTAATTTATAAGGAAATTGGATGGGAAGCATATCCTCGACTCATAGAAGGTGTTGAAGCTGTTTCTGGAAGTAAAACCAGAGGAAAATTGTGAGCCACAATCACACTATTGTCTATATGCATGTGTGTCATTATTGTTATTACTTTTTACTCTGTTTACAGCTGTGACGCGTAATTTTGTCATGCTAATATATTACCCCTATAAAATCACTCATCTTTCTCTCTGTTTTCGCAGATCAAAAAGAATGTAAAAACATAGTTGGATCCTTTGCACAAACATTGAAAAATATTTGTGTATTTTGTGGGTCGAGTCCTAGAAAAAATGAAGTGTTTGTAGAACCAGCGAATAATCTTGGAAAGATATTGAATGAGAGAAAAATTCACTTGGTATATAGGGAAGGTATTATTGGGTTAATGGGATATGTTTCAACATCTGCTCATCTTGGAGGTAGTCAGGTTTTGGGTATTATTCATATAGCTTTAGCTGAAGAAAATATTGCAAGTGTTACGATTGGGGAGGAATTAAAAGTTTCTTCTATGTATGAAAGAATCACCAAAATGATGGAAAATTCTGATGTTTTTATCGCACTACCAGGTGGTTTTGGTACATTGGAAAAACTTTCCACACTGTTTCTTGGGCACACCTTAATATCCATAATAAACATGTGGGTTTGTTGAATATCAATAATTATTATGACAGTTTGTTGACGTTTCTTGATAAAGCTGTAGAACAGAATTTCATTTCAGAAAATTCAAGACGGATGCTAATCTCTACTTCGACTGCAGACCAATTAATTGATCATTTGGAAGCTTTTGTTTATAAGCCTGATCCGATGATAACAAAGATCAATTGATCGCAATCAAGCAGTAAGAAAAGAAACTTGGATCATTAATTCAATAGTTGTGGATTGGTTTGTGTTTGTTTCAATTTGTTGTCTTCAATAAAATTCCAGATGATATTTATTTCATTATGTACTCTTTATTAATAGTTATTTTTCACATTAGGGACAATATTATATTTTGATTGGGGGGAGAACAAACTTTTTTAAAAAAACAAAAACAAAAAAACTTTAAAAAAATATATTAAAAAGATAAAACCATGTTTATTATTTGTATCTTAGTAATTTTTGCAAAAATATCATACATTACATGTTTGAAAGGTTTAAATTAGAAAATGTATTAATCTATCTACGGATGTTTAAATTTTTATTTGAAAAAAGTCAATTTTAATATTCTGATCATTATAAAAATATCATTTATGAAATCTTTTTGAGTGATTAACCATTGTGATAAGATCAGTTATTAAAGTATATAGCTCAAGATATACCTGATAAGAGTGTCTAACATTTTAAACTCACACATTTTTTGAATGAGGAGAGAAGATTGAGAAAACAGTTTTTGAGCCTTTATTGATCATGAGAAAGGCTATCTATTGCTTAGATCTTGAAATCTTATTTTATATATATATATATATATATATATATATATATATATATAAGAATAACTAGATTTTGAATCAATGGATTTTCTATCTTTTGATTAATTTGGCTCGTTTGTCTGTCTGCAGTTTGTAAACCATTTTCCTGAGCATTTATCTGTATTCCAACTCCATGAGAGAAATCGTTCCCATGAATTGAAAATTTATTAACCTATGAGGATATGGAGTTGAGACTCTTACTAGGAATTTCAGAAAGCCATGTATATTTAATAACCTGAAAATAAGCTTTGAATTTATCAGCTCAGATTATTTCATAAATTATAATTATGATAATCTTGATATAACTTTGACAGTTTTTAACTTTAATTTAAACATATGGATAGTTCTAATTACATTTATAGGATCGATTAACGTATCAAGAGTGTTTAGAAGGAGGGGGTTGAATAAACACTCACAATTAAAACTGATCTTTTCGAATTTTGAGTTCAGTTTGGTGACAAACTGATTCTCGGAATCTTGTTGGTCAATGAAAATCAGTTAAACTAAAGTAGTTGCGGAAAATAACTGAATGAAAGATAGAATATGAAACTGAAATAAAATAGGCAAGGGTTGTTTCTAGATGTTCGGAGAATTTAATTACTCCTACGTCACCCCTTCTATCTCAAGGATAGGATATCCACTAAAAGACTTTGATCAAATACAATAATTGTACTGACCCACTTCAGTTTGGACTTAACACTGCCAAAAACTGAAACTCTTAGTATTACAGAATGTTCTCAGTGCGTAACTGATCTTAGCACTATCGAATTTTAACGATTATTACAACTTGCTAATGAGCTCAAATTGTAGCCTTAACCGCTATGAATATATCAAGTAAGATTGAGCTGAGATTTTGACAGAGTGACAGCAAGCTTTTTGAATAGTGTTGACTCTCTCCTTTCTTCAGCTGTTCTTCTGTCATTTTTATAAGCTTCTTTTCTCCAACGGTAACTTGAGATGAATTTGAATCTTTGTATCCGTTGATTTCTACTTGATTATTCCTTGGACATTGTTTGCTTCATTTATTGTGATGCAGCGTCTTAATTGCTTTCGCCGAAATGCGTTTTTCTAAGCTGTATTGATTGAAGTGCGGCGTTGCAATCTTCTATGTCTCTTGACGGTTGATTGTTCTTTCCCGAGATATGTTCAGTTGAAGGGTGCTTAGCATACGGCTGAATATATCAACTAATCAGTCAGTTGATCAGTTTCCAATTGATCAGTCAGTTGATTTCAGTTATTAAGTCCAGTTGCTGAGTTCAGTTTACTCGATCAGTTGGTTCTTATTTTCAGTTGATTCATATTTTGTCAAACGCCGAAATTTAGTTTGCAACAATTTCCCATTTTATGGTGTTTGACAAAACTAAGTAAATAATAACTGAACATCTGAGCTCATTGTAGATAAAATAAGAGATTGAATTTCTTGAACTGAAAGAGATCTTGATTTAATAACAGCTGAATCTAATAATCTGATTAACTGCTTCTGCTGTTTTCTGCTGTTTTTCAAGATGCTCTTTGATCTTTGATTTCTTCCCCATTTTTGTCAAACAAATCCATCTCCTCAGATAATTTTCGAACGTCAGTGGAAAGAATTTTGACATCTGCGGAGATACTTGAGACAGCAGTTTGTAAACAAGTCTGCAACAATTTCATTTTATTAGAAACAGAAGTTTCCAATCGCTCAACTCGTTGACTGATTATATCCTGAGTTGTATAGAGACTTTGAGCTAGACCTCTGTTATTTTTCATCTCAAGTACAGTTCGGGTAAGAGACTCCATGTTTGCTTGAATGGCTTTCAGTTTTGCGGAGTCATATTCAATTGAAGAATCCAATTTGACAGTATGAGAGAATTGTGTGGATTGAATTTTCTTGATTTCAGTAATCATCTGCTGCATATTGAGCTGCATATTCTGGATTTCTTCAAGAACAAGATCCATTTCTGTGGATTGAAGAGGAGGTGACTGATTAGATGTTCTTGGTTCATGTGAGACTTGATCAAATACCACCATGGTTCTATCAGATAATATCGTTTCAGAGACAGTTTGTGCTGGAACATCTGTTTCAGTTACTGCTACTTGGACTGGAGGAGATGAAGATTGATGTTGATCAACAATTGGGCTTTCCTGCTGAATAAGATTTTCAGTGAAAGGGTCATGAATTGCCTCCATATTTTCAGCAATCTGTTGATTTGGTGATTGAGTAGGCACCACTGTTTGCTCCTTTAGTTCAGAAACAGCAGGCTGAACTGGTGCTTCTGTTGAGATAGAAACCTCTTGAGTGATTTGATCAGTTGAGTGATCAACTTCTTCAGAATGGTTTCATTATTCATAGATTCTGTCACTACTGCTTGAATTATTTCATCAATGTTGGCAAAATTCAACTCGGCTTCAGAGTACAGCTGATGTTCCACAGCAGATGATTGTGGCACATCCTGAATTGGTTTTTCAGTTGTAACAATAGTTTGTTCTGAGGATGGCTCTTTCTGCTGAGAGGAGGGGTTTTCTTCTTCTTCTTCAGAGGCTTCCTCAGGAAGAACTAACTCCTGATCCATTTCCCACATTTTTATCTGAGCTTGCAAGCTAGTAAGATCTGTATCTAGCTGAGTGATCACAGCTCGATCATTATAGGCAGTTGGATTGGTGGGAATGTAGTTTGCCTTTAATTTCTCAAGCAGTTAAGATAGCTTCTTAGCTCGAATTTGATCAAAAAAATATGTCTTTCTCTCCAAAGCCTGAACAATTGTAGCAGCTTTGACCATCTTGAGGACAATTGCTTCCAGTTTGATAAATTTGTTCAGCTAGGATTTCTTTTTCAGCAGCTTAGCAAAAAATTGAGTTCTATAGACGGTCCAGTCATCATAGATTTTAAGTTTTGATGCTGCAAAATTATTAACATGTTCCCAAACAAGGTCAATATGAGTTTGAATTGAATTGGATGGCCTGGGCTCTTCAATCAATTCGCCTTTGCCTTTTTCAGTACTGAGGATGTGTGGAATTTCCAATCCAGTACGAGTAGTATCCACCAGTTCTATAATCTTTATACTTTTGGGTCTGGGAGGTGCTAGAACGGTAGGACGATTGATGTGGATTAGAGGAGCTTTGATTCTAACTGTTTCCTTTGTTGCACCAGCTGACATTTCTGGTGGAATAATCTTCAGAGGAACTGCTTTGATACGCTGTTGGGCATCTGAAGATATCAGTCTTTCAGTAGGAATTGATTTTACTGTGGTTGGTAATTTTGTCCTTTGTATTCTTGGTTTCGTGGCAATTTTTGGAGAGGGCGTCTTCTCAGAATCGGATTCACTAATAATCAGTTTTCTTTTAATTGTCTTCAGTTGAGCCAATGTCTTCTCCTGTTTAACTGATTTGGGAGCAGCCTGTTGTGTCCCAATCTCCTTCTTGATCTTCACGAACTGATCAGGAGAGATATCTAGTTTAGTCTTGGGTGCCAGAATATTCTTCCCATTGAAAATTTTGAATTTAGATAATCGCTCTGAATCATCAGCCACCAACCCTTTGACTTTCATCAAATAGCTTAGCGGCACCGCAAATCCTTTGGATTGCTTGGTGGAGGAAAACATGTTCTTCAAGATACTAAAAATAAGTTGCTTCCAGTTGAATTTTCTTCCAGCCATAATGATCGTAATAGCTTGAAACTTCTCCAAAGTCAGGGCAGCATACGATCCTGCCTTGGCCAATAGCCATTTGGCTACGATATCAGCCAGCAACTGAACCTCATGTTTCAGTTCCTTCTTAGGATCGGAAACTTTGACTTTCCGTCCATCAGCAGAGAGTGCAGTTTGCATTTCTTCAATATCTGATGCTTTAACATCAGCAAGGTGTATTAATCCATCAGAGGGTAATGAAAAGATTTCTCCGAAAGAATCTTCAGAAATGGTCACCGACTGACCGTTAATAGTGGCAATGATGTTTCCATCAGAGTTGATATATCCATTTGAGTAGAGGTCTTGGAGTTCTTTTGGGTAAATCTCCTGCGAGTATTGTCCCAAAAACATTTTGAGACCAGCAGATTCAATCTTCAGAAAGACGTTCTTAATTTCATCTTCGTGAACTGATAGAACTGAGTCAAAATCAATGGCCATGGCATTCAACATGTGAGCTGGGATTTGATTCGCCATTGCTGAGAGTAAGGAAACCTGAAATTTTGCGAAATACAAGCTCTGAGTGTATGAGTTTGCTCGGAGAAATGATGTACGCGTAAGAAAGAAAGCTGAATTGAAGCGGGAAATTATTTATATGTATGTGACTGTTTAGATTCTGGACACGTGTCAGTCCATCAAAATTTTGAATAAAAACTTGTGTTCGTGTGCTATAAGCGTGTGTACAATTTAAACGGTTCAAATGCTTCCACGTTTTCAAAATGAGATTCATCATTAGATAATAGACAGTCACGTCACTTGATTTGGAATATAATATGTTTTAATTAGTTAAATTATATGAGAAAATTAGTGAAATACCCAACTGAACGATCAGTTGTAAGACTGTGTCCTTTCAGTTGAGAGTTTACTAACATTTGTCTTCTCAGTTAACCTTTTAAAACCATTATTCCCCCTTAATTAGTGCATAAAATAATTAAAGCGAATAAATTTAAAGGTCAGAAAAATTTTCGTTTGCTGAAAAGTTGACGACCCTTCAGCTTCTTTGATATTCTGCTATAAATAGAAGTAACACGGTTAGTTTCAGTCATATTGGTGAAAATATTCAAGACAAAAGAATGGCAGATGCGAGTAGCTCGAGTGCTTCGCCATTTTCTCTGGAAGCTAGGAAGGCTGTTATAGAAGACGAAGTCTTCTACAAGAGTCTTCCCTACTGGGAAAAGTTACAGGAGCTTGCGCTCCTGTATAATTCTGGAGAAGCTACCACTCCCGAACTGATGGCAGAGTTGAGAGAAGTGCGGGAGCACTTGAATATAGCTGTGTGGGTGGACATCTTCAAGGATGGTCATATCTATCAGCTGATGCTTCGAAAGGAGCTGGAGATCCTTACTCGCATAGCTTCTTCCCGCAGCTTTCTCAAGACATCTACCTCACCTCTATCCGTTTGGTTGAAAATGTGGATAATTGATGTGGAAGAAAAATATGAAAATGTAATCCAAGAAAATATTTATGGTTGAATGAAACATTTATTTTGGCTTAACTTTGTTTTTTCTTTTTCCTACAAATAATAAGTTTCATTAGTTATTATATATGAATTACGATCATAAACAGATGAACTGATGATTGGTTAAGCGTTAAGTAATAAATGTCAAACTGATATCAGTTGATAATGAACAACTGATAGTTAAGAAGCCTCGGTAAATGAGAAAGACGCTTCGGTTGATTTGAGTCTCTTCAGTTTCTTCAACATTTAAATTTCATCTGTCTTTAAATAAGATGATAGAATGTGAGACAATAACAGTTCAATATGTCGGATTCAAGTAACTCTGATGCATGCAGTAGTTCGCATATTCAAGTTAATGAGCAATTAAGTTCTTATTTAGAAGAATTAAAGAAGACAATGGAAGAATATGTCTTGATGAAAGTGATGTCAACATGGTTCAAGATTCATGATTTGCAGAGGGTAAGTAGTAGTGGTGCTGTTCCTACTCGTGCTCAAGCAGCAACAGCAAGAAAATACATTGATCGTTTTGAAGTTAGGCATGTTACAGATTTGATTGACGACAAATGTCTGTTAGAAGCAATGTTATGGAAGGAATGGCATGTGGTTGAGAAGATTTCTACAACTAGGTCATTTTCTAGAATCCAAATTTATGAGTTGAATGATTGGATTAGAGAATGGCAGGATTCAGTTGGTTCTATGATATCTTCTGTACACTGGGATCGATGGTATTCTTAATAAAGTATTATTTTCAATTTGTTGTGTTTTTATTTTCTGCAGATAATTCTATTAGTAAAGCAACATTAGTAATAATTTTAAGACAGATCAATTAAACCAAGAATATTGCGAAAGTAAGAAAACTTAGTCTCGGGTAATGGTTTGGTGAAGATGTCAGCTGCTTGTTGCTCAGTTGATATATACTCCAGTCTGATGTTCTTTTTCAAAGCATGATCTCTTATGAAGTGGTGTCTGACATCTATATGCTTTGTCCTTGAGTGAAGAGCTGGATTATAGGTGATGGCAATTGTACTCGTATTGTCACAAAATATGGGCGAATTATTTGTAATTACTCCATAATCTCTCAATTATTGCTGGATCCAGATCAGTTGTGCACAGCAACTACCAGCAGTAAGGTATTCTGCTTCAGTTGTTGAGGTAGATATAGATGTCTGCTTCTTGCTGAACCAAGAGATCAGACTGTCTCCTAGAAACTGACAAGATCCACTTGTACTTTTACGATCAAGCTTACATCCTGCATAATCTGCATCTGAATATCCAACTAAATTGAAAGTAGAGTCTTTAGAGTACCATAACCCAACATTTTGTGTACCCTTAAGGTATTTCAAAATTCATCTAGCAGCTGAGAAATGTGATTGCTTAGGATTTGCTTGAAATCTAGCACACAAACACACAGCAAATACAATATCAGGGCGACTGGCAGTTAGGTATAACAATGACCCTATTAAACCTCGATATAATGTCGCCTCAACTGATATTCCCCCTTGATCAGTGTCCAATTTTACTGATGAGCTCATGGGAGTATTCGCAGCTGAACATGATTCCATGCCAAATTTCTTCAGCAGCTCCTTTGTATATTTAGTCTGACTGATGAATGTACCAGTTTCCAGTTGCTTCACTTGTAGTCCGAGAAAGAATGTCAGTTCACCCATCATGCTCATTTCAAACTTATCCTGCATTAGCTTAGCAAATTTCTCGCATAATTTGGGGTTAGTTGACCCGAATATGATATCATCAACATAAATTTGAACTAATAAAATGTGATCATTCTTAGTAAATTTGAACAAGGTCTTATCAACTGATCCAACAGAAAAATCATGATCAGTTAGGAATTTTGAAAGAGTTTCGTACCAAGCTCTGGGAGCTTGGTTAAGACCATATAAAGCTTTGTTCAAATGATATACATGATCAGGAAAGTTGTGATTTACAAAACCTGGGGGTTGTTCAAAATATACTTCCTCTTGTAGCTGGCCATTTAAGAATGCACTTTTGACATCCATTTGATAGACTTTGAAGTTCTTGTATGATGCATAAGCAAGAAACATTCTGATTGCTGAAGCATATGTCTCATCATAGTCAATTCCTTCTTCTTGTCTGTATCCTTGTGCTACTAATCTTGCTTTGTTGCGTCCAACTGAACCATCTTCGTTCAGTTTGTTCCTGAAAACCCATTTTGTACCTATAACAGTTTTTGAAACTGGTCTTGGAACTATGTTCCAGACATTGTTATGAGTGAACTGATTTAGCTCTTCTTGCATTGCATTTACCCAGTTAGGATCAGCAAGAGCCTCATCAGTTTTCTTTGGTTCTAGTTGTGATACAAAAGCTGAATGGATAAATAAATTTAGCATTTGATTGCGAGTTCTTACTAGATCAGATGGATTTCCTATTACCAGCTCAGGTGGATGTGATTTTCTCCATCTGTACTCAGTATTTGTTGTATCAGCAATTCCTTCAGTTGGTAACTGAACACAGTTTTCAGTCTCAGTTGGTGCTTCGTCAACTGGTATTTGAATGTTATCCTTATGCTCTATCAACTGATCATTAGGAAGGGCTTTTGGTTCAGCTGATTGATCTGACACTTCTGGTTCGGGTGTTTGGAGATTGTTTTGATTAATATGATTGTCTTTTTTATCATCATTCTCCAAACTGATAACTGTAAATCGATCAACTAGCTCAACTTGATCAGTTGGCTTATTAGTTAGTTCAGTTTCATCGAAATCAACATGAGCTGATTCTTCAACATTTAGGGTTTTCTTGTTGAAGACTCTATAAGCTATACTAACTGATGAGTATCCAAGAAATATTCCCTCTGCAGATTTATCATCAAACGCTTTTAAATAATTTTTACGCATCAAACGTTTTTAAATAATTTTTACCATTATCAAGGATAAAACATTTGCAGCCGAATATTTTGAAATAAGTAATTATACTTTTTCTTCCATGCCAGATCTCATATGGTGTTTTCATATGATTTTTATTAATCATTGATCTGTTCTGAGTATAACACGCAGTGTTTACTGCCTCTGCCCAAAACCTTTGAGAAATACCAGAATCAGCAAGCATTGTTCTAGCAGCTTCTTTAAGGGTCCGATTTCTTCTCTCAGCTACATCGTTTTGCTGAGTAGTTCTGGCTGCTGAGAGCTCATGCTTAATTCCAGCATTCTCTAAAAAATTTGAAAGAGTTTGATTGATGAATTCAGTTCTTCGATCTGATCTGATTCGATCAATTCCAACTGATTTTTCATTTAAAAGTCTTTTGAAGAGCTTTATCAGTTGTGAAGCAGTATGGTCTTTAGATTTGAGAAAAATAACCCAAGTAAATCTTGAAAAATCATCTACGACTACCAAGGTGTATTTCATTCCCCCTAAACTCATGACTAGTATAGGACCAAAGAGATCCATGTGCAACAGTTCTAAGCATCGGGATGAAGATTTACAACCCTTGTTTTTAAAAGAAGATCGTACTTGTTTACCATACTGACATGCTGGGCACAGTTTTTCTTTTAAAAAGTCTATTTTGGGAAAACCAGTTACAAGTTCATGTTTACTCAGATAGGCAATGGTTTTAAAGTTTAAATGGTTTAGTCTCTTATGCCACAACCAGTTTTTAGATGATTTTGAAGCAATAAAACAAACTGGTGCATAAGTTTGATCATTCCAACTGATTTTATATGTGTTTTCATAACATTTGCCAGTTAGTCTGATTTCATCAGTTGAAGTTTTGACTGAACATGAGTTTTTGTCAAAATGTACTGAGAATCCACTGTCGCATAACTGGCTGATATTTGGACCACTGTATTTGATCAGTTGAGATAGTACACTTGCATCTCCTGTCATATGTCGCGAACATCCACTGTCCAAATACCATATTGAGTTCTTGTTTGTACCTGTTACCTGCAGTCACACACATAATATAATTTGGTACCCATATCTATTTGGGTCCTGAACTGATTAGTCCTTTAGAAACCCATACTTGGATTAGTCTAACAGGTTTTCCAGTAGCTGTATTCCAAATGGTTTTTCTCGGCTTTTGTGTGCTTGTGTATTGTACGAATGATACAATATGTGTTTTAGCTTTATTCAACTGATTGTTCAGTCTATATCTCTTCTGAACTGGCTTGCAGTTATAGTAATTGGAATAGACATTCGAATAGTTTTTGTAAAATCTCTTTGATGACAGACTTTGTGAATCAGTTGAGAATTTTTGACTATAACCAATCTCATATCTTCTAGCCTTGTTCATATTCTCAGTAGGTTGCTCAATCAGTTTACTGGGCTCAATTTGTTCTTGTACCACTGCTGATTTGACAAAGTGAATGTATTTCCCTTTGTCTATTGTTAGCTTTGGTTGAGTATCATTTGGATACATTTCTCCTTGAGTGTTGAACCCTAAACCAGTTTTATCAGAAACTGATTTTTGTGAAATCTGCATTTCATTTAGTGCAGTAGATGATTTGTTCCAAGACTGAATAAGCTCAGTCTGTTTTGAGTTTTCAAGCATCAACTTCTGTATTAATGACTGATTTTTGTTTCTTTCTGCTTTTAACTCAGCAATTTCCCTTTTTAGACTCAACCCATCGACTGATTCATCAGTTTTGGTTTTATTGTATGTGGGATCAGTTTGCTTTGCTTTGATTTCTTCAAATGATGATGTAAGCTTTTGATACTCATTTACCATGTCATGTAGTGTTAGAATGAGTTCTTCTCGTGTGAAATCAGTTGAGCTGAAATCAAACACCTGTTGGCTAGATAATTCTTCTGCTGCATCATTAGCCATCAAGCACTTTACTTCCTCATCATCACTAGAACTGCATGAGCTTTCTGGTTCCGACTCTTCACTCTCAGTTTCTGCCCATTTAGATTTGTTTTCTTCAGCTAAGAGTACCTCATGTTTCTTTCTGAAGACCTTCTTATCTTCCTTGGATCTTCTTTTGCGTTCATATGATTTCTTTCTTCTGTCAGTTGAGCCTTGACTGTCCTTCTTGGGTTTAGGACAATCAGCAATGAAGTGACCTGATTTGCCACAGTTATAGCAGACATTTGGTTCATCTTTGGAATTGTTCCTTTGGTATGGCTTCTGGAAGTTCCCTTGATTCTTTCTCATGAACCTTCCGAATTTTTTGATGAATAATGACATAGCATCATTACTCAACTGATCAGCAGATTTTTCGACTGAACTGATTTGTTCAGTTCTGACAGCAGCTAGAGCAGTTGTGGCTACAGAGGTAGATGGTTCTCCTTCTCTGGTCTGCAGTCCAAACTCATAAGCCTTTAAATCAGCAAACAAATCATGAAGTTCAATCTGATTCAGATCTTTGGACTCACTCATTGCCATGGTCTTGACATCCCATTCCTTGGGAAGACCTCTCATTACTTTTAGTGCAATTTCTTTATTGGTATACACTTTTCCAAGTGCATTTAACTCATTGATGATACTGCTCACTCTTTCATCATACTCGTGCATTGATTCTCCTGCTTTCATTTTGATGTTATCAAACTTTTGAACATCAACAGAAAGTTTATTTTCATTGGTTTGATCATTTACTTCACACAGCTGGATCAGCTTTTCCCAAATTTCTTTGGCTGTTTTACACATCTTTATTTTGCTCAAAGTTACTTTGTCCAGCGTTTTGTACAGAATGTATTTAGCCACATTGTCAAAATTTGCTTTTCTTTTGTCTTCAGTTGTCCATTCATCTCTGGGCTTTTCTATTCTTTGTGGTGCCCCTTCTGTTATGGCAACTGTTGTATTTGCTTTTAGAATCTTCATGGGTCCATCAGTTATGATATACCACATGTCATCATCTTGTGCAGCCAAATGAGCCTGCATTCTGATTTTCCAATCATCAAATTCTTCTTTGGAGAACATGGGAATTTTGTTGAATGAAGTCATGCTGGCAAGTTTTTAGATCAAAAGTATTCAAGAACAAGATTCAACCGCTCTGATACCACTTGATAGGATCGATTAACGTATCAAGAGTGTTTAGAAGGGGGGTTGAATAAACACTCACAATTAAAACTGATCTTTTCGAATTTTGAGTTCAGTTTGGTGACAAACTGATTGTTGGAATCTTGTTGGTCAATGACAATCAGTTAAACTAAAGTAGTTGCGGAAAATAACTGACTGAAAGATAGAATACGAAACTGAAATAAAATAGGTAAGGGTTGTTTCTGGATGTTCGGAGAATTTAATTACTCCTACGTCACTCCTTCTATCTCAAGGATATGATATCTACTAAAAGACCTTGATCAAATACAAGAATTGTACTGACCCACTTCAGTTTGGACTTAACACTGCCAAAAACTGAAACTCTTAGTATTACAGAATGTTCTCAGTGCGTAACTGATATTAGCACTATCGAATTTTAACGATTATTACAACTTGCTAATGAGCTCAAATTGTAGCCTTAACCGCTACGAATATATCAAGTAAGATTGAGCTGAGATTTTGACAGAGTGACAGCAAGCTTTTTGAATAGTGTTGACTCTCTCCTTTCTTCAGTTGTTCTTCTATCATATTTATAAGCTTCTTTTCTCCAACGGTAACTTGAGATGAATTTGAATCTTTGTATCTGTTGATTTCTACTTGATTATTCCTTGGACATTGTTTGCTTCATTTAATGTGATACGGCGTCTTAATTGCTTTCACCGAAATGCGTTTTTCTAAGCTATATTGATTGAAGTGCGGCGTTGCAATCTTCTATGTCTCTTGACGGTTGATTGTTCTTTCCCGAGATATGTTCAGTGGAAGGGTGCTTAGCATACGGCCGAATATATCAACTGATCAGTTTCCAACTGATCAGTCAGTTGATTTCAGTTATTAAGTTCAGTTGCTGAGTTCAGTTTACTCGATCAGTTGGTTCGTATTTTCAGTTGATTCATATTTTGTTAAACGCCGGAATTTAGTTTCCAACACATTTCTATTTAAATTAATCAATATTTTTTGTGTTTTATTAACGCTTAAATTGCTAAGGACTGACAATAAGCTGGTTGGGGGTATGATAAACATTAATTGTACATTAATTTAATTTTTTATAATATAAATTTATATTTTTTGTTTTATTAAATGTTTAAATTTTATATGTTTTATAATAAAATTATATAAAATATAAGCTGTTATGTAATTATAAATTTTTACTATTTTTACAGGTTCGATGAAACAAGAATAACATTGGCTTTGTAAATGAGATTAAGATGATTCTTGGACATTTAGAAAGTTGCTTTTAATATCTACAATATTGGTGGCATGCATGAGATAAAAATCTTCTCACAATTAGGATCAAATTAAGCAACAAATAAAGCTACTGAAAGAGTGAAAGTTTTACCATTATAGAGATTTTTAACCATATCTCTCAAATTACTTGGCCAAATATTAAAAAAACAAATACCACAATTCAAACAACTCAATTATCTACATGTTTTGTTTTATGTAGAAAAGAAAATTCGGATGGAAGATTTTCAAAAGTGATGTGTATGATGACATAATTTCTTGGAACACCGATAAAGACTTATATGTAAAAAAATAATATTTTTTTGTGGTTGTCTCCCCAAATTTGGTTACAAATAGGGCTGCATTGTAATGTATCCAGTATCTCTCATTCTATGAACAAACCTTTGATTTCATAATATTTCTCTCTTAGTTTTCCTTTATTTCTTCATTTAAATATAATTAGCATGTTAATTTCATATTCAAAGTTTTACACTTTGAATAATGGGTAGCTAACTTCCCAAAGTTGATATGAAATTGTGAAACTCTTGGTATGATAATAAGGTTATTAAAAGGTAATAATTTATGTTTTATATTATTTAATCATTATTTATTTTTTATGTTATATTTATTTCTTTAAGCATTATTATACTCTACTTATAAGTGGGAGTTTTGATTTATTATTGCTATATGTTACATTAAATTCTTGAAACCATTTAAATGTTAATTTTGTATTACCAACTATTGATGCCTTGATTTATTATACATGAATATATCATAATATTAACTTCTTGTTACCATTTAAATATTTTTTTCGGTTTACCAACAATTTAAAGTGAGAACCTTGATTAGTGTTTATAAATATATATAAATATATATATATATATATATATATATATATATATAGCACAATAAATACTTGACAACATTTATAAGTTTTATTATATATTATATACTTATAAGATAATAATATATAACATAATATAAATATGATTATTTAATATATTGAAACCATTTTATTAAGTGGATTTCAATAATATTCAATAATGTTAACTTTATTAAAATATCAAGAGTGAATCCTCTAATCTCAACTACTTAAATTAAAATTTGAACAATTAAATATTCAAAAAATTAAAATAAAAACAAAACAAAAGGACATTGTAGCGGATTTGTAATTACCTTAGCTTCCTTGTGGATCCGATATTTGGGCTCACCGAATTATATTACTTGTGGACAATCTGCTCTTGAGAGTACAACAATCAAAGTCGCATCACTGTGAAGGCTACTTTAGTCGCCTAATCAATGGAAAGAAGGGCATAATTCTTTGATTTACTGAGAATCAAGAGGCTGGCTGAGGTAATAGATGAACTGAAGATCAACTATGATCCAGCTGGTACAACTGCTTATGCTAATAGAACAGTATTCGAAAAACTGGACTCTGATCTCATCATTCTTCGGATGAAAGTCAAAAACTGGGAGATGGTACAGATGTTACATGTTCCAGTGGAGACCAGCAGCTCTACACCAGTTGAGGAGCTGACACTGACTGAAGCTGTTGCAGAGCCGTTGGTTGTTCCAGCTAAAGTTGAGACACCTTTGGTACAAACTGCCGAACATCTTCCAAAACTTTTTCTACAATCCTCCTCGGAAGCTCAACTCTCCTCCTCCTCAGCGTTAATTGTTTTTCCAGCTTCTGAACCATCAGTTCATCCAACTACCTACACTGAAGAAGATTTATCATTAGCAAATGTGGATGAGTTGTTGTTATCAGTTGCTAAGGATATTTAGCAGCCATACAAAGACGACCAAGCTGCTAATGAAGTTGTTGTTTAGCCAGTGGCCGAAGTAGAAATGCCCCAGCAACTGCAGTAGAGGCACAAACTGAAGCAATTCAGTCGGAAACTAAACAACCTGTTGTTGATTCATCTATACCAACAGTCCAAGAACCATCAGTTTTGCCAGAACTGATCTCAACCAGCTTGGTGGTTCCTGAGACTTTCTTCATTTCAGAAGCTTCCCACAAACTGATCTCCTCGAAGAAGACAGCTGAGGCACCAAGTGTTGCAATTGATCATCAGGATCAACCTCAGAGTCTGCCAGTTCAAGAAGAGATAGTAAAAGAGTTGTCCGAAGATATTGACCAAGATGCTGCTCCAGGTCAGTTAGCGGTAGTGGAATTCAATCATAAAGGAAAAGGAAAATAAAAGGCTACAACTGAAGAACTCTCCCCTGAACTACCACTAGTAACTGATGTAATGCTGGATAGTATTTTGTCGAATCTCTTAGATCTTGGTTAAAATATATCTCAGGTTAAGTCTACTCAGCTGCTACATTTTTTGAGTCTGGACACACAGAAAGATCATAAAATGAAGGACATGATGAAGTTGACTAAGGATGTATCTGCTTTATTCTCGACAGTGGAAAAGATGAAAAGAGAAGCAGTTACAACTCCCACATTGATCACTTCCCAGGAACTACTCAGCAATCGGATTAACTTTGTGCACACCAGTCTATAAAAGAAGATTGACATTGTGCAGAATCAGTTAGCTGAAGTTTCAGCTCAAGTAAGTTTAGCATTCCTCCTCTTTTCCAAAGTGGAGGGTGTTGACAAAAAGGAGGAAGAACCAAAGAAGCCAGCAACAACAGAGACAAGCAAGAATCTCAGTGAACCAATGAACCAAACAAACCAACTGATAAAGGTCCAGTTAAAAAGAAAGCAAAGAAATGATCTAGTGTCCGACATCAGTTAGTCTGAAGTGAGCCTGTATATAATATTTTCATTTTGAAATGTTCGTATAAATCTGTACTTACCTCTTTCAAACACAATGAAAAATTAGTTCTTACTCTATACGAATTAGTACATTATTTTATCTACAAACTGTTACAGTTTATCAGTTATATATCAAGAAAATCAGATAACTCAGTATAACAGTTCAGAAATCATAGTTTTTTCAAACACCAAAAAGGGAGAAAATTGTTGGATTTATAAGTTTTAGAGTTTGACAAACAAATCCGTAAAAGAACTGAAGAAACAAACTGAACTGATGAAAATAAGAGGTCTTAAGTGAGAAGAGACTTATTGAACTTAAATGGATTAAGAACAGAAAATAATATACTAAAGTTCTTATAAGAATAAATAAGCCTTGAAGCTCAGTAAACAGATTGAAGATCACAACTGAAGACTTCGCAAAACTGAAATGAAGACTTCGCAAAACTGAACTGAAATAACATATCTCAGCTGAAGTATTCAAACAAGAATATATTAGTTAAAACTGATGTAGTCCAACTTAACTGATAAGTCGACCAATTTGACTCCTAATCAGTTGGTCACGTCATCAGCAACATTTTGAAATACTCCGCATACAAACTAACAATCTGTACCAAAGCAGAGCAGTCCGATACATCGTACCTCTGTCAGAATAAAGTTGTCTACATGGACTAGAAGAAGATTCAATGGATTAACCATTAAATGCATTCAATGTGACCATTGGAATCGAAGAATATTTATCGCTGATAAGTTCAGTTGAAGAAAGGTTACAAGACGAATCTAAATATCAATAGAACAACTATCAGTTATCTGCAATTTACTCTCAAGTTTATTCAATTTACAAATCGTACAATTTAGTTCTTACTTCATTGTTGTATTCGTAGCATTCAGGCTACTTACTATAGCTATTCAGTTATCAAACTAATAAGTAAAAAAGATAAGCTAAGAGTTTCAGTTTGGCATTGTATAAGTCCAACTGAAGTAGGTTATTACAAATCTTTGTAATCAATCAAAGTCTTTTAGTGAAATCGTATCCTTCTAGATAGAATGGGTGACGTAGGAGTAGTTGAAGACTTTAAACATCCATAAAATTCTTTGTCTTCATCATTCTATTCGTTCTGTTTTTAACTATTTATCCAAATTTATTCAATCTATCTTTCAGTTTATTTCCACACTATAATCATTAGTTAACAGATTGATACAGACACTCAGAATTTCTGAATCAGTTTCTTAAAGAACTGATTTATATCCCAAAAAGATAACAAAAACGAAGTGTTTATTCAACCACCCTTTTTGAGCACATCATCATCCTTAACTGATCCTAACAAACTTTGCCACTCTTTCAAGCGCAAATCTCCAAGGGATGACGAACATTCAGTGAATATCATCATATATCAAAACCATGTCCATCAATGTCCGATTACAACGTTTTGGCACATCATTCAACTGGTGACAAGGCGAAGTCCACTATGAAAGTATCTCATTCTCTCGTACATATTATCAACAAATCATGTATCTTGTAAATTATCACTATCGTCAAATTAAGAAGTTAAAAATAAACACTTTGATTTAACTTAAATTAATTAAATTTCTTGAAAAAACACTTTTTACCATAAACAATTAAAATCTCATTCTAATTATTTATTTCTTGAGAAAATTCCATAATTTCATTAAAATTTAATTTCGAGGGTCGATTTGATCAATTTTCCTAAAATATCAATTTTGAGCCAGCAATTTCAAAATTTGAAAAACACATTAGGGCTCCAGGAAAAAAGTCCCCATCAGGCTGGACTGCCCGAGTCACTCACACAATATTTTAAAAAATTTGTGCAGGTAGTGTGTTTCCGGCACGCGCTGCCAGGAACTTGTCTAGGCAGCAGTGTAATTTTTTTATTTTGAAAAAAAATTCAAGGGGCTGTGATCTTATGGCATTTTCCAATGCGATTACGAATAAAATACTCAGCACAATTTAACAATAAAAAACATACCACTCTTTCAGTACCGTTTTCTCGCACCCAAGTCGCAGCGGAAGTTAAAATTTTTGGTTGTTCGAAACTTCATTGGGCGTCGTATGAATTTAAAAATCCATATGTTGTTTAAAATTATTATCTTTGAGTATATAATGTTGGATACCAAATCAGTCAAGGATTAGCAAAGTCAGTCATTTTTATATATCCCTTCGAACAAATCTTCCTCTTTTGATCGTCTAATCAAGTCCATGAAAAGAGATTGAATTCCTTGTTTAGATAGCACTATAGAACCTAAACAAACTTTATGTTGAGACTGAATCGCCGCAGTTTCAGAGATCTTGCGGATATGATGGCCGTGGAAGTGGCCGTGGATTTTTCTTGTAGAAAACCTCAAGTTGCCGGAAATTGTGTGTGGAAGCAGAGAGAAAAATTTTGGTGAATAAAATTTTGTGTGCAAAAATAGTTTTATTTAATATGATCCTCAATGAAATATTTATAGAGCTTGATTCTTGATCACATCATAAGTCTCTCTCCTATTAGAATTCATAATCCTATTCCCACCAGAATTCCTTATTTTCATTAATTAAAATTCTCATTTTTATTATATCATGTATTAATCAACTATTGATATTGAATGATATATTTATATACACATTTTCATATCTCGATATAATAAATATATAAATATATATATTAATACATCTATACTTGCACATTATATTATATGCATAGAAATATTAATTAAAATTAAATAATCATTATTTAATTTTCTTAATTAACTTATTAGTTAATTAATTCTAGATTGCTCTAGAATATTTTATGAGAATTTTGTACATATTAGTAGTAACTAATACTAATACTATTATTTAATTAGTAAATTGAAAATTCACTAAATAAATAATTATGAACTCATTATAACTCTGATTGACGATTGGATTGGGTTGATGTATCGAGCATACAAATCTTTTTCATATAATAAGAATCGAAAATTTTGAATATCAAAATTTCACTGATCTATTTTTGGCAGCTGCCTGTTATGTGAACTTCTTCATCAGAATAGACAGTTTCACTCTCCTTACTTATTTAACAGTTAAGCTAACTTCTATTTGTTTCATCATATGGAATCAACTTATAAAATCTTTTATAAGCATTTTGTTTGATCTCCATCAAACTATAATCGCAAAATTCAACTTCTTGAACTTTGACTATCTAAACGGGAACACAGAATTCGATACTTGTGTGACTCTCAATGGTTCAGAGATACAACTAGATGTGGGTTCAGAACTTATTGTGAATCAGAATAACATTTATTCTTGTTCAGACTTACCCTAATTAGCCTCATTCTTTTCATCAACACCTTGATCAAGAATGCCAGAATTCATTTCTGATTGAACCCATCGGATCATGGTAAGAGTGTATAATAATATCACATCACGATCTTCTAGGTATCACTGATAGTGCCTGCAAAATCTTAAGTTATGGTTAACATACAATATGGTCCCTTCAACTCATATATCCTGATCGGATATGCAATCATTGGTATATCGAGAGTTGCATATGAATTCTATAAAGATGTGATATATCTTCGAGTACTAATAGTGATATGGTACATGCACCTAGGTAAACACATTTCCAAAATATACATGTCTTACTCTGTCCAGATATTCCTCGCACTATTAACTCGTTATATAACATAGGATATCTTCACCCGTGGGCAAACGGTGAATCCCCGACTACAATGCATTTGGTCCCACTTATTTCAAAACTACACCCAATCTCACCACTTGATGACCCTGAAAAAATTCGGTAGACGGATCAAAGTGCACACTAATACGTAGAACCCCTACATTGTCCCGGGTCAAATGACTAATGGTGTACAATCATAACCGCGGACTATTCCACTCGATAAATGATAACCACTTGGACAGTCTGAGTGAGGGTTTTTCAGTGAATCATCAAACAATCACTTATCTGTATGAATAGATAGCTTCATGTCCTTACTAATGAAACATAGAGTTTAAATTACAGATGCTAGTCTTAAGCTCAAGTGACTTGTATCCTTATTTTAGATGGCTGATTCGATTAGGAACATGTTTATAATATATGGTATACTTCCTAATGAGTTTCGTGGCTCTTACGTTGAGAGGCAGAACTCGTGGTACTTATTACATATTCAAGGATTTTATCTATGCAACTTGCATAGTATACATATATAGTAAATGTTATAATTGGATAAACACGTAAAATTGTATTAAAATAAGGTCGTTTTTTACATTAGAGTAAATAAAGTTCAAGCCATAAGCTAGTTTGTTAGACACCTACTCTAATATATAAAACATGGGTCATGGCATGAGCTTGACAAACATATAATTGTCATTATCCTATCATATTTTATATATTATGTTATTTTTCACCACAAATTTAGAAATTTAAAATACTCTTATTCTTAGCATACATGGAATATTATTGTATCATTGCACACAATGGTTTTAACTAATTGTGTATATGATTAAACTGATACCACAACTGGATTCGTTTATTTATTCGATTAAGGATAGATTTTGATAATGAAAGAATCTATATGAAGTTTAAACAGCTAAGCTATTGGGAATCAAACCACGTTGTTTCTCTGGCTTAATTATCATTAGCACGTTACAAACTAGGATTAATTGTACTTTTTCCCATTTTTTTATTAAATAGTTATCTAATAAATTATTGCAATTATCTAATAAATTATTGCAATTATATATATAATTTATTAAATAATATATATAATAAGTAAATTAAAAGTTGTGTACGACCGAATCCAATGAAACTTTTCATTCTTATGGAACCATTTTTTTAAAAAAAAAAAATTTCCACCAAGTACATCTAATTAATGTTGAGTGCATGTTCTACTATAAATGCATCAATAATATATACATATTATTTCATACTAATAAACAAAAGGAAAAATTGTAATCACTCATCTGTTCCAAACTCAACTTTCTCCTTACTCCATACCCCTCTAAAACTTTGTTTTAATTCCCCAATTTTCTAAAATTTTCAAATACATCCTTAATTCTTATAATTTTGGTACGTGACATTATTATACCTATCGAACATGTTCTTGAAAGCATATACCCCCAAGACATATAGCTACGCAAAGTTTCCAGCCTATATATCATTCTCAAATGATCTTTTTTTTAATGGCCCATCATGCTTCCGTATAATAGATCAAACTATTTACCTCTTTGATCAAAGTGCCATCGAGTTATATCCACCGGGTTTTACAGACTGCTCCCCACAGCCTAACCACGCGGTCACAACAGATGGTTCTTGACGCAGATTCCTTCAACAACATTTAGCACAACCCTGTTTTGTTTCCTGCCTCAAGGTGTATAGTAAAATAGTTTAATCTGAAACTGATACATCAGAGGGGCAAAAGCTTTGGTTCTTTTATTCAAACATACAAAATATTATTACATAGTAACCTCCTGTAGAGGAGGAGAAACTTTTTTATCTACTAATAGTAGCTGAACTTACAATACACATAAACTTGAAAGAGAAAATATTACAAATATTTTGAAGAAAAACGAAGAGGTTGAGTCCCCCCTTCATCTTCCTTCTTCCTCCTTATTTATATAAGCCATTTGAGAATTTGAATCCCCGACTTCAATTCTTGGCATAACTTTTTTTTAATGCCTTCCAGCTGTGGTTGACACTATTTCTTGAGTGGGTTGAGTGGTCCTTCCACTTGAGTTGTCTTCTTCCTAGATTATTAATCTAGAAACAACTCGTTCTACTGATCTTATCTCCTGACATAACCAGTTGATATGTGTCTGGATTATATCAGCTGATATCTCATTTCCTACTTCTTTTAGCCTTTTGTGGTAGGCTTTGAAATTCCTCAGCTGTTTTCTTATTTTCTTAATGCGTCTTTTAGAAACCTTCAAATATGTATAATACATCTTCTTCAGGTTTCGACTTTGTGTATTTTACTAGTTCTCATTTACTCTTTATTTATAGGTGTAATTGGGTCCAAGTTCTCTTTTTCATTTATGGGTTATTTACATGCTCACTATCTCTTATCATGGAATCATTTACTTTTGTTATCCCAAAGGAAAGGTGATTAGGTTCACATGTCCACTTATTTTTGTCGAGGAATCTTAAAATTTTGATGTCCCCTAGGAAAACATAGATGTGATCCTTCACCACTTGGTCATGTTTCTGCAAGATGCTTCCTGTCTGATCGAGGTCTGAAGCCCTTGCCGAATTATGGCTCCTTTTGGTTTGGGCATTTGCGTAGATATGTTCTGACCATCTTCCTACATGAACCATATTGCAGAATTTTCGACGAGTTTTTTTACTCCCCGGCAGCTTGCTCTTCCACAAAAGATTTCTTTTCTTTTCAAATAGATCTTCTGCAAAACTTGTAGTTTTTCATGTCATAGTATTTAACAAGAATGATCCGTTTACTGAATTATGATAAAATTTAAACGAAAACTTGACTTTTTCCATCTCAGTAAGACAGACCCATAGACCCCATGCTTTTTTGGTGAAAATGTCATCTTCAGTTATTGAAGCAACAATGAGTGTTTCTTCTGACGAAGGATCCTTGATAAATTTCTGAACATTTGTATCTGACCTCCTTAGTTTGATAAAATGAAAGGCTTCGTGAGAGCCTTTTCCTACTAGTTGTGGTGATGTAATGAAAAAGTATAGCTCCAGAATATCTCATCTTGACAAATAATCGTTATTTGCCTAAGTTTCATGAACAGCTTCCTGGATCCATTTTGGTAGACCTGAAATTTCTGGGAAGCTTGGTGATGTCGTATAAACTGAGGCAAGAGCCCCGAATTCATACCAAGCTTTGACCTCCTTTGGATATGAATTTGGTTTCATTCATACCCTAGGATATTTTCCTACAACATCAACCCTGATAGTAGCTGGGTTAATGCCTACTCTTGTTTTCAATTTCTCCCAATTTTGTTGGTACACCTGTAATGGAGAAATTGTAGCTTCATTAGTACCAACCTTAGATTTACCCTTGTCAGTATTCTGGCTAAGTTTAATATTTCCGTCTTCAATCCCCGAGGTAAAAGGGTTGATTTGAGGACTCGAGATAAGGATCTGGAGTCTCATTTTTTGTTTCAGCCGACTCATCTTGACATGATCCCGACTTAACACTTGTGCTAGGGGTATTTGAATCCCCTGCTCCAGGTATAGAGTCCTGTACTCGAAAACTCTTCATTTGGGAAGCCAATGGCTTCTCAATGCCTTGTAAGATAGGCCTTTTCATTACAGACCATAACTGAGTATAAGCCTGTAAACATCTTGTGATTCGATCAGAGACAATTATCTTATCGGCTTTTTGTAGCCTTCCCGCAACTTCTATGTTTAAGACCATCTTGTTGAACTCGTTTTGAAGCATTTCAAGGTGTTCCCTCAAATGCATCTACATTTTTATGATGACATCGATATCACCGCTGCCTATCTCTTGTTAAAAAATCTGCAAGAATATTTTCATGAGATTTTAATTATCACAATATCAAAAATATAATTCTGACATAATGCTTGCCATCTTAATAATCTTTCTTTCTCAGTCTTAGATTCTATTTTATTCCTTAAGAAAGCTTTCACCTATGTATTATCAACTTTTAAAATGAATTTCTTTGCAAGTAAAAATAGTGGCCATTTTTCAAAAGCCTTTTTTACTGCATAAAATTCTTTTTCGTTGATATTCTGCATCCGAGAAAAGTCCACTGCAATATCTGCATGGCTGTTCTCCTTCTGGTGTGAGCTTGGTTAATATTTCCGCCTATCAATGATCACTAGCATCTATATATAATACCAGCTCATCTTTATCCTGAGAAATAGACATTTCCGAAATATTTTTACAAATCTCATTTAGTTGACTAAGTCCCTGTGTTACTCGTCGGGTCATTTTTTAATCGGTACACAAATTTTATCGAATCGGGGGACTTTTGAGGGTTGAGGGCAATATTTTCAAAAACGTACCTAAACGAAATATTATTCAGGAGTGTTTTTTGTCTTGATGGGTTTGTTTTAGGGATTAATGAGCTTTAAAACATTTAATTATAATTAAGGGCCCATTTAAGCGTAAGCCTTTTATTTATTTATATGTATAATTAACCCTAACCTACCCCCATACCTAGCAGCCGTCCACTCCACATTTCAGCAGCATTACCTATTGTTTTCTTCAACAGCAAGTCGGACATAGCTTTGTTCTTTCAAGAAAACCCTTTTCCACTCCTCCGGTCCTTCCCCGATCGCTTTTCTTCAAGCTTTTGATCATAAAATCATCAAGGCACGCCATGTATCTTATTTTACACATCATTCACGTCGTATATATTCTGTCATGTGTGTTATGTATATGTATTGTTCGGTATTTGCATGACAAGGTTTTATGCTCTTGGTTTGACACGAAATCCGCATGTTGTTGCATACACCTCATGTTTTTGTTACTGTGGTGCAAGGGGATGTCGAACTAGGGTCCTAAGAGGCTGAACATGTCGAGGATCAAGGTGGCTATAGGCTGGAGTCGAGACGTTGAGAGCTTGTTGTAGGCTGAGGGTTGCTTTACCCATGGGTGTTGCGGTTTTGGAGAGACAGCGTGTAAGGGGCTGAGCCAGCGGTGCAAGGACCGATCCAAACCACATACCAAGCCTTGGTGGGTCTGAGACAAGGCCTGGGAGGGTCCGACCCCAGTTGGAACCAGCGCCAAAGCCGGCTGATCGTGGTGAGAGGGAAAGGTCGCGTGTAAGGCTGTCCTTGGGAGTTCACGGCTATTGGCGTGCTGCAGCTTCATGGGGCTGTGGCCGTGAGGGAGTAGGTCCAGTAGGGTCCTATGGGTGGTTAGGAAGGCTGGTCCAAAGCTGGTCCTCAAGAGTTAGGACTAGGATGAATAATTATGGGTATGGTGCGACTAGGGTTCGAAAGGAAGCAAGGGGCCGAGTAGTCCAGCAGCTGTAGCGACTGTTCGAAGGCTTGGGGGTTCTGGTCTTGTTGGCTTATGGACTGTTAGAATGTGTTTAAGTGTGGTAAAGGTTTGAAAAAAATTTGATGAAGTTTCGGGCTAATTCGGGTTAGAACCGGGACCCCGGTTTAAGTTTTAAAATGAGTCGACTAAGTTTTGAAACGAATTCGAGTTTACGTTTAAGAAATACTTTTTTGATTATGTTTTGGGATGTTTAAGGAGTTTGGTAAGCTTCGGTTCGTAATTTAGAAGTCCAGGAGTAAAACGGTCATTTTGGGTTTCTAGGAGCAAAAATGCTCATTTTGCACCCAGGGTGAGTTTTAGTCCTGGCGAAGCCTTGATCACAAATTTATCATGTCTTTACATGTTTGTGCATCATGTATATGATTTTTATGTAATTATAAAAAATACGATGCATGCTTGGTTTGAAGAAAAATTTACATAAATGCATGTTTTTATTAAGTGATGAATATGATGACACGTTTTGAATGATGAGAGTTGGTTGTGACTAACACGATTGTATGAAATATTATGAGCTGATGCCAAGGCTCAGTTGACGGGTAATGTTGTCGCTGATGTCCCCGCCGTCGGGTACCGCGGTTCTATTAGATGGATCCACCGGATATAGCTGATACGAAAGTCACAACTAATGAACTGAATTCAATTAAAAGAAAATGTATACATATATGATGATATTTTGAGGCACGTTTTGACACGTTATGATTTTATACGACACGTTTACGTTTATGCTTTCAAGTTCATGCAGTGTATGTTGATTATAGTATTTTTCACTGTTATGTGCTATGTATATGTATTTGTTATCGTTGTACAGGTGTGTTGAGTCTTTAGACTCACTTGGTGTGAATGATGCATGTGAGCATATCGATGAGGGGACAAGAGGTGCCGAATTCTGAGTAGGCACGTCTGGATGTGCGCACACGACCCGAGGACCACATCTTTTCGCACATCACATTTTTTAGTTATGAGTATACATGATCAGTTTCACGTTAGTTACGATACGTTGTTATTTTCCAGGATTTTTACTTGCCTTACTTCTACGCAAATTATCGATGGCCGAGTTGACAATGATTTTAAACTGTTGTATTTTAAGTTGTCATTTGGTTACGATTATTTTTAAAAGATGATGCATGCAAAATATTTAATTGTTTATTTTTGAAAATGTGAGCTTTAGAAAAAATAAATAAAATTGTAGCATTTTAAATTAGTAGACGTCACACCTTTGATTTATTATGAAATTATAAGTTTTTAACCAAAACAGTATAAGTTTTATACAAAAATGACTTTCAAAATGTTCCAAAATTGATTTTTTTTTATTTCAATTATGACCTTTTTGACATTCGGCATGGACTGTACAATAAAGTTTCATAAACTACTATTTACTTATAGGGCAAAACTTGCATGAGAGGGTCTCACATGTCGTATTTTCTGAGACAGATATCTTATTTGGGTCATCCATGAAAAATTATTACTTTTTATACTAAGACTATTATTTTTTATTGTGAATATCGGTAGGGTTGACCCATCTCACAGTTAAAAATTCGTGAGACCGTCTCATAAAAGACCTACTCTTATTTATATATATTACATAATATTGAGCATTTCTCAATTTATTGGTCATGCTGTACTGCATATTTGATTTTCTGGATTATTCACTGAATGACTTAAAGAATGAATGACTGAAGCCATGAACAACAATTTATCTACCAGATTTCTATTCCACTTGACAACGCGGCTTCGGCCCGAAAAGTGAGCCCCATGAACAACGAGTTTAAACCTTGGTATATGGTTCATCTTAACAATGTGACTTCTGTCTGAAAATGTGAGTGCACTTTGACGTGTAAATGATCGATTGTATATATCCTACTTAAGTATGTGCGGAAAAGTGATAAACCGAATGTTGGTGAAAGTCGACTCTTTAAAACCCCTCAATATTCACTTCAAAGTTTTGAACAATCACGACATTTCACTTGACAACATATTTTGTAAGTATATATTATTATTTTTACACATAATCTCATATTAAAATATTATATTTAAATATTACCATTGACTTGATTTATTGACTCACAAAAAGTTAACCTATATTATAAAGTCAAAAATTTTACACATTTTCGTTATTTGTAATGTGGGATTTGATGAAATCCATCAAAAAAGCGAATTCAGAAATCCTCGCCTTTAACCCAAAATATGGCCTCCTCTTCTTCATCCCACCCTGCGACAGCTCGCTTCTCCTCTCATTGCCTTTCACCTCGCATCTTACCCTTTAAATTCAGCAAAATTACACCTCCTTGCCATCCACGTTACCCTGCCATAGTTTGTACGCTGGACAAACCACAAGCAATGGCGGCGGCGGTTGACCCGGCGGTTCTGCAGCGGCCCGACTCCTTCGGCCGGTTCGGGAAGTTTGGCGGGAAGTACGTTCCGGAAACTTTAATGCACGCCCTTACGGAGCTCGAGGAGGCCTTCAAATGCCTTGCTACGGATGACGGGTTTCAGGTTTTGGTTGCTCCCATTTCATAAAAGATTGGATCTTATTATTATTGTTGTTGTTGTTGCTGTTGTTGTTTTTATTGACTTTGGAAAAGCAGTGGGATAGTGAATATTTTGTTCAAAGAATCTTGTGGTGCTATGCATTGTGAGTTTGAAGATGCTTGTTACGTGTTTGTTTTATGGTCTGGAAAGGTAATAGAACTGACCTAGGGAATGCCGAGGTATCTTAGCTAGTTCAGAAACAAAGGTTCTAAAATTTTTCTTGTGCTATCTAATGGGCTATGTTTTAAGAGCTCAATATCTGTAAGAACCAAAGGATAAAACTTTTTTATTGTTGTGAATTTTATGACTTCAGAATGATAGTTGGTCAAAAGAAAACAGATACTTTTGTTGCGAGGTATATGGTGGAGTTCACGACGAACTGATGGGACAGTTTTCGTGCTTTGATTTCTGTACCAATATTTTCGATTTATATGCATGGTTGAAGTCTGTTCTGCACTTTCTTTCTGTAGCCAATGATAAATTAGATTTTGGTAGTGTTTCTTGTTACTTATGAAATGAATAACTTCTATGCATTTTGGGTTTATAACTCTATGGCAATCCAAAACTGACATGATTATTCTGCTAGCTTATGACTCTGGAGGAACATATCTACCAGAGTTAAAGAATAAATCTTACTTAGAATTGAAGAGAAATTAGATATGTAACATGGGAAAGTCATAATGATAATTAAGTGAGTGGGGAGGGTACATCAATGCTTTAACAATTTGAATATAATTAGTTTCTGGATTAATTTCAGAAAGAGCTAGATGGGATATTGAGAGACTATGTTGGAAGAGAGAGCCCACTTTACTTTGCAGAGCGGCTTTCAGAGCACTATAAGCGTGCTGATGCAAAGGGGCCTCATATATACCTCAAAAGGGAAGACCTTAATCACACCGGGGCGCACAAAATCAACAACGCGGTAGCACAAGCTTTGCTTGCCAAGCGTCTGGGTAAGAAGCGAATTATTGCTGAAACTGGAGCTGGTCAGCATGGTGTTGCCACAGCTACCGTTTGTGCTCGGTTTGGTCTGCAGTGTGTTGTTTACATGGGTGCTCAGGATATGGAGAGACAATCGCTTAATGTCTTTAGAATGCGGCTTCTTGGTGCCGAGGTCTGTCACTCTTGCAGCTTGTACTAGTTTTTTTTTATACGTTCCAGCTGTTTTAAGCAACACATGCACACGGCAATTACTTTTTACGGGTGGGTTGATTCCTTTTTTAAAATTATATATTGTGATGGTGTTGTAAGGGGCATATATTCTACTGCAATAATACTGTTTAATCAAGTGGGCTGGCTTGAAGCTGTCAGCCGCCTGTTCATATGCTCATTAGGATGCTTGTGAGCAGCAGTAACTGACTCAGATATCTTTGTTTTTGAAACTGACATCATAGAGTTCTCCTCAAAGTTGTCGAGGGATCTGTTAAATTTTATCAATTTTAAATTTCTCAAGTGTTTTGAGGTCCCACTATTAATTACAATTTCCACCAACAGTCCTACGGACATTAAAAGTCCGTCTCTTAATTTTTCTTGTGTGGAACCGTACAAATGCATTTTAGTCTCATTTCCGTTTCTTCAGTGGCCTTTTCCAGTTAGCGTTCCTGCTTTTTGTTTCAAAATTTTCCGGCTTGTAGGTTAGAGCCGTCTACTCTGGAACTGCCACACTGAAGGATGCTACATCTGAAGCTATCAGGGACTGGGTGACTAATGTGGAATCAACTCATTACATACTTGGATCTGTTGCTGGGCCTCATCCATATCCTATGTTGGTAAGAGAATTTCATGCAGTGATAGGTAAAGAAACAAAGAAACAGGCATTGGAAAAATGGGGTGGTAAACCTGATGTGCTTGTTGCTTGTGTTGGTGGAGGTTCGAATGCTATGGGGCTTTTTCATGAATTTGTTGATGACAGAGATGTGAGATTGATCGGAGTGGAGGCGGCTGGTTTTGGCTTAGACAGTTGTAAGCATGCTGCCACACTGACCAAAGGAGAGGTTGGAGTTCTTCATGGAGCTATGAGCTACTTGTTGCAGGATGATGATGGGCAAATAATTGAGCCTCATTCTATTAGTGCTGGGTAAAATTATTTGTGTTAGCATCATTGTATTTAAAGTGATGACATATTTTCATTAACTAAAAAATAATGCTTGATGGCTTTTATAGTCTGGATTACCCTGGAGTTGGACCAGAGCACAGCTTTCTTAAAGATATTGGACGGGCAGAGTACTACAGTATCACCGATGAGGAAGCTTTACAAGGTGAGAAATGATGGCTGCATTTTATTTTTATCTATATATTGAAGTCGTGTGTGTGGTTGTTCGTTCCTTGTCAAATGCTAATAATGCTACTAAAAAGCAAGTCTTCTTTCATGTAGAATGAAGGCCATTGACTGATGTCAAATCTTCTGCTTTGAACGTCGGTTCATATGCTAGTTCAGTAGTTCATGTACTTGAAATAACTTGAGACATCCTTATTATGCATGAGTTACTCATCTATACACAGAAAATCTGAAGTGACAATCTCTTGAGTGATTTTCCCCATGGCTTTCGACCTATATTTGCAGCCTTTAAGAGACTAGCTAGGCTAGAGGGCATTATCCCTGCTCTGGAGACTTCCCATGCACTGGCTTATCTGGAGAAGCTATGCCCAGAACTTCCTGATGGAACTAAGGTTGTCCTCAACTGCAGTGGTAGAGGAGATAAGGATGTTCACACAGTCAATAAATATTTGGACATTTAAACGTCTCATTCTAACAAGGAAGAATATGGGCTCATTGGAAAAATCAGAGGAAATCAGCTGAGCTCCATCTTCACGTCGAGAATATCCTTTTATTGTCTGGATTGGTCCACTGTATTTTGGAAAAACAGCGACTTTCTGTTCGAGGAGCCTTTTGAAAGAAAAATCCACAGGTTGATTTGACAGTGTGGATTCTGATCGAGAGTCTTTTGGAGTTGTAGTTTGTTAAATAGCATTGCTATTTTTCTCAGGTTTCTTGTTTGTGGAATCATGTTAAAGCATCATAAGATGGGTGAGAAATTTTCGAACCTAGGAACAACAATGACTTCATTCTTGCCATGTTGGCAAGAATATTTCCCCTTAAAATAATCTGATGGACAATCGATCTTTATTCAATACCTGCAGAACTAAAAAGATTTCCGTCAAAATTTCCCTCCAAGTGAACTAGTATATAAAAAAATTGCTGAATAATACAGCAAGCATGGGGATGTGCAAGTTTGCTTGCCTAAAAAGTAGAAATGGTTGGGGAATGCCTGCACTCAACTTTCTGTCAGAAAAACTCTAAATTCTGATATCCTCCCTTCAAAGGGATTGTAAGTATTGTCTTAGTTTTGTTGGCTGGGGTTTGCATCCCGGAAACAATGTATTTGCTGATCTCCTCGGCTTCTATTTTCAATTACCAAATTCCTGCATCCATGAACAAGCTAACTACAATACTTGAATCTGGAAAAAATACACATCACCTGTATCATAGTACGATGATGCATCAGTGATCCAAACCCCCGATTTAGAGAGAACCAGATCTCAGGCAATCATCGAAACATAAAGATCCGATTGAAAACACTAACAACAAATGATTGTATGTTGATAAATCAATGGCTCTGCTCACTAGTAACGTTCTCAGGAAGAGTTGGTTTTCAGTGTTGCTTATTTTTTAAAAGCATATTCTGAATAAAAAATTGCACCTTTTTTTTAGGGTTTTTTTTATAAATAATTTAAATTTTAAAATTAATTTCAAAAATAGTTTTAATTTTTTTTCCAAATATACCGCAATCTGTGCTTCGTAAGCACGGATCTTGCTCCACGTGAGTATTATCCTTGCTTCGTAAGCACGGGTGCTCCAACGTGTAGCATGATCCGTGCTTCGCAAGCACGGACGTTCCAACGTGGAGCATCCATCTCCACCCCCATCTTATCTTACTTCTCCACCTTATCTTTCCTTCTTCTCTCCTTCTTCCTCCATCCCTTGCTCTCTTTCAGACGCTCTCACAGATTATTTCTCTCGTGAACTTTCACAGATCTTCAAGTCTTCTTTCTACCTTATAACGAAGTTTAGAAGATCAACAATTTATATAAGAATGACTATTATTCGAGCTCCAGAAGATCCCATTGTCATCTATTTACAAGCGACACATAAGTCGTCTAAAGTTTTTTCCGAAACGTTGATGATATTGTCAAAGTGAAGAGGTCAGACAATTTGATTTAGAAGTTATATACCGATAATTACATACACAATCGTGTACTTGCATACTTGAATGATATTGGTTTTTATGGAGTTTTAGATTGTGGGTCACAAATTTTTGATAATCATTTGATTACTGCTCTTGTTGAACGTTGGCGACGCGAGACACACACGTTTTGTTTTACATGTGGTGAAGCAACTGTCACGTTACAAGATGTTTCAATCATTTGGGGTCTAAGAATTGATGGTCAAGTAGTCACTGGAATAGATGTGTCACATACAGTTGAGGAATGACAACACATATGTTTGGGTTTGTTGGGATTTGTACCATCATCAAAACATTTGAAAGGTGGTCATTTGTCTATGACTGCACTACACGACCATTGCATGTCTAACCTTGTTAGTGATGATACTTTAGAAGTAGATGTTGTGAAATATAACCGTTGTGTTGCGTTAATGATTATTGGAGGAATAATGTTCCCTGGCTATCAAGGAGGGTTTGCTAGACTCATTTTTTTGCAACTGCTACAAGATATTGATACCGTAAAGTCTTATAGTTGGGGTAGTGCTGTTTTAGAATTTCTATACCGTGAGTTGTGTAACGCAACACGAGCAGAGAAGACTACAATGGCTGAACTTTTATATATCCTGCAGATATATAAATAATGTAATTTGATTATTTAAAACAATTTTTTTGTTATTTGTGTTTAACTATTTTTATTATTATAAGCAGATATGAGCATGGAGCTGAATTAAATGTGTTAACCCCAATCGAGATGGGTTAACATGAGTTGTATCTCCCATTGATCCAGATGCTGTTATTCCAGTTTCTCCATATGTTGCACGGTAATATTTAAAATTTATTGTGTTAATATCATGTATCTCTTATAATATTTTGATATGTAATTGTATTTGTTAAATAGTAGGTGGAAAATTGGATTTAGTTATGCACATTCGCCCACACATTCTGTAATAATTATAAGGGATTCTCTAGATCGTATGAATAATAATGAGGTATTATCGAATGTTTAATATTTTATTTTGATTTAATGAATATTAAATTTATTTATGATTAAATGTATGTTAATTTTTAACATATATATTTTTCACAGTTTAATTGGATCGTTTATTGGAAGAATGACATAGACGTGAAGACGATCATACGAGAACAAAATTTGGCGATGTGTTTGTCCCATTATTTGCTTTGACATCGTGGAGATGGATCGTCCTAATCGGGTGATGCAACAATTCAGAAGAAGACAATCAATTCCAGTGTCTGCCGTCGACAACGATGATTTGCATAATATCACGAGAACATGTCATCGAAACACCAATTGGGGATATTATCATAAAAATTCAGTTGAGTTGTGGAATAGTAGGTTGAGATATTTTGCTAAAGGGGTACGACACAGGCGTTTGATGCAAACTGACGAATACTACTTTGAATGGTATAATCGAATAATTGTACGCACCATATCACATACAGTTAATATCGTTGGTTTTCAACCATATCCGTACAATATTTTTGCCGGCCACTTTAATGTTCAACAAAATTTTAGTACGCCTTCTCCCTTTTCCCGTCAGTCAGCATTCGGGTGGGGAAGTGACATGGTTAGGCAACCAAGTGGGTATGACAATAATATTCCATCAACTCAGCTGAATACTACAGGACCCTCTACTACCCAACCTTGTTTTTTTAGTGATTTAGGGATTGATGGCTTACGTTCGTTTGGTCAGCATGATTATCAAACTCCATCTTGGTCGAACATACAAAATTTCACAAATCTTCTTAATGTTGGTCCTCAGCAACTTGTGCATGATATGCGACCACATAGAAATGTTATTTCACCTATAACTTTTTCAGGTTACTCGAATGAGGAAATTCTTGAAGATGTTGGATTACGTAGAGGGACGAGAAGACACAATCCACTCGACATTTGTATCATTGTAATTTTGATGATGATTTTTCTACATGATTGTAACTATATCATTTAAATTGTATTAGTTGTACAAGTTGTTTTAATAGATTGAGATAAAGAACAATATGTTTTTTTTTTTTTGAAATCGAAGAGCTATTGAAGTTTGCAATATAATGATCATAAGTGAAAGATGACATTGTAAAAAAATCTGAAGTGGAGAATAAAACAAAGATACACAATTAAACAAACACGTCAAAAAAATGTTTTCACATTTACACATCTCGACACAAGAAATTACACAAGCGAAATATAAGATGAATAAATAAGAAGTGACGTCTCTGTCCTCATGTAACGTATCGTACTTTTAAACTAATTGAAATTTGCGGAAAAATAAAAATTTTCATAAATACCAATAAGCTTTCAAACGGTGATCATAAACGAACTGTCCAACCGGAAATATTTGCAAAAGAGTGAACATAACTAAAGTTACTAAGGAAAAATGCTTGTTTAAACATTGTAATCAAAACGTGAAATCAGAGTAATTTTGTAGAGCCCAAAATCAGTACACGTAAAAATGCATTTATTTAATTGTTAAATCATTTATTTAAATTTAAAATGATTGTTAGTGATGCATGATTTATTTAATTGCATTATTTAATGTTAGGTGATGCACGTTAAAATGTTTTCTCAAGTTTCATATTTCAGGCGATTATTCGACGCGGGATCGAGGAAAAGAGACCGGCAACGAGTTTGACAATTTTAAACGTAGTGTTTTATTTTAAGTTAAGGACATGACATTTTAAATAATTTATTTGGTTTTATCATTTTTAAAACCCAAATTATTTATGTAGTATTTTATGATCTTTAAACTTTTAAAAGCTTTGACACTTGTGCAATTTGTTTTAAACTTAGAGATTTTATTATAATTAAGGCAGAGTTAATATTTTTAAATTAATTGTTGATTACTAATTAAGAAATTTTATTCCCCTAATTTCTATTAAACACATATACACACTTTTTTATACACTAGAAATTGGCAAAACACACACACACACTATCACAATTCAGATTTTATTATTTTTAAGAGGAGGAAACTAGGGTTCTTTGCAAGAATAGCATCCGCCCCTTCCATTCGATTTTCCAGCAAGTTTTCGGTGAATTTTATTGCAAGAAAATAGTGTCACGTTCGTCCGGAATCAAACCTCGCTCCGTCTCCGCTTCGGTATCGTCGTATCGTGAGTTTTAAATATTAAAAAACATGTATATTCTGTTTTTCCTGTATCGATCTAGTCATATTATGTGTTGCGATGTTTTTATGCGAGAAAATACATGTGTGATGTGTAGAAGTTTGAGCAATCATGTTTGGATCACTTTTGAAACCATTTTTGGGATCTCAAATCTCGTTTTTACTGATCTTTTAAAAACTGCGATTTTTCGGTCGAGATTTTGAGAAAACTTCCAACGTAAGAAACGTAGAACTTTTTGATACCTTCGATTTGATGTAAAATTAGAACTATTTTGATAAAAATTGAGTGAGATATGATCATTTTCGTGGGACTGCTCAAACTGTGTTTTCTGAAAAATTATGTTATTGATGTGTTCTTGAAGTTTTATTGTTGCAGGCTTCGTTGGGGATCGACGGGTGATCGTTACTGCATTTAGGTATGTTTAGTATGATGTTGGGTTGGTATTTGTTATATCGGTTAGTGTCGATAGGCACTTGAATTCATTAGAAGCCGTAGGAAACGATTTGAGGTCAATTTCCGTGTTTTTGAGTTGTATTATATCGTAGGTTGAATGTCGTTGTTTGAGGGTGTTCGTGGGTTTGGATTCAAGGTTATAGTATCCTAGGAGGGGTCTCGAGGTGTCGATTCATGGTCGGGTTGATCGAGTTAGGAGAAATAAGCCTTAAGTATATGAATTTTCGTTGGTTCACGCGTACCGAGCCTACACGGACCCTTTGACGGACCCTGGCACGGGGTCCGTGCCTTTGTTTCCTTTGAAATGTCAAATTTACGAGCCTACACGGACCCCTAGACGGACCCTAGCACGGGGTCTGTGTCCTTACTTCTTTTCGAGCATTTCTTTTGCGAACCTACACGGACCCATACACGGACCCGGGCACGGGGTCCGTGTACTTCATATTTTGGGAAAAAAATTAGACTTCACATCAGGTTTTGTTTTGGGGTTCAAGATAATGGTTAGTACGATGATTAAAAGAGGTCAAGTCCCGAGAGAACTAGAATGTCATAAGCTACTTATTTACTTCGGTGGTGACCTTGAGTACCTAAGTCTAAGTTATGCAAGTTAAGTATTTCAAACTCAGGTTAGTTTGTGCAGCAGCGGCCCCAAGCGAGATCCAACGAATCCATCAACGCCAAGTAAGTATGTTTGACGTGCAAAGAAAATATTTCAAGTTTTTTAGGTATGCTAAATGTCTTGTGACCAATTATGTATGGGATTGAAAAGCGGTAAAGCATGACCAGAGACCAATCCACCCCGTTAAAGCATGAATGGGTTTAGATCAGGATTGGAAAGAGTTAAAGCATGAACAGGGACCAATCCACCCGTTAAAGCATGAACGGGGATCTCATGTATGTGGCAGTGGATCTTCCCTGTCAGCCCAGTACTGTGGTTTAGTCTGTTTCCCTGTCAGCCCAGTACTGTGGTTTAGTCTGATAAGGCGTATTTATGTATGAGTCACTTGCTTTGAAAAATGCCTCTATGCAAAATGATGAAGTTTATGTATGTTCATGTATGTACAAGTATGCAAGCACGTTTAAGAAAAGTTTCATGTTATGGCACGTCTATGTATGTACGTAAGTTCAAGCTTTTATATGCACGTTCAAGTTCAAGTATGTACGTTCTATGTTGAAGTCGCATGTGATTTTATTACGTATTACTCGTTACTTCCATTTTATACGTGTTGAGTCTTTAGACTCACTAGACTTGATCGATGCAGGTGAGGATGCATTTGAGGAGACGGGAGGTGGGGAACAAGGAGCTGGCTTGGACTGAGCAGGAGGCTAGACCCGAGGACCGCCCAGTTTTTAAGAGTTTATGAACTGTCCAAAATGCTCTGATTTCATGTTATCGATTATGAGTTTTAAACAAGTACTTTTAGTAAACTTCATTTGAGATATTTTGTTGCAACAATATTTGGAGATGAATAGTTTATTTTATCGAATTTTGAAGTTTCGCCTTTTATTAAAGAAAATTTTTAATTTTTCCACAAATTTTAAGTAGTAAAAAGTACGGTACGTTACAATTTTTAACATTTCATAAGAACTTAAAATATGGCGGTTCTCGGGTTTAGCCTCCCGCTCAGTCCAAGCCAGCTCACTGGTTCCCACCTCTCGTCTCTTCAAACTCATCCTCATCTGCATCGATCAAGTCTAGTGAGTCTAAAGACTTAACATGTATAAACTGGAAATAATGAGTACTACGTAATAAGATCACATGCAGCTTTAAAATAGAACGTACATACTGGAACTTGAACTTGCTTAAATAAGATCGAGCATACGTACATACATACTTAGACGTGCCATCCACATAAAACTTTTCTTAACCATGCTTACATCGTACATACTTGAACATACATAAACTTCATCATTTTGCGTAGAGGCATGTTTCAAAGCAAGTGACCCATACATAAATACGCCTGATCAGACTAAACCACAGTACTGGGCTGACTGGGAAGATCCATTGCCACATACATGAGATCCCCGTTCATAATTTAATGGGTGAATTGGTCCCTGGCCATACTTTACCGCTTTTCAATCCTAATCTAAACCCGTTCATAATTTAACGGGTGGATTGGTCCCTGGTCATACTTTACCGCTTTCCAATCTCATACATAATTTGGTCACAAGACATTTAGCATACCTAAAAAACCTGAAAATATTTTTTTTGCACGTCGAACATACTTTCTTGGTGTTGAGGGATTCGTTGGATCTCGCTTGGGGCCACTGCTGCATATACTAACATGAATTTCAACACTTATCTTGCATAACTTAGACGTAGGTATTCGTGCTCACCACCGAATCAAATAAATAGCTTATGACATTCTAGATTACTCGGGACTTGACCTCGTTTAATTATCGTAATAAACCATGACATTAAACCTTAAAACCATCACTAAAATTTTTCCCAAAAATCACTCCTCCGGGTTCGGGTCCGTGTAGGTACTGTATCTTCACTCTACTGAAATAACTCAGCACGGACCCCGTGTAAGGGTCTGTCCAGGGTCCGTGTACCTGCGGGAGGACAAACCAACGAAAATTTCTGTGCTTGTAACTTAATCCCCCTAGCTCGATCATCCCGACCATGAATCGACACCTCGAGACCCATCCTACGATACTATAACACTGACTCAAGCCTATATAATTGCCCCAAAACAACCACGTATCACAAGTAACACAATAAACCCGCGAACACGACTTTTGACAACAAAACGATTTTTTTACGACTACTCATTCTCCCAAGTGCCTAACGACACGAAACGAAACGTCAATAACATCCAACATCATTAAAAATATACCTATATGCAGCAGCAATCACCCGTCGATCCCCAACGAAGCCTGCAACAATAAAACTTCAAGAACACGTCAATAGCATATATTTTCAGAAAACGCAATTTGAGTAGTCCCACGAAAACGATCATAACTCACTCATTTCTTATCCAAATATTTCGAATTTACAGTAAAATCGAAGGTATCAAAAAGTTCTACGTTTTGTATGTTGAAAGTTTTAGAAAAGCCACCGAAAAATCGCAGATTTAAAAGAACAGTAAATTTCGAGTTTTAGATCTAAAAACGTTTCCAAAATCAACCTAACAAGTTTCTGCTCAAACATTGCACACCACACATGGATTTTTACGCATAATATGACGAGATCGACACAGGAAAAATAGAATATACATGCCTTTAAATCTTTAACGTTACCGATCGACGACACAGAAGCGGGAAGGATGCGAGAGACGATCCGAGACGAACATGGCGCGATTTCTTGCAAAAAAACCACGAAAAGTTGCTGGAAAATATACAGGAAGGGAGCGGCTGCTCTCTCTACTAAGAACCCTAGTTTTCTCTCAAGCATAAATTTCTGAAATTGTGATTTTGTGTGTGTGTGTGTCACATTGGTTTTGTGTGTGTGTGTGCTATTGGTTTTGTGTGTGTGTAAGTGTGGGTGTGTGCGTGTGTTTAATATAATTAGGGCCAAATTATTGCTTAATTAAAATTTAACAAGCTAATTTAAAAACACTAATTCAATTAACAAGTTAATCAAAATGGTAAACTACTACACACTCTAATAAAATTCTGTAATTTAAATAAAATTCACAACAGCTAGACTTTAAAAGTTTTAAAATTCTAAAATCACTCAAATAAATAATTTAGGCTTTTAAAATGCTAGAGCTAAATAAATTATTTAAAATACCTCATCCTTAACTTAAAATAAAATACCACGTTTTAAAATTGCCAAACTCGTCGCCGGTCTCTTTTCCTCGATCCCGCATCGGATAATCGCCTGAAACATGAAACTCAAGAAAATATTTTTAACGTGCATCACATAAGCATAAATAATTTAAAATAATAAAATCTCATAAATCATGCATCGCTAAAAATCACTTTAAAATTAAATAAATGATTTAACTATTAAGAAATGCATGGGTTTTAGGTGTACTGAATTTGGGCTCTACACCTCAAAGTTGATTTTCTTCGATTCGTGCTCATCTGCGAAAAGTAAATTTAAATTAAAACATGCAATGTCTCCAATGTACAGTAATGAACAAAGAAAAGAATGGGATCACATACCTCATTAAGCTAGAATCAGGAATCGTTGATCACGGCTCATCCTCATCATTTTTTGGTGGGGACACTTCCGATGCATCCCTTTGCTGCTGATAGTCATAATGAAAATGGAACGGGGGAATGAACAGCGGAGGTGGATGGATTGAACCTGGGTCAACACCCCCGTGGATTAGCATTGTGCGCATCATGGACTCGACATACGCGAAAATGTTCATTGAAGTTCGAGTTGACTTGCTCCTGATGAGCCATAAAAGCAAGAGTCTCATCCAGTTTGTCATTTTGGGACCGCCTGCGGGGCTGTGGGCGATGCGGGGCGGCGGTGCTCGATCCACCTGTATCTCTCTCATGAGTCGGGAAGTCTAATTGTCGTTTCGCGTACTTCTGCTACAAGTCCTCTCCACAAATGGGCTTCATTGGTTGCAGCCACTCCTCATCATCACAGAACACAACCCCTGCCCGCGCACACGACTCTGATATGATAGTGGGAAAGAAAAGCCCAATGTGGCTATTATGAACGCTCATCATGATTTGAGAATTGATGAGCTTTCCCACATTGATGTTATAACCCTCCAATAATGCATATAGCACCACGGCCCGCTCCTTTTGTACTTCACTCTTGTGTGAGACCGACATCATTCTCCTTGCCAAAAACAAATAACAAAGGGCAATATAGGCCGTCAGATATTTCTCATCAAAACAATTCGGTGGCCCCCTACTGGTTTCCAGATTGCCCCTGGATGACACAGGGTGTTGAGTATCACAGTGTAATCAGGGGCAGCAACCAATTCCTGGAAGGTGGAATCATCGACATCCAATGTTTGTATAAATGTATTGATTGTATCCGAATCAAACGACACAAGTCTACCCCGAAAAAAGGTCTTGTCATCCATCCTCTCACCCGCATTGACATAAAATTCTCGCACCACCGATACAACCGCCGCCTTATGTTGAGCTCCAAATTTTTCCCATCCACGCCTCTCCAACCCCACAAGAGGCCTTACGTATCGATCCTCCATTTATATATGAAATCCCCACTCGGTAATCGGGTTTCTATGAATTTTGGCATGATCACACCGAGCCCGAGCCCCCTCACTCACAAATCGAGTTCTATCAAAGGAAAAAGAAGAGAAAGAGCAGGGATTACCTTTCGCCTTGTTGGGAGCCATGGTGATAGGAGATGGAGGTGGTCAACTGTGTTGGAGAAGATAATCGGACAGTGAAAGGTTCTTGATTCCTAAGGAATAGTGCGAGCCGTTGCTTGAATCGTGATTTGGAATAGTTTGCTGCAGAAAAAAGACAATAGGGCAATTTTTAGAGTTAGGGATTTGAAAATTTTTGTGAAGAATGAGAGAAGGGGAAGGGGAAGGGGAAGAAAAAGGGAAAGGGGAAGGGGAAGGGGGCACAACTACATGCAGTCGCGCCCGAGCGGTAATATTTTACCGCTCGAGCACGAACTGCACTGGAATTTTTTTTCCAGCGCTAGGTTCGCGCTGGAGCGGTAATATGTTACCGCTCGAGCGCGTACTGCACTGGAAAATTATTCAAGTGCAGTTTTCAGTGCAGTTCGCGCTTGAGCGGTATCATATTACTGTTCGGTCGCGAACATTATCATATTTGTTTTAAAAAAAATTTATAAAAACAAACAATTTATTTTTAAAAAAAATTATAAAAACAAAAAATTTATTTTTAATATATCAAGCGTTATTACAATTTAACAAAAGACTTCATCGATGTTATCTCTATCTAAAAACCGCTGTGTCCATCTCATTTCTCAATCAAGTTGTTCTGTCCCTACCAACTCTTCTTCTTTCATGTCTAAACAGGTTGTGGTGCAACTCAAAATTTGGAGGATCCTAGTATCGCTCATCTGCAAAAGGTTAAAATTTGCTCTCGTACGTTGCTAAGTACTCAGCTATGTTATTGTTAATTGTCCTACATCGGTTGGATAAATAACCTGGGAGTTGTATATATGGGCTTGGACAATCCTCCTCCCTTGAGCTAGCTTTTGGGGTTGAGTTAGGTCCAAGTTCCAATCTTAACATGATATCAGAGCCCAGGTTCCACCGTTATGTGTTGGACTGCCTATAATTAGGCCACCCGTTCTGCACATAATTGGGTTATTTGTAAACTCCATGCTTCAGATGTTCATTCCTGGTCGTGAGAGGGGTGTGTTAATTGTCCCACATCGGTTGGATAAATAACCTGAGAGTTGTATATATGGGCTTACACAATCATCCCCCCTTGAGCTAGCTTTTGGGGTTGAGTTAGGTTCAAGTTCCAATCTTAACAGTTATACCATGACTGCACAAGTGTCGTTGGATCTAAAGAGTGCCACTTAGCGGTGCAAATAGCATGGAAACATGGGATGCCAAAAATCGTCCATTTACCACATGAACAATCACTCGTTGATAACTTAACCACCTGCATATGTTGGCCACGACTTGGCCTTCCAACAGTTGCAACCGAAGAAGTTTGCTCACGTATATCATATTTGGCAACACGATGTTCACTAGACTTTCTCGCCCATTTTTCATACTTCCGACATGCATAATCTGACCACAGCTGATTTTCCTGAACCATACGACCACCTCTTGTCACACGTTCAATGAAATATTGTACGCACCTCAGAAGTGTCAAGTGTACTATGACAGATATAGGAAGTCTACGAGCACCCTTCAACACACTATTTAAACACTCCGACATATTAGTTGTCATCACCCCACGACGCCAACCACCGTTATGAGCCAAAGTCCATTTCTCTTTCGCAATTCCAGCCAAATATCTGTTCGCCAAAATGTTCTTTTGATTGATTGCCTCCATTATTGCTTCAAACTTACAAATTTGATTTTGTGTTCCTGCCGCCCAGCATAAATCTTTCAAATGCATGTCTTTGAATTTAGCATTAAAGTTTGAACACATATGTCTCAAACAAAAATGATGCACACCATAACGAGGATGAAAATATGGTAGATCTTCAGCTGCTCTCATGATTCCCTTATGCCTATCAGAAATAAGACACACATAATTTTCATCACGAACAACATGTCTTCCTAGGTTCTGCAAGAACCATTTCCAAGAATCTGATGTTTTTTCATCCACAATAGCAAATGATAGCGGTAGAACCTGATTGTTCGCATCCAGAGTGATAGCGATTAACATTTTATGCTTATATTTGGTATATATGTGTGTACCATCGACACTAATTATTTTTCGACAATGCCGAAACCCATCAACATATGGCCTAAATGCCCATAAAACATAGTTCAGTGTCTTACTCATTTCAGTGTTGGCTCTGAGACACTTGCACTCCACAGCTGTTCCCGGATTATATTTGGACAAAGCACACATATATTTTGGAAGTAATTGAACAGAGCTCTCCCATGTACCATAAGCAATTTCCATAGCACATTTCAAACTTCGACATGCCTTCATATACGAGATTTTATATCCATATTTATCTTTCACATTTTTAATGATATATTTAATCTCATATGAAGGATCACAACGAACAACTCCCAATAGCGTATGTGCCACCATATCACTGTTCAAATTCTTATGGTCTATACGAACAGAGGTAGATATACATGTATGAGGCCCGCCATATTTTGTTATTTTCTAATAACCAGTTTTGGCTTTCAAAGAAGCGCGAAGTCCACATCGACAAATGATCGTAGAAGAATGATTTTTGCAACGTAATTTCCACAAACTGCGTGTGCTATCCACGACATGGTAATCACGCCTAACAACTCTAACTGAATAATCCTTCACAGATGCAATAAGATCATTCTTATCTTTAAATAACATATTAACGCATAATTCACCTCTCTCCGGATTATAATAGCTTGTTTGCATTCCAGAAGGTACATCGACAGAAACAGAAGGTCTTCCCCAAAAAATTTATTGAAAAATGATGTCATTCCAGAAGTGTTTGAAAGAAATGGTACGGTCTGCCTCTGTAAAGTGTCACGAGGTGGTTGCCGAGATGATGTCCCTCATCAGGATTTGAAAATGTATTCACTTCATCATCATCATTCACTTCTTCTTCTTCAGACTCGCTATATGACATATCGGGTTCAGAATCACTCCTTCAAATATCATCATTAGTGGCCAGATCCGAACAACGAGCACTCGTATCTAATGTTAGATTCGGCCAATATGGAATAGGATTTTCTTCCGACTAGACATTGATATATTGATCTCAAGACCCACTTAAATTATCGAAATTTATATTACCGAGTCCTTCAGTAACCTGTGGAACATAAGAATCTAGATCCTGGAAACCACCATATGTAGAAATAACGGGTTGGTTATTGAACCCTGAATCGGATGCACGTGGAACATATGATTCATGATCATCAAATCCAACATGATGCTCAATTGAATTTGCTTCCACGTATAAATGCTAACATATGCATATTGTCACATTGCACTATAAACTGTAAAGCATCATCATCAAAGAGATTGACTTGAATTTCATGCCAAGATGATCTCTCCATGAATGAATATTTTGTTGACAACTTCAGAGAAAAATTCGTTGGATCGATTACTAACATTTTATGAACCACTTCAACCAACTCCAACAAATTAATAGATCGTAATACTCATATCGGTCTAACAAATGTAATGATATATTCAACCGATCCATTATCGATAACTACATGACCACCAAAATATAATATTACATCGATGTTAGATATTTTGCCGATGAAATTTTATAGAAAATTTATGCATATTCAATGAAGAAATCGATAACTCATCCGTCAAAGTTCAAAAAAATTATATAGAATAAAAATATCGAAGGAAATTTAGATTTCAATTATTGAACATCACGTGAAGATTCACAAATTCAGAATTCACGTGAAAGATTCAGTAAATATACGGATAGAAAAAAACGAAAAAAGCAAAAAACCAAAACAAAATAAGTAAAAAATAATATAAACTTGAAAATCCGTGCTTATGCACGTAAGCACAGATGCTCCAACATGGAGCAAGGTCCATGCTTACGAAGCATGGATTGCGGTATATTTGAAATTTTTTTTAAATTTATTTTTGAAATTAATTTTAAATTTTAAATTATTTATAAAAGAAACCCTTTTTTTTAACATCAGAATACTCTACACTGCTCCTTGACATAAAATACGTTCTTAGTTATTGTTACGGGTTTGTTTTTTTCTTTTTATATTTTATATTTCTTTTTTAATTAGTTGTTGAACTCGAAATTGTCTTCTAGTCTATATGAATGTTGGTAAAAAAAGAAATTATGTTTTTAGATAAATGGTTAAATTTATAGATTGTGAAAAAATATTTTTAAAAAAAATCAAAGTTGATAAAATTTGAAAATAAAAGTGAAAAAGTGATTTTTTTTAAAAAAAAAAATCAAATTACACATGATATTAACACTTTTATCGATATAGTATAATAATATATGTTGGAACATTTAATGTTCGCAATCTTATTTTTGATGTTAACAAAACTTGTTTATTTGTTTTTAATAATCTACCTTAGTACGCAGATAGCTGAAACTGAAATAATCAGTTACGAGCCAAAACTGAAGTTGTCGAAGACGCCAACTGAAAGCATCAACTGATCAACAAAACTAGACCAGTTCAACTGATGTATCGTAAATGAATTCAACTGATTGTTCAGTTGACAGGTGGTTCAGCAGGAGAATCTCAGAAGCCCGGCCAGCTGAAGGAGTGTTCAACTGATGAAAAGCCTAACTGAAACCAGTTCAACTGAACAAGAGTGAAATCAGTTTAATTGACGTGTCAACTAATTTCACCAGCCCAACTGAAGACCAGTTCAACTGATCAGTTCAGAATATTAGTTTGGAGCAATCAGTTGAAGATCAAGACAAGCTGAACTAAGTGGAATACAGCTGTGTGCAAAGGTACAATAACTTTTGTCCAGTCAAAGGACAATAATGGACGTTGCATCAGAGCTTAAAGACAAAAGTGTTCCAGAAAGAACAAGACAAATTTCGAGGAACAGATTCAAAATGCAACGGATACAATAATTGAGTCTCACTGTACGATCAAACTTCGCGCCTATAAATAGAAGGTGAAGATAAGTGAAGACACAAGGAAGATATATACAACTCAAGAGAGAAAAGAGAAGGGCTAACTTCAAAGTCATATAAGCTTAAAGAGAGAAGCATTCATCCCAGTCGAGGGAATACTTCAACGTATTATCAGCTTAGATTAGAAGAATATTTCCCTAAGTGTATGAGAACACTTTCGGGTAGTGTTCAAAGATCAGTTCTCTCACACACACACACACCACCACTCAAATACAGTCTTGCACAAAGACGTTAAACTTGTGTATGTAGTCTTTCTCACATAGACATTAAAGAAGTGTTGACTGGAATGTTCTGCCTTCAGTCTAGTCTAGAAGTTCAGTTTAGGCAGTAGTGTAAGTCCTAGTTGGGTGGGTTTGTACAAAGTATTGTATAGATCAAAGACTTCTAGTGAATCCTACCCGAGGTGGTAGAAGGGGTGACGTAGGAGCAGTTAAAGTCTCCGAACGTCCATAAACATATCTTATGTATTTGTTGTTTTAACTATTGTTTTCAAACTGATTTAACTAGTTAGAGCATCTGTTGGTTCAGTTCTCACCATAACTGAACAAATGAATGCAAAAACTAATATAGTCTTTTGGTTATTCAGTTACAAAAGATATATAAATATATCAGTGTTTCTTAACGAAAGATTATTTCGAGTGTTTTCCGCTTGGTTTTAACTCCAAACTTGATCTAATTTATCGGTGAATACATTCTTAGAACACGAGCTATTGCAGCTCTTGGAAAATATTTTGTTTGAAGCACCACAAGGTGCTAGGCAGACGATCCTTCAATATATCATATAAATATATCTCGAACATTTTCAAGAACTATTTCAAACAAATAGTTCAATTATACATGCAAAAGATTTGGAACTATTCGAATTTGAATATACCTAAATTGAGCTGAATTTCATAACTAGTTTTGTTATTTTGTATAAATCTTGAGGTTGCTATAATACACGAAAATGCAATTATACACGAAAGATATATATATATATATATATTCCTAGTTGAAATAAGGATATCCACCTGTCACAGTTAATGCAGAAAAATTGAAACATATTGAGAAATAAAAAGCCACTTGTTACAGTTTTCATTCATCAAAATACCTCTTTTACTTTCTTCACTATAATGCCCTTCTATGGATATCAAGAGAAGCCAATATTCAACAGCTTCTACATACATATAATGACATATACACAGTAAGGTAAATTTGAGAAACAAAAAGCAGATATCAACAAAAGCCACTTAAGTGTGTTGTATGTGGTCTGTATGTAATGTTCCGATAATTGAATGCTGTTGGAAACGAATGCTAACAAAAGTAGCGTAGAAATGTGATAAGTGCAAGAATTGCACTTAATTTATATGTTAATCAATTTGATCTATGTTGGTTTCGAACAGAATTACGTTTGTTATTAGTTGTTTTTGCATTGTGCCGGAGATAAACAACTATTGGACGGTTTAGAGCAAACAGAGGTGCTTTTAAGGGTGAAAATACGATAGACGAGAGCCGCATCGCAACAATGTAGTGCCGCAGCCCTCATTATACCGAGGAACGCGTGCCTAGGCGCTGCCAAGAAGCGCCGTGGCGCCTCAAACACGAAGATCAAGTGCCTAGGTGCTAAGGAACAAGCGTCGCGGCGCTTACTCCCTCGAGGATCGGGCGCCTAGGGCAGCGCCGCGACGCTAATGGCGGCGAGAAAATAACTAATGGCTTTCATTTAAGGCCCAGGGACGGAAATATAAAGAAAGTGCAAAGGCCCTAGAACTCCTTGCTTGAAAAAAATTTGCGGAAAATTAAAAATTTTCTTTTTAAAAATAAATGGAGTGCCTTATTCATAAAATTAACTGATAACACAAGTTCAATGTTTAAAATATAGCAGCGGGAGAAAATAAAGTTTGCCGAAAATAACAATTTAAAAATATTCAACAGCTGATAAAATGTCTGAGCATAAAAAGTGGCAAGTGCTGAAACTGAGGTCCTCGGGTGCCACTACTGCCGACCCAAGCTGGCTCACTGGTCCCCGCCCTCGACCCTGGCCTCATCAGTACCTACAACAATCAAGTCTAGTGAGCCTAAAGACTCAGCATGCAAATATCGTAGGTAACGAGTAAATACTGAAGTAAAATGTGCATGGGATAAAATATCATGTCATGAGGCATACTGAAAATAACTTGTACTGAGCAATTATAATACGTGCATAACTGAACTGAAATCATAGTAAAAATGTTTGCTCCTTGGAGCCCTGTACTGAAATAACTGGCAAAAATTTTCTGTTGAGATTATGGTCTACGCCTGTGGCCCCTGCACTGAACTGAACTGATCGGTAACTGGCTACCGGGGAGTATCAAACTGAACTGAGCTGGCCGGTCACTGGCGACCGGGTGGTACGAAACTGAACTGATCGGTCACTGGCGACCGTATAAAATAATGCTCCCATAATAGTGAATTGACCACAAGCCATATCGCATAAATCTCAAAAATAAGTATTTTCTATTTTCATGCACGTAATATAATTAATTGGCATAATGAAAAATCCTGTAATTTTACCAACTGGATTGGGTTGGATCGTTCCCAGGCTCGCTGCAACCTAACTGTCATGAAGAATATGCAATAGCTTAAACTTGACCAACTATGCAATTTACGTTTGAAAATGCGACAATTACGTCTACCGACTTCGTATTTAATCATGACTCCGAACCAACCCGAACCAACACTGAACCGACGTATAGTCATGATTAAAATACGTTTAAAATTATGAACTAATGCTCCTAAAATGATGAGGGTCGAAATCTAGGTGAAATGGAGGCCAAAACATGAAACGCTCTTTCGAGAGTCAATTTGGCACATCGCACCGTAAATTCTCGTACGACCTCAAAAATGATCCGAATCACAAACGGTCAAAACCACGACCTTCCCAACTCAAAGGGGCACTGTCCAGTCCAAGGCCATAGGCTAAAAGCCAACCGAGAACTCGAACGAGCCACCGAACCGACACAGCAACTTGCTGTAAAATTCCAGCAACTGTACCATTGCGTAACTTGTGTTGTTTTCGAGACTACCGGCCATTGGAGGCATGAACCACCGATCAGAGACTCTTATAAACATCCCAAGGAGTGATTTGAACCATGGCTAAGGGCCCTAGGCCAGCCACAATCCGCATCACACCATAACTCAACCGAAACTCCAACCGAGAACCAACGTGCATGCGTGTGTAGTGTTTTGCTTTGATCGATGTCTTACGTCGTTCCAGTGGCCATTTGATTGACCATGGCACGATCTAGACATCTAAGAGCATGGTATGAACCGTGGCTATGGGCCATAGGCCAACCAAGATCCATACCAAGCAACCCAAAACCGAAATGCATATGCTGAAATTTGAAGGGGCCGAAGGGACATGGGGCTGTTGTGATGTTTTTATTAAAACCGATGAGCCATGGACCAAGCCACCAAAAGGGCGACTTAGTCACGTCATAGACATGCTAGGGGAGTGATCTAACCATGGTTATAGGCCCTTGGGGCAGCCAAGATCAGATCCTTCTTCCTTGCCATCAAAACTGAATTTCGAATCTCATAATGGACCAAATGAGAGGTTGTTGTCCATTTCTGAATTTCCAGCAACCAGGGGCTTGAACGAACGGACAAATCTGATCCTAATGCATCCTATTACGTGTATAGATGTCGCCTTGGGAGCCTGGAGTCGAACCATCCACCTGAATATACACAAACAAGCACAACCGTGAAGAGCATCATGAAGGGGCCGAAATCTGCACTTTGTATTTTTCTGAAAATTCTTGATATATTTTGGTTATGCTATAAAATGATGATCATGTAACGTTAAAAATATGATAATAGGACTTGATTGAGGTTTTGAAAGGATCTAGACATGCATTGGTTATCGTTTGAAATATAAACGAAAAGAAGAGACGAGACGGCGCGGAGGAGACGGAGTTGCTTGCTTCTCTACCTTTCTTGGCTCTCGATTTTTCTTGCCTTTCTCCCTAGCTATGGCTCACGATTTTCTAATCTGAATACACTCTAAATTTCGAAAAGGAGAGGGGAGAAATGATGGTTATGAAGGTGAGGAGAAGGGTGCACTATAATAGGATCATATCAAGACTAAGTCTTCTCATTTGAATTTTGAATTCTAGTTTGATATCAAATGATTTGTTGGTGCTTGCTAGGTGTAGTGGCCGATTATTTCCATCCTAATCTAGACTAGGATCATGCTAATTAATTAATAAATGGAGGTTGATAGATAATTGGAATTATTAGCATGCTAAAAGATGGCAAAGAATTGGTCAAGGGTGAGTTGGCAAATGAGTTGATCAAAAATCTAAGGGGGGCCGAAATTTTTTTTTTAAAAAAAAAAAAGGTAGGGGAGATGTTGATTATCTAGTCAACTAATAATCCTTAAAAGCCTTACTAATCCTTTAATTAATTTAGTGAGCTAACCCCTTAATTAAGCAACTTAAATGGGCTTATTTCTTAATCACCTCAAGCAACTTAAATTAAATCCTCACACCTTCTTTTTAACTTAAATGAACTTACTTGCTAGCTAAATTAACTTCTGGAAATATTTCTCAAATCTTAAATTCTATCTCAAAACTCCCACTTCCAGTCCGGCCTCAATGAAATAACTGAAATGCTAAAAATCAAACTACTGAACTGAAATAATAAATAATTAACTTCAAAGAAATGCATTAAAATAATCATGCAATGAAGTCAATTAATTTTTAAAAATCTAGAATTATGCATGGCTTATACGTCTACTGATTTACGGGTTCTACAATCCTTCCCCCTTTAAAATAAATTTCGTCCTCGAAATTAGAACTCACCGAATAACTCGGGGTAACGCTCCCTCATCTCTGACTCAGACTCCCACGTAGCTTCCTCCTCAGAATGGTTAAGCCATTTGACTTTGACTCGCTTAACCAGCTTGTTCCGAAGCTTCTTCTCCTGCCAGTCTAGGATCTGCACGGGTCTCTCCTCATAAGATAAGTTCGGAGTAAGCTGCAACGGCTCGAAATTCAGCACATGCGAAGGATTTGCCATATACTTCCTCAGCATGGAGACGTAGAACACATTGTGTACTCCGGCCAGATTCGGCGGAAGATCCACACGATACGCTAGCGTCCCAACTCTGTCGAGGATCTCAAACGGTCCAATGAATCTCGGACTGAGCTTCCCTTTCTTGCCAAATCTCATGACACCCTTCATAGGTGCCACTTTCACAAAGACATGATCGCCCACTGCAAACTCTAAGTCTCTCCTCTGTTGATCGGCATAACTCTTCTGTCGGCTCTGAGCAGTCCTCATCCTATCACGGATCTTGGCTACTACCTCTGCTGCCTGCTGAACAATCTCTGGACCCAACTCTGCTCTCTCTCCTACTTCATCCCAATGAACAGGAGATCAACACTTGCGTCCATACAGCGCTTCATACGGAGCCATACCTATAGACGACTGGAAACTGTTGTTATAGGTGAACTCTACCAATGGTAAGTTCGACTCCCAACTCCCGGAGAAATCAATGACGCAAGCACGGAGAAGATCCTCTAAGATCTGAATAACTCGCTCTGACTGCCCATCTGTCTGCGGATGGAAAGCTGTGCTAAACAGCAACTTCGTACCCAAAGTCGAATGCAAACTCTTCCAAAATGAGGAAGTAAATCTGGGATCTCTGTCAGATACGATCGAAATTGGAATACCATGGAGTCGGACTATCTCTTGGATATACAGCTCTGCATACTGAACCATGGTGAAAGTCGTCTTAATAGGCAAGAAGTGCGCTGACTTGGTAAGACGATCTACAATCACCCAGATAGCATTCGATCCTCTGGCTGACCTCGGCAATCCGGTCACAAAGTCCATGGTAACATTCTCCCACTTCCACTCGGGAATAGGGAGAGGCTTGAGCAAACCTGCTGGTCTCTGATGCTCGGCCTTCACTAACTGGCAGGTCAGACACTCGGACACAAAACGTCTGATGTCCTTCTTCATACCAGGCCACCAATACAATAGCTGCAGATCCTTGTACATTTTCGTACTCCCTGGATGAATAGAGTACGGCGACGTATGGGCTTCTGATAAAATATCTGCTCGAATAGAATCACTGCTAGGAACCCATATCCTGTCTCGGTATCTCACAATACCATCACTGACTGAATACAAGACACTGCCCTTGGCTTCATCTCTCTTCTTCCACTGTGCCAATTGCTCATCTGCTGACTGACCACTGCGAATAAGGTCCAAAAGGGAAGACTGAATGGTCAAGGTAGATAGACGAGGAACTCTACCTCGAGGATAAGTCTCGAGATCAAACATCTGTATCTCAAACTGAAGAGGTTTCTGAATCGTCAAATGAGCCATCACTGCGACTTTTCTGCTCAATGCATCCGCAACTACATTAGCTTTACCCGGGTGGTAGCTAATGTCACAATCGTAGTCTTTCACAAGCTCCAACCAACGCCTCTGACGCATGTTCAGCTCCTTCTGCGTAAAGAAATACTTGAGGCTCTTGTGGTCGGTAAAGATCTGGCATTTCTCTCCATACAGATAATGCCTCCAAATCTTCAAGGCAAAAACTACGGCCGCCAATTCTAGATCATGGGTAGGGTAGTTCTTCTCATGAGTCTTCAACTGTCTAGAAGGATAAGCTATTACCTTCCCATGCTGCATCAATACAGCGCCAAGACCGAGCTTCGAAGCATCGGTATACAGTACAAACTCACCGGACCTTGACGGCATGGCCAAAACTGGTGCTGAGATAAGAGCTTGCTTCAAAGTATTGAAGCTCTTCTGACACTCCTCGCTCCAAAAAAATTTCACATTCTTCTTGGTCAGTGCTGTGAGTGGAACTGCAATCGAAGAGAACCCCTTAATGAACTTCCGATAATATCCTGCTAAGCCAAGAAAGCTGCGGATCTCTGATGCATTCTGAGGCACAACCCAATCTCTGACTGCTGCAACTTTTGCTGGGTCTACCTCAATACCACTGCTAGAAACGATGTGGCCTAAGAACGCCACCTTCTCTAACCAGAATTCGCATTTACTGAACTTTGCGAATAATTTGTGCTTCTGCAATGTCTGCAACATTGTGGTCAGATGTCTGCTGTGCTCCTCCCGACTCTTGGAGTAGACGAGAATGTCATCTATGAACACTATCACAAACTGGTCGAGGTATGGCTGAAATACGCGATTCATGAGATCCATGAAGATCGCTGGCGCATTCGTCAGTCCGAACGGCATCACAAGGAACTCGTAGTGGCCATAATGAGTCCTAAAAGCAGTCTTGGAAACATCAGCATCTCTCACCCTCAACTGGTGATAACCAGAGCGCAGATCAATCTTGGAGAAAATTGAAGCTCCCTGCAACTGGTCAAACAGATCCTCAATCCTCGGAAGTGGGTATTTATTCTTCACTGTAACCCTGTTCAACTCCCAATAGTCAATGCAAAGTCTCATAGAGTCATCCTTCTTCTTAACAAACAAGACTGGCGCGCCCCAAGGTGAGAAGCTAGGGCGAATGAACTCCTTGTCCAGAAGTTCCTGTATCTGCTTCTTAAGCTCTGCCATCTCTGTCGGTGCTAGTCGGTATGGCGCTTTGGATATCGAAGTCGTACCTGGCATAAGCTCAATGGAAAACTCCACCTCTCTCTCGGGTGGCATACCAGAGACATTTTCGGGAAAAAGCGTCTAAGAAATCTCTGGCAATCGGAACATCTGAGGCTGATTGGCTGGGTTCCTCGGGGACAGATAAAAAGGTCGCTAGAAATGCCCGACACCCTCTATGCATGAGCTTCCTGGCCTGAACATAAGGAATAATGCGCGGTAAAGGAAAGTACCTGTCCGGCTCAAATAAGAACTGCTCCATTCCAGGCGGCCGGACAAGAACAGATCTCCACTGGAAGTCTATCAACACTCTGTTCCTCAATAGCCAGTCCATCCCTAGGATGATGTCAAATTCCGGCATCGGTAGCACAATCAGATCCGCATAAACAAGATTACCGTGCAGCTCAAGGTCTATATCTCGGATAACATTGGTGGCTGCCATCTCCTCGCCTGACGGCAACACTACTGAAAAGGCTATGTCTAGCCCAATGGTCTTGATCTTGAGAAAGTTTGCAAAGACCTCCGAAATAAACGAGTGAGTGGCCCCTGAATCTATCAAGGCCTTTGTAGCGGAACCAGATATAAAAATTCTCCCTGTCAACAACATAGTCTCCGGGTTGGTTTCCGCGGCATGGAGAGCAAAAACTCTGCCTTGGGTAGGCAGATTCCTCTGAGGGCACTGCAGCAACATGTGGTCTGGACTGCCACACTTAAAACACTTTCCTGAGCCAGACATACATGCTCCAGGATGGCGGCGTGAGCACTTGGGACAGACTGGGTGCTCATAAGTCCTCGGGGCTGGGCGTCCCCGCTGCTGCTGCTGCTGCTGCTGGCCTGTGTTTCTAGGCGGTCCATGAAAAAGCCTCTTGTTCTGCTGCTGATGCTGATAAGGAGGAGGGCGGTGTGGTACCTGAACTAGGGCGCTTGCCCTGGCGATCCCTCTCGATATCCCGCAGATCCTGCTCTGCGGCTAGGGCCTTGGAGACAGCAATCTCATAAGTAGCAGGGTCAGACATCCTAACATCCCGGCGCAAGATCGGCCGTAGACCCACCAGGAAATGCATCAACTTGGCTTTGGCATCATTCGCGATCAGGGGCACAAAATGACAGCCCCTCTCGAACTTACGGATGAACTCCGTAACCGTCATATCTCCCTGTCTCAGGCTCATGAACTCAGTGGTCAACCTGTTGCGCACTTCCTCGGCAAAATATTTGGAGTAGAAAACCTCCGTGAAGCGCGTCCATGACAGTGTAGCCAACGTCAGGGCTACTGACGCTCCTTCCCACCATAAGCGGGCATCTCCAGTGAACAGATAGGTGGCACATCGGACTCGGTCTGCGTCTCCCAGCTCTATAAACTCGAAGATAACCTCGAGGGATTTGATCCATCCCTCGGCAATCATGGGGTCAGACGTCCCAGAAAACTCCTTTGGACTGCATCTTCATGAATCGCTCGTAAACAGCCTCTGGCCCTGTCGGCCTAGTCACCACCGCATTGTTCCCCGCAAACTGTGCGAAGAATTGTGTCATCCCAGCTAGCATCTGGGCACTCATGTCAGGTGGGGGCGGTGGTGGAGGTGGAGGAGGAGGAGGAGGTGTCTGCCTCTCTTGTCTCTGATCGTCATCGTCCTCTCGACGGTGTTCGCCACTACCTCTCGGGCGTCCTACTTGACGTCTAGGGGGCATACTGTTCCAAACATAACCCATACGTAACTAACATGCATAATTCCATAATTTATTTTAAATGAACACTGAAATGCTGAAAATCTGGTTGAAATTATTTCATGGAAGCATGCTGTCAAAATAATTCATGCTATAAATAAAATGCTGAACTGTAAAACTTACAGACCGAAGGCGTGGCTTTGTGAGCTTCTCGTGGTCAGTAGTAGTGTAATCCTATACAGAACCACCGCTCTGATACCAACTGCAAAGGCCCTAGAACTCCTTGCTTGAAAAAAATTTGCGGAAAATTAAAAGTTTTCTTTATAAAAATAAATGGAGTGCCTCATTCATAAAATCAACTGATAACTCAAGTTCAATGTTTAAAATATAGCAGCGAAAGAAAATAAAGTTTGCCGAGAATAACAATTTAAAAATATTCAACAGCTGATAAAATGTCTGAGCATAAAAAGTGGCAATGGCTGAAACTGAGGTCCTCGGGTGCCACTACTGCCGACCCAAGCTGGCTCACTGGTCCCCGCCCTCGGCCATGGCCTCATCAGTACCTACAACAATCAAGTCTAGTGAGCCTAAAGACTCAGCATGCAAATATCGTAGGTAACGAGTAAATACTGAAGTAAAATGTGCATGGGATAAAATATCATGTCATGAGGCATACTGAAAATAACTTGTAATGAGCAATTATAATACGTGCATAACTGAACTGAAATCATAGTAAAAATGTTTGCTTCTTGGAGCCCTGTACTGAAATAACTGGTAAAAATTTTCTATTGAGATTATGGTCTACGCCTGTGGCCCCTGCACTGAACTGAACTGATCGGTAACCGGCTACCGGGGAGTATCAAACTGAACTGAGCTTGCCGGTCACTGGCGACCGGGTGGTACCAAACTGAACTGATCGGTCACTGGCGACCGTATAAAATAATGCTCCCATAATAGTGAATTGACCACAAGCCATATCGCATAAATCTCAAAAATAAGTATTTTCTATTTTCATGCACGTAATATAATTAATTGGCATAATGAAAAATCCTGTAATTTTACCAACTGGATTGGGTTGGATCGTCCCCATGCTCGGTGCAACCTAACTGTCATGAAGAATATGCAATAGCTTAAACTTGACCAACTATGCAATTTACGTTTGAAAATGCGACAATTACGTCTACCGACTTCGTATTTAATCATGACTCCGAACCAACCCGAACCAACACTGAACCGACGTATAGTCATGATTAAAATACGTTTAAAATTATGAACTAATGCTCCTAAAATGATGAGGGTCGAAATCTAGGTGAAATGGAGGCCAAAACATGAAACGCTCTTTCGAGAGTCAATTTGGCACATCGCACCGTAAATTCTCGTACGACCTCAAAAATGATCCGAATCATGAACGGTCAAAAACACGACCTTCCCAACTCAAAGGGGCACTGTCCAGTCCAAGGCCATAGGCTAAAAGCCAACCGAGAACTCGAACGAGCCACCGAACCGGCACAGCAACTTGCTGTAAAATTCCAGCAACTGTACCATTGCGTAACTTGTGTTGTTCTCGAGACTACCGGCCATTGGAGGCGTGAACCACCGACCAGAGACTCTTACCAACATCCCAAGGAGTGATTTGAACCATGGCTAAGGGCCCTAGGCCAGCCACAATCTGCGTCACACCATAACTCAACCGAAACTCCAACCGAGAACCAACGTGCATGCGTGTGTAGTGTTTTGCTTTGATCGATGTCTTGCGTCGTTCCAGTGGCCATTTGATTGACCATGGCACGATCTAGACATCTAAGAGCATGGTATGAACCGTGGCTATGGGCCATAGGCCAACCAAGATCCATACCAAGCAACCCAAAACCGAAATGCATATGCTGAAATTTGAAGGGGCCGAAGGGACATGCTTGGGGCAGCCAAGATCAGATCCTTCTTCCTTGCCATCAAAACTGAATTTCGAAACTCATAATGGACCAAATGAGAGGTTGCTGTCCATTTCTGAATTTCCAGCAACCAGGGGCTTGAACGAACGGACAAATCTGATCCTAATGCATCCTATTACGTGTATAGATGTCGCCTTGGGAGCCTGGAGTCGAACCATCCACCTGAATATACACAAACAAGCACAACCGTGAAGAGCATCATGAAGGGGCCGAAATCTGCACTTTGTATTTTTCTGAAAATTCTTGATATATTTTGGTTATGCTATAAAATGATGATCATGTAACGTTAAAAATATGATAATAGGACTTGATTGAGGTTTTGAAAGGATCTATACATGCCTTGGTTATCGTTTGAAATAGAAACGAAAAGAAGAGACGAGACGGCGCGGAGGAGACGGAGTTGCTTGCTTCTCTACCTTTCTTGGCTCTCGATTTTTCTTGCCTTTCTCCCTAGCTATGGCTCACGATTTTCTAATCTGAATACACTCTAAATTTCGAAAAGGAGAGGGGAGAAATGATGGTTATGAAGGTGAGGAGAAGGGTGCACTATAATAGGATCATATCAAGACTAAGTCTTCTCATTTGAATTTTGAATTCTAGTTTGATATCAAATGATTTGTTGGTGTTTGCTAGGTGTAGTGGCCGATTATTTCCATCCTAATCTAGACTAGGATCATGCTAATTAATTAATAAATGGAGGTTGATAGATAATTGGAATTATTAGCATGCTAAAAGATGGCAAAGAATTGGTCAAGGGTGAGTTGGCAAATGAGTTTATCAAAAATCTAAGGGGGGCCGAAATTTTTTAAAAAAAAAAAGGTAGGGGAGATGTTTATTATCTAGTCAACTAATAATCCTTAAAAGCCTTACTAATCCTTTAATTAATTTAGTGAGCTAACCCCTTAATTAAGCAACTTAAATGGGCTTATTTCTTAATCACCTCAAGCAACTTAAATTAAATCCTCACACCTTCTTTTTAACTTAAATGAACTTACTTGCTAGCTAAATTAACTTCTGGAAATATTTCTCAAATCTTAAATTCTATCTCAAAACTCCCACTCCAGTCCGGCCTCAATGAAATAACTGAAATGCTAAAAATCAAACTACTGAACTGAAATAATAAATAATTAACTTCAAAGAAATGCATTTAAAATAATCATGCAATGAAGTCAATTAATTTTTAAAAATCTAGAATTATGAATGGCTTATACGTCTACTGATTTACGGGTTCTACAGAAAGGAGGGTTCAGAATATAAAAAAACGGTTCTCGGAGAGGAAAACACATAGGAGGCAGAAGCAAACACGAGAAGAAGATCTGGAGTTCGAAGATCGATCACAAATACGAAGAACGACGGATCTGGGGACAAAGTCGACACTTTGAATTTATCATCAATTCTTTAACTTTTATATTTTACTGTGTTGCGATGTCTAAAACTTTAAACATGTGTTGTTTTTATTTTGAATTCGTCATGAACTAATTTTCTAGTCTAAAGAATGATGTAGCTTTGTCGATACGATTGATTTGACGCGATTGTTTATATGATTGAATTCTATTTGGTTTAATTGTGTCTCTTGTTTTTATTCATTGCAATTTAATGGCCATAAATTGTGTGTTTGATTATTCTACATATTTTTCCCCTGCGAAGTCTGCACAGTTGAAGATAGAGATTAGTACTCTCAGGCAGACTGAATTTGAGAAGCTTTATGAGGCGTGGGAAAGATATAAGGAGTTGTTGCGGAGGTGCCCGAATCATGGTTTGAAGACTGGGTACAGATTGAGCTTTTCTATAACGGGTTGAATGGCCAGACACGGACAACGGTGGATGCAGCGGCGGGTGGCACGATCTTTGCCAAATCTCCTGCTCAAGCCTATGATTTGCTTGAGCAGATAACTATCAACAGCTACCAATACGTTCTTAGTTATTGTTATAGGTTTGTTTTTTTCTTTTTATATTTTATATTTCTTTTTTAATTAGTTGTTGAACTCGAGATTGTCTTCTAGTCTAGATGAATGTTGGTAAAAAGAAATTATGTTTTTAGATAAATGATTAAATTTATAGATTGTGAAAAAATATTTTAAAAAAAAATCAAAGTTGATAAAATTTGAAAATAAAAGTGAAAAAGTGATTTTTTTTAAAAAAATAAAAGTGAAAAAGTGATTTTTTAAAAAAAAAAATCAAATTACACATGATATTAACACTTTTATCGATATAGTATAATAATATATGTTGGAACATTTAATGTTCGCAATCTTAATTTTGATGTTAACAAAACTTGTTTATTTGTTTTTAATAATCTACCTTAATACGCAGATAGCTGAAACTGAAATAATAAGTTACGAGCCAAAACTGAAGTTGTCGAAGACGCCAACTGAAAGCATCAATTGATCAACAAAACTAGACCAGTTCAACTGATGTATCGTAAATGAATTCAATTGATTGTTCACTTGACAGGTGGTTCAGCAGGAGAACCTCAGAAGCCCGGCCAGCTGAAGGAGTGTTCAACTGATGAAAAGCCTAACTGAAACCAGTTCAACTGAACAAGAGTGAAATCAGCTCAACTGACGTGTCAACTAATTTCACCAGCCAACTGAAGACCAGTTCAACTAATCAGTTCAGAACATTAGTTTGGAGCAATCAGTTGCAGATCAAGACAAGCTGAACTAAGTGGAATACAGCTGTGTGCAAAGGTACAATAACTTTTTTCCAGTCAAAGGACAATAATGGACGTTGCATCAGAGCTTAAAGACAAAAGTGTTCCAGAAAGAACAAGACAAATTTCGAGGAACAGATTCAAAATGCAACGGATACAATAATTGAGTCTCACTGTACGATCAAACTTCGTGACTATAAATAGAAGGTGAAGATAAGTGAAGACACAAGGAAGATATATACAACTCAAGAGAGAAAAGAGAAGGGCTCGCTTCAAAGTCATATCAGCTTAAAGAGAGAAGCATTCAGCCCAGTCGAGGGAACACTTCAACGTATTATCAACTTAGATTGGAAGCATATTTCCCTCAGTGTATGAGAACACTTTCGGGTAGTGTTCAGAGATCAGTTCTCACACACACACACACACCACCACTCAAATACAGTCTTGCACAAAGAAGTTAAACTTGTGTATGTAGTCTTTCTCACATAGACATTAAAGACGTGTTGACTGGAAGGTTCTGCCTTCAATCTAGTCTAGGAGTTCAGTTTAGGCAGTAGTGTAAGTCCTAGCTGGGTGGGTTTGTAAAAAGTATTGTATAGATCAAAGACTTCTAGTGAATCCTACCCAAGGTGGTAGAAGGGGTGACGTAGGAGCAGTTGAAGTCTCTGAACGTCCATAAACATATCTTATGTATTTGTTGTTTTAACTATTGTATTCAAACTGATTTAACTAGTTAGAGCATCTGTTGGTTTAGTTCTCGCCATAACTGAACAAATGAATGCAAAAACTAATATAGTCTTTTGGTTATTCAGTTACAAAAGATATATAAATATATCAGTGTTTCTTAACGAAAGATTATTTCGAGTGTTTTCCGCTTGGTTTTAACTCCAAACTTGATCTAATTTATCGGTGAATACATTCTTAGAACACGAGCTATTGCAGCTCTTGGAAAATATTTTGTTTGAAGCACCACAAGGTGCTAGGCAGACGATCCTTCAATATATCATATAAATATATCTCGAACATTTTCAAGAACTATTTCAAACAAATAGTTCAATTATACATGCAAAAGATTTGGAACTATTCGAATTTGAATATACCTAAATTGAGCTGAATTTCATAACTAGTTTTGTTATTTTGTATAAATCTTGAGGTTGCTATAATACACGAAAATGCAATTATACACGAACGATAATAATAAATATATTTTTTTGATATATATATATATATATATATATATATTCCTAGTTGAAATAAGGATATCCATCTGTCACAGTTCATGCAGAAAAATTGAAACATATTGAGAAATAAAAAGCCACTTCTTACAGTTTTCATGCATCAAAATACCTCTTTTACTTTCTTCACTGTAATGCCCTTCTATGGATATCAAGAGAATCCAATATTCAACAGCGTCTATATACATATAATGACATATACAGAGTAAGGCAAATTTGAGAAACAAAAAGCAGATATCAGCAAAAGCCACTTAAGTGTGTTGTATGTGGTGTGTATGTAATGTTTCGATAATTGAATGCTGTTGGAAACGAATGCTAACAAAAGTAGCGTAGAAATGTGATAAGTGAGCTCTAAACCGTCCAATAGTTGTTTATCTCCTGCACAACGCAAAAACAACTAATAACAAACGTAATTCTGTTCGAAACCAACATAGATCAAATATGTTAATCAATTTGATCTATGTTGGTTTCGAACAGAATTACGTTTGTTATTAGTTGTTTTTGCGTTGTGCAGGAGATAAACAACTATTGGACGGTTTAGAGCAAACAGAGGTGCTTTTAAGCGTGAAAATACAATAGACGAGAGCCGCATCGCCACAATGTAGTGCCGCAGCCCTCATTATACCGAGGAACGCGTGCCTAGGCGCTGCCCAAGAAGCGTCGTGGCGCCTCAAACACGAAGATCAAGCGCCTAGGTGCTAAGGAACAAGCGTCGCGGCGCTTACTCCCTCGAGGATCTGGCGCCTAGGGCAGCGCCGCGACGCTAATGGGGGCGAGAAAATAACTAATGGCTTTCATTTAAGGCCCAGGGATGGAAATATAAAGAAAGGAGGGTTCAGAATATAAAAAACGGTTCTCGGAGAGAAAAATAAACAGGAGAGCAGGAGAAAACACGAGAAGAAGATCTTGAGTACGAAGATCGATCACGAATACGAAGAACGACAGATCTGGGGACAAAGACGACACTTTGAATTTATCATCTATTCTTTCACTTTTATATTTTACTGTGTTGCGATGTCTAAAACTTTAAACATGTAATGTTTTTATTTTGAATTCTTCATGAACTAATTTTCTAGTATAAAGAATGATGTAGCTTTGTCGATACGATGATTTGACGCGGTTGTTTATATCATTGAATTCTATTTGGTTTAATTGTGTCTCTTGTTTTTATTCATTGCAATTTAATGGCCATAAATTGTGTGTTGTTTGATTATTCTACAACTCGGTAGAGGGATTAGGATTATAGATTAGAAGCACATCGTTGAATGTTTATATCATTCGAAAGGCGTATAACTTTAGCGAGACTTAATGAGAACATCGTTTGCATTTATCATTGAAACATAGATTTTTATTAGGAATGTTTGAATCAAAGTTTGATTGATACAATTTATTCATCACTTGGGAAAGGGGGAATAAAAAAAATTAAGTGTTATTGAACATTAAATAATTGGAATTCATGAATATAAATTCAATCAGGAATAATTATCGTGGAAACTTAGTGAAATCATTCCTCTAGATATTTGCTCTTTGTGATTTTTCTCCATTCAGTGTTTAGTTTAATTATTTATTTGCAATAAAGCTGTTTTCAAACAAACCAAACTTCTTTTGATTTTTTTAAATAAAGTTGAGACTATTTTAATTACAAGCACTGATATACATTTATATTTACACTCCTCGTGGGATCGACATTTGTACTCCAAAATACATTTTACTATAATTTGACGTCGTGCGCTTGCGAGCAATCAAGAAAACACGCAACAAGTTTTTTGCTCCGTTTCCAGGGAGTGTCAAAATTTGAATTTATATCTGTTTTGTTACCAATTTGTCTAGATTTTAATTTTGAGCTTTTTATTCTATTTTTATATTTATTGAGCTGTTCATTTTTCCTGCTTGAAAGTGCATGTAAGATCGCAAAGCATTGACTTTATTATTTTTTATCCAAAGATTGAAAGAACTGCGAGAAGACTAAGGAAAGCGAGAAGGGAAAAAATCCAATCGATGGCCGAAAACAGGGAGAATGACCGGCATAACCTGCCAGATGCTACACCTATCAGAGATCACTTCCAACCAGTGATCAACAATCATTACTCTGGCATTGCTCGAGAGACCATCAACGCCAATAATTTCGAGTTGAAGCCTGCTCTGATCAATATGGTTTAGCAAAACCAGTTTGCTGGACTGCTACTTCTGATCCTCACGTTCATTTGAGGACTTTATTGGAGATCACAGATACGGTAAAAATTAATAATGTTCTTGATGATATTATTAGATTGCGTTTGTTTCCATTTTCTCTCAGGGACCAAGCAAGAGGATGGCTCCAATCACTTCCATTGTGGAGCATAACAACGTGGCAAGAGTTGGCAACAAAGTTTCTTTTTAAATATTTTTCCCCTGCAAAGTCTGCACAGTTGAAGATAGAGATTAGTACTCTCAGGCAGACTGAATTTGAGAAGCTTTATGAGGCGTGGGAAAGATATAAGGAGTTGTTGCGGAGGTGCCCGAATCATGGTTTTGAAGACTGGGTACAGATTGAGCATTTCTATAACGGGTTGAATGGCCAGACACGGACAACGGTGGATGCAGCGGCGGGTGGCACGATCTTTGCCAAATCTCCTGCTCAAGCCTCTGATTTACTTGAGCAGATAACTATTAACAGCTACCAATACGCTCTTAGTTATTGTTATGGGTTTGTTTTTTTCTTTTTATATTTTATATTTCTTTTTTAATTAGTTGTTGAACTCGAGATTGTCTTCTAGTCTAGATGAATGTTGGTAAAAAAAGAAATTATGTTTTTAGATAAATGATTAAATTTATAGATTGTGAAAAAATATTTTTAAAAAAAAATCAAAGTTGATAAAATTTGAAAATAAAAGTGAATAAGTGATTTTTTTAAAAAAAATAAAAGTGAAAAAGTGATTTTTAAAAAAAAAAATCAAATTACACATGATATTAACACTTTTATCGATATAGTATAATAATATATGTTGGAACATTTAATGTTCGCAATCTTAATTTTGATGTTAACAAAACTTGTTTATTTGTTTTTAATAATCTACCTTAGTACGCAGATAGCTGAAACTGAAATAATAAGTTACGAGCCAAAACTGAAGTTGTCGAAGACGCCAACTGAAAGCATCAATTGATCAACAAAACTAGACCAGTTCAACTGATGTATCGTAAATGAATTCAATTGATTGTTCACTTGACAGGTGGTTCAGCAGGAGAACCTCAGAAGCCCGGCCAGCTGAAGGAGTGTTCAACTGATGAAAAGCCTAACTGAAACCAGTTCAACTGAACAAGAGTGAAATCAGCTCAACTGACGTGTCAACTAATTTCACCAGCCAACTGAAGACCAGTTCAACTAATCAGTTCAGAACATTAGTTTGGAGCAATCAGTTGCAGATCAAGACAAGCTGAACTAAGTGGAATACAGCTGTGTGCAAAGGTACAATAACTTTTTTCCAGTCAAAGGACAATAATGGACGTTGCATCAGAGCTTAAAGACAAAAGTGTTCCAGAAAGAACAAGACAAATTTCGAGGAACAGATTCAAAATGCAACGGATACAATAATTGAGTCTCACTGTACGATCAAACTTCGTGACTATAAATAGAAGGTGAAGATAAGTGAAGACACAAGGAAGATATATACAACTCAAGAGAGAAAAGAGAAGGGCTCGCTTCAAAGTCATATCAGCTTAAAGAGAGAAGCATTCAGCCCAGTCGAGGGAACACTTCAACGTATTATCAACTTAGATTGGAAGCATATTTCCCTCAGTGTATGAGAACACTTTCGGGTAGTGTTCAGAGATCAGTTCTCACACACACACACACACCACCACTCAAATACAGTCTTGCACAAAGAAGTTAAACTTGTGTATGTAGTCTTTCTCACATAGACATTAAAGACGTGTTGACTGGAAGGTTCTGCCTTCAGTCTAGTCTAGGAGTTCAGTTTAGGCAGTAGTGTAAGTCCTAGCTGGGTGGGTTTGTACAAAGTATTGTATAGATCAAAGACTTCTAGTGAATCCTACCCAAGGTGGTAGAAGGGGTGACGTAGGAGCAGTTGAAGTCTCTGAACGTCCATAAACATATCTTATGTATTTGTTGTTTTAACTATTGTATTCAAACTGATTTAACTAGTTAGAGCATCTGTTGGTTTAGTTCTCGCCATAACTGAACAAATGAATGCAAAAACTAATATAGTCTTTTGGTTATTCAGTTACAAAAGATATATAAATATATCAGTGTTTCTTAACGAAAGATTATTTCGAGTGTTTTCCGCTTGGTTTTAACTCCAAACTTGATCTAATTTATCGGTGAATACATTCTTAGAACACGAGCTATTGCAGCTCTTGGAAAATATTTTGTTTGAAGCACCACAAGGTGCTAGGCAGACGATCCTTCAATATATCATATAAATATATCTCGAACATTTTCAAGAACTATTTCAAACAAATAGTTCAATTATACATGCAAAAGATTTGGAACTATTCGAATTTGAATATACCTAAATTGAGCTGAATTTCATAACTAGTTTTGTTATTTTGTATAAATCTTGAGGTTGCTATAATACACGAAAATGCAATTATGCACGAACGATAATAATAAATATATTTTTTTGATATATATATATATATATATATATATATATTCCTAGTTGAAATAAGGATATCCATCTGTCACAGTTCATGCAGAAAAATTGAAACATATTGAGAAATAAAAAGCCACTTCTTACAGTTTTCATGCATCAAAATACCTCTTTTACTTTCTTCACTGTAATGCCCTTCTATGGATATCAAGAGAATCCAATATTCAACAGCGTCTATATACATATAATGACATATACAGAGTAAGGCAAATTTGAGAAACAAAAAGCAGATATCAGCAAAAGCCACTTAAGTGTGTTGTATGTGGTGTGTATGTAATGTTTCGATAATTGAATGCTGTTGGAAACGAATGCTAACAAAAGTAGCGTAGAAATGTGATAAGTGAGCTCTAAACCGTCCAATAGTTGTTTATCTCCTGCACAACGCAAAAACAACTAATAACAAACGTAATTCTGTTCGAAACCAACATAGATCAAATATGTTAATCAATTTGATCTATGTTGGTTTCGAACAGAATTACGTTTGTTATTAGTTGTTTTTGCGTTGTGCAGGAGATAAACAACTATTGGACGGTTTAGAGCAAACAGAGGTGCTTTTAAGCGTGAAAATACGATAGACGAGAGCCGCATCGCCACAATGTAGTGCCGCAGCCCTCATTATACCGAGGAACGCGTGCCTAGGCGCTGCCCAAGAAGCGTCGTGGCGCCTCAAACACGAAGATCAAGCGCCTAGGTGCTAAGGAACAAGCGTCGCGGCGCTTACTCCCTCGAGGATCTGGCGCCTAGGGCAGCGCCGCGACGCTAATGGGGGCGAGAAAATAACTAATGGCTTTCATTTAAGGCCCAGGGATGGAAATATAAAGAAAGGAGGGTTCAGAATATAAAAAACGGTTCTCGGAGAGAAAAATAAACAGGAGAGCAGGAGAAAACACGAGAAGAAGATCTTGAGTACGAAGATCGATCACGAATACGAAGAACGACAGATCTGGGGACAAAGACGACACTTTGAATTTATCATCTATTCTTTCACTTTTATATTTTACTGTGTTGCGATGTCTAAAACTTTAAACATGTGTTGTTTTTATTTTGAATTCTTCATGAACTAATTTTCTAGTATAAAGAATGATGTAGCTTTGTCGATACGATGATTTGACGCGGTTGTTTATATCATTGAATTCTATTTGGTTTAATTGTGTCTCTTGTTTTTATTCATTGCAATTTAATGGCCATAAATTGTGTGTTGTTTGATTATTCTACAACTCGGTAGAGGGATTAGGATTATAGATTAGAAGCACATCGTTGAATGTTTATATCATTCGAAAGGCGTATAACTTTAGCGAGACTTAATGAGAACATCGTTTGCATTTATCATTGAAACATAGATTTTTATTAGGAATGTTTGAATCAAAGTTTGATTGATACAATTTATTCGTCACTTGGGAAAGGGGGAATAAAAAAAATTAAGTGTTATTGAACATTAAATAATTGGAATTCATGAATATAAATTCAATCAGGAATAATTATCGTGGAAACTTAGTGAAATCATTCCTCTAGATATTTGCTCTTTGTGATTTTTCTCCATTCAGTGTTTAGTTTAATTATTTATTTGCAATAAAGCTGTTTTCAAACAAACCAAACTTCTTTTGATTTTTTTAAATAAAGTTGAGACTATTTTAATTACAAGCACTGATATACATTTATATTTACACTCCTCGTGGGATCGACATTTGTACTCCAAAATACATTTTACTATAATTTGACGTCGTGCGCTTGCGAGCAATCAAGAAAACACGCAACAAGTTTTTTGCTCCGTTTCCAGGGAGTGTCAAAATTTGAATTTATATCTGTATTGTTACCAATTTGTCTAGATTTTAATTTTGAGCTTTTTATTCTATTTTTATATTTAATGAGCTGTTCATTTTTCCTGCTTGAAAGTGCATGTAAGATCGCAAAGCATTGACTTTATTATTTTTTATCCAAAGATTGAAAGAACTGCGAGAAGACTAAGGAAAGCGAGAAGGGAAAAAATCCAATCGATGGCCGAAAACAGGGAGAATGACCGGCATAACCTGCCAGATGCTACACCTATCAGAGATCACTTCCAACCAGTGATCAACAATCATTACTCTGGCATTGCTCGAGAGACCATCAACGCCAATAATTTCGAGTTGAAGCCTGCTCTGATCAATATGGTTTAGCAAAACCAGTTTGCTGGACTGCTACTTCTGATCCTCACGTTCATTTGAGGACTTTATTGGAGATCACAGATACGGTAAAAATTAATAATGTTCTTGATGATATTATTAGATTGCGTTTGTTTCCATTTTCTCTCAGGGACCAAGCAAGAGGATGGCTCCAATCACTTCCATTGTGGAGCATAACAACGTGGCAAGAGTTGGCAACAAAGTTTCTTTTTAAATATTTTTCCCCTGCAAAGTCTGCACAGTTGAAGATAGAGATTAGTACTCTCAGGCAGACTGAATTTGAGAAGCTTTATGAGGCGTGGGAAAGATATAAGGAGTTGTTGCGGAGGTGCCCGAATCATGGTTTTGAAGACTGGGTACAGATTGAGCATTTCTATAACGGGTTGAATGGCCAGACACGGACAACGGTGGATGCAGCGGCGGGTGGCACGATCTTTGCCAAATCTCCTGCTCAAGCCTATGATTTGCTTGAGCAGATAACTATTAACAGCTACCAATACGCTCTTAGTTATTGTTATGGGTTTGTTTTTTTCTTTTTATATTTTATATTTCTTTTTTAATTAGTTGTTGAACTCGAGATTGTCTTCTAGTCTAGATGAATGTTGGTAAAAAAAGAAATTATGTTTTTAGATAAATGATTAAATTTATAGATTGTGAAAAAATATTTTTAAAAAAAAATCAAAGTTGATAAAATTTGAAAATAAAAGTGAAAAAGTGATTTTTTTAAAAAAAATAAAAGTGAAAAAGTGATTTTTAAAAAAAAAAAAAATCAAATTACACATGATATTAACACTTTTATCGATATAGTATAATAATATATGTTGGAACATTTAATGTTCGCAATCTTAATTTTGATGTTAACAAAACTTGTTTATTTGTTTTTAATAATCTACCTTAGTACGCAGATAGCTGAAACTGAAATAATCAGTTACGAGCCAAAACTGAAGTTGTCGAAGACGCCAACTGAAAGCATCAATTGATCAACAAAACTAGACCAGTTCAACTGATGTATCGTAAATGAATTCAACATATTGTTCACTTGACAGGTGGTTCAGCAGGAGAACCTCAGAAGCCCGGCCAGCTGAAGGAGTGTTCAACTGATGAAAAGCCTAACTGAAACCAGTTCAACTGAACAAGAGTGAAATCAGTTCAACTGACGTGTCAACTAATTTAACCAGCCCAACTGAAGACCAGTTCAACTGATCAGTTCAGAACATTAGTTTGGAGCAATCAGTTGCAGATCAAGACAAGCTGAACTAAGTGGAATACAGCTGTGTGCAAAGGTACAATAACTTTTATCCAGTCAAAGGACAATAATGGACGTTGCATCAGAGCTTAAAGACAAAAGTGTTCCAGAAAGAACAAGACAAATTTCGAGGAACGGATTCAAAATGCAACGGATACAATAATTGAGTCTCACTGTACGATCAAACTTCGTGACTATAAATAGAAGGTGAAGATAAGTGAAGACACAAGGAAGATATATACAACTCAAGAGAGAAAAGAGAAGGGCTCGCTTCAAAGTCATATCAGCTTAAAGAGAGAAGCATTCAGCCCAGTCGAGGGAACACTTCAACGTATTATCAGCTTAGATTGGAAGCATATTTCCCTCAGTGTATGAGAACACTTTCGGGTAGTGTTCAGAGATCAGTTCTCTCACACACACACACACACCACCACTCAAATACAGTCTTGCACGAAGAAGTTAAACTTGTGTATGTAGTCTTTCTCACATAGACATTAAATAAGTGTTGACTGGAAGGTTCTGCCTTCAGTCTAGTCTAGGAGTTCAGTTTAGGCAGTAGTGTAAGTCCTAGCTGGGTGGGTTTGTACAAAGTATTGTATAGATCAAAGTCTTCTAGTGAATCCTACCCGAGGTGGTAGAAGGGGTGACGTAGGAGCAATTGAAGTCTCCGAACGTCCATAAACATATCTTGTGTATTTGTTGTTTTAACTATTGTTTTCAAACTGATTTTAACTAGTTAGAGCATCTATTGGTTCAGTTCTCACCATAACTGAACTAATGAATGCAAAAACTAATATAGTCTTTTGGTTATTCAGTTACAAAAGATATACAAATATATCAGTCTTTCTTAACGAAAGATTATTTCGAGTGTTTTCCGCTTGGTTTTAACTCCAAACTTGATCTAATTTATCGGTGAATACATTCTTAGAACACGAGCTATTGCAGCTCTTGGAAAATATTTTGTTTGAAGCACCACAAGGTGCTAGGCAGACGATCCTTCAATATATCATATAAATATATCTCGAACATTTTCAAGAACTATTTCAAACAAATAGTTCAATTATACATGCAAAAGATTTGGAACTATTCGAATTTGAATATACCTAAATTGAGCTGAATTTCATAACTAGTTTTGTTATTTTGTATAAATCTTGAGGTTGCTATAATACAAGAAAATGAAATTATACACGAACGATAATCATAAATATATATATATATATATATATATATATATATATATTCCTAGTTGAAATAAGGATATCCACCTGTCACAGTTCATGCAGAAAAATTGAAACATATTGAGAAATAAAAAGCCACTTGTTACAGTTTTCATTCATCAAAATACCTCTTTTACTTTCTTCACTGTAATGCCCTTCTATGGATATCAAGAGAAGCCAATATTCAACAGCGTCTATATACATATAATGACATATACACAGTAAGGCAAATTTGAGAAACAAAAAGCAGATATCAGCAAAAGCCACTTAAGTGTATTGTATGTGGTCTGTATGTAATGTTCCGATAATTGAATGCTGTTGGATACGAATGCTAACAAAAGTAGCGTAGAAATGTGATAAGTGCAAGAATTGCACTTAATTTATATGTTAATCAATTTGATCTATGTTGGTTTCGAACAGAATTACGTTTGTTATTAGTTGTTTTTGCATTGTGCAAGAGATAAACAACTATTGGACGGTTTAGAGCAAACAGAGGTGCTTTTAAGCATGAAAATACGATAGACGAGAGCCGCATCGCCACAATGTAGTGCCGCAGCACTCATTATGCCGAGGAACGCGCGCCTAGGCGCTGCCCAAGAAGCGCCGTGGCGCCTCAAACACGAAGATCAAGCGCCTAGGTGCTAAGGAACAAGCGCCGCGGCGCTTACGCCCTCGAGGATCGGGCGCCTAGGGCAGTGCCGCGAGCAAATGGCGGCGAGAAAATAACTAATGGCTTTCATTTAAGGCCCAGGGACGGAAATATAAAGAAAGGAGGGTTCAGAATATAAAAAAACGGTTCTCGGAGAGAAAAACACACAGGAGAGCAGGAGCAAACACGAGAAGAAGATCTGGACTGCGAAGATCGATCACAAATACGAAGAACGACGGATCTGGGGACAAAGACGACACTTCGAATTTATCATCTATTCTTTCACTTTTATATTTTACTGTGTTGCGATGTCTAAAACTTTAAACATGTGTTGTTTTTATTTTGAATTCGTCATGAACTAATTTTCTAGTCTAAAGAATGATGTAACTTTGTCGATACGATGATTTGACGCGGTTGTTTATATGATTGAATTCTATTTGGTTTAATTGTGTCTCTTGTTTTTATTCATTGCAATTTAATGGCCATAAATTGTGTGTTGTTTGATTATTCTACAACTCGGTAGAGGGATTAGGATTATAGATTAGAAGCACATCATTGAATGTTTATATCATTCGAAAGGCGTATAACTTTAGCGAGGCTTAATGAGAACATCGTTTGCATTTATCATTGAAACTTAGATTTTTATTAGGAATGTTTGAATCAAAGTTTGATTGATACAATTTATTCGTCACTTGGGAAAGGGGAAATAAAAAAAATTAAGTGTTATTGAACATTAAATAATTGGAATTCATGAATATAAATTCAATCAGGAATAATTATCGTGGAAACTTAGTGAAATCATTCCTCTAGATATTTGCTCTTTGTGATTTTTCTCCATTCGGTGTTTAGTTTAATTATTTATTTGCAATAAAGCTGTTTTCAAACAAACCAAACTTCTTTTGATTTTTTTAAATAAATTTGAGACTATTTTAATTACAAGCACTGATATACATTTATATTTACACTCCTCGTGGGATCGATATTTGTACTCCAAAATACATTTTACTATAATTTGACGTCGTGCGCTTGCGAGCAATCAAGAAAACACGCAACAAGTTTTTTGCTCCGTTTCCAGGGAGTGTCAAAATTTGAATTTATATCTGTATTGTTACCAATTTGTCTAGATTTTAATTTTGAGCTTTTTATTCTATTTTTATATTTATTGAGTTGTTCATTTTTCCTGCTTGAAAGTGCATGTAAGATCGCAAAGCATTGACTTTATTATTTTTTATCCAAAGATTGAAAGAACTGCGAGAAGACTAAGGAAAGCGAGAAGGGAAAAAATCCAATCGATGGCCGAAAACAGGGAGAATGACCGGCATAACCTGCCAGATGCTACACCTATCAGAGATCACTTCCAACCAGTGATCAACAATCATTACTCTGGCATTGCTCGAGAGACCATCAACGCCAATAATTTCGAGTTGAAGCCTGCTCTGATCAATATGGTTTAGCAAAACCAGTTTGCTGGACTGCTACTTCTGATCCTCACGTTCATTTGAGGACTTTATTGGAGATCACAGATACGGTAAAAATTAATAATGTTCTTGATGATATTATTAGATTGCGTTTGTTTCTATTTTCTCTCAGGGACCAAGCAAGAGGATGGCTCCAATCACTTCCATTGTGGAGCATAACAACGTGGCAAGAGTTGGCAACAAAGTTTCTTTCTAAATATTTTCCCCCTGCAAAGCCTGCACAGTTGAAGATAGAGATTAGTACTCTCAGGCAGACTGACTTTGAGAAGCTTTATGAGATGTGGGAAAGATATAAAGAGTTGTTGCGGAGGTGTCCGAATCATGGTTTTGAAGACTGGGTACAGATTGAGCATTTCTATAACGGGTTGAATGGCCAGACACGGACAACGGTGGATGCAGCGGCGGGTGGCACGATCTTTGCCAAATCTCCTGCTCAAGCCTATGACTTGCTTGAGCAGATAACTATTAACAACTACCTATGGCCATCTGAAAGGTCAGGAGTAAAGACGACAGCTGGAGTTTATGTTGTGGATCCTATTACATCACTCACTGCGCAAGTATCAACATTGACTACACAGATAGCAACCATGAGCAAAATGAGTACATCTGAGGGACCACTGGCTGTTGTCAAAGAATGACATTTTCCTGAAGAGGTCCAATACATCAACAACAGGAATTACGGTGGCTATGGATGATATCGAGGAAACCCTCCCCCTAATACTTATCATCTTGGTTTGAGAAACCATGAAAATTTTTCTTATGCAAATAATAAGAATGTGTTGAATCCTCCACCGAGGTTCAATACATCAAATGGGGAAGGGAAGCCATCATTTTAGGAGTTAGTTGGGACATTTGTTGGTGAATCTTGCAAAAGAATGGCTAGGACTGAGTCTAGACTTGACAACTTAGAGACACACATGGCAAACATTGGTGCTTCCTTGAAAATCCTTGAGTTGCAAGTGGGGCAGATAACGAAGCAACTCACGTCTCAATAGTCAGGCTCAGTACCAAAGACTGCAGATCCAAATCTGAGAGAAGTAAATGCCATTTTTATTCAGCATGATGAGATTGGTAAGGTAAAAATAGAAGAGAAAAAAGTTGATCACACGCCCATCCGGGAGGATAAGTCAGCGCCGAGAAAAAGAGTCTGATGTAAGAAAAGTGACAGGTATGATTCAAATCAATGCATTAATATTTCTTTACTCCCCTACCCCTCAGAGATTTTTACAATTAAATGCTGAATTTCAGAAGAAAAAAATTCTTGAAGATCTCAAGAATCTACACACTAACATTGAGTTTTCAGATCAGGAGAAAATGGAATTTACCAAAGGAACACAAAGAAATCTTTCTCAGAAGTTGCAAGATCCCGGTGAATTTGTTGTACCATGTGAAATGGGGGTCAATTAGTGGAAAAAGCTATCTGTGACTCAGGAGCGAGCATGAATATAATGCCAAGTTCTCTCTACAAGAAACTTGGATTGAGCATAATCAAACCCACAAAACTAAGCTTGCAGACGGTAGACAAATCGGTCAGGACATCGTTGGGTATTGTAGAAGATGTTGAACTTCAAATCGATAAATTGAAGATGCTACCAGATTTGGTGGTACTTGACATAGAGAATAGTTAGAACGTTCGCGTCATTCGAGGTTGACCATTATTGGTTATTGTTGGAGCAATCATTGACGTGAAACGAGGAAAGTTGACCATGGAGGTTGAAGGTCAAAGGGTAGAAATCAAGGCATCCAAAAGTTATCACGACCCACCTTGAACAGTCTAGTGGCAGTCGGGCTGACGACGTTAAATCAAGCGCTTGTTGGGAGCAACACCATTAGTATCTTTTATTGCTTTTGTTATTTTATTCATTTTCTGTAGTATAATTGCTTTTACGTTTTCTTATTTTATTCAATTATGCATGTGAAGATTTGACATTGATATGTGTTTTAGTATGCAGGCAATGTGCAAATTAGGCGCCAAGGTGCTACATTCAAGCGCCTAGCGCCTAGGCGCCTAGCGCCTAGGCGCCTATCCACCCGAGAAAAAAGTGCCTAGGCGCTCATAATTCAGCACCGCGGCGCTCAAATGCGAGAATCAAGCGCCTAGGCGCTGCACACTTAGCACTGAGGCGCTAGCCTGCCGAAGAAGCAGCGCCGTGGTGCTAGTTCGTTCTATTAAAAAAAAGGGCGGCCGAGACTTCATTTTTCAGAAATCCAACAGCAGCGCCGCAGTCCTTCCTCTCCTCCACCACCGAAAATTAGCCCCTCACCATAAATCCTTTCTCCTTTAAAACACCACAATACACCACACAAATCATCCTCACACCAAATCAACCAAAATTTCTCACTCCTAGACACCTTTTTGGCTCAAAAATTTCAAAGAGAGTTCTTCAAGCATATTTTGGTTAACCTATCATAAGGTAACAATATTTGGTGTAGTGATTCTTGATTTTAATGCTTGAAATTCGAAAGAATTGAGTTTTGAATTACGTACACAAGGTGTTCGATGAATTGTTTGAGTGAGTTTGTTGTTGAAAATTGTTGGATTGGAAGTATTGCATGTTAGAGGGGACTGTTAATTGATTGACTGAGTTAATATTGTGGGTCTTGTATTGTTGGAATACTATTTGAGCTGTGAGTGGAACATTGTTGTTGAGCAAGGTTTTTATTGAATTGAAATATGCCTCCGAAGAAGAAGAGCAATCAGGTTCAGTCTGGGGGTGACGAGTCGTCTACTGCCACTTTTGATAGACGACGGTTCTGGGATGCTGTTGCTACTGAAGATTACTCTAAATTACAAGAAAAAATCATGCAGCGGGAAAGAGGGATGGATCAGAGCGTCTCGGGTTGTGAAACATTGAATCTTGCTAGGCATCGAAATTGGGAAGAGTTTGTGAAACCGCCAACAAACGCTATGATTTCCCTTATACGGGAATTTTATGCCAATCTAAAGGTTAAACATGAGGATTATAAAGTGAAGATTCGGGGCCGGATGGTTTTCTTCGATAGCCAAACGATCAATTATTTGTACTTGATGCCTAATTATGACACAGATGAGTACACGATGTTCATGCGAGAGGCTTATCCCTACGAGACAATCATAACCACACTTTGTGAGCCGGGCACAGTTTGGAAGCTCAAGAATCAATGAGCCCCGGTCACATTCCCTGTGACGTCCATGAAGAGGGAAGTGTACAACTGGTATCACTTTGTAGCCTCGCAGTTGATGCCATCTGGGCATGTGTTTGATGTGACTAAGACGAAGACAGTCTTGGTTTATTGTGTCATCACCGGTAGGACAGACGACGCAGGCCGGGTGATTATGACTTCTATTTTGCAGGCTGCTCGGGGAACATCTACTGTTAGCATGCCCCATTCGTCGATGATCACTGATCTCTGTCATGTAGCGGGGGTTACATGGGGTGATAGCGAGCCGGTATTGCATACAAAAGACGACATCTTACTGGTTGCAAAGCTCCCGAGGGATAGGAGACAGAGACAGATTGAGAGTGGAGAGGCATCAGGGAGTAGAGCACAGTCACAGCAAGTCCCACAGCCATCACACAGACGACAGGTGGAGACCGACAGTGCACAGACCGACCGCCATCGGCTTGATGCATTAGAGCGCAAGATGAATAGACTATTGAGGATGACACGCGAGCACCAGGAGTACGTGCACGATTTTAATAGAGTGCTTGCACAACGTTTCCCTGCTACTAGTTCATCTGATGAGCCATTCCCACCACCGCCAGCATTTGGACACAGACCTATTGAGGATAATATCGAGTATGATGATGATGAGGAGGTTGAGCTATCAGATGAGGACAGCGAGTCCTGATGCTTGCTGTATGAGGTACATAATCCCATGTTTTTCTTGCTTTATTACTGTACATTGGGGACAATGCACGTACTTAAGTTTGTGGGGGTCGTTAATTCGGCTTTACTTTTGAGTTTCAGTTGCTTTTTAGTTCAGTTGTTAATTCATTGTTAGTCTAGGAATTGCATGATTAGTTATTCCCTGTACAGTTGAGTCTAGTTTGTTAAAAAAAATTAATTATTGCATGTTAGAGTCGTTAGAAAGAGTCATGGACAAATCATTGTGTGGCCGATGATGAGAATGAAGTTATGGTTCTGAAAACATGTGTTTATGATAATTTGAGAGTCACAAATTTTTTTGAACTGTCATGCTTTTTGATACCATCGATGCTTAGATACAATTTACAGACCTGTGATGCTAATTGGACAATGGAGATTTGATTTTTAGTAATTCTCACATGACATTAACTGACACTTTTGCAAACACAAAGATGATCTAGGCAATTTTTCTCAATATCTTTGGGCTTGTTTTCATTGTTTATTGTCCATTGTTAGCCCATTGAGCCTCGAGTTGATTGAGATGCTTGACTTTTCTTTGTGCACCTATCTATATCATTTTTATTGAAAAATGCATGTGATTGGTTTGTATGAGTTGACTAATGGATTGACGAAAATCTAGAACTTGCTTGAACACTTTTCAAGGCGAAATACGGATAATATGTGACATAGGAATGATTTAGGCAATCTTTGGAACCGTTTAAGCCTTCGAGCCTACCAAATGAACATAAAATATCCCTAGTGTCTCATTTTGAGCCTACTAAAAATCAGGTGGTGTGTGTCAATGACATACAATTAGCTCCCACTTGTATATATTCTATATCCCACAACAACTACCTAATGAAGCTGATACACTTATTGTCCTACCTAAATTTTGAGAGAAATAAATTCATTGGTGTTGTGATGATTCAAATACTCCTTGAAAAGAAAAAAAAAATTAAACATGCAAAAAAGGAGTTGAAAAAAAAAGTCAAAAAGAAGAAAAATAATCAAAGGAATGAATAAAAAAAAGTGGTGAAAAAGAAAAATATGGGAAATGGAGGATATGATTGGGAAGAAAACAATAAAGTGATGGTGAATGAAATGAAAGTGAAGATGATGAAAATTTGATTATTTTTCTCAGATTTTGATTTTCATACATTTTATTGTAGCCATGAGCCATAGCCTATTGTTACAAGCCTACAAGACCTATTAAACTTGTCACATTTATCCAATATACTAGTGGAGAAAAGTTGTTCAAGTCAAGCATATGGATACCTGAGAAACATGGTTAGCAAGTATGAACTTTAATAATTTGTATGTAAGCATCTCATTGTGTAACATCATCGCTTTGTAGACTTATGTTGAATACCTGTTGAACCAAACAGTTACCAATAAAATCCTTTGGGATCTGGGTAAGTGAATTGAATATTAATGAAGTGTGGTTTGAACTGAACTGAAGATCTCTTGAGTTTATAAGGCTAGTGGGTGTTGTAAATTTATTTGAGCATTTGATTGGGTAAATGAACATTGACATCTCACACACGCACGTGACTCTTGAGTGATTATGAATCTATTGTTAATAATCCATGATTTCAAAAAATGTCACTGACGCCTTCTGATCTAAGGCTTCCTTTTAAATTTCAACAAAGACAGTATTATTATTTTTATTCATGCAAAATAATAAAAACAAGGAAAAATTGTTAATTAACATATATAGAATTAAAATATATGCATGGAATTTGACATACTCAACATACCAATTTTGTTAGTTAAATTACTGCAAAACCAAAATTGATTATGAAGTTGTATAGTAGGCTATTGTTAATAATCTCTGATTTCAAAAAATGTCATTGGCGCTTTCTGATCAAAGGCTTCCTTTTAAATTTCAACAAAGATAGTATTATTTTTTTTATTCATGCAAAATAATAAAAACAAGGAAAATTTGTTAATTAACATATTTAGAATTAAAATATATGTATGGAATTTGATATACTCAACAATTAAATAAAATAATTGTCCGTGCATCGCACGGGTCAAAAACTAGTTACATAAAAATGGATTAGTCGGAGGTCAAGATCAATGGTTGCATATCCATGACTGTTAGTCGTTATCATTACTTGTTGATTAAATTCCTATTTTTACTTTTATTTTGCTCGTGACTAGCAAAGGTTCAAGTTTGGGGGGTTTGATAAGTGCAAGAATTGCACTTAATTTATATGTTAATCCATTTGATCTATGTTGGTTTCGAACAGAATTATGCATGTTATTTGTTGTTTTTGCGTTGTGCAGTAGATAAACAACTATTGGACGGTTTAGAGCAAACATGGGTGCTTTTAAGCGTGAAAATACGATAGACGAGAGCCGCAGCGCTTATTATGCCGAGGAACGAGCACCTAGGCGCTGCCCAATAAGCGCCGCGGCGCCTCAAACACGAAGATCAAGCGCCTAGGTGCTAAGGAACAAGCGTCGCAGCGGCTGCTTACACCCTCGAGGATCGGGCGCCTAGGCACTGCCTAAGCAGCGCCGCGGCGCTAATGGTGGTGAAAAAATAACTAATGGGCTTTCATTTAAGGCCCGAGGGCGGAAATATAAAGAAAGGAGGGTTCAGAATATAAAAAACGGTTCTCGGAGATAAAAACACACAGGAGAGCAGAAGCAAAAATGAGAAGAAGATCTGGAGTTCGAAGATCGATCACAAATACGAAGAACGACGGATCTGGGGACAAAGACGACACTTTGAATTTATCATCTATTATTTAACTTTTATATTTTACTGTGTTGCGATGTCTAAAACTTTAAACATGTGTTGTTTTATTTTGAATTCGTCATGAACTAATTTTCTAGTCTAAAGAATGATGTAGCTTTGTCGATACGATTGATTTGACGCGGTTGTTTATATGATTGAATTCTATTTGGTTTAATTGTGTCTCTTGTTTTTATTCATTGCAATTTAATGGCCATAAATTGTGTGTGTGATTATTCTACAACTCGATAGAGGGATTATGATTATAGATCATTAGAAACACATCGTTTAATGTTTATATCATTCGAAAGGCGTATAACTTTAGCGAAGCTTAATGAGAACATCATTTGCATTTATCAATGAAACTTAGATTTTTATTAGGAATGTTTGAATCAAAGTTTGATTGATACAATTTATTCGTCATTTGGGAAAGGGGGAATAAAAATAATTAAGTGTTATTGACCATTAAATAATTGGAATTCATGAATATAAATTCAATCAGGAATAATTATCGTGGAAACTTAGTGAAATCATTCCTCTAGATATTTTCTCTTGGTGATTTTTCTCAATTCGGTGTTTAGTTTAATTATTTATTTGCAATTAAGTTGTTTTTAAACAAACCAAACTTTTTTTTATTTTTATAAATATAATCGATACTATTTTAATTACAATCACTGATATACGTTTAGATACACACTCCTCGTGGGATCGACACTTGTACTCCAAAATACATTTTACTATAGTTTGACGCCGTGCTCTTGCGAGCAATCAAGAAAATACATTTTACTATAATCGACACTTTGAATCGTTTACCGACTCCAGGAGGGTCATCAGGTGGTGAGATTGGGTACAGTTGCGACGCTTAGAGGAGCCAGTGCATTGTAGTCGGGAATTCACCGCTCACCTACAGGTGTGGATATCCTATGTGATATGATGAAATAATAGTGAATTGAATCTCTGGCCAGAGTATGAGATGTACATTAAAAAAAAGTTCTCAAAATTGTACATGCAATGTCACTATTTATTCTCAAAGATGTGTCACATAGTTATCGAATTATTATGCAACCCTCGATGAACTAATGGTTGCAAATTCGATCGGCATATATGAGATGAAGGGACCGTACTGTACCTTAATCATAATCTACTGGTTCTTGCAGGCACTATCAGTGATGTCTAGAGAATCATGGGACGATGCTACTAAACGCTCTTACCATGATTCGATGGGTTTAATAAGAAATATATTGAATTCTGAAATTCTCATGATCAATATTTGATACATAGAATGAGGCAAATTAGGGTAAGCCCAAGTAAAAGATTATGTCCTGAATCACAAAGAGTTGTGAACTCACGGCTAGCTGTATCCCTGAAATATTGAGGGTCACACAAGCACTGTTTACTTGTTCCCGTTGAGATAATAAATTCAATGAGTTGAATTTATTAGAAATAAGTTTGATATGATCAATCGATAAGCTTATAAATAAAGTTTATAAAAGCTTACATAAATTTTGAGAGCATGACTGCTGAAACAGTCAAAAGGAGTGCATCTGCCTTGTTTGGACATTGGTTATCTCGAAATTAAAGTGTGCATCATAATAACAAATAAGTTGAAATTGTCATGTCGATGATATTTGATCACTGATCGAGATTATGATAAGATTAATGTAATGGGAACATGAATCATGGGCTTGTAAGAGTACAAGTCCATCATGCTAATTTATTAAAGTTCAAATGGGCTTTAATAATCAAATTATATTTTAATTTAGTTAAAATATAGCTCATTAAGTTTTTATAAAATATGGTATTTATTTATGTAATATGAAAATATTCATGATACCATAATTTCAAAAACTTGCACACAAAGTAAAATAATATTAATGTATGATATTATCAAAAATATGTGTGCATTAAAAAGGGATTCGAGATTGGCTAATATATTGCATGCATTTTAGAATCTTCAATTAACTTAATTAATAAGATTAATTAAACAAATTAAGGATTATAAATATAATAATCAGATTTTTGAATCTTGTTTACGTGAAGGTGCATCCAAAAGGCTTTTTGCAACAACTCAATTTTTGTCTCTTCCCCAATTTCGAAAATGCTCCCAAAATCCTTTTCTTTGCCAGAAAAATTCGGCCACTTCAAGTTTGAGAGTTGTGCCGGATTTTAGTGTTATGTCTTCACGCAAAAAAAATATCTTTTATTTTTCTAGTGCAATTTAGAAGATGAATAAATATTTCAGTCGTGGACCGGGTTAGTAGATCGAAGAAAGTTCGTAGGGATATACAACAAGAGCTACGTCCGCTTATACCGGAGTAGTTGGAGCCAAGTGAAAATTGTTCACTAAAGGTACTTTTAACATCATATGTATGTTTATTGAATTTAAACGACACAAGTGTCCAAATATTTTAATTGTCAAAATAAAATTTTAAAACTTCCGTCGTCTTTTAGGCACGAGAGAACCGATGTTCCAACACTTCACTATTTTAGTAGAGAAAGTATAAAATTTTAGCAAATACCAATCGTTTTTCTTTCGTCACAAGCATAGGATATCATAAGGGTCTATTCATTCACTTGTTTTCGAGGGAGGTGGTGAAATTGGGGGTCAAGGGAATGTGATATTAGAGATTATACCTGTCCAAATAATCAGATTAGCGATACGCCATAACAAAAGTTGACAGCTATGTTAATTTTTAAAGAAAGGTTGATAGCTATAAATTATTCAACAAACATGGACATAAAAAAAGAGAGGAAAATCAATTCAGTTGAGTCAAGTACATGGTTGGCAATCGTGGTCGTGGAGACTGTCACGGAGGTCACCGTTCCAGTTATCATGATATTTCACGGAACAGTCACGGCGCGAATATTTTTTAAAAATTAATATAAATTGAAAATTTTAAAAAATATATTTTAAAATATGTAAATCAAAATAAATATCAATTAAATAGATTATTTGATAAAAACAAGATAGTAAATATATTTTTTTAAATTTTATTCACACCTTATTGAATCACAAATCATATCTTTGTTATATATCAAAATTTTCACAACCTTTTCAAAATTAAAATATACTATTAAGAAAGTTTTGGGTTATAATCAATTAAAATTTTGAAAAAAAATTAATTGGAAGAAAGAAGATATTGTACCTTATAAAATTTTGTGCATTTCAACGCAAATATTAACTTTATAATCTCCAAAATTCTAGAAAACATCAGGCAAGGATTTAGAATGCTTATATCGACTTATACAAAATTAAAAAATTCAAAGAAAACACCAAAACCCCAAATATTAATCAAATTTCAACAAATTCGAAATTAAAAATACAAAATATAAATAAATATAATGTATTATTTCAAAAGAAAACACAATATATTCATACTTTATAATTTTGAATACGGCATAATTTCAGCTACAAAATTGAGTATGGATATATGTGTGATATACAAATCAAGAAAATGGTAAATTTAAGCATTGCACGCTGCTTTCAAATCAAATAATAAACTACTTTACAGCAATGCAATGTACATTATTTGAAAATATATCTTGCAAATGTATGTTCACTAGGAGACATTATTTTAAAAGATATTTTGTGTCTAGATCAACCAACTCGACCCAGAAGAGTGGGTCGAGCTCTTCAACTCGACCGAAGAGTTTGGGTCGAGCTCGACCCATTCTTCAGACCTGGGTCGACCTAGTTGTGAAGAGCTCGACCCTGTGAAGAGCTCTTGGGTTAAAAAAATAGAGCTCTTGGGTTGAGCTCGACCCAAAAAAACCCCGAGGTGGGTTGAGCTCGGGGTCGAGGACTCGACTATCGTTCTTTTTTTTTCTTTTAACGTTCTGTTCCGTGTCGTTTTGTCGATTTGTATCGTTCCACCGATAAACTGCGTTTTCTATCTACGTAACGACGATCCAAAGCATTAATGTTCACACCCCGGAACTTCGTCAAGGTAGGCTTCGTTCCTGTTCTGGAACGGCCGGATACCGTTTCTGCAAACCATGGTCAAATAAGAATAAGAAACATGCTAAGAACACTACTGACAGGAAGCATGGAGATTCATGTTGGCACAAGAGCACAGTGTCCAGAGCCTCTGGGAAGAGCATGTAATTGATTTTCCATCGCCAGTTGATCTTTTGGTTCCAGAGAAACTTCTAGATCAAACCACGTCCATTTTTCATCATTGTTCTTGCATTTTTCAGTAAAAACTTCAGAAAATAAATTTCGTTACTGGTCCCGTAAAAATTCTGGTAGTAGACAGTCTTTAGATTAGACAAGATGCGACTATGTCAGCTTCAGCTTGCAATCATCTTTATAGCAGCCAAGTCCCTAAAAGGAAAAATAAAAATTGAAAGCAGTTAACTTAATGATTATGGCCTAAAAAACTACCTCGCAGAAATGAAGAGAATGTAACTTAGGAAAGTGTTACAAAAATTCCATCAATAGTTCGATGCAATGTCCACCAAATTCTCCCCTCAACTCCAGAATTGTCAAGTTTTCAAATATTGGTAGAAGATCTAGCACATCCTCTGCAAGAAAAAGAGACTTCACCAGGCAATAGCATAGTGGTCAGTATCATGGGAAAGTAGTATTCGTCGGGGGTGATACATAATCATCATCTTTGATGAATCAATTACCTCAAGGGTGCCACTGGATATTATCAAGCTACTAACATTTTTAGTCCTCTGAACATTTTAAATGTGCGAGAAGTGATTTCCTGCTGCCTTTGACATAGAATGGGGACATTAATTAAAGCAAGGACTGATGAGGAAACATCAAAGATGTGAATCTCATTTGACAAATAACACTGTACTCGAAGAATACAAGATTTTCTGCAACAATTTGATCTCACAACCACGAAGATCATCAATAGAACAAAACGGAAAATCGTCAATTATCAGACTCTTCAAAGAAAGAATAGCAATCGATATACACTTCATATTGATCCTTCAAAGAAGGAATATCAATCAATATACACTTCACATTGATCCATTTGCAATCTAATATAGCCAACTCTTCTAGAAAGGACAGCTAGAGAATAGTTTTTGCATCAAGAGATCGTTTGGGAATGTGACAAGACAGATGTGTAATCTTCTTTGTTAGAGTAGTGCCCTGACAAGCCAACTTGTGGCTCGAAATTTATTGACTTTAATGTAAAACAATCTTTATTTTAATAATATTTTACAATTTTATTCGATTATGACATTATACTTTATATGTATACTCATGCAAGCTGCATAAATAAAGTCCTTAAATATACAATAGGTACCATGAGGTCTGCATCGCAATGTGAGATCATAAAACTCATTAGGAAATGTACCGTATATTCTAAACTCATTAGGAAGTATACCATATATCCTATGTGATCTGATGAGTTAATAGTGCAAGGAATCTCTGGCTAGAACAAGAAATGTGCTTCAGGGAAAGGTGTTTTCCTAGTTGCACATACCATGCCACTATTAGTACTCAAAGAAAATCGCATCGTTATCGAATTCATATTCAGCTCTCGGTATACCAATGGTGGTAGATTCGATCGGGATTATGTGCTGAAGGGACCGTACTGTACGCTAACCATGACTAAAGGTTCTTGCAGGCACTATCAGTGATACCTAGGAGATCATGCTACTAGACGCTCTTACCATGATCTGATGGGTGGAATCATAAATGAGTTCTGACATTCTTGATCAAGGAGTTGATGAAAAGTATGGGGTTAACTAGGGTAAACCCGAATAAGAATAATTGTTATTCTGAATCACGTGGAGAAGTGAACCCACGGCTAGTTGTATCCCTGAACCATTGAGGGTCACACAAGTATCGGATTCTGTGTTCCCGTTGATATAGTCAAATTTCAAAAGCGTTGAAATTTTGCGACTATAGTTTGATGGAGATCAAACAAGAAGCCTATAAAGGAGTTTATGAGCTGATTCCATAGGATGGAAGAAATGAAAGTCAGAATGATTGCTAAATAAGGAAGGAGAGTGGAACGGCTTGTTTTAGTAAAAGAGTTTACAAAACTGGCAGTTGTCAAATATGGCAACTGCCATATATGGGAAGTTCCAAATGAAAATTTTGATCTTCGAAATTTTCGATTTTCAATATATGAACGAGATTTGTATCATTGGTACATCGGATCTCTCGGATCGTCGATCGGAGTTATAATGAGTTTCGAATCTTATTTTTGGTGAATTTGGAATTTACTAATTAAATGATTGTGCTAGTAGTGGTAACTATTAACATGCATAAATTCTCATAAATGATCTAGACGAGTCTAGAATTAAATTGACCAAGATGTTAGTTTATAAATTAAATAATGGTTATTTAATTTAATATACATATACATGTATATATTTTATATGGCGATATAAAATATGTGTATATGATATTATTATATTATGTATTATTAAAGGTTAATAAATACATTATATACATTAATTATATGAGAGTTTAACATAATGAAATTATTAGAGTCCTTGTAGGAAGAGAGACTCCTAATTAGATTAGGAGTCTCACTCTATATATACACCACGAAGACTCATGATTAAAAACTAATTTCATTTCTGCAAACAAAAGAAAAAAAACTCCTTTCTCTCACAAAAACCTCTCGGCCATCTCTAGAAAATTGAAGGGAAAATTTTCGGCCACTTTTGTGTCTTCCATCGTCGCGCCTCTTTGTCTCCGGATTTTGTAAATTCGGATATTGCAGTCTCAACGCACAAATCGCTTGCGATTTCTAGTGTAATCCAAGCGAGGAACAAAGAATTCGATCGTGGAACTAATTAGGCGATCAAAGGAGAAGAGCCGTTCGTAGGGATTTACAAGAAGGACTATCTCCACGTAAAAACCGGAATAGTTTGGAGTTCAAGCATTAAGAATGCAAAGGTATAATTTCAAACACCCTATGTATGGTTTTTGAACACACGACATCCAAAAACAAAATTTTAAAACTTTCGCTTGCGTCTTGAGTGTGAGAACACGATCAATCAACACTTCTAAGGTGGGGAAAAGAAATACAAGTCTGTAGTTGAAGTGTACAATTCATTTCTAATCTCGCAGTAGTGAAGGATACATTATCAAAAACACCCCACGAAAGTGTAAAGGACTTCTGGACGAAAAGGCAAAGATCGAGATCATGAACATTGTGTCTGAGAGCAGCCAAAATCCTTTCATTGACATGATATTCACTAAAGCAAACACGACAGGAAAGACGTAATCTTTTCATATCAGAATTTTTTCTTACCAGAGAAACCCTCTCAACAAAATTCATGAAACAAGTGACATCAAGTGGGTACCGAAATCTATTTGACTAGAATACAACAACAAATCATCAAAGCCTAAATAAGTAACTTCTGTCCATAAATACTTCCATTGTTTAGACAAAATAGATGTCGCCACAACCTATTTGGTGGCAAGATATGACAGAATGTTATGCAGAATGTAATCTGGTAAATGGCTAATTTTGCATTCCCCACCATCAATATTCTGCTACTCAGAAGAATTTTACAACTAAAAACTGCCCATCAATTGGCACTCCCTGATACCCCCATAAGAGCCCGGGTCATGGATGATCCGGGATATTACATGGATAGCCCAAATCAGGGTAAATTTGCAGGAGGTGTTTTTCAGAAGCCGGGCAGGTGAATGCCTAGTGTCACGCCCCGAAACTGAGTCGTCGGTTACATCCATGAAAACAATAAGCCTCGTTGCAAAAGCCAAACACCAGTTTTTTTCATAAATAAATATTGTCTTTACAATGACAACAGAATGAAAATTACATCAGTACTGCAGAAGTGAAATACAAAAGAAGTACAAACTCTTGATTCTAGATCTTTTGATGCGATCAATAGTCCCAGAATGTTTCCTGCTCTTCATCATTCAATTGTTCCTCAGTCTTATCTGGGAGAGATGTAAGGGTGAGTGCTTTGGGAAACACTTAGGAAGTGGGGTCGATCGATTACCACAAATAAGTACAATGATAATTTAAAACAGATTTTCAAAACTTATTATGTCGACCTATCATATTAGAACATTTACCAAATCAGAGTCGAAATGTAGAATAGAAATTATCAAAAAAATTCAGAACATAACAAATCATAACAAACGAAACACTGTTATTGATCTCGTCATCCATGGTCAAATTGTCCCTCATATGTTAGTCTTCGAAGGGGTGAGGCCAGAACACAGTTTTATACCCATTGATGGGGACCAGACAGAACAAAGTTTTATACCCACTGATGGGGGCCAGAAACAGTTTTATACTCACTGATGGGGGCCAGAAAGAATTTACAATCATTATTCCATATCCAACTCGAATCATAATAGTGAACCACAAAATCAGACTTATCAAACAATACTTGTCAGAATTGTGAAAGGACTCAGCAGAATAAAAAAACATCGAATATAGAAGAAATATATCGTACATAGATCGAGATTTTTATCAAAATGAATAGCATTTTTCGAAAATGGGTTGACACGCATACAAGCATGTCATGATATACTTATACAAATTTTAAATTACAAATGAATACATAGCAAAAGCCCACTTAATCTTGGTTCGAAAGGTAGGGCTCGAATTTGATTGCTTCTTGAACGTTGCTTCAGCCGAAACTTGGGCAGCACTTCGCCTATTTTCTTAAGCAGAATATGGACTAATTTCAGCAGCACTTTGACAGGTTTTGTCTAGGCTTGAAATGACCGCACAAAGCCTTCTTTTCCTTCCTTGCCTTGGCCAAACTTTGAAGAGAATTGAGGGGAGATTTGAGTGTGTTGTTTGCTACAACACATGGGGTATTTATAGGTCAAAAATGACTCTTCTCCTACCCCATTCATTCAGCCAAACTACCCCTTGAAATGCCCCAAAGTTGATGGTCCAAATAGCCTCCAAATTGTCAAAGTTTATCCAAAAACCAAAGGTCACTTTGTTGCACTCAATAGTCACTTCTTACATATTGATTATGTCCAACTTTTAGCTCCTTTCATGGCTATATTGTTGTCTCTTTTAGGACAAACATCAATTAGCTCCTTTGAGCTGGTGGTTTAAGCTCATGAGCTAGGGGTTTTCTCCCAAGAATGAATGAGCTTCCTTGAGCTGAGGGTTTTAGCTTGTGAGCTAAAAGTTTCTTCAATGAGCTTCCTTGAGCTGAGGGTTTCATAAATTAGCGACGCCCCTTCAATTTTTGTCGTTTTACATTGCTTTGATTTCTTTTTGAGCTACTTTCCGAGCTCTTTGAGGTGATTTGCTTCAAAAATCGGGGTCCTCACATCCCACCCTCCTTATTAGAAGTTTTGTCTTTGAAACTTGAGCTTGCTTATTCTTCAAAAAGGTAGGGATACAAGGTGCGCATCTTCTCTTCTAGCTCTTATGTTGATTCTCTTTCAGTATGGTTTGACCATTGTACTTTTACATATTGAATGGTCCGATGTAGTAACACTTGTTCTTTAGTGTCCAATATATAGATAGCGACTTTTTTGTATCTCAATTCTTCATTCAGGTTGTCGTCAAGTATTAGAGGTGCGACCTCAAGGATATGACTCGAGTCGGGAATGTATCTTCTCAGCTACGAAACGTGGAAAACGTTGTGGATTCTTGACATGTCCGGCGGCATGGCGAGTCGATAAGCCAAGGTTCCAACTGTTTCAAGAATCTCGAAGGGCCCGACATATCTTGGGTTCTTTTTCCCGATTGGCTTAAGCAGACCACTTCCTTAGGCGAAACCTTGACATAAGCCTTTTCTCTGACTTCAAACTCCAACGGTCTTCTTTTCAAGTCAGCCCAGCTCTTTTGTCGAACTTGTGCCGCTTTGAGTTTCTCTCTGGTATTGACTACCTTTTCAACCGTGACATCTACCAGTTCCGGTCCGGTGACAGCTTTCTCCCCGATTTCGTCCCAATACAGCGGTGGTCTACCTTTTCCACCATAGAGCTCTTCATAGAGGCCATTTCTATGCTACTGTGATAGTTGTTATTGTAAGAGAACTCTATTAGGGGTGGGTAGATGCTCACTCCAATTTCCTTTGAAATCTAGAGCACACGCCCTTAACATATCCTCCAAGGTTTGGATCGTCCTTTCAGTTTGGTCGTCTATTTTTTGAGTGATAGGCCGTGCTGAGGGTGATTTTGGTTTCGATGGAATCTCGCAAAATTTTCCTAGAATCGGGACACAAATCTTGGATCCCTATCAGATAGTATACTTGTTGGAACTCCATGTAATCTTACTATGTTGTCCATGTACAGGGTGGCTAGTTTACCTAGGTTGTAGTTCATTAGCACCGGTAAAAAGTGTGCCGATTTGGTTAGTCTTTCGATAATAACTCAGATCACATCATGGTTTTGTCTTGACTTTGGTAATCCTACCACAAAGTCCATGGAAATATTCTCCCACTTCCATGTTGGGATTTCTAGTGGTTGTAGGAGTCCTCCCGGTCGCTGATGTTTCGGCTTTGACCTGTTGACAGATCTGGCATTTAGCGACAAAATCAGCTACATCCTTCTTCATTTCATTCCACCAGTAATTCTTTTTCAAGTCTTGGTGCATTTTGGTACTTCCAGGATGAATTGAGAATTTTGATTTGTGTGCCTCAAATATTACTTCTCGTCGAATCTCATCGAGGCCTGGTACACACAAACTTCCTTTCATCCATATGACACATTTCTCATCAGCTTGAAATTCATGGGCTTTTCCTTCTTTAATTTGCTTCTTAATTTTCGCTATGTAAGGATCGTGATTTTGTTTCAACTTGATGGTTTTTTGAAGGCATGGTTGAGCTGAAAGAGCCGATAAATTTACTCTTTCTATGTTTCTTCGGCTAAAGGCATCTGCTACCTTGTTGGTTTTACCCGGATGGTAGTTGATTGTTAAGTCGTAACTGTGAGGGCCCGTATTTCGTATTCATAATTTTGCGGAATTACTAAAAATTTTCTCTTTAAATAAATAAACTTGCAACGTATAAAAACTTTCATAAAATAACCCAACGGTTTAACATAAACATAGCAGCGAAAACTGAATAATGTTTTAAACAATAACTTAAAATATATAAAAGTTATAACAAGAGTTTGAACATAAAACTGAATAACTAAACGTAAGGTCCTCGGGTTCGTACTACCGCCGATCCGATCTAACTCACTGGTCCCCGCCCTCAGCCTCTGCATCGTCAGTACCTACATCAATCAAGTCTAGTGAGTCTAAAGACCCAGCATGCATATATCATGAATAACAAGTAAATATATCATAAAATCGCCTGCAACGTAAAAATATCGTATCGTAAAGCGTAACGTGAAAATAGTATCGTGAGAAATTATAAATACGTGCATATCTGAAAATCATACGTAAAAGCCTTGCTCGATAGAGCTCTGTCATAACATATCATATCGTAATTTTTCTGTAGGGATAATGTTCTACGCAAGTGGCCCATAACATAACATGCACGTCTGATCAGACTAAACCACAATATACTGGGCGGTAGAGATCATCACAGCCCTTGGTCTGGATATCCGTACCCATACATAATCGTAAACCGGTCGTAAGTCACCGGGTGAAGCAATCCCATAAGCGTAAGGTGGTCACAAGACATATCGCATATATCTCAAAAATAAACATTTTCTATTTTTATGCACTGTAATATAATTATTATCCTGTTTTAATTTACCAATTGAGTTGGATCGTTCCCAGGCTCGCTGCGACCTAATTCTAACATGAGACACATGCAAATAATCTAAACTTGACCAACACTTCATATTCAAACTAAAAACGAGACAATTACGCCCAACAAACTTAGTATTTAACAATGACTCCGTACCAACCCGAACCAACATCGAACCATCATTTAGTCATGATTAAAATACACCTAAAATACTGGAAAATATATACCAAGGGCTGTAATACACGAAAATTGTGCATGGAGGCCAAAATCATGAAACGCTCTTTCGAGAGTCACTTTGGCACATTGCACCGTAAGTTCTCGTACGACCTCTAAACTTAACCAAATCATGAACGGCCAAAAACATGACCTTCCTAACTCAATAAGGTACTGTCGAGTCCAAGTCCATAGGCTAAAAGCCAACCAAGAACTCGTACATGACCTCTGAACCGAAGCCCAAGCTGCTGTAAAATTCCAGTGGCAGCAGTTTTGCTTGTGTTGCTTCGTTTACAAGGCTAATGGCCATTGGGGCTTGAACCACCAACCATAGCATCTTACCAACATCCTAAGGTGTGGCTTGAACCATGGCTAAGGGCCCTAGGCCAACCACAATCATAGCAACCACCCAAAACAATCCAAAGCTTCACCCGAGAACACATATGTTGTACCGTGGGGAGTGTTGCTTGTTCTTGCTGTCATGTATCATTCTAGTGGCCATATGATCGACCATGGCATGATCTAAACATCATGAGGTATTGTGTGAACCATGACTAAGGGCTAGAAGCCAACCAAGATCCACCCAAACACCTAGGAATATACAAATCTCAAACCGAGAACACACCTCACACGCGTGGGGTGTCTTGCTTGTTTTGCTGTCAAATGAAGGATCCAATGGTTATGAGGTTAACCATGGTCCATGCTAGACATGCTAAGGTGTTGTATGAGTCATGGCTAAGGGCTAGAAGCCAACCACAACCCACTTGACACCATAAATTCGAAACTCAACACACACAACCAAAACCAGAAAAATGAATACCGATGGGGCGCTGTTCTTGTTTTATTTTTAAAACCGATGGGACCATGAACCAAGCCATGAAAGGTCATCTTTGTCACGTCCTAGACATGCTAAGGAAGTGTTCAAACCATGGTTATAGGCCCTAGGCCAACCAAGAACCAAACCCTTGCCTTAGACAAACAAGAATCAGAAATTGAGACTCGAAATGGCAGCTATGGGAAGTTGCTGTCAAATCTCTTCCTCCAGTGTGTAGGGGCTGGAACCAATGGACTAACATGACCCTAACATGCCCTAGTACATGTCTAGATGCAGCCTTGAGTGCCTAGAACCGAGCCAACCCCTGAAATCACAAAACCAACAACAACCGTGAAGCATGAAGGTGGCCGAGAAAACATTCTGCACAGATTTTTTTCTAATGTTCTTGACATGATTTCGGTTTTGTCATGGATCAAGCACATGTAATGGTTTAAAAATAGATATATAACTTGATTGAAGAGCAAAGAAATAATATAAACATGCCTTAAGTTGTTTTTACAATAAACAACAAAATACGTCGGATCGGGAGACACGGCAACGAAAATGAAGACACATTGCTATTGTTGTTGTCTTGGCCAAGAATGGGAGCTTCTAATTCTCTAATATTTCGTTCTAGGGGAAGTGAAGAAGATGGTGAAGGCTTGTGGTCAAATATGGTGTGCATGGGGGAGTAAATGATGCCAAGTTGGGGGGAAAAACATGCATGTTGATTGGTTGGCCTTTGTTTTCTTGTTGTTGAGAGTTAAATGGTATTCATTGGAATTGTGTGGAGTGGAGATGACCGAGACTTGTCTTCTCAATTAGTGTAAGATTTTATTTAAGTTTTGCTAAGTAGAATCCTATGTTAGATAAGCTTGATTAAAAGTTAATTAAGCACAATCTAAATGAATTAAGAAGCCTATAATTAAATTGGTGATTAATTAATTAAAGTAGACTTAAATCCACTTGATTTCAAAAAAATAAATTATTTCTTAGCTCAGAATAAATTTAGGAATATTTTTGGATCATAAAATTCATCTCCGATTTTCTATCTCCGGTCCGGTCTCGCTTAAATATCTAAAAAGCTAAAATTTGAAATACGCGATTTAAAATCCTTAAAAATAACGTAAATGATTTAAATGCAATTAAATCAATCATTTCTTAAAAAAATAACCATTTAAAATTAAATAATAGAAATTATGCACATATATACGCATATTGGTTTTTCGGGTATTACAGTAATCCTTCAAGAGTTGAATCCACCTTCTTTGCCTCATGTTTAATTCTTTTTGGGTGAATATGTATTTGAGGCTCTGATGATCAGTGAATATCTCGCATTTGAATCCGTAAAGGTAACATCTCCAGATCTTTAGCGCAAATACAATTGCAGCTAACTCGAGATCATGGGTTAGGTAATTTTGCTCATAAGATTTTAATTGCCTTGATGCGTAGGCAATTATCTGACCTTCCTGCATAAGCACACACCCTAATCCTCCTTTGATGCATCACTATATATCGTGCCATCATCGGTGAGTACTAGCACAGGTGTAGAAGCGTGTTTTCTTTTAAGAATCTGAAAACTCTTCTTGCATTCTTCGCTCCAAATGAATCTAGCGGTTTTTCTGTGTAAGTTTAGTGAGAGATATGGCTATTGAAGAAAACCCTTCGACGAATTTCTTATAATAACCAGCTAACCCAAAAATATTCGAATCTCAGTTACGGTCTTTGGTTGAGGCCAGTATACAATTGCCTCCACTTTCTTGGGTCTATTGAAACACCTATCTCAGAGATTATGTGACACAAGAAGGCGACACTTGTTAGCCAAAATTCACATTTCTTAAATTTGGCATATAATTTTTTTTCTCTGAGTGTGTCTGTAGATGAGGCGAAGATGTTCCTCGTGATCTTCCTAACTTTGTGAGTATAGAAGGATGTCGTTTATGAATACGACCACGAAATTGTCGAGGTATGGTTTGAAGACTCTATTCATGAGGTCAAGGAATGCTGTTGGAATATTGGTCAGTGCAAACGACATTATCGTATACTCGTAATGTCCGTACGTTGTCCTGAAGGCTGTTTTATGAATATCTTCCGCTTTGACCTTCAGTTGATGGTATCCTGACCTCAGATTGAGTTTTGAAAAGATCTTGGCTCCTTTCAATTGGTCGAAAAGGTCATCTATCCTCGGGAGTGGGTATTTATTCTTAATCGTGATCTTGTTCAGCTCTCTATAGTCGATACATAACCTCATGCTCCCGTCTTTCTTTTTCACAAATAGTACAGGGGCTCCCCATGGAGATGCACTGGGCTGAATTTGGTTTTTATCCAAAAACTCTTGGAGTTGATCCTTGAGTTGCTTTAACTATGCTAGGGCCATTTTGTATGGTGCTTTTGGGATCGGTGCAACGCCAGGAATCAAGTTGATCTCAAACTCCACTTCAAGATCAGGAATCGTTCCAGGCAATTCTTCAGGAAAGACGTCCAGAAATTCCTGAATAACTGGAATATCCTCTATTTTCAGAGTAATTTCGTTATTTACCTTGCTGATCGTTGCTAGCTAAATTTCTTCACCACCTTTCATGGCTTTCCAAGTTTATGATGCCGATAGAAGAGATTTTTTCTCTTTAGATCTACCATGGTATATGATCTCCTCATTGTTTGGAGTATGCAGCTTGACACTCTTCTTCTGACAATCCACCAAGACATGATTCTTTGCCAACCAATCCATTCCCATAGTACAGTGAATAAAATCGGCACTGAATATGTGCATATCAATACTGATTTTATTCTATCTTAAAATTATCATGATTACTATCTCAAAACTTAAAACCGATATAAAATCTTAGAACATAACTCCTTATAAGCCTATTGACTCAAGTCCCAATAATTATAACATAGTTAAAATTTCTTTCGACCTTGTACGGGAGAAACCAATTCCTCAAACAACTCTTCTTTACTAAATATTTCTTTAATCAAGACTATGAGCTTAGCATGCTTTAACACAAACAAGTTTCGTTGGATGTCTTTCTCCTCAAATCTTCCATTTTTTTGTACTATAAAAAGAGTCAGAACTTATTATGTTTGCTACACTTCCTCGATGCCCATCAATATATTACTTTATTTTTATAAGAAAATGACCTAAATAATATAAATTTCTTAATGGATATTATTTCTTACCTTCATAAGATATTACAAAATCCTATATATTTAAATTTAGCACTTAGCATCCCAAATTTAATGTACATATCGTTAATTATTGAAACAAAGATCAATTTCTACATCTGAATATTAAAGCTTATATTATTCTTATCTCATATTTTCATAAATATGTTATTATCCACGAGTCAAATATTTCATATTAAGTCAGAAGCTTATCTTTCATAGGTAAATTCCAAAAATGTAAGTCAACTTATATCAGATAGGTGTATTCCCAAAAATATAAGTCAACTTCTATCTGATAGGTACATTCCCAATATAATCCAACTTATCTACACTTCTTTCTTTTCGTATCATATAACCATAATACCAGTCTAGCCTACCTTATCATCTTTCCATCATCGTTCTCTTTTTCCACTATATAAATAGGTACTTCTTCTTCTTCTTTCACGTTTTCCACGACAATGTGAATATAGTTAATTTGTTCTTGCAGTCTATCCATAGCGCCATGATTCTTGCCGATATAATTTTCTTGCTTGCTAGCAAGGTATTCATGTTGATGACGAGAGCAGTTAGCAAATTCCTTCTCAGTTTCAATCCTTACTATCAACTTTTAGTTAGATGAAACTAGTCGTTCCACGTGAGATGGGTTACATAGGGTTCGGGCGAGCTGACTCTCTGCTCGATCAAGATGATGGGTGAGACATTGTACATCAGTTTGAAAGAGGTTCCTAATCTCCCAGTTCTTGTTTCTCTTGTTTTCCTCTAGCGAATTGAGCCTTTAGGGTTTCAATATCTCATATTTGGTTTTCAATGTCAAGTTGACACATGCGAAGGGCGGATTGAGCACGAGTACGAGGGGTGGCCATTTCCAATACATATAGAATGAAAAAGGGGATGAAAGTTTCATTATCAGATAAGCATGGTATTTGGATCAAACAAAATGGGATTTTCCAAAATTGGAAGGAAGGGGTAATTTCACACAGATTGAAAGCAGTTGACAAGATTGAGTTTCGAAAATATATGCAAAAGTATAAGCCATCAAATTATGGTGACAGCATAAATTTGAAGATTTAAACAAACGGAGATGATTGTGATATATCAGAATGATTTGGATAGGAAGGCATGGGCGTTTGCCAAAATTTGACTTCGCCAAATTTTTCTATCAAAAGCCTTAAATTTCTATCAAACGCCTTAAACGGCTCTGATAACACTTAAATGTCACGCCTTGAAACCGAGTCGTCGGTGAAATCCATGAAAACAATAAGCCTCTTAACAAATAGCCAAACACCAGTATTTTTCATAAATAAATATTGTCTTTACAATGACAACAGAATGAAAATTACATCGGTATTGTGGAAGCGAAATACAAAAGAAGTACAAAGTCTTGATCCTAGATCTTTTGATGCGATCACCAGCCCCAGAATGTTTCTCCTCTTCATCATTCAGTTGTTCCTCAGTCTTATCTGGGAGAGATGTAAGGGTGAGTGATTTGGGAAACATTCAGCTAGTGGGACGATCGATTACCACAAATACATATAATGATAATTTAAAACAGATTTTCAAAAATTATTATGTCGACCTATCATATCAGAACATTTACCAAATCAGAGTCGAAATGTAGAATAGATATTATCAAAACAATTCAGAACAGAATAAATCAAAACAAACGGAACACTGTTATTCATCTCATCATCCATGGTCAAATTGTCCCCCATATGTTAGTCTTCTAAGGGGTGAGGCCAGAACACAGTTTTATACCAAATGATGGGGCCAGACAGAAGAAAATTTTATACCCACTGATGGGGGCCAAAACACAATTTTATATCCACTGATGGGGGCAAAACAGAATTTAAAATCATCGTTCCATATCCAACTCAAATCATAACAGTGAACCACAGAATCAGACTTATCAAACAATACTCGTCAGAATTGTGAAAGGACTCAGCAGAATCAAAAAACATCGAACATAGAAGAAACATATCGTACATCGATCGATATTTTTATCAAAATAATTAACATTTTTTGAAAATGGGTTGACACACATACAAGCATGTCATGATATATTTATAGAAATTTTAAACTGCAAAGGAATACATAGCAAAAGCCCACTTAATCTTAGTTCGAAAGATAGGGCTCAAATTTGATTGCTTCTTGAACGTTGCTTCAGCTGAAACTTGGGCAGCACTTCGCCTATTTTCTTAAGAAGAATATGGAGTAATTTCAGCAGCACTTTGACAGGTTTTGTCGAGGCTTGAAATGACCGCACAGAGCCTTCTTTTCCTTCCTTGCCTTGGCCGAACATTGAAGAGAATTGATGGGAGATTTGAGTGTGTTGTTTGCTACAATACATGAGATATTTATAGGTGAAAAATGACTCTTCTACTACCCCATTCATTCAGCCGAAATAACCTTTGAAATGCCCCAAAGTTGATGGTCCAAGTAGCCTCCAAATGGTCAAAGTTTATCCAAAAACCAAATGTCACTTTGTTGCACTCAATGGTCACTTATTACACAATGATTATGTCCAAATTTTAGCTCATTTCATGGATATATTGTTGTATCTTTTAGGACAAACATCAATTAGCTTCATTGAACTGAGGGTTTTATCTTCTGAGCTGAGGGTTTAGCTTGTGAGCTAAAAGTTTCTTCAATGAGCTTCCTTGAGCTGAGGGTTTCATCAATGAGCGACGTCCTTTCAATTCCTATTGTTTTTCATTGTTTCGATTTCTTTTTGAGCTACTTTCCGAGCTCTTTGAGGTGATTTGCTTCGAAAATCCGGGTCCTCACATCTGGGACATCTTCTCCCCGGGTTATAAAAGCCCAGGCTCTCATACAAGCTCCCAGATGATTTCTACCCGGGTTACCTCGAAAATAGCTCTTCACTCTAGTGCAACAGTATGGGCTACCTTATGCTTGACAATCATTACGGACATATCCACAGGGGTTGGCGTGTCAGAACAAGTTTTCAGAAGCAGGGTATGGGCAGCTATATTACCCTAAGTAGTAAGTGGGCACATAAAACAAGGTAATCATGGGATTTTCTCCTATAAATAGTAGTTATGTATTTCATTCAAAGGATTCCGGACTTTTGAGCATTCACGTATATTCACTCACATATACAGCTTTTCTTCTTCATCCCTCACCTGCTGACTTAAGCAACAGAGTGGCCACGCCAGACACATCTCCGACGCCCATTCACGAGTACATTTTCTTGTTCGTAGGTTACATCTGAAGCCACAATCCTCAAGATATATCTCATTGGTCATCTTCCAAAACAAAACTTTCATCAGATCTGGTGGATTGCCCTAACCCAGCTCACCCAATTCACACGGATCACATCATTGACGTCATCTGTGGGAAATTGAGCTTAAGACAAAGATATGGCTCATACCCAAAGGACTAATAAAGATACTTCTCGGGCTCCTGGAGATAATCCACTTATCTCTGGTCAAGGTGGTCCTCCACTCACAGGACCTCCACCTATTATTACTTTGTCACCTGAGGAGTTTTCTAGGATTATATCCGACGCCGTGGAGAAGGTCGTAGCAAGAAAGGCCCCTTCTCATCATGCTATTCCGCCCGAAGAGGAGCAGGAGCGAGATTAGGAGGCGAGAGAGGAGGAGGTAAGAATGGAAGAGAGGGAGTCTAGTGCTGGTTTTAAATCTCCTACTTTGGCCGAGGAGTTGGAAGAATTGAGGCCGAATATGAGGATTTTGGAGGGGCAAATGGAGAGCTAGAATAATGATCAGGTAATCATTAAAGGATGCCCTTTTATTGATGCCATTGTCCGGGAACCTCTGCCTGGGCATTTTAAATCTGCAAAAATCAAGGATTATGATGGCAATGCTGAACCTGAGAAACATTTGGCTCGGTTTGAGAATATGACCATGCTGCATTGCTATGGGGATCGAATCAAGTGCAAGGTGTTCTTAACCACTCTAGTGGACCGGCCCAGAGGTGGTTTGAAAGATTGTCCCCTCAGAGCATAAAATCTTTTGAAAATTTTTCAAAGATGTTTTTACACCACTTCAGCAGCAGTAAGAAGTATAAAATGACTGCCTTCAGTCTTTTTGAAGTAAAACAGAGCCCATAATAAAGTTTGAGGGCTTACATCCGAAGGTTCAATCGAGTTGCTTTGGATGTTCCCTCCAGTACTCCCGAGACCCAAACTACTGCATTCACTGAAGGGCTACGAGGGAGAATTTTTTCAATCATTGACCAAGAAGACGCCTGGGACTTTGAAGATCTTTTGGACCGTGCAGAAAAATACATTAATAAGGAGGAGGCTCAGAAGCATAAGAGGGAAGCTTTGATATGTCAGTTATTGCTAATTATTATTCAGTTAATCAATTGTCAGGTTAGCCAACTGCTAGATAGTCAACTGATATTAGTTAGTATGAAGAAAAATAAACAGCAATAAATCGAAACAACAATTTAATTGATGATATATTTCACACATTACACGAATTATTTCCCTTTCAATGGCATCTCGCCAAAGGGACATCCAACTAGACAAATCATTACAGGAAATTCTTCTGTAGCCTTCCGAAAGGACAATCTTTTCCAGCACTCTCTGTTCCTTCAAAAGCATCAACTCTATAAAACCTTCATCACTGGCAAGATCAGAAGTATGGATAACATCGAGACGCCTCTTATACTTGACCTCAGTCGCCCTCTGTTTATCAATAGTAACTAATCTATCTCACTGAATGGTCTGGAGATCATATATTTAATTCAGGTGGACATGACATTTTCAAAGACAAAATCCTCTATAGCTTCTTTTAAACTCTCCAAACGGCGAAGCGTTGCTAAAGGAAGAGGGGTGTTGGAACTACTTGCTCTATCCATCTGTGCTTAATTGTTGTTGTTATTATCTAATGACAGTGATCTTATTTATAGACAGACCCGTATTGAAGAAGTAAAAGAAGACGAAGAGACATCAGTTAACAGAATGCACTTGACTTACTCAGACTGAGTTTCTTTTACCCTCTTTTATTTATATGCATTTATTGAGGGGAAATGTTGAATTTAAATGGTTAATTGATAACACAATAGTCAGTTGGTCTTCAACTGAACTGACTCAGTTTTCAACTGATCACTCAATTACTGACCTAGCTGATCTTATCCAATAAGTTAACTGATTATTTGATAAGTATTCCATATTAAGTGATGTGATTGTTAAAATCTTGCATTTAATTAATGTAATTCACAAATAATAATTTGAAACGTGGCCCCACGTGGTTCATTCGACTTATGCTCACATTTTCACCGCACATACATACGATTTTATCTTGGACTGACACGTGTCCAAAAAATTGAACAGTAACAAACATAAGAAATTGAACCCGCTTCATTTCAGTTTCTTTACGTGCATTACAACTCTCAGAGAAAATCAAATACACAGAGCTTTTTCTCGCAGATATTCAAACTATCAGCAATGGCAAATCAAGTCCCTGCATACATTCTCAACGCAATGGCTATTGACTTTGATTCAGTCCTGTCTGTCAAGGACGAAGCTATCAAGGATGTATTTCTCAAGCTTGAAGCAGCTGAACTGAAGAACTTTCTGGGATTATTATCTCAAGAAATATATCCTAAAGAGATTCAGGATCTGTATGCTAATGGCTTCATCTCTGCTGACGGCAAAATCACTTCAACCGTCAACAGTCAACTGCTGATCATTGACGAAGACTCCTTCAGCAATATCTTCCAACTGCCTTCTGCTGGCTTGGTTAACATCTCTGAAGTTAAAACGTTTGATGTAGAGGAGATGCAGACGCTCTTACTGCAGATGGACGGAAAATCAAGGTTTCTGATCCTAAGAAAAATATGAAACCAAAGATTCAGTTACTGACTGACATTGTGGCCAAGGGACTACTCGACAAAGCAGGCTCATTTGTTGCTCTCACCTTGGAAAAATTCCAGGTGATGACTGCTATCATGGCTGGACGAAGACTGAAATGGTCAGCCATCATCTTCTCTATCCTCAAGAACATGCTAGTCCTCCAAACAGTCCAATGGATTTGTTGTAGCAGCTACTTGTTGAAGAACAACAGTTTGGTGGGTGATTCTTCTGAGAAGTCATCCAAATTCAACATTTTCAATGCCAAGAGTGTTCAGCTACAAAAAATCAAGCTGGACATGTCACCTGAGCAGTTCATTGAAGTAAAGAAGGAGATTGGGACGCAGGAAGCTCCCAAATCAGTCAAGAAAGTCAAGAAGATAGCTCAGAAAAAGACAATCAAAAGAAAACTGATTGTCAGTGAGACTGATTCAGAGAGAAATCCATCTCCAAAAATCACGAAGAAGCCAAGAACTCTCAAAACCAAACCAGCAGTTGTTCTAGAAACAATCCCAGCTGAAAGATTGAAACTGACTGGAGCTTAACAGCCTATCATCGCCATACCTTTGGAGGAAATTCCAGTAGAGTCTTCAACTGAATGTCAGTCTCCACCTTCAACTGATCCATCTAAGAAGATTATCACCAAATCTGGTGATAAGCAAAAATCAGCAGGCATCCAAGCTCAATTGATCTCAATCACTGCTCCAACTACTCTACCATTTGCCAGACCAAAAGGAGTAGTCATAAGGGAGAAAGTGGATGCAACTGAATCAGGACTGAAGTATCCCTCATATCCTGACTGAACCGAAAGAAAAGGGCAAGTTGATTGAAGAGCCCCGACCGAAAAACTCAATTCAAACTCATATCGATCAGATATGGAAAGAGGTCAATGAGTTTTCTGAATCAAAGCTCAAGACTTACAATGAATGTGCCAAATTTAGAACAGGAGTTTTTGCAAAGCAATTGCAGAATAAAGCAATTTTGAATAAATTCATTACTTTAGAAACTGTAGTTTTGAAGGCAGTCAAAGCTGCCTCGATTGTTCAAGCACTGGAAATGAAGGCATACTTCTTTGATCTGGTGCATGTCAAGAAACTTTCACAACTGATCGCTCAGCTCCGCAAAATTATGATCCAACCAGTCCAACTGCTTTCGATGACAGAGCTGTTCATAATCAGCTGGACACAGATCTACGCTGACTACAGATGAAGACCAAAAGTTGGGAAATGGATCAAGAGTTGATTATACCAAAAAATGCTCAAAGTCCTTCATCTGAAGAGCCAGCTGAACAATCAGTTCAACACCCTGAGCCATTCCAGTAACAAGTTACTGAATCAACTGAGTCAGCAACTGCTCCTTCCTCAAAAGATGCTCAACCATCATCTTCAGTTCCTCAATCTTCTACTGCAAACCTTCAGCTCTACACTGATGTTGAGTTATCATTGGCAAATATTAACGAAGTCATACAATCAGTCGCTACTGATATCCAGCTGAATATTCTATCTATAGAAGCAGTTGAAGAACTGAGCTTAATTGAACAACCAGCCTCAGAGGCTATTTTGCAAGAAACTGAAGAACCAGTTCAGTCGGCTGCCACGACTGAACAAACAGTTCTAGCTGAAATTGAAGTGTCTCAGTTGCACCAGGAACCAACTGAAGAAGTGCAAACTGAAGTGCCAACTACAGTATCAGTTAATAAACAAATTGACGAGCCTTCGAGCTCTATTGTTGTTCAGTTTCTCACTCATTCCCCAGAACTTCAACATGAAGCAATACCAGAAGATGTTTCAGAAATGATTAATGTTGTGAGTGAATCAACTGATAGAGCCTTGGTAATCTTTAATCAAGAAGACAAGGAGCAGGAACCAGAATCCTCTGAAGCTTTGTCTCCTAAGATACCAACGGGTACTGAATATATGATTGAAGCAATTTAGTCCAACCTTCACAATGTGATCTCATCCATTTCTGACATCAAATCAACTCAACTGCTGCACACCATGAAGATTGATTCAATAAAGGAGAATACTTTTAAGAGTTTACAACATTACTTCATTATTTTTCCAAATAGATAAGTTAAAGAAGGACCGAGTGACGATTCAAGCTCATTTCCAAACTCAAGATGTGTTCACAAAACGTATGGATTTCCTCCAGAACATAGTCGCAAAGAAAATGGATTTGCTGCAAGAACATATAGTGCATGCCTTATCAAATGTAACTTCGGAAGTTTGTGCCTTATCCAGCATGGTTGATCAGTTTGACAAAAAAGGGGAAGTAGAAAAAGAAGAAGACCATCAGAATCCAAGAAAGAGACTTAGTCAACCGACTGATCAAGTACTAGCTTATAAAAGAGCAAAGAAATAAAGAGATCCAGATCAGTTAGAAAACAGTCTTTATATTCTTTTTCAGTTGAAGAGTTTGGCATATTTTGAAGAATTTTTTAGTCAGCAGAAGATTCTTTTATTCTTTCATTCTTTATACGAATCTGTACATTGAAAGAGTTGTCAATAAAAGATTATTTTATCTACAATTATTCAGATTGATCAGTTCGCATTTTCTAAGTTTTGTCAAACACCAAAAAGAGAGAAATCAGTGGACACTTAATTTCGGAAGTTTGACAAACCAAGCGTAAAAAGATTGAACAAACTGATCAAGAAGACTGAAAAGAACTGATCTAAAAATACGCAAACTAATGGTTGTCTAACTGAAGATTAGTGCGCAGATAAGGCAATTGAACTAAGCTAACTGAACTATGTAGTTGACTGGATGATCAGTTGGAACTGATTAGTTTTACTACAATCAGTTGAGAACTATCAGCCAATTCTACCGGCTATGTCAAACTGATAAAACAATTTGACACGTCATCATTTAAGGAATGTAGCTATCAACCGACAACTGTACAAAAGCAGACTGCAACATGTAGTGAGAACGCTGCATTTCAGCAATGCTACATTGTACGGTTGTCAGAAGGATATTGATGTGGCAAACAACGGATAAAAAGATTCAAATGCACTCATTGTTACTGTTGGAAGCAAATCTTATAAATAGCCGAGAAGAGTAGCTGAGATAATATAACAAACTAAACTACCAACTTGTTATTCTGCTGAAATCTTTTCACAAGTTTTCTGTTTATATTCAAAAGATTCAAAATGCTCACACTTAGCATATACATTCATAGCATTCAAGGCTATACATTGAGCTTACAAGCACAAACACACATCGTTGTAATATTCGATCTTATAGAGATCAGTTGTGTTAAGTAGTTTCAGATCAGTTGAGAACTAATAAATTGTATTGAAACTAAGAGTTTCAGTTTGGTATTGTTAAGTCCAAAACTGAAGGGGGTATGTACAAGTCTTGTATTGATCAAAGTCTTTTAGTGAATATCCTATCTTCTAGATAGAATGGGTGACGTAGGAGTGATTGAAATCTCCGAACATCCATAAATCTCGTGTCCCTTAATTTAGGTTTTGTTCTATCTGTCAGTCAGTTTATTTCCGCACTTTCTTTAGTAAACTGATTGACATTAACATATCAAGATTCCCGAGTTCAGTTTATCACTAAACTGACTCATTATTCAAAAAGGATGGTAAAGTTGTCAAGTGTTTATTCAACTCTCCCTCCCTTCTAAACACTCTTTCATTGACCAACCGATCATATCAAAGGATAATATCAAATTGCAAGATGGACTTACTATGGACTATTTGAAGAAGTTATATATCACAACCATGAGAAAGGGACATACCACCATAAGAGAAAGTGACATATCATCATTATGTAATTTATTGTTTATATTTTCTTTTGGAATTCGAAATTTGAAATCCGATCCTATTATCTATATATATTACAAGAAAGACACGGTTGAGTTTACTATCCTCTATCTCTCTTTTATAAAATCTTCCTGTCTACATAATAAAGCACTCAAATTCTGGTGTACAAATTTTTAAGTATTTATTTTTATTTCGGTTTTAATTTTAAATATTTAGATTTTCAATTTTATTTCTAACCTAGATATATGTTAAATCATTTGTATTAGATCATAACCTTACTAAAGTATGGTGTAATTCTATTCAACTATGAGATTCAAAATGATTTATTATTGGTTAAAACAAGTAGATTCAAGTTTAACCAGGAATTTATAAAGTCATGTTGTAGCCCTTTGTCTGCATTGCTAGGAGAATGCGTTTAAAGGTTTTTATGGTTGATTTTTTTATGAACTTATATTTTCTGAAGTGATCCTAGGTAAAATCCTTGATTTTTTTGTAAAATATCCATGCATAATAAATTTGAATGAATATTCTGAGTTTGAAATGATATGTAATAATTATTCTTATAATTATATTCATAACAATTATTCTTATATTAATCAAAATATAAAATCATATATATTATATATATGGTAAAAATATTAAAGTTATTTATTTTTCACAATGTTATGTTTTTTATATATAATTATCATAACAAAAGGATGTTAAAATATCGAACACATTAACAACTTTAAGTTTCATCATTTTATTTGATTCAAATACTTTAACAACTTTTTTTTAAAATAAGATCATACAACTTATAAAACTTAAAAACTTATAAGTTATTTTTGTCAAATACTCTCTAAATAGTATTTGTCCTATTCATTAATTTACGCTGCTAACAGTCGAGACATGATATATTGTAACAACCCCATTTATAATAATATAATTATTATTAGTAATAAATTTAAATTATATAATGATAATAATAATAATAGTAATAATAATACCAATATCTATATATATATATATATATATATATATATATATATAGATATATTTGCTTCTACTAGTGGATATAAATGAAAGGTGTGTGTCAATTACCTTAGACGTTTGGCATCCTTTCCTCATTAGGTGTCAATTACCTTAGACACTTGACATTCTCTTCTCAATTAAATTTGCCTATAAATCCCCTCATACAATCAGCAAAATAATAAAATTCGTGTAGAAAAAATAGTAGAATGAAGAGAAAAAATTGAGAGAAAATGTCAAGAAATCAGATAAATTCTTGAAAATTAGTAATCTATGTTCAAAAATTCTAGAAAAATTACCTAAATTTCCTATCATATTCAAAAACAAGTTGGTGCAGGATGTGTAGCAAAAAGATTCACGAATTACTTTAAAAAAATCAAAAACCGTGAGAATCTATAAAAGTATATTTCCAGAAATAACATTTTTTGATTGCGTGTTCATGCACTTGAAACTCTTTCTTAATACTTTATTCAGGGTTCAGTTATAACATAAAAGTTGTTATTTAAGTTGAGTAGAATCTAGATATGTCAAAAAATCGGTCGGAAAGTTATCAGAAACTATTATTTTCCGGTAGCAAAGTTGCTAAGCCATCCATTCTTAAATTCAAAATCTGGGCAAATATGTAGTTATTTTCGAAAAAAATTATATACAAAAGTTGTAGACCTTGATGAATGGAGTTTTTCCAGAAAATCTCAGTCGCGCGTGGCATCAGCATCATCGCCACACGCCTGAATAGACCGCCCTGATGGCCGGAATTTCTATGTCCAAAGGTTTCTGCACTTGTTCTACATATAATTTCAAATTTCAATGCTTTTCGACTAGTCTGTGAAGTTCTATGAATTTTTGAAAGAAAAACAAAATCGAGATCCACAAAGTTTTGAAATGGTTATCTTCAATTTTGAGGCTTCTGGATTTCAATCATGCACACTGTTTTTGAACTTGAGTATATAAAGGAAAATGTCGAACATGATGTCAAGTATGCTTAAGGTTCAATCAATGGCCAGAAAAAGCATCGCGGGTTTCGTTTTTGGGCCGAAAATACGCCTAGTCAACCAGCCTGAAATTTTACGATCTAGGTAGAATGAGTTTAGAGTTTAAAAAAAACTTTCTAAACAAAAGTTATAGCATTTTACAAAATACACCTACTGTGAAAGTTTCAGAATTTTTGGAATTAATTTCAAAATATTATGATTTTTTTTCGTAATTTTAAAGTGTATCCAAGCACCAAATTTAATCAAAATATGAACTTAGACAAATTAATTATCGAAGAATCTTACTAACACATGAATTATCACAAAATTGATGAATATAGGAATATTGAAGCAATTGGATTATCAAAGCAAATCACTACGTAAGATAGAAAGGTGATGTTTAGCATTGATTTTATGACATATTTGGCATTCGGCAAGGAATTTATCAAATAGTTTCATAACTACTGCTTGAATCATATATATTACATCATATCATGTATTTCCTAGTTATTGATCATTTGTATATCATATTGACTTCCTGAATTTATTAATTTCTCATTGGTTACCGATCGCTATTACTAATTGAATGACTGAATGAATGATTAAATGATTGAATGATCGAATTGGATTTCTAGCCACCTGGACAACGTGCTAAGGCCCGGAAAGTGAGTCCAATGAACAACATGTTCAAATCCGGTTATATGGTTCATTTGAACAACGTGACGTGTGAGTTCACATTGGCTCGTATTAATCAATGGTACAGATTCTACGTGAGTATGTGGGAAAAAATGCTACACCGAATAATGGTGGGAGCCACCTCTTTAGCCTGCATATCCACTCTAGAATCGGGACAGTCGGGACTTAATACTTCATTTTCTTTCATTTCAGAATCTTCTAACCTACTGATCAAAGTCGGGTTATCATCATGATTCATTTGTTATACACATATATATATACATGATTCATTTTCTTTCATCATGATTCATTTGTTATACACACACACACATATATATATATACATGAAGCTTGGATTATTACCTCATTAAGTCCTCAAAGACTTAACATATATTTCTTCCATTTACTTTAAATTCCAGATACAGGAGAACCAGAACCACAACCGGAGGAAAGACAAACAATGTGTTAAACTAGTAGATTGTGTTGTACTACGTTGTAAAATAAAATAAAGTATGATTGTGTAGAAAAATATTCATTTGACGTCATGCTATGAATAAATAAATTGTAGTAACGCTTCAGCTATTATGTTTCTTTTTTATTATAATTGTATTGTAACTATATTATATTATACGTTCAGTAATTGAGGCCCACGTATATTATCATAGCGGTCAATTTTGGTTCGATAATTGGATCGTAAAAAGTACTTAATGTCGAAAACTATAAAATATTTGTTTATTGTGTTTTATAAATAACTAGCGATGTTTACATAATTACATTTTTTTATGTATTTATAATTAATTAAATTCTTAGGATTATCATATCTTCTCTTTTATATTTGGATTAAAAAGATTGATTACTGTAAGTGGGTGGATGACTAGGCCAAGTATATCGACGTGGCAGCGATCTATTGGCTGGATCCTCAGTCGTGACAAATAGCAAGTTGTAGTGGAGCCGAGCTGTTAAAACCCGCTACGAACAAGACCACCATCACTCAACGGCATAATAGGCGTCCAGATTCCGCCGCAGATTAGTCAATTTTCCTCCCCAATTTGCGAATCTCAGCTCCTATTCGTTTCCCCGGATGATCACTTGTTGGTAGTTTTCTTATCTATTCCTCGTTTGTTTTTTCAGTTGTTTACATGCTTGATTATTTACTCCAGAGTTTCGAACACTTGTAGCGATTATCTGTATGTGTACTTGGCGCCTAATCTATTTGTTTCATGGTGATGTTTGAAATTGTTTTGTATACAATACAATGTTCTGATGCGATTCTTTTTTTTTTTTTTTTTTTTGCATTTCGTCTTGTATATTCACGTGTCCACTCCAATGTTGGATTTAACTTCCTGCTACGTTATCGGAAATTAGTTTTTAGGTCGACAAATAATGCAATTCTGAGGATAATTGTTCAAATTTTAGTCAGAAGTAATGCGGGTTTGAGAATTTTTCAGTCTCGTGATTGCAAAATTAGATAACTGGAGCTTGACTATTTGTTATTATTTTTTTCAGGGCAATTTGATTGTTTTGAAGGTTTGACAGTAAAAACTAAACTGGTGGGATAAAAGAGAAAAGCAGCATAATATCATCCGTTCTTCACACATACTGGCATAGTTTATTTTTATTATCTTCGCTGCTCGAGTAACAAACTTCAAAATACAGCGATCAGGTTCAGGGGGTGACTTGCCCCAAGGTGGCGAGTTCAACCCTTACCCTGTAGCTCGGAGGGCGAACTCCTTCCAAGCTATTGCAATGGATGAGGATGTGGAGGGTGGAAACTTGGTGTCTTATCAGGACAGGCCAAGGACATTCCCTAATATGCGAGGCAAGCCTTACATGCCGTTGGTAAGGGGATTTATTTCCTTTTGACTTGTCAAAGTAGCATCTTGTCTCCTTGCCTGTGTCATCTTGTTGCTCATTCTCTTATTTTTGCACCCAGTATTTACTCTAATGAGCTCAATTTCAAGTGATTATTGACAATAACATCCAATGGGTTGTTAAGAACTCATCATCGGAGGATAAAGTTTTGTATTGCGTGATAGTTTTTGAATCATGTCTGTCCAAATAAGAAAAATATTGTGCTGCCAAAGTAAAATAAGACGGTACGTCAAAAACTTGTTTTGTCAGGTTTGTTAAAATTTACAACACTACAATTTGTAAATTTACCTGTTATCCATCACATAAATCCATGTTTTCAATTTCCCTCTATGGGCTGTCTTTATCGTATTTTCTGTTTTTGGGTGCAAGGAGATAAATGTGCTTCTGATCCCACAAATTGCTTCCTTGTGTATATATGTTCAGAAGTGACCGACACCGGATAAACTTGTCTATTCATCACCTTCAATTCGAATTTGGATAATCTTCAGGATCTTTTTCTAGACATCAATTGTGTGGAACTAAGTACTAAGAAAAAGTAGCAATACAAATTTAACGTGGAATCTTATATTCCATTTGAGAATTGTTGCTTTCTCCTGTGGATGTCGTATATTAAATTAAATCAAGCGAGCTGCTATATTTTTCCTATTCATTGTTTGTTCCATTATCTTTAAAGATCTTGAAACATTGTGCTTTCTGTTTTCACTTTAACATATTACTGTTATTGCTTTCTGCAGATCTTTCGTATTATCATGAGAATAAATGTTCGTGTACTTTTTATGCTTCTGCTCTTGGGACTTGGGACTATCTTTTATATTGGTGCAAGTACCTCCCCGATTATTGTATTTGTGTTTTCAGTTTGCATAGTCAGTTTTGTCTTGTCAACGTATCTGACTAAGTGGGTGCTCAGTAAGGACGAGGGGCCTCCTGAAATGGTCCAGGTTCTTTACCATCTTTACCATTTTCAATTTACTCTTCCTTCACACTGAAACATGTTTTTATTATTCTTAGTAACTCTTTTCGGTGTTTTGAGTTTCTTGTTTTTCATGGTAGATATCAGACGCTATACGTGATGGTGCTGAAGGTTTTTTTAGGACACAATATGGAACTATCTCTAAGATGGCTATTTTACTAGGATTAGTGATCCTCAGCATATACCTGTTTCGCAGTACAACTCCTCAACAAGAATCTTCTGGTTTGGGGAGGTAACTTTGGATTTCTGTTTTCCATATGGTATTTACCTTATGTCTCTTCAAACAGCAAGTTAGCAGCATATCATAGACAAGGTTTTTTTAATAAACAAATTTTTAAAAATAAAAATTTCAAAATTAATGTTTATGGTGGAGTTTTGCGGAAATTTGCAGCGTCCGCAATGGACAGAGGATGCTGGTAGCAGATGCTGCAAAAGCATCCGCTGCCAGCTTTTTTGTATTTATTATTATTTTTATTTTTTTTCTCTTTTAGAACTTTGACACATCTTTTATTTAAAACAATGGGACTTGAGACAACAAACCAAAAGTGATCTTTCAATAATTTGAAAGAATATTTTGGTTTATAAAAAATTACACCATTTTAAGATGGTGTATCTTTAAAATATTTTCGTTTATCGAATCTGAGAGTTGAAGCCTTCGATATTATTAATATTATTATTAATCATATTACTATTAAAAATAAATAAAAAAATAAGTAGACCTACAAACATACTTTCTTTTATTTTTTCGAAACTAAACCAACGCATAGTTCAATAAATAATGGAAGTTGGAGTTCTAATTCATTAATTTTAAAAAATAAAAAATAAGTGTATCGACACACATAAACACCTTTTATATTTTTTGAAAACTAACTCAATGTATATTTAAATAAATAAAATATTAAAAAAAATGCACAAATTCAAGAATTTTAAGTGAAAATTCAAGAATTTTCATATTCCGACAATCATTATCAATCATATTACTAGTAAAAAAATAATAATAATAAGTGGACATACCTTTCTTTATTTTTCGAAAAATAAACCAACACAATTTTTTTTCATTTTTTTTTCATTATTATTATATTATTGTTTTTCTTTTAGAACTTGGGCACAATTCTTATGTAAAAAAAATGGGACTCAAGGCTACATACCAAAAATGAGAGTTGAAGCTAAAGTTCAATAATTGAAAGATAGATCACCTTAAAGTGGTGTAATTTTTGATAAACCAAAATTTCATTCATTTATTTAAATATGTGTTTGTTAATTTTTAAAAATAAAAATAAGTGGATCAAGATACATACACACATTCCTTTATTTTTTAAAACTAAATAACTTTTATTTAAATAAATAAAAGATTTTGTTAAAAAAATTTAAAAGTACGAATTTGTTTGAAAGATAAAATACCTAATACTATACAAACAAAGAAATTTTTGGAAAAAAAATTGGTTGACTGGTTCATCATTTTAAGGTGATCTGTTATTGAAAGCTTCAACTCTCATTTTTGGCTTGTTGTCTCAAGTCCCATTTTTTTAGACAGAGATGTGTCGAATTTTTAAAAGAAAAAAATTAAATAAAAAAGCTGCCGCTGCCCATTTTGGTCCCCCGATAGTGGAGTTTTGCAGTATTTTTGCAAAACTCCACCAATATACATTAATTTTGAAGTTTTTTTTTTAAAAAAAATTATTTATATAAAAATCACATGGACAGAGAAGTTTCTGAAAATGCATTGACTATGATTTCATTTATATAAAAACTACATGGACAGAGAAGTTTCTGAGAATGCATGAACTATGATTTCAGGTCAACAACTGCATTTGTTACCGTTGTGTCTTTTCTTCTTGGAGCTCTGTGTTCTGGTATTGCTGGCTACGTAGGAATGTGGGTCTCTGTGCGTGCAAATGTTCGAGTTGCTAGTGCAGCTAGACGATCTGCTAGAGAGGCATTGCAGGTTTTTTATTCTTTATGTATTCCTGTATTTCACCATTTGCAACTAGAAAAAATGTTATGAGTTATCATCACTCTTGTGCAGATTGCTGTTCGTGCTGGTGGTTTTTCGGCTTTGGTGGTTGTTGGTATGGCTGTATTTGGTATTGCTATACTTTATGCGACATTTTATGTTTGGTTGGGTGTGGACTCGCCTGGAACAATGAAGGTTACCGACTGTAAGTTCCTTTCTCTCATCTTCCCGACACTCTTGTCAACTTTGAAATGCTGTTGTTTTTAATCTTGTGGCAACCAATGTAAGCTATCCATACTCTGACCCTTCATTTCTTTCCTAGTGCCACTTCTACTTGTCGGATACGGTTTTGGAGCTTCATTTGTTGCACTTTTTGCTCAGCTGGGTGGTGGGATTTTTACAAAAGCAGCTGATGTTGGAGCGGACCTTGTTGGGAAAGTTGAGCAGGGTATTCCTGAAGACGACCCACGCAATCCTGCTGTAATTGCTGATTTGGTGAGTTTGTCTCGCTATATTTGATTGTTTACATCTAGTTACGTTTTGGGTCGTATTAGTTATAGGAGATCGACAAACTTATATACACGATTTTTCTTTTTCACAATTTTTACAAGTCTATGATTGAGGTACTAGATCTTATATAGTGGGAGCTTGGGAAAGCATTGATTTGGTTCTTATAGTCGCTCACATAATTTATTATGTTAAAGGTTGGAGACAATGTTGGTGATTGTGCTGCTCGTGGTGCCGATCTGTTTGAGAGTATTTCTGCAGAAATAATCAGTGCAATGATTCTTGGTGGAGCAATGGCACAACGTTGTAAAATTGAAGGTATGCACTTGTCTTTTAGCATACCTGCAAAGTTAACTTTATTTTCACATTTTTTAGCATGCGCTCATGGGGGATGGGCTGCATTTGCATGGTTTATATGAGAGATAACTGCATACACCAAATATTTTGAGGTTGATTAGTACATTTGAGCTGATTAGGGTTAACAGAATTTTGTTCTTTATCCACTGTATTAGGAAGGATAATTTCCTGGAGGATGGGAAATAATGTAAACCCTATTCTTTTTGGAAACATATTGTCAGGTTCAAGGTCATTTTCAGAATCCGATATATTGAAGTTTGAACATAGGGCAGAAATGAAATGGCGAGTGACTTAAGTTACTTCTAGCGTCTGTATCTTAACTGCATGGATTCATTTTGTCTATATTTGTGCTTATAATTGAGTTTGTTTATCCTATTTGTGATATCTGACGTTTGGAGGCACTAACATCATTAGGGACTTTGAAATTTCTCTCTGTTTTGTAATCAGTAATCTGCTTGGAAACATTTTTATAGTCTATAATAATTGTTCTCTATTAGCATTGTTCAATGTGGATTTAGCATGGCAATCTATGGTAAAATTTGAGTTGCCATTGGCTTGATATCGTGGCATATTCCTGCATCATAGTCACAAATAAGGGCAGTCTGTCTTCTATTCATAAAAAATATTGTTTATGGCCTCTCCAGTTCCGTATGCCAGTCGTGGTGAATACGCGAGGGATGGACATTCTTGATTCTGCTTATCTGCTGTTATCAGTTGTCTTAAAATCGTATAACAGCATCATTCTTCTTGCATTAGTGAGGTTGAGAATGCTGTCTGATTTATATGGTTGGTGGGAACTCATAAGGAATCATCTCTTTTGTAGAATTAACCTGAGTGGAGGTTGTGTTTCTGTTAGGATCTGTTGCGTGTGATAAAGTGTTTAGAAGAGGGTTGAATAAACACTTGACAATTTGCACAACTTTTCGATAGATGAATCAGTTTAGTGATAAACTGAATTGAGGAATCTTGTTGTCAAATGTCAATCAGTTAACTTAATAAAAGTGCGGAAACAACTGAAAGACAGATAGAATAAAAACTGATAATAAGCAAAACAAGATTTGTGGATGTTCGGAGATTTCAAACACTCCTACGTCATCCCTTCTGTCACAAGGATATGATATTTACTAAAAGATTTTGATCTATACAGTAATTTGTACAAACCCACTTCAGTTTGGACTTAACAATGCAAAAACTGAAACTCTTAGTATCACTGCAATTTGTATCAATACTCAACTGATGTAATTTCTAAGCACAACTGATCTTACAAGATCGAATAAAACAACAATGAATGTTTGTGCTTAAAGCTCAAAGTATAGCCTGAAAGCTATGGATATGTATGATAAGTGTGAGCTTTTGTAAAACTCAGCTTTTTGAAAGAATATGCGTAGAATGGATATAGCCTGAAACGCTTGATAACCGGATGACTCAGTTAACTTCGTATGTGTTGTGTTATTCTTTCGTATCTTTCTCAGCCGATCTTCTCGGCTCTTTATAGGCTTTGATTCCAATGGTAGCAATGAATGCATTTGAATCTTTATATCTGTTGTATATCCATGTCAACATTCTTCTGACAGTCGTGCACTGTATCTTTTCTGAAATGCGGCATTCCCACTTCTTCTGTACAAACTGTCGGTTGTCGGCTACGTCCTTAACTGATGACATGTGAAGCTGATAAAATCAGTTGACTTCTTTAGCCGATATGATTAACTGATCAGGTCTCAACTGATTGTAGTGTAACTGATCAGTCTCAACTGATCGTTCAGTTGACAACACAGTTCAGTTAGTTTCGCTCAGTTCAGTTGGCTAGAATTATATACGCATTAATCTTCAGTTTAGGCAACTATCAGTTCATGAATTTCAGTTCAGTTGCCTTCAGTTTTCTTGATCAGTTGTTCAATCTTTTCACACTTAATTTGTCAAACTCCGAAATTTCGTTTCCAACAGTTTCTCTCCAGAGTCTTTTGCTCTTGAAAGAAATCACGGTCCCGGTTTTTCACCCCTTGATCACATGTTTTCTAGGTTTTTGTTTATTTAATTTTTGGATCCCCTTGGTCAGAACACATGTTTCACTAGTTATTTAATTTTTGGCTCTGTTAATCTAATGCTGTTACAGTTTTGGCTTGCTATGTATTTTCTACTGCTTTTATCTTTAGGGCTATTCAATGCTGTGGTCTGGATACATGGTAAAGAGATGATTTTACATGACAATTGTTATATCATTGCCAAACAAAATCTAAGTGGCTGCTGTATTATCAATCACATGCAGATCCATCGGGATTCATTTTGTTTCCTCTCGTTATTCACTCATTTGACCTGGTGATATCATCAGTGGGAATCTTTTCCATTCGGAATACACGTGACTCTGGAGTCATTGGTGCTATAGAGGATCCAATGGCAGTTCTTCAGAAAGGATATTCTGTGACAATAATCCTAGCTGTAATCGTTTTTGGCCTGGTAATATTTTTACAGATTCTTGGAGTATCCTTCTTAGGATTCTTCTATATGTGATTTTATTTCTCTCTCCCTCTTCTTCACTCGTTCCTTCTCCCCTTTGTGTGTGCATGCATGCATGCATGTGTTTTTAATTCCTGGTGCTTCTCTTACTTGCTTAATTTGATGATGGTGGTATGCATTGGCAGTGCACACGCTGGATGCTATATACTGAGCAAGCACCTTCTGCTTGGTTGAACTTTGTCTTGTGTGGTTTGGTTGGGATTATGATGGCTTATATTTTTGTATGGATCTCCAAATATTACACCGACTACAAGTATGAACCTGTACGTAATTTAGCACTCGCTAGCTCCACAGGACATGGAACAAATATAATTGCTGGAGTTAGTTTGGGTTTGGAGTCAACAGCTCTTCCTGTCCTCGTGATAAGCATATCAATTATTTTAGCATTTTGGCTGGGTCAGACTTCAGGACTGGTTGACGAATCTGGAAACCCAACTGGTGGGTTATTTGGAACTGCTGTTGCGACAATGGGAATGCTCAGTACAGCAGCTTATGTTCTTACCATGGATATGTTTGGTCCAATAGCTGATAATGCTGGAGGGATTGTTGAAATGAGTCAGCAGGTACAAAGGAATATCTTATAATGTTTACCTGTGAATGTGAGGTTTGTCTTTTAATTAGGCTATAATAACACTCTTTGTACGAGACTTTTATGGTTTTCATAATGATCTTTATATGAGACTTTATGGAACATTTGACTCTTACAGCCTGAAAGTGTCCGGGAGATTACTGATGTTCTCGATGCGGTTGGGAATACTACAAAAGCTACCACCAAGGGTTTTGCCATTGGATCTGCCGCACTAGCATCTTTTCTTTTATTTAGCGCTTATATGGATGAAATATCTGCCTTTTCACAATTACCCTTTAATCAGGTAGATGCTCTCAATCCTTCAACTTGTAGCCTTGTATTTTTCGTGACTTCTGTTGCCTGAAATTGAATATTTATTTACTTGTATTGTATGATCATTTTTGCATTTATAGATCTTTTCTTCTCTTGGGACGCATTTACAGGTTGACATTGCCATTCCTGAAGTTTTTATTGGTGGATTGTTGGGCTCTATGCTTATATTTCTCTTTAGTGGTTGGGCCTGTTCTGCAGTTGGTCGAAGTGCACAAGAGGTTGTCAATGAAGTAAGAAGACAGTTTATTGAGAGACCTGGCATCATGGTTTGTATCCTGCATACTTTCTTTTGGACTTCTTAATTTCTCATTCTTTGTCTTAATCATAATAACAAATTATCTACCATCTCTCTTTCAGGATTACAAGGAAAAACCAGATTATGGTCGATGTGTATCAATCGTTGCAGCTGCCTCTTTGAAGGAGATGATAAAGCCTGGAGCTTTGGCAATCATATCTCCTATAGTTGTTGGTTTGTCTCTACATCTCTTTTCCAAGCCTTTGTTACTTTTAATTGGTTTTGCAACCAATGCATCATGAGTAATAAGATACGACTATAATGTTGAGAAAACACGACATAATTTTGCATTGTGCATCCACAGGAGGTTTACCTTGGCATTTTAGAAGCGATGTGATGCCTTTAAGTGGACTAGTATTTTCAAGCTGATCCCAATTGATTTCAAGTGTAATACAATTTATCCATAGAGGATTATGCTGCCTAGTGAGAGAAAAATTTGAAAATGCTTCCTCCCTTCCCCAACGTTCAAACAACCGGTTCCTTCCTTCTTCCAACCAGCGTCTCCATCTACTGAGTCTTGTCCGTCACACTTTTTCCCAGTCACCGGCGATGGCCGTCGGCCGCCGGCGACGCTTATTCTCATATTTTTTCTGTCCTTTCTGACCAAAATGTCTTGCCCTCACATGACGTAAGTAGGCTGCCATAATCCGACGCAGTAATCCGCTGACTTTCGCCTTACTCCGCCGTCCATCACCAACCATTTCCGACCATTGTCCAACTGCGTCTACCATTCATTCCGTCACCCATCATTTACTTTTACGACGATTATTCTTCGTCCATCGTCGAACATCTTCAAGCGATTTGTGGCTGTTTATTGTATCAACCCAACATATATACTACTCAATCCTTTCAGCGTACATACTTTTCCTCAGTTATTGGTCCGAACATTGTCAACCACTTTGAATATTGAAGCCTTCACCACCATCAGAGATGTTACCAAGGAAGACTAGCAATTACCACTTTGCTGAAGCAGTAGAGGAGGTTAGAATAGAGCAAAAATTATTTCTAATCTCACTGGGCAGAAGGGGAGAATTCATTAATATCACAGAGAGAACGCGGAATGCGAGTTATATGCTGGATATTGATCGTGACAGTGCTTATGGGATGAGGAAAATTATGGGGGATTACATTACATATCCTAAATCACAAAATACCTTTAACAGATTCAGAAGGGGGGAAGCAGTTGTTTCGGTGCAAAAGTTTGTTAACAGCCGAGGAAGCTACATTGAGGTGTCAAAATTTGAGCGATCCAGTAAGAAGCAGCGAATTATTATTCCAAGCGGAAGATATGAGGAGGTCTGGAAATGTTTGGTGTACTATATTGAAAGAATTTTGAACAACAGTAAGTTCAAAGGAACATTGAAGATCAACCAACCAACAACATCGACAATCCTTGTTTGGTGGAAAGATTCATTCAAAACCTACTGAATCAGGGAACATTGATGCCCACAGAGAATTCTGCCAGTGCTTGACCAAAGAGTGGAACAAAGCTTTGGTAGTCACGAAGGAATGTGTTAATATTTCATGGGAGATGGTAAAGTCAGCCATTGGTAAAGCGGTTGCCAAGAAGATAGAGATATTCCCTTTCAATCCAAATAAAGCAATGTGGTGGCCGAATAGTGGAGAGGATTTCGAGTTTTATCTGAAAATCAAGAGATGCTTTTTCGAGAAGAGGATTTGCTTGACTTTTGAAAGTTGGAGGAGTGACGTCAACACTGATGAAGAAGTTTATGAATGCTGCAATAGTTGGATCAGGGTTGTTGGACTACCATGGGATATGTGGACAACAGCTGTGCTCAAAAGTGTGGGGGATAGTTGTGGGGGATTGGTGGATATTAGTCAAGATACATTTATGCTCAAGGATTTGGCAGCTGCAAAGATTAAAGTGGTGGGGCTAGAAGGGGGTTTCATTAATAGCTCCTTGACAATTCAGACACTTAGTGGACCTTTGACCGTGCGCATTTATGTTGATTCAATCAACAAATCTGCGTATGAAATCTACGAAAAAAGATCATACGCTCAGGTAGTAGTTGATGGGGCTAGATAGATAGCGGGTTGGGGCAGAGTGAAAAGACCTATTGAGGAAACCGCTGAAAATTTCAAACAAGCAGTAGATGCGAGGGAGGTGATGGTAACAACAGCATACAAACAGAATACAAGTGTTGGTGAAGATACACAACAAAAATTTACTGGAATAGAAAAGGTATTAGAAGGACAGGTCCATTTCAAACACAAAGCATGGGAATACAGCAATACTAAGATTGTTCAAGGGATAGAAGTCTTTGTTGGCAAAAAATAGGATGGTGATCCGACCTCAAGCAGGGACGGGGGTAAGGGTTCTAAAGTGTTGGGATCAGAACCAGCGAGAAGGAGCAAACATCTCAAAATTCTCAAAAGGGTGAGTCCGAAAGGAGTACATGGTTTCAACAAAGGAATAGTTCAATCTCTGAGCAACAAATGGAGTGAGCATACATGGCGCTGCGATCATCAACATGACATTAGTGAACAAGAAAAGGATTATCAGATTGTTTATACTAGAAGGAAATCAGGGAAAAAGCTTGCTTGGTTTAATGCACAGGATGAAACAACAACAAAGATAAAGAGACAGTGGCTGGATGATGAATTATTGCATAAGGAACAGGATACCACATGGGATGACAGGGATTTCACGAAGGATCAATGCCACGGTTCTGAAGAAGATAGTGATTTCAGCGATGCCGGGACTCATATAACCATTACATCAGACACGACGACACACACCAGCTTGGGTTTGGAGGACATAGGGGATCTCTTCGCATCACCCTCGGCTAAGGTACACCACACCACTACTGCTTCCCATATTCATTCTTCCAATCATTCATCTCATTCTTCCAAACGATCTTTCAAAAACAACTCTGGGGAGGGGAGAATTACCGAGGTTGAGGGAGATTTACTGGTTGGTGATAAGTTGGGTATGTTAGGAATCAATAACCACGAGGGTGAGAGGGATAGTAGGGGGTTGATGATATTGGCAGACAAAGATGGAGATTATGGTTGTTTGAAGATGATGGGAGTTAAAAGAGTAGAGATCGGGGATGAGTTGAAGAGAAAAGGACTGCGTAATTTGGGAGAAGAGGTGGTTCCATGAAGATTTTGTCTTGGAATATAAGAGGAGTGGGGTCGGCAACGAGGAGAGGATTCATTAGAGATATGTTACGAAAGGAGAAACCCGACTTAGTTATTCTGCAAGAAACAAAAAAGAAAGTGATTGATAGAAAATTTATATCCAGCGTGTGGAAATCAAGGTTTATTGATTGGGTTCATTTACCTTCAATTGGATCATCGGGGGGGATTTTGGTTATGTGGGATCCGAGAGTGGTATCCATCACGTATAATATGATTGGTGAATTCACAGTTTCGTTCTGCATCGATAAAAATAATGATTTGGATATTTGGTGGTTTACGGCAGTTTATGGACCATGCACAGCATCATTGCGGAATAGATTTTGGGATGAGTTGGCGGGCTTGAGAGTTTTGTGTGGGGATAGGTGGTGTTTGGGAGGGGATTTCAATGTTGTAAGATTTTTGAATGAGAAAATTAACAGCCACTCACAAACAACAAGTATGGCTTGTTTTGATATGTTGATTCAGGAATTAGAATTGTGTGACCCACCATTGATGAATGCGAAATTTACATGGTCAAACTTGAGGGCAAATCCTATATGTAGCAGGTTAGATAGGTTTTTGTTTTTGGGAGGATGGGTGGAATTATTTCCACATCATAAGCAAATTGTTTTCCCTCGCATTACTTCGGATCATTTCCCAATTGTATTGGAAACAGAGAAAATTAAATGGGGGCCCTGTCCATTCAGATTTGAGAACATGTGGTTGCAAAATAAGGCTTTCAAGGATAAATTTTCTATGTGGTGGAATAGCACACAAGTTCCAAGGATGGGAGGGTTATAAGTTTATGAGAAAACTTAAGTACATTAAAGAAGCGATCAAATTATGGAATGAGGAGGAATTTGGGAGGAGTGACATGAGGGAGGCAGAAATGATAAACAGAATTGGGAGATTGGATGAAAAGGAGAGTGAGGGGAGGGAGAATGCGGAAGGGGGTGGCTGAAAAAATTAAGTTAAAATGGGAATTGGAAGAATTGGTGTGCCGGCGAAATAGAATGCTATATCAAAAAGCAAAGATTAAATGGTTAAAACAAGGAGATCGCAACACCAAGTTCTTCCATTTATTGTTGAACCACCGAAAAACAAAGGCAATGATTACTAAGTTGGAAATGGATGACGGAGGGGTCATAGAGGATGATGGTCAAATAATTCAATTCATTGTTGATTATTTTCAGCAACTGTATAGCAAGACAGATGTGGAAAGATTTGGGATTGAAGGAGTGGAATGGACACCTATCGACGATGATATGAGGGTAGAGCTTGAACAACCTTTCTGTGAAGATGAGATCAAGAAGGCGGTGTTTGCTTGTGATAGGTGTAAAGCACCGGGGCCCGATGGTTATACTATGGCGGTCTACCAGGATTGTTGGGATGTAGTTAAAGGGGATTTGACGAAGGTATTCACAGAATTTCATGAAGGAGGCATCATTAATGGGTTGACCAATGAATCGTATATATGTTTGATACCTAAGAAACATGACTCGTTAAAGGTAAAAGATTTCAGGCCAATTAGCCTCACTACGAACTTATACAAGATAATTGCAAAAGTTTTGGCTACAAGGATGAAAAATGTGTTGTCACATACATTGTCTGAATCTCAAAATGCATTTATTGAGGGCAAGCAAATTTTGGATTGTTGTTTGATTGCAAATGAGTTGGTGGAAGAAGGGAGGAAGAAAAATAAAAAAAGATGGGTTTTGAAAATTGATTTTGAAAAAGCATATGACAATGTTGAATGGGATTTTTTGGATTTCGTCTTAAAGAAGAAGGGGTTCGGGGAAAGGTGGAGACGATGGATAAGAGGATACGTGTCTAATGTATCGTTTTCAATCATGATTAATGGGAGACCAAGGGGGAAATTTAAAGCATTTAAGGGACTTAGACAGGGAGATCCTTTATCACCTTTTTTGTTCAACATGGTTGTGGATGTTTTGGGTAGATTAGTTGACAAAGCAAAAGAAGAGAAATTCATCATAGGATACGAAGTGGGCAGAGAAAAGGTGGAAGTATCTCATATACAATTTGCGGATGATACATTGTTTTTTGTTAAGAGGGAGGATCACTTGGGATTTTTGGTGAGAATTTTGAAAGAGTTTTGTGATATGTCAGGATTGAGGATCAACTGGGATAAGAGTGCTTTGCTGGGATTAAATCAAGATGAAGTAGAAGAGGGAGATTTGGCGAGGGGAATTGGTTGCCGCAGGGAACAATGGCCAATAAAATATTTGGGACTCTCTCTCGGTGGTAACCCATTACAAGCGTCTTTTTGGGAACCTATCGTCATTAAGATAAAAAAAAGATTGGCATCATGGAAAAAGGCGTTCTTGTCTAAGGGCGGAAGACTAACATTGATTGCCGCGGTGTTGACTGCCTTGCCTATATATTTTTTGTCTCTTTTCAAGGTACCAAAAGGAATAGCGGGGGCGATGGAAAAAGTAATGAGAGATTTTTTGTGGGATGGGAATGAGGGCGAATCACATTGTCATATGGTTAGATGGGAAAAAGTTTGTAGACCGAAGGAGAAAGGGGGATTAGGCATTGGGAATATTTGTTTACGAAATATAGCTTTAATGGGAAAATGGTGGTGGAGGTTTAATGTTGAAAATGAGTCGTTGTGGAAAAGAATAATAAGGAGCAAGTATGGGATACAAGAAAATGGATGGGATGCGGGGTTGGCTAAGAATGTGACTTTTAGATGTCCGTGGAAGTTCATTTCAAAATCATACCCGACTTATCACCGACTAGGTGAGATTAGTGGTTCGAGGGGGGACAAAAATCAGATTTTGGGAGGATAATTGGTTGGGAGATTCATCTTTCCGGGAGTTGTTCCCATCTTTGTTTCGTGTCTCCTTGGCTCATAATTTGCCTATTTCTTATTTTGCTCACTTTGATTTTTCCACAAATGCTTTTTCTTGGGACCTTCATTTCCGTCGATCACTACGAGAGGAGGAGGTCACGCAGCTATCTTCACTATTAGGCATTCTAGATGGGGTGAGATTAGAGGAAGGAGTTGAAGATTTTCAGCAGTGGCAGGGGGATCCATCCGGGAGGTTCTCGGTCAAATCTTTTTTCCAATCTTTTTTCGTGCAACATAATGGCGCTCATGATTTCAAATTTTTCAATATCATTTGGAAAGTGCCTATTCCTTCAAAGATTCAGATATTTTCATGGACGGCAATCCTTGCTAAATTACCGACAGCTGAGATGATGCAAAAGAGATATCCTAATTGTTCTCTTTGTCCAAATTGGTGTGTGTTGTGTCGTCAGGAGGTGGAAACACAAGATCATTTGTTCATTCATTGCAAATTCACTCATGCATTGTGGGCCAAGGCTTTGGTGGAATTGAGACTGATTTGGGTGGTGCCGAGGACAACTAATGATTTGTTTAATACGGATCTTGGCTATATGCTCGGTAAGAAAGGTAAGATTTTTTGGAGAATGGTAATCCACGGAGTTACATGGGAAATTTGGTTGCAGAGGAATAGAAGAATTTTCCAAGAGTTAGAAGAAACAACGGAAGATATCTGGGGGAAAGTCAAGTTCACGTTAGCCGATTGGATTGGAGCGGATAAAAACTTTTATGGAGTCTCTACATTTGACATTTTAAGGGATTGGTCCTATGTGTATTGTTAAAATTAGATGGTTTTATTTGGGTGCAGTGGATCGCTAGTCCACTTCTTGTAATGTTAAAAGAACTATATTAATAAAATTATGTTTCTCATCAAAAAAAAAAATTTATCCATAGAGCATAAAACTTGCAGTGTTTCCAATTTTCATGATATTTCCTAACGCCACACTTATTTCGAAGGTTAAGATTATTGAATGACTAATGAATGAGTGATAAATAAATGTAATATACGGTGATAAAATAGTATTATGTTTGATAAAATTTATGTGGAGGAGATAAATTAAGGATCATTCCATATTATGTCTAATATACTATTTTTGTTGAATGGTTAGTGTAAACCACGGGACATACAAGTTTTTTGGGATGAACTGGCAGGATTGAGTTATATGTGGAGCTTTTGAATGCAAAGTTTATTTGGTCTAATACGAGGGCATCTCCTATTTGTTGTAGACTCGATAGATTTTTGTTTTCAGGAGGGTGACTGGATTTTTTCCCTTATTATCGACAAACAATAGCATCTAGGATTACATCAGATCACTTTCGTTTGATTCCGGTCACTTCAAAAGGAACTTGGGGCCCGACTCCTTTCAAATTTGATAATGCGTGGTTGGAGCATAAGAACTTCAAGAAAGAATTTGCAAGTTGGTGGAACAACAAAGACTTTCAGGGTTGGGAATGACCGAATGATATAAATTCACGAGGAAGCTTAATGTTATAAAGACTTACCTCAAGAAATGTAATGAAGAGGTAGAATTTAGAAGTGAGATGTGCGGAGATGGAAAAAAGGATCCGCGAGGTGGATGAGAAGGAGAGTGAGGGCCAGGATCAATCACTTTGTCGAATGAGAGGAGAAGCTAGATGCGCCTTAGAAGATTTAATTTGCAAGAAGAACCAATTGATCAGTCAAAAGGCTAAGGTTATCTTGGGGATTGCAATACAAATTTCTTTATTCGTTACTCAATACACGAAGGAGCAGAACTATCAGCAACAAATTGGAAAGGGCTGATGGATCGATTATTTCAGACGGAGAACATATCGAACTTCATTTTATGGAGTTTTTCAAAAATATGTACAGTAAACACGATGGTGGATGGTGGGGAATAGATGGAGTGGAATGGAGTTCCATTGACAGAGCTTCTATGAGAGAACATATTGAACTTCATTGTATAGAGTTTTTAAAAAGTTTGTACAGTAAACACGATGGTGGATGGTGGGGAATAGATGGAGTCTTCTATGACAGAATTGGGGGAACCTTTTTCATACGAAGAGATTAAGAGAGCAGTCTTTGATAGTGATGAAACAAAATCACCGGGTCGGGATGGATTTACGCTGTCAGTTTATCAGCAGTGTTTGGATACAATCAAAGGGGATCTGTTGAAGGTGTTTAATGAATTTTTTGAAGGGCGAATTATCAATGGAATAACAAAAGAGACCTATATTTGTTTGATACCAAAAAAACAAGAATCGGTTCAAATTAATGATTTTCGGCCCATCAGTCTGGTAACTAGTCTTTACAAGATCATTGCTAAAGTTTTATCATCAAGTTAAAAAAAGTATTATCTCTCACAATTGCAGATCTCAGAATGCTTTTATTGAGGGATGACAAATTCTAGATTGTTATCGAATTGCACATGAGTTGGTGAAGGAATATAGGTCGAAGAAAAGGAGTGGATGGGTCTTTGAAGTCGATTTTGAGAAAGCTTATGATAATGTTGATCGGGGTTTCATGGATTTTGTGTTGCATCAAGAAAGGTTTTTGGGGAGCGATGGAGGAAATAGATTAAGAGATGGCTATCTAGTGTATCTTTTTTATTCTCATTAATTGTGGGCCTAGGTGTAAATTCAAAGGTGAAAAAGGACTTAGACAGGGTGATCCATTGTCACCCTTCCTCTTTAATTTGGTGGTGGATGTGTTGCGCAGATTGGTTGACAAGGCAAGGCGATGGATCTTTGTAGGGGATGGGAAGTAGGCAGAGAGGTGGAAATTTCTCATATTCAATTTGCCGATGATACGTTGTTTTTGAAGAATGAGAGTCATATGAGGTTTATGACTGAAATTCTATATTCATTTTGTTAGATGTCGGGTTAAATATCAATTTGAAAAAAAAATGCTTTGTTGGGGATCAATTGCGAAGGTGGGAATCCTTTTAAGGTGTTTGGCAACTCGAGAATACGCCAAATCTGCAAGAGCAGCTTTCCTCCCCGAGGGTCACGGTTTTGTCAATCCATAATCATCTCATTTCTTTTTTTATACAATTCAATTCTTCATCTAATTATTCTTCTCTTTCTTTGAATTTTTATTTTCAGCGGGATCTTAAAGAGGATGAGTAATTAAATTAGGTTATCTGATCGAGTCTTTAGATAGGTCGGATTGTTTGAGGGTGTAGAAGGCAGGAGGGAGTGGGTTTTAGGATCCTTCATGTTAGTGAAATCTTTCTTTGACTCTTTCTTTTCTTATTATCCTGCCTTTTCTCTTTAGCATACAATTTGGAAAGCATCTATCCAAGGTGCAAGTATTCTCATTGATTGCGGTGCTCGGAAATTATTATTGTCTGAGATTTTGCCCTTCATGTTCTCTTTGTCCAAATTGGTGTGTTCTATGTCGGCAAGAGGCAGAGACTCAGGACCATTTGACCATATATTGTCCTTTCTCACATTGTCTTTGGTTTAAAGCTTTGGCGCGGTTCGGCTTGATTTGAATATCTCCTAGAACAACTTGGCATTTATTCAAGCCGGATCTTGGACGGGATCTGGGGAGAAGGGTGGACAATTTTTTTTGGAATTCGGTGGTTCACTGTTTGGGCTAGTCTGTAAGAGGATCTTTGAAGATCATGAAGATTCAATTGCAGAGTGTCGGGACAAGATTAAATTATGGGTTTCAAGTTGGAGTTCGAGGATTGCAGAGTTTAAATATAGGAGTTGGGGTCTAGTTTTGTGATAATCTATTTTGAATTTGAATTAGCTTTGTCTTTTGTGACCATTGATTCACTTTTGTAACTAATTCTATTAATCAATATAATATCATTTCTTATAAAAAAATAAAATAATGGTTGATACAATGGGTTTGATAAAAAAAACGAACCAAACAAGTGTTTTACCCCAAAACCATCCTACAATCCCACCTTATCCGGATACCAAACACAGCCTAGTCTCCAGAGTAGCATTGTATTGATATGATTCTGCTTCCTAAATCCTACATTAATTTTTATGAATGGTTTCAGGTGCTCATAATAAATTAGCTGACATAATGTGGAATGAGAATCTTACAACGTATTAAATTAGTTGGTATAACGTGAAATGAGAATCTTATGGAACTTCTATATTTCAAGTGAATTTCCATCTAGTCAAGTGTCTGCTTTATACATCTGAATTACCAACCAGACCCAAGTCGGATCTTGATAGCAAATCATTGACATTGTATGCAAGTCTTTAATTCTCATTTTTCATGCTTTCCAGCATTCCATAGGCCTTCCTTCTGCTACTTGTGTGATTGTGGTCGTTAAGTAGGGTCTGCCTGTTTTACCCATAAAAATGAATTAATGAAAAACGTCTCGTTTTTCTAGGTTTGGTATTCAGGGTATTGGGACATTATACCGGTCATCCTCTGTTGGGTGCCAAAGTTGTGGCAGCCATGTTGATGTTTGCTACCGTTTCTGGTATCCTCATGGCTCTTTTCCTCAACACTGCGGGTGGTGCCTGGGATAATGCAAAGAAATACATAGAAACAGGTGCTCTCGGAGGCAAAGGCAGTGATTGCCACAAAGCAGCAGTTACTGGTGATACGTAAGTGTTAACCGTTCAAATAACTTGGTAGACAAATTTTTTATATTATTCTCAATCAAATCTCAGTGGTAAACACTAAAAGGGGCAATCACTTGAAAAAAAACCCTAAATTTGTCAATCCAAAAGACAGAGAGCTGCTCTTGACGTAATTCTTAGTTGGTTTGATACCATTTCTCATTATTCAATATTCTCCCTTCTACAAGTACTGGTCCATGTGTTGTTTTTTTTTTTTTTGGTACCAATCATCACCTCTGTTAATTTAAGATAAAGTGACAATCTCCTTCCAATATTTTACAGCGTCGGAGACCCATTCAAAGACACTGCTGGTCCATCAATTCACGTTCTTATCAAGATGCTTGCAACCATAACTCTTGTAATGGCTCCAGTATTTCTGTGAGCGTAACTTCGACACATGGTATACATAAACGCGAACATTTTCTAATGCCTCACAGTATTTTGAGTTTTTGACGTCGTTTTGTTCGCCCGGTATCATTTTTCTAGTTTAATCTGAATTCCTTCACCTGGATATTTAAGTGTTTCTTGCGAACGTTTATTTTATTTTGGTTATTATATGATATACCATCTCCATTTGGTTACACATTATTCATGACCTCACCCAGTTTCCGGGTTTCCGTGTGTTTGTATATATGCAAGCACGTAACAGTTGTTTCCCATAAAAGTTACCAATAAATGTGTAATACGCTTGTGTGTATATTATATCAAGCGTATTACACATTTATTGGTAACTTTTATATATAAATATGTGATAGTTGCTTGATAAAGATTTGAATGTACATTAGCATAACAAGTTCCTAAAGGCTTGTACTTGAAATTTTGGACTAGTCCTGAAAATTGGTAACATGCTGATTATTTACTGGTATAAATTCGTTAGCTATACTGATGCCAATCAATGCTTTTGAAATTGTGTCATAAAATTTTTTCATATAATAATATTATATATGAAAGGACAGTGGAAACAAGTACATGATTTCAATCAAAACTTTTATATACTAGTCAACGTCCCCCACTTCGTCTTATCCAAACATAAGATCTTTATCACATATAATTAACCTTTTCCTATTTGATTTTTATATATTTTGTCCTTCCACCACACTTTTTTAAGGCAAATATCGCAAATCTTCAACTTTATTTTATATGGTCTGTTGGTGGCACATAAAATATCAACTTATCGGCTTCATAATAATATCTACCAATAGTTATACCAAACTACCCTACAACATTTATTATCAGCGTCTAATCAAGAATTTTAAACGGGCAAAGAATCTAGAGAACAATCTATTAAATCTGAGTATATAAAATTAGGTATATATTTGAGATGGTTGCCACAGTTTCAGTGATGAGTAGATTTTTTCTGAGACAGTTTCACGAATTTTATCTGTGAGATATGTCGATCTTATAGATATTCATAATAAAAAATAATATTCTTATCATAAAAAGTAATATTTTTTCATGGATGACTCAAATAAGAGATCTGTCTTACAAAATACGACTCGTGAGATCGTTACACACAAGTTTTGGTCTTCAGTGATATATACTAGAAAAACGCGACATAAATAGATATCATTAAAAATTTGTTGATTCGTGTTAAAATTAAGTTTTAAAAGTTAAAATAAACATAATAATCTATAATTTTATGACTCTCCTTCATCTATCCGTGGTTAGATGAAAAATTAAATACAAGATGTTATTTTAATATAATGATCCGAGTAGTATATTATATCTATAAAGCACAATTAATTTAATTTTAAGGGAACGAATTTCAAATCAAATAGTGTATTGATGTAAAGCTGAGCATTTTTGTCAAACTTCGAATGACATGACTTGAAAATCATTGAATTTTTTTGTCGGAATTCATGCACTTAAATTTATCAGTCATATCAAACACCCCATCCACCCGTTTTCCCTCGAAAAAGATTGCCACAAGAAAAGAATAAAGAATGTTCTCATGTTCGACTTTCGTTTATTGTATGTAGCTTTTTAAAAAAAAAATTTATTTCGGCTTTCGTTTATTGTATGTAGTTTTCGGGTAGATTTAGTTGTTTTTTTGTATTTTGTTTTGCTTGAAATAAATAAGTATCGGGTTCAGGATCAAGTCCCATCAATAGTGCGGATAGTTACATTATATCTTTAGGTACTGTTTGGTTCAAGTACTTGTAAGTACTAACATAAATAGTCATATCATACCACTTGTTTTGTACAAGTATTATTTATCTCGATCAATCAAATTATTAATTATTTATTTCACATCAATCAAATTCGTAATAATTTATCTCACATCAATCAAATCAATAATATAAAATTACGATATTATCCTTAATAAATAATATTATTAATATTCTATTAATATTTTCAACAATGACAAAATGGTAATATCATATTATCTCAATTTTAATCAATCAAATCAATTAAATCAAACAATATATTAACTATCATTTTTTATTTATTTTATTATTACAAAATATTACTTATCTCCATACTATATATCTCATACCATGAACCAAACGGTACCTTATAGTCTGGAACAACGTATTCTAAAAAAAAATCAAGAAAACATGGGGAAAAAATATTTAACTTAATCTATAAAATCCATGATATAATATCTCATAGTTCAATAACCAAAACTTACCACATCCACAATACAAATTATTCTTAAATATAAAAAAAAGTTATTATTTTTGAATAAGAATTATAAAAATATATATATTTTTGAACAAGAAGTGTATTAAAAAAATGTTGGAGGACGTTAAAAATTGGTTATAGAGAGATGACAAATTAAAGTGTTCATTAGTCATGTCAAGTGCCCGCTCCACTCGTTTAATTTTATAAAATAAAAAGTTTGGGCCTGAGATGGGCTTGGTTTGGTGGTGGGCCTGGTGAGGAGGCCCGACAAGCAAACAGAAGTCCCTCGTGTAGTTCATGTGCAGTCAAAGTCAAAGGGTTCCACACCCACACGTGCTGACGTAGAGAGTCTTATCAATGGCAGACACGTGCGAGGTTTTGTCTTGGGCCTCCATTTCACGTGAATTCTTGTCTCATATCCGGGAATTTGGTGGATATGTTCCTTTGCTAACATATATATATATATATATATATATATATATATATATATATTTATTTGATCAACAATAATTACATATATTTGAGAATCATTTGTTTTTATCTTCAAAATATCTAAGTCAATTCCCCGCTTTATTAATATTACTGCACTCACACACATATGACATGTTTATATAATATTTTTTAAAATTTAATTGTTTATATTTAAATGATGATCAAAATATAATTATAAAAAATATTAAAGGACTACACTGTTATTTTGATATATGAATTAGAAAATAAAAATAAAAAGTAAAGATAAAAAAGACTTAAATAGGAATTGAAGACGAAAATAGGGACCCAAACCCGGTGGTGTTGAAAATTCAAATTAGAAAGGAGAAAAGTTGTTACCGTAAGCCCACCCCCCACACAATGCATGCACTTAGTTCATCTCCAACCTAAAATTCTATTTTAAAGCGATTCTATTTTAAAATAGTGTAATTTCTGCACCAACTATTTCTGCACCAAATATTATATTTATCTCCAACTCATCTACTTCAAATCTTACTCTAAAAAGAATATTCTCAGAATATTTTTTTAAAAAATATATATTTAAATAATTTCTTATTAATTATTAAATATATATTTCTAATTTTATTAATATAATTATAAGTATCGTTTAATATTTATTTAAATTATTTAATTTAAATTGTTTAATGATTATTTAAATTGTTTAATAATTATTGTTTAATATTTATTTAATTGTTTAATAAATTTGTGTATTTAGATTATGTTATTTACAGTAATGATTTACATTAACCTTTTAATTTATAGATTAATATTTTAATCAAATAAATTTCAATTATTAATACTAACAAAATATTTTTTTATTTAATATATTAATTAAATGCTTTTAAATCATTTAAAATATATTAAAGAATTCATATATTATTAAATATATTATTTATTAAATTAATCATAATTTAAAAATAATAAAAAAGTAAATAAAAAAAATAAAAAAAATACAACACCCTGCGTCAAAATTTGACGCAGGAGGCGCTGGGCGCTATTTTGGATTCCAAAATAGCGCCCCGGTTGGAGGGCATAGGACAGCAAAATAGCGTGAAATGCTATTTTCAAGTCCCGGTTGGAGATGTCCTTAGAGAGAAATGATATGACCGATCTTTATGAGATATGAGACAACATCAACAAAGAGACACGCATGTTTCTAGACTCATAGAACTAACAGTCCAACCCATTAGCATTCAAGTATGTGTATTCTGCGTTGTCACAGATATAACTATAGTTTTTGGCATGGTGTTAAGCGCTTGATCCTAAGAGTAATGTATGATGATGAAGATAATTGTTGTTCCGTAGTGTGATTGATCGGTTTAGTTTTCGGTTTTTTCGATTTATAAATATATAATTGATATCCAAACTATTTTCCTTCGATTTGGTTTGCTAACATAGCGGTTTAATTTATTCAGTTTTGATAATTATTTAAATTAATAATTAAAATATAGTATAATTTTTTTTAGTTAATGTTTTAGTAAAATTTTAAAATATAAAGTCTACATAAACTAAATAAATAACAATCAACTAAAAATCAACACAAATATTCTAAATTCACTAAATATCATCAAATAAAATATATAATCTAATAAGAATATCAATAAAATTGTAAATTTAATTAAATTTTCGGTTTTTCAATCAGTTCGATTTTAACGAATATAATACAAAACCGAATCATATAAACTTCGATTTTAATATTTATATCCAAATTTAAAAATTCGATGATTTGGTTTTCGATTTCTACAATTTCCATTTACAATTTTTTCCGGTTTAAACAAAAATTTGAACACCCTAGCATCAAAGCGGTCCTGTGGGAAGTGTTATCACGAAAAGGCAAAGCTCATTTTCTCCACCAAATTTAATTAATCAAATCAAATTAGCGCTATTTCACCAAAATAGCGTAGCCCCTTCCTCCTGCGCCAAATTTGGCGCAGGGTTTTCTATTTTTTTTTTTTTGATTTTTTTATTTATATTTATTATAAATATTTATATTTAAAGTTATAAATATTATTTAAATAATAGTATATTATTGATTTTATTATTTGAATAATTAGATATTTAATCATAAAAATGATAAAGTAATATTTATTTATTTACTTTAATTATAATATTTAAAAACTAAATTTTTTATGATTTTTAATTAATATAATTTAATACAAATACAAAATTAAAATATATTAAATAAAATATAATAATTAATATATGTAAAATAAAATGAATATTTTAAGAATATTCTTTTTGACGTAAGATTTGAAGTAAATGAGTTGGAGATGAATGTTGTATTTGGTGCAGAAATCACACTATTTTAGTGTAAAATTTGCACCAAAATAGATTTTACGGTTGGAGATGTCCTGAATATTATTAACGATGGAAGAATACTGTGTTTCTCACAAAACTATATATATATATATATATATATATATATATATAGATCTTGCAAATGTAATGTAGGGATCCAATTTTTTTTTTAAGAGAAAAACAAGGAAAATAATGATAATAATAATATAATAATTAATAAATATGTGGAAAATAACGATGGACCTTTATTTATAAGTATTCTGTTCCGTTTTCTGTAATATTTCTTTGTTCCATATTGATGTTGCGTCGAATAATAATATATTGGATTATATATACTTCATATTTCTGATTTTTTAGAAAATAAATAAATAAATATGATCGTGTTTGCCTTTGTTTTACGAAATTTTTTAGACTATGTTACAGGTCAATGTTGCGTGATATAATAATATCTTGATACACAAAGTCTGGATTACAGTATTAGGCTGCGTTTGGTTAATGAGATTAAGTAGGATAGATTATTTTATCACATTTTATCCAACGTTTGGTATGATTTTTATTTAACCAACTCAATCCCTTCTATAACTGATTAGGTTGTATTATGTGTGATTAAATAATATATCCTTCCTATGTAGGATTATTAATCCTTCCTCTATTCCTACTCTCTTTCTAATTTTACCCTTCCTCCTTCACCGCTGTTGAACCACCTCGGCTGCCGGACCGCCGCCGTACCCGTCGTCGCACAGCCGTCGTCGTATCACCGCTGGACCGCCGTCGTCGGACACAGTCGCCGTACCACCGTCGGACCGTCGACGCCACCTCGATCGCCGGATCGGCCGCCGACCTTCTCTGCCGCCGGACCATCGCCGGAATGCTGGACCGCCCCTGCCGGAGTGGAAGAAGAAAAAGAAAGAAAAAGGACAATTTTGTGCTTTCAAAAAAAAATTCAAAATTATCCTACACTTAAAATCTTATCAAACAGAATATTATTTTATACCATATGTTATATTTCTACGACAATTATTTTCTTTATCATTTACATACTAATCATTAGTTTATTTTATCCTCCAACCAAACACAGCCTTAGTGTATTACGTTGTAATAATTGAGTTGGATTACGTTGTACGGAAATTATCAAGCTTTAGGTATAAATCAACGTAGTGTATATATATATATATATATACATATATATTGTGTTTCTGGTTTTTAATTACTCCATTTTCTAGACTATGTCACAGGTCATTTTAGTTTGTAAATACTTTATAAATTAACCTAACAAAGAAAAATCGAGTATCATTCTATGATTATGGAATTATTTGAAAAAGTAATAATTATATTTTCATTATGAGGACAAAAACAAAAGTAGTGGTTGTACAACAGGGGTCAACGGATTCGTGGCATAAAGTGAGAGCGGGTCCCCTAAATATTTCCGATTTTTACGCCTTTCTGTTTACTTTGAGGAATTTTCTTCCCTTTTTATCAATTTTAATTATTCATTTGGCCTTTTTCCTCAACTTTTATTTCCCTCCAAATTGTAGTTTTTTTTTTAATAAAACAATGTATTTTTTTAAAAAAACCATATCTTCGAAAGACAATTTCAACACATTTTGTGGTTCATTTTTGTATTGTTCAAATCAAAACAATGTATTTGTTTGTCACGAAAATTGTGGGGCGTGCCAGGCACGTGTTCGTGTCAAATGTTAAATGATCCGACTTCGTTTATCAAGCGTTGCGAGTCTCGATTTGACCGTTAGTTATAGTTCATTTGAAATGGCTCAAAAATGTAAACATTAATATGACAAAATTATAGGAGGAATCCATTAACAACATCAATTATCATTATGTTGCAATGAACTTGGTCAATATTTTTACAAAGAAGACTGATGAACATATAGAATATTTGGAATACTTTGCTACTAGAACTAAAAATTGGCATGAACAGACATAAAATTGATAAGAAATTCTGCAGAGCTTTTGCTGAAGCTGTTTTGTGTTGATTTTGTCGGGCCTTTTCTGTTTATTCCTTCTGCTTTTGTCACCCTCCATGGGGGAGTTTCAACCACATTCCACGATCTCCCCACGATTTCAACGTCGTGTAATGGTGCATCGTGCTTTTCCCTGAGCCAACCGCTATTCTCCTGGGCTTTACTTTGTTGGGCTACTGCTTATGGGCTTCAAGGAATATTTTTTGAACACAACAGTATTTAAAAATTCATTTAATAAATTTCATTCGAGTTTTTTTCAAGAGTCTCTACACCTCTTTTGCACGATGGCCACAAACATTTACACAACCTCATCTTATGAGCCTAACCATCTGCTCGATCGTTCTGTTTTTATAAGATTTCCATGAATCTACAAGTACATTTTAATATATATATATATAAAATTTGTTTTAAATAAATAAAAAAATTAACATATATAGAAAAAGAAAAGGAAAAGAAATTGAAGAGGATAATGTAAGTGGTGGCGTCAGAAAAGATCATCCTGTAAAAGATTTCAGTATCGGTTGGGGAAATCAGCCCTGATCACAGCACCGACATGGCAGGCCATACTTTTTTTGTTTACTTCAGTTGAATATCCATTCATTTTTTTTTCAAAAAGGAAACCAGGATAACAATTAATTTAAAACTTTTAAAAATCATAGTTTTTTAAATAATAATAAAAACTAACACAAAATTTTTTACTAGCCTATCTCACGAGTTAATTTGTGAGATGAAAATCTTGCCGATCTGTCCCATAAAAAGTTATTATGTTTCATATAAAAAATATCTTTTTGCTATAGATTTGGACATAGTATACTTGTCTCACAAATATAAATCCGTGATACCATCTTATATGAAAAATACTCTTAAATTATAGGTAGAGGTTAACCATGAATATCGGACAAGATCGGGTGGAAGGGTAGATTAATATGTTTTGCCGGAAAAAACCCGAATTTTTTAAGATAAAATATAAATACAAATACATAATAATAATAATAATAATAATAATAATAAAAGACAACCCAAAAAGACTGGTCAAAAGATGAAGCAAAAAATAATTTGACACCTTTTAATGTAGTTTGGTTGATGCATTGTACATCACAAGTATGTATTTATTTGGGTTCGAAGAGAGTCTGAGTGAGAGTAAATAAATCTGCAACAAATGTTTGGGTTTGGTTCTTAATTGTGTGGCAATTTCTGAGTAGCATTTCCCTTCATTTATTTGATCGGTCTCTTCGGGATCAAGAATCGGTGAAGGGCATGCTTTGAAAGTTTTTACAATGTGTTTTTTTTTTTTTTTACCAAAAAACACAATAGTAAAATTAAATATGTTTTTGCAAATTGGATGGTAGAATACAAGTATATCTTTCGTTTTTATTTACGCGGTGAAGCAAAGTTAAACTTGGAATTTGTTAAGTAAAATTTAAAATGTTGAGTACATCAAAACTATGAAAGTCAGTGCAAGGTATGTAGGTGTACAGTTTTCTCGCAGCTAAAGAGCAACATAAGTTTAAATTTATTTTGTTTTGACGTTCAAAACATTCCTTGCGTGTAATATAATTTAAAATATTCATAAGGTGTTTTAGAATATTTTATTTTTTCGTATATAATGTCGGTTCCAACTATTTCGGATTTCAAGAGGATATAGTCCTTCTTGTAAATCTCTATGAACGGATCTTCCTCTTTCAGTCGTCTAATAATGTAAGGTTCAAAATGCGATAACGTAACCTAACTGCATGCAAATCTAGGTAAAATAGAAAATGACTAATTAAAGGGTTTTTATTGCATGAATTAAATATAGGGTGCATGCTTACATGTTTAAAATGCACTTTTCTACATGAATGCATAAAACTGTATTTTAAATCTTAGGACGTGATCGAGGAACGGAGATCGGGGGCCATATGAGAGAAATCTTCGTTATAGTATTTGGTTTCCACTGTGTTGGCATGAGCTTGGAAAGGCTGTGCATCGGCCTATATGGCCCGATAACAGTAGGTTTAAGTATCTGGTTCAACACTAAACATGGGGTTGGGGACTGAATGTAAAATGGGCTCCCTTTTCTATCCTCGCCATAAAATTTGATGGGCCCGAAATCTTCGTTATAGTATTGTGTTTCCACTGTGTTGGCATGAGCTTGGAAGGGCAGTGCATCGGCTTCCACAATCTCCACGCCATCTCTTTTCCAAAATAAAAGTAATCGATGCATTGAGGATGTGATGCACTGATTTGCATGGATCCAATCTCTTCCTAACAAAGCTTGAAAGTTGGCAGATGAGTTTACCACAAAAAATACACACAAAGATGACATGCTCCCCACATTAACATCAGCGGGGAATACCCCAATGGTTTTGGTGGTTTCCCTGTAAATGCAGCAACAGAGACTTCCGTAGAAATTAAGTCTTCCTCAGTTTTGCCCGAACTTTTTAACATTCTTACCGGAAGAACATTCACAGCCGAGCCATTGTCAATCAAGACCCTTGACACTGGCTTGCCATTAACGTGATCCTTGATGTACAAAGGCCTTATGTGCTTAATCATAGCAGCTGTCGGCTTTTCCAAAATCACCGGCTTAGGCTTGTTAGGGTGATCTTCCCTGATAACCACTCTTGAACTCCCTTCACAGAGTTTATTTGCATGATCTTCTTTTTGCACTGATTCTTTGGATATCAACTCCCCATTCTCCTCTTCCATCATTTTAAACATCTCTGGTAGTATCACTACTCTTGTAGCACAATCTACAGTGATGTGAAACTCTCCAACACAAAAATTGATTCTTTTTCTTCTTTGATCATCCTCCTCACTTAACAAATCATCATCGTCGTCCACTAACTTATCCTCAGTAGCCGATCTTCCAAACTTGGACTTACTCCCCGCCTGATCCCTGGTGACTGAAATATCCATTGAGGGCTCATTTCTCAACTTAGATTCTCTTCTTGCTATAGCTCTTTCTCTCAACAGCCATCTCTTTTGGGTCCTAGTCAGTGGCCTAGGGAACTTTTTGTGATGGGCCACTCTCCAAGACAAGCTGAAATCACATCTAGCTGGAAGGACATACTTGGGATTCGCTCTACTGCTCTCAATCACTTTTCCTTTTGAGATTTAATTCACACGCCGCTCTCTTCTTGGTCAGCTGACTTTTTCTTGATTTCCATCCTTCGCGACTCGACTTCATATGCATTTTTCTTGTCCGAGTACCTTTCGTGCTGATTGCGAGATGACTCCCCTCTAAACCACTGACCCTCAGGCACTGGTTTCTTGAAGAAATGTTGGTTCCTCGGCTTAGAGGTCACGGATTCACCAACACTTCTGGGGAAACGCTGCTGAACTGTTCTTAGTCGATCAGTACTATGCCTTCCAGTAGCTTCAAACAGTTGACCCCTCGGGATCCAGCATTTCTTAATTATTCGGTCTTTCACTGCAAAGGATCGACTTCTTTTCTCATTGAGAAGATCCCTCAAATGTTTCATATTCACATTAACAGAAGCTATTGGGGGAAAAGGATCATCATCCACTACCATGAATTCTTGTTTGTCAGGAAACTTCAAGATTCCTTTGTTGATTCTTTCATGCAGAACATTCTTGAAAGCCCAACACAATTTAGTATAATGATTGTATGATTTGTGATACTTACAATATTCTCGACTTTTCAGATCTTCCTTAGCAGGTATGATCAGGTGGAAAAGTGATGAACTTTTCTTTAACCAAAAAATCAAATATGTCATCTATTTTGGAAACATCGAATGTGTACTGCATGTCCGTGGGAGGTTGGGTGGTGCTCTTCTTCTCCGACTCTATGGATTTTCTCTTGAGTAAATGGACTATGCACGAGCCATTCGATCGAATTTTGGCCAGCACAATCTCTTCCACCTCCTGGTAATAAGAGACCACTTCTTAGACGACTCCTCTCTCAATAGTTCCCGTACTCCCCAATCTTTGCTGCAAGTTCAGAGAAATCTCTGAATTTCATGCCCTGAAACTTATTCCGTAGCTCAAATTCTAGCCCCTTTTGGGCTATTTTTACAAACTCGGTCTCTGGCAGAAACACCTTGCACATGTTCTTTGTTTTCTTGAACCTATCAATGAACATATCAGTTGTTTCTCTTTTTTTTCTTAGACATCCTTGACAAATTAGTGATGCACACATGAGGCTCAGTTCGGTAAAACTGAGTGTGGAATTGCTTCTCCATATCTTTCCAACTTAAGATTGAGTTTCAGGAAAGAGCGGCATATCACGAAAATGCAGTGCCAGTTAGGGTATTTGGGAAAAATCTCAACTTCAAACTAGTAAATTTTTCCAAGTTCGCTAGCTTCCCACACCTTATAGTGAACCTAACAATGTGCTCAAGGCTAGATTGACTATCTTCTCCAGAAAATAGACTGAAATCTGGTACATTGTAACCTCTGGGAAATGGATTGTTGACATCTATGTAGAGCTTGTGAAACTCTAGGCTGCCAATTTGTTTCAAGGTCGGCCCATACATTTCTTGTACAGTTTCTCTCACCATATCACGATCGATCATTGATGCATTTTTTTTGGGGAGCAGATGGTGATAATAGTTTACCCCCCGAGCCTGAGACTCTGTAATGTAACCAGCATTCATCCTTGGAAACTTCCATCAACTCCCTGATAACCCAAGTGTGGTATGTCGTCATACATTCCTGGTTGATATAAATGATCAGTAATCACATAGACTTGGTTGACAAGTTGTTTCGAACTCCCTACCCCATTTGTACGTGGATATGGCCGAACTCTTCTACCTAAAGTTTCTTCCCTTTTATGTGGTGGTGTGTACCTTCCTTCCTGTTGGTTTGGGAGTGCGAACTCCGGGCGGCGGGGATCACCAGCCCTTGAGTTTCCTATTCCCTGGTCAAATTCATGGACTTGGTTGCTTCCCTGGTTCAATTCTTTTTCACTTGCATTCTGCTCTTTGTTGGTTGATTTGTTCGGTTTACCCAATACTGTCCTCAAGCAATCAGACACAGCTTTGGACAGTGCTTGTGATATTTCTTCAATTTTCAACACAATCAACTTTTCAACCAAAAGATTTGAAATATGAGCATATACCTCTGGAACATGACTTGAATGCAAATCCAACTCCCTGGTTTGGCTCTTCAGCAGCCGGTTGTTCTGTCTGCGGAGCATGAGTCTCTTCCTGGCTTGGTAGAGACTCCTCATCCCTTTGATTGGCGTTTTCTTTCCTTCTTGGCGGCATAATGGCGTCCCACCGGGCGTGCTAGGTACGAAGATGCACAGATTTGTGTAAAAATGATGAAAATCTAACTTCTAAAAATTTGACGACTGTGGATACTAAATTCGACCGTCGGTTCTAATATCCTAAACAAATACAACGCCAAAAAGAAAGAAAAGACAATAGAACTTGATGAAACAAACTCCTAACATGATTGTGTATCAACAAATCAGCATAAAATTACAAAAACATGAAAAATATAATAAAATAGTGCTAGAATATGTACGTGGATGCTAAAATTGACTGTAAAAGCATAAAAAAGCTTGACTAAATCTATGAGAATTCTGCAGGGAGTTGCCTGGAGTTTTTGCAATGTGTGTGGTGTCTTTTCTGTGGTGGCCGATTCCTCCTTTTTCTTCACTGTGCGGTGCGGTTTCTTCCACTCCCCATGACTCACGATCTTCTCTCATTTTCTTCCACGATCTTCTTAACTTATCTGAATAAATTTCAATCGATGAGAATCTATCTGCCCCTTTGATGGACTTTCATAATTTAATTGGACCTCCGTAGTTAAGTTTAGCTTTCATAATTTAATCATTTTAGCCCAGACATCATTTTAAAGAGCCATATACGGTTCGGGTACTCGTTATATCTGGACTCATTGTTATTTAAATATAACTGAAATGTAAGTTATAACTTTTCAATAGCTTAACTTTTGATTTGGATAAAAGAATCATAGTTGACATTGAATGGTAGATATTTTATTGCTTTAACTTTTGACATTGAATGGTAGTTATTTTATTACTGTAACTTAAAACTAATTATCAATAATAAAAGAAATGTAGCTATATCATATCGTTTGTTATGTGATCTTATAAATGGTCGGTGATCTACACACATACAACAAATATATATACATATATATATGTACATATATGGCTCGAACTCGAGTCTCCACCAAACAACCGAGCATGTGAGACTGCTGGGCTACAAGCCCCCATCTTCAGTCTGTTCATATTCTAGAGAAGACGAGGAATGGACCATTTAAATTTTTTTAAAACAAAAATTAGGCACCAGATTCAGATTTTCTCAAGAGTACTTGAAAATTTATTTAAAATACGTATATATAAATTTAAGTGTAAAAGTAGATCACATCCGATAAATCTATGAATCTGGATCCTCTAGTATGCACAACACCAGATCCATTTCGTGAGTCTAGGAAGTTCAAATTTCTATCCATTTTTCTTCTGGCCATACAAATCTTGTCAATCTATTATGCGGTTGATTCATCCTACATGTAGGGGCACTACCCCCATGATAGAATCAAGGGCTCAAATTTAGCCACACATACACGAGGTCCACTAATTTTTTTAAAATCACATATGTGTGTGAATCTTGTCCACTATTATGCTGAATAACATAATACGCATCGGTTTATGATAATGAATAATAATCGTTTAAAAACATCAATTTTAAGGTATTGAATAATTGTTTACAAGTGTGAATTATTAATAAAAATGATTTTTTCTCTCAAAAAAATAAAAATGATTTTTTATTTGAGTTAAGGGTCTTGATTTAATTGCCTTGAATGCTTGAGAATTGATGTACCAATAGATTTGATAAACTGAATTCTTTTCCAACTTTTATGATCTTCAATGCTCTAATATTTCTCATAAATCCAAGTGGTCACATTTATTTTATCAATAACACAATACTTCTTCTAACACAAATATTTTATAGTTCGTCAATTAATTTTTCCTCCCTTTCTTTTATAGCCCACACGGGCTTGTAAATTCCATCCGACATGTATATTTATGCGTTAAAATAAAATTTCTTAATTACAATCACCAGAAAGATATTTTAAAAATATGGGTTAGACATCGCTTGGTTCATGAGACGCTAACATGAAAGTAGAAAAAGATAAATTAAAATATAGAATAATGTAAGTATTTTTTTAAAAAATTTCAGTTGTTGTAAAACTCAAGAAAACTTAGAGTTAAACAATGAATTTTGAAATTCTTTGGACCGTGTGAGATGGATATTAAGGTCATCTCCAACCACAAAATCTATTTTGCCTGTAAATTTTACACTAAAATAATGCGATTTCTGCACCAAATACAACATTAATCTCCAACCTATTTACTTCAAATCTTACACCAAAAAAATACTCTCGAAATATTCTTTTTTATTTTATATATATTAATTATTATCTTTTATTTAATATATTTTTAATTATATATAATATGAGTTATTATACGAAAATTATTTAAATTGAAAAATACGAATACAAATTCAAATATTTTGTAGTGCGAAGTGAGCATCTTTATATTAAATTATATTATTTATAAATCATTAAATCAAATTATTTATTAATTAAAACAAAATTTTTTTTAAAAAAATTGGCACATAAGCTACCTCTTGGGCCTAATTTGGCGCAGAGGCGGACACAGCCTCCATTGGAGCAAATCCAGATCGGAGATGCTCCAACGAAAAAGTAAAAATATTTGGAAGTCACTATTAATTAAACTTAGTATTTATTATATGTTCTCTCAGCTCAATTTATTTGAATAATTAAAGAAGATATTCTATTGTCTCCGCGAGTTTCAAGTTTAAAGAAACAAAGCCTTCTTGAAACAGGAGTGTTTATACATGGCTGCTTATGATAATTCTACCATGATTTAAAGAAAGAAGACATAACAACAATTGGTCAAACTAAGTAGGATCCATCAAGTTCTAATACTAAACTTATCAAAGAAACAATTCGTCTGAAAATGAAGCTTTCAGTTCATATCAGTCCATTGCTTGAGGGCAGGAGTAGTCCATTTTGGGCACTTTGGACTGAAATAAGTCGACAGGACCCGCGAGTTCAGAAGCTCGACAATGGGAGCGAATTTCACACATCGGGGCGTTTTGTACTGATTAATGGAGGCACCTAGGCTAATGGCATAGTCCATGAGCTTATCAAAGGTCCCAACTTCCACCACCTTGATCTCCAGAGGACCTATTGCGTCGAAAACTCGATTCTGGCGGTAAACAGAGTCGAGGGATTCTTCAATGGTCAGGCAACAGTCTTCGAATATCGACTCAGGAATTTGAGGGGAGATATTGTGGCTGAGCTCCCAATATAGCACATAGTGGCCTGGAATCGTGGTCAGATCGGCATAGCTCGTGTACTCGGTGAGACATGCATCGAATGGCATCAAAACGCTCACCGCTTTCTTGACAGCATTTTGCAGCTCAACTTCGTCAGTTTTGTCGGTGTCGATGCTCAAGACTACATTTTTTCTGCAGATGAAGTTGAATTGAGGCGCATTGTTCTTGAATCCTGCAACTCGAAGCACATCTCCAACTCTATACCTATACAGCCCTGCAATAAGATAGAAATAAAGTTAAAGAAAACATCATTAAAAGCATTATTCCACAAAACCATTCAAGAATATACTACTAATTTTCCTGAATTTTACCAGCATAAGTGGTGACCACAAGCTCATATTCCTGTCCAATCTTGACATCAACCAAGTCAACCAAATCTTGTTCATTCTGATCATCAAGAGATTTCGGCACGACGCCATTGTTACGCTGCACCGGCAAGAATTCGAAGTAGGCCATGGTTGGGATAAGAGTGTAGGTCACATCACTAGGCTGGCAAAGCGGGCTAAGATTCACACCGAAATAACACTCGGAAGAGGCATACATTGTGCACACAAGAGGCAATCCATTGCTATAATACTCGAGAGTCGGTATGTACTGTGACATTGTCCCCGTCACGATAACATCTATGTATTTTGTATTAGGCCACAACCTGGTGATAATTCCCTGCCAGCTGTCTTTCTTGCATTCGGCCTCGATGAAGTCCGCAAGATTCGGGTCAGTTTTGTTGATCCGCATCACAGCCTCCCTCACCGATTGATCAGTGACCATGGAGTTTAGGGTTCCAGCTCTGATGTCGTGACAAAGAAGGGTCCAGTGCTTCTCCAAGAAGCGGATAGCCCGGATGAACCCAGAGGCGAAAACGGCGCCGACTCGGAGGACTTGCTTGTTCTGACAAAGGCCACAAAGCATCTGAGAATACATACTTTGGTAAAAATCAGGGCAAAGAATGGTTTCATTCGGGCTAGTGTAGTTTGTGTAGGGATCATAAGGCCTGTCCTTGAAATGGGAGCTTTTGTAGTAGCTGGTTAAAATAGGCCGAGCTGGTAGCCCACCTGGTGTCCTTGGTCTCACATTTTATGAACAAGAAATACATCCCTTTTCCCTTATCTAAACCAGGCACAAATTGGCTCATCACAGGCATTAAAAGACTGTAAAGCAATGATCTTCTCCCCATTTCCTCTTCAATGGTGGGCATCACTTTTCTTTCCCCACCCGATGTCCCAGAACTGCACAAAGTAAACAACCATTTTTGTCAAATTCAAAACTCAAAACAAATCAACTTGTTTAAAACTCAAAAGTTTCACATCAAAGTCACACACACCTAGTTAAAAATTCAGAGATGGCTTCAGAACAGATAATGGGAGAGGTGTCCCCATTGGCTATGCGATTGATATCGGGAAAAATGTCCTCGTAAGTGATGACAGGAATGATTTTCTTGAAAGTTTCCCTGTCAATCCGTCCATTAAGGCCATGTCTTTTAATGTACTCAACATGGGCATTTCTGGTCAGGATTTCGGCGAGAACTTTCCTCTGAATCTCATCCGCATTCTTGGTGACTTCCTCAATGAAATCTAGTTTATTCTTGTTGTTTTCAACCACACTATATTCAGTATGGTTCGCAACTTCCATTGGTGCCTCGGGCATGGTTTTCAGCAGAGAAAAGGGAAGCTCTTGGTGGGATTGTTGTATATATAAGCTTACAGAGGAGAGAGCTTGAGAGACTGAGCAGTAGAGGTGGTGGAAGGTCTGAGGGCTTATATAGAAGAAGGGGGAAGGAGTGTGGTGACCATTTTCTGATTAAAACCGAGTAACGGGCGTATGATGGATAGAGACAATGCTTTTTCTCTTCTTCTTTTTTTTTTTTTGGAATTTTTAAAATTAAATTTACATAGATTTTTGAGTTTGTGAACTTTGTTTTGGTCTTTGTAAAAAAAATGTTGATATTTAAAAGTGTTAAAGAGTTTGTAAATCTTCAATACAATGAATGTCTTTATTGTGAATATGGATGGGACATGTTGCACTTGCTTTCTTATTCATTTGGACATCCGACTTTCATGCTTCACATTATTTGTCTGTCCCAATCCAAGCCTTTTACTAAGTACGTTTTGTTTGTTATTAGCTTTCTTTTTCGACCGAGTGGGAAAGGTCGAAAGTTTTCAATAACTTAGACATGCTTATGGATGTTCATTGTACCACAAGAGATGATGTGAAAATCCAAAATTTTTAACCATCAAATTCAAGAAATTAAAGGGTACATTCAGCTGAATTAAGATGAAGTTGTAACAATCTTTTTAATAGTCATTATCAATAATAAATTTAGTTGTAACAACAGTTCATTCAGCTAATCATTCTAGTCTATAAATATCTCACAATCTGACGAAGAACCACACCACCAAAAAAAAAAAACAGAAACCTCTTCGTATTTCGAGAAGTAGCATCTACAAGAGGCGGGCGATATGCTGTAAAAATTTCTATCGAGCTAGTAGCATTCAGTGTAGCAGCGAGTTGATCAAGTTTATGTCCAACTTTATACCAAGAAACTGGAATATTCCAACGAGAATTCCATGTTTTTATTTTGGATCGTAATTTAGTAAGTGGACTTACGAGTTCTTGGTACTGTCATTTGTATTGACAAATACTCCAGCGACATTCATAGATCTCGTGACTATAGTGTTCATACCATTCTTTAACAAGTTTATGGTGGTTTTGTTGATGATATTTTCGTATACTTACAAATGGAAGAAGACCAGAAAGAACATCTTCACCTCACTCTTTAGACATTGAGAGAGAGAGAGAGAACTTTAAGCCAAATTCAAGAAATACAAATTCTGGCTAAGGAGCGTGACTTTCTTGGGTCATTTCATCTAAGAAAAATAAGTATCTATGGACCCCAAGAAATTGGAAGCAATGTATGACCCCATAAATCGTGCATACAATTCACATCTGATAAATAATTATAGATGTTTAATTATTTCACCGTGCTGAATTACTTTAACATAGATTGAGAAAGTGTGTTAATTATTTAGGAAATTTTTTCAAAATCAATGAACAAGAGTCGAGATTAATTATTGAAAATAACGATGGATATGTGAACCAAGATTCCCAAAAATTTGATTTCCTGTTTGATTTTAAATATTAATTTTATATTTCTTATTTAACCTCTGAGCCATTTAGTTAATTAAATTCTAGTAGTTAACATCTGATTTCAAATTATCGGTTGCTAAAGAATATATAAAGAATTTGTGTAATACAATATCGGCGGAATAATATCCTTATTTTTATACATTATACTATAACTATAACGTCTACTACTAAAATAATACTAGAAATTTTTTAAAACTAAATTCGAAAATTCTCATACACAAGCATGAGAATAAAAACAGTTCACCATGCGTATTGAAAAATTATTCGATCACTGAATAAAACTAACTGCAGTTAAATCATTTCCATTTAACATCAACTCATAGCCTACTGTGGAAAGGAATTTAAAGCCATGCACAAAAGTCTGACAAATCCACAACGTATAAAAAGGTGCAAAACATGTAAAAACAATGTTCATCCATGACCCCTAAACATAATATGCGGAAAAACGTAAAGTCCTCGGGTTATCGTGCACACTCCCAGCTCCGCCTATTCAGTCTTCGGCGCCTCCAGTCTCTACTTCATCATGCTCACTTGCAACAATCACACCTAGTGAGCCTAAAAACTCGACACACCTGAACCATTATAACAAGTACATATATATATCATGCAACAGTGAAAAATATTGTAATTAAAGTAAGCTTCATGATCTTAAAACCAAGGTGAACTTAAACATAACATGAAATAACATAAACGTATTCGAATCATCTCTCATCATGTAATCATATACGTGTTCATTTTATTTTATTGAATTCAGATCACTAGTTGTGTCTTTCATATTAGCTCTAAATCGATGAATCCATCTTCATATAACCGCGGTACCCAACGTTGGGGACATCAACGACAGTTTTACCCATCCACTGAGCCTTGGCCTTACATGTTCGTGTTTGTGTTAATGTTCGTATTAGCCACAAAAAACTCATCTCCTTCAAAAACATGTCATCGTATTCACCACTTATAAAATTCATGCATATTCGTACATTTTCTTAAAACCAAGCATGCAACTTAGTTTTCATATTTTCATAAAAATTCATATTCTTATTAAACATATACATTTTTAAACATGCAATTTGGTTATCAGGGCACTGCCAGGACTGCTAACTCGACCCGCTCAAACTTATCAAACTCCTTAAACATACTTGTAATCATTTTCTTAAACGTATCCCGAACCCCAGCATTAACCTCTATATTTTGTTTCAGGGTTAAGACCGGAGTCCCGTTTAACCTGAATTAACCCGAGACTTGATCAAATTTTAATCATAGTTAACCGACTCCTAACCAAACCCCGTATGACTCAACTTAAACCATTAACTTACTGGAAACCCCAAAACGAGAAATATCCACAAAAATCTTGACAATAAACGTACAGTACTAGTGCCTAGATGCTGGCAATGTAGAGCTGCGGCGTTGGGTAAGCGCCTAGGCGCCATGCACCAGTGCCAGTGCCGTGGCGCCACAAGGACAACGTCGCGGCACCAACCCTGTGGGAAAAATCCCAAAATCGACTTTCGAAGCCAAACCGTCCCTACTCCCAACCAGCCCAGACCAGAATCGAGGCGGGAAAAATCCCAAAATCGACTTTCAAAGCCGAACCCTTCCTATTTCCAACCAGCCCAGACCAGACTCGAAGCAACCTCTCATATACTACCTTTGGACCCTCCTGGATGGACTTAGCCTCAGACCCTATCCCCATGCACGCAGATGTGCGAGAACCACATGAAACAAGCTAAAAACCTACCCAACCCGACCCTAGCTCCTTGATATGCCCCTAGGCCGTGACCAGCCGTGTTTGAGCTATCCTGGACCACGACTCAGACCCACTAGGATCTGCACCATGGCCTGGTTCGACCCTTACACAGCCACCTCTCCTCCTTAGCACGATCTCCACTAAGTCGTCCCAAACAAAACCATGATCCGATCGGCCCTTACCTAAATCGACCCCAAAACCGATCTACACACCTAGCCACCTTCGATATTGATGTGACACAGCCCCTAGGAGTCGAGATCTAGCAGCCTCTTACACACAAGCAAGGAAAAACGTGAGCCTCATGACAAAGTATATGCATATATTCATATCAAAATCGTGTAAATCAAATGCAACATGATAGAGATGATATTTTTCATGCATAAAATCATAAATAAACATATCGTGATTGTGAATGATGAGAAAAACGAGATATAGGGGCGTGCCTCTGCATATTTACGCTCGAAAACCTTGACACAATCGCGTAGAACCGGAACTGGAGGGACGAGGAAGAGATTTTTTGAAAGAAACTTGAGGAAAGTCGAGTGGGGAGATATTGAATTTTTCGAAAATCTGCTGCTGAAGGTGGAGAGGGGCGGCCGACTTATGGGAGTGAGGAGATTAGGGTTTGAAGGTAGGTTTAGATATAGTATTGTGTGTATAATGGGTCCTTAATTAAAAATAATGAGGTTGTGAAGAATTTTAGGCCCATTATATATTAAATTAGTGATATGAATCTAGCCAGCCACTATGTGTTCCAAAAACCAATCCCGAGAGTACGCTCGAAGATGTTGAATGTTGCCCTTCATTCAACCAATGAAAGCTTGGAAAAAAGGATCGAAGGGTTCGGGTTGCATCACAATCAAGTAGAGGATGAATTGGAAGCTTGCGACTTAGCGCGTTGGAGGCCAAAGGAACAATTTTCAGGCATCTTTGTGAACAGCCGAGCCTACACGGACCCGAGCATGGACCTGTACACGGGGTCCGTGTCCTTTGTTTGCTGAAGAGTGTTTTTGGCCGAGTGTACACGGACCCTTACCCGGAGGTCTACCCGGGGTCCGTGCCCTTTACGTTTGGGCGAGAATATTTTTTCCTTTTTAGAGTTTTAATTATTTTGGCAAGTAGATTTGATATCTTTAAATATGCAATTTTCTGTATTTAGGTTTTCCGTTACCTATATTTAAGCTAGATTACCATGTAAACAATTCAACTTTTGTTCATTATTGATTTGATATCAAATTGTGAGATTTTCTCTCAAATACACTTCGATGTCTTCAAAATCGAACTTTCAAAGGTGGATTCTTTTGTCGTTCGTCTATCGATTTTCACGAGGGTTGCCAAGGACAGGGTTCTTTGGAGGTTCTCTTGAACGCGATTGTTTCTATCGTTGATTAATTGTTGCTAGACCGCGTGATCTAGAGGCGATTATCACATCTATCGATTACTTGTTTCAAAGATCGGGACAAATCAAAGATCTCGTGGGCGGGATCGTATCAAGTGGTATCAGAGCCATACTCTTGACTGGTCGTGTGGGTGCATGTTCCTGGAAGTGCCCTAGACGTGCGGGTTAACGAAGGAGTTGGCACGAGGACGTACAGTCTAAAGGGGTCGGGAATGCCTGGAAGTGCCATGGAGTGTGGGTTAACGAAGGAGTTGGCACGAGGACGTGCAGTCTAAAGGGGTCGGGAATGATGTGTCCCACATCGGTTAGCAAGAGTTGTCTTGGGCAAAATATATATGAATTCACAATCTTCCTCTCATGAGCTAGCTTTTGAGGTGGAGTTAGGTGGATTCATATCAATTAGTCTCATTAAGTCCAAAAACACTACCATAAAATATATCGTTTAGGTGAGTTTTTGAAAATATTTTCCGAACCCTCAAAAAGTCATCTGATTTCCTAAAAATTGCATACTGGTTTAAAATATGACTCAATGTGTAGAAATACTATACAAAGGTCCATTTTCAAAAATTACACCTATTTACACCATATAATAAATAATTAAAAATAATTATTTATTAAAATTTTTTTTCCTTAACTGTCTCTGGTCTCCATTCCTCGTTCGAGCATGAAATACTACTAAAACCTTTATAACATGCAATCTTAATGTACCATGAAATAAAACACATATTCATGCCATAATCATGTATTTATTGCATTAAAATATTTAAATACACATTTCAAATAAAACCCTAGATTCGGATGCAGTCATGTTACGTCGTTCGAATTTCTAGACCTTACAATTCCTCCCCCCTTATATTGAATTTCGTCCTCAAAATTTAAAACAAACCGAATAACTCCGGATAGCGACTCCTCATCTTTGTCTCAGTCTTCCAAGTAGCCTCCTCCTTGGAATGATTTAGCCACTGGACTTTGACCATCTGGATCACCTTGTTTTGGAGCCTCTTCTCCTGCCTACCTGCCTAATATCCGGGTAGGTCTTTCCTCAAAAGACAAGATTGGCGTCAACTGCAGAGGCTCATAGTTCAGCACATGCAAAGGGTTCGACATGTACTTCCGCAGAATCGAGACGTGGAACACGATATGAACTCCCGTCAGATTCGGCGGTAAGGCAACTTTGTATGCTAGTGTCCCAACTCTCTCGAGGATCTTGAATGATCCTATGAATCTAGGACGGAGTTTGACCTTCTTATCAAATCTCATCACACCCTTCATTGGTGCGACCTTCATGAACACATGATCATCCACTGCAAACTCTAGATCCCTGTGCCGCTGATCTGTACAACTCTTCTGTTGGCTCTGAGCGATCTTCATCGTGTTCCGGATCTTGACCACTAGCTCTGCAGTCTGTCTGATAATTTCCAGACCCAACTCTGCTCTTCCCCCTACCTCATCCCAATAGACTGGTGACCTACACTTTCTCCCATAAAGTACCTCTTATGGGGCCATACCAATAGATGCTTGATAACTATTGTTGTACGTGAACTCCATGAGAGGTAATTTCGGCTCTCAGCTGCCCTGAAAATCGATCATGAAAGCTCTGAGTAAATCATCCAATATCTTAATCACTTTTTCAGACTGACCATCAGTTTGAGAATGGAAGGCTATATTGAATAACATCTTGGTACCCAATGCCTGATGCAGACTTTTCCATAATGCAGACGTGAATCTCGGGTCCCTCTCTGACACGATGGACACTGAAATCCCATGCATTCTGACTATCTCTCTGATATACAGCTCTGTGTACTGAGTCATGGTGGAAGTCTTTTTGATCGGTAGAAAATGAGCTGACTTGGTGAGCCGATCAACTATCACCCAAATGGCATTATACCCTCCAGCTGTCCTCGATAGCCTTGTCACGAAATTCATGGTGATATTCTCCCATTTCCACTCGGGAATAGGGAGCGGTCTCAGCTTCCTTCCATGTCTCTGATGCTCTGCCTTAACATGCTGACACGTCAAACACTCAGACACGAAATGCAAAATATCTCGCTTCATGCCTGGCCACAAGTATAAGGTTTGTAGATCCTTATATATCTTCGTACTCCTTGGGTGAATAGAGTATGGGGTGTTGTGGGTTTCCCTCATAATTTCCTCTCTCATCAAATCAACGCTAGGAACCCATAGTCAGTCGTGGTATCGGACAATGCCATCCCCCACAAAATACAGTCTCAGCCCCTTAGACTCATCTCTTTGCCTCCACTTCTGCAACTGCTCATCAGAAGTCTGCCCTGCTCGAATCATGTCCCTCAGTGTCGACTGTACTGTCAAGGTAGAAAGATTAGGAGCATCTCCCCGGACATAAACTGCAAGCTCAAACCTCTGAAGATCTCCGTGCAATGGTATATATACCGACAACTGAGCAATCACTGCATTCTTCCTACTCAGGGCATCTACGATCACATTAGCCTTACGCGGATGGTAGCTAATCTTGCAATTATAGTCTTTCACTAGCTCCAAACATCTCCACTGTCTCATGTTCAGCTCTTTCTAGGTGAAGAAGTCCTTCAAAATTTTGTGATCAGTGAAAATCTTGCATTTCTCCCCATACAGATAATGCCTCAAAATCTTCAGGAAGAATATTACTGCTGCTAGCTCGAGGTCATGAGTCGGATAATTCTTCTCATGGACCTTCAACTGTATGGATGCAAAGGCTATCACTCTGTCATGCTGCATCATAACCGCACCCAAACCTAGCTTCAAAGCATCTGTATATAGCACATACTCGCCTTGCCCTGATGACATAGCTAAAACTAGCGCTGAAGTCAACACTTGCTTCAGATTATCAAAACTCTCGTGGCACTCTGATCCCCAAATGAATTGGCATTCTACTTTGTCAAAGCAGTCATGGGCACTGCAATAGAAGAAAATCCTTGAATAAACTTCCTGTAGAACCCAACCAAATCCCAAGAAACTACGGATCTTTGTCACACTCTTAGGCACTGGCCAGTCTCTGACTGCCTCGACCTTGCTAGGATCCACCTCGAATCCACTCCTAGAAATGATGTGGCCCAAGAATGCCACTTTGTTTAGCCAGAACTCACACTTGCTGAACTTGGCATACAACTGTATGTTCTGCAAAGTTTGTATTGCGGATCTCAGGTGCTGACTGTGCTCCTCTCTGCTCTTACGAATATATCAGAATGCCATTTACGTAGACTATGACGAACTGATCCAAATACGACTGAAATATGCAATTCATGATATCCATGAAGATTGCTGGCGCGTTCGTCAGTCCGAAGGGCATCACCATAAACTCTTAGTGCCCATAACGTGTCCGAAAAGTCGTCTTGTGCAAGTCAGACTCTCTGACCTTCAGCTGGTGGTATCTTGATCGAAGATCTATCTTTGAAAACACCGATTCTCCCCAAAGCTGATCAAATAGGTCTTCTATCCTATGAAGAGGATACTTGTTCTTGACTGTAACCCTGTTCATTTCCCTGTAATTAATGTAGAGTCGCATGATGCCGTCTTTTTTCTTCACAAATAATACCGTTGCACCCATGGAGAAAAACTCGGGCGAATGAAACCCTTGCCCAGCAAGTCCTGAATCTGATCCTTCAACTCCTTCATCTTATCAGGTGTTAGACGATAGAGTGCCTTAGAAATTGGCACTGTAGCCAGCATCAGCTCAATTGAAAAGTCCACCTCCCTGTCTGGTGGAATGCCTGAAACGTCGTCCGGGAAGACACTGGGAAAATCCCTGACCACCTCAACATCCTCCACACTAGCTGATTGGCTCAGAAACTGTCACAATACTCGCCAGGAATGCTTGACAGGCTCTCCTCATAAGTTTCCTCGCACAGATACAAGAAATGATGTGTGGCATCTGCTGGTTCTTGGCTGCCTAAAAAATGAATGATTTACCGTTGGGCGGTCGGACAGATACTAACCTCCGTCGAAAATATATCGAAACTCCATTCGAAGAAAGCCAGTCCATACCCATAATAATTTCAAATCGGTCATCGTTAGAACAATCAAACCTGCCTGTACCACATTTTTCTGTAATCGAAGCTTCAAACTTTTTACGATCTTCGAGGTAAACATCTGATCCTCGGAAGGAATCGAAACTCTGAATCTCAAATCCATGGCCTCTGGTATGATTCCTAGTCACTTGACAAATGTTTTGAATATAAATGAACGTGTAGCTCCAGAATCTAGCAGTGCATATGTGGCTATTTCTGAAATAAATATCCTTCCTACGACAAAACACACCATCAAATCTGATCGTGTTGAGACTTAAGGAAATTTTTTATCATTAATTACCCAAAATCCTCGAAAATCTCCATTTTAGTCCTAAAATCCTTCGAAAACTACACAATTTTACCCTAGGAATTTTTGGAAATTGCATTTTCAACCCTAAAGTTTCAATTTTTCTTTAATTTTGTCCCTCATTTTTGAAAATTTGCATTCTAGTCCTATAAAAATTCGAATCTAGTCAATCTAGGCTCTAAAATATCAAAAATCGTTAATTTGATCCCTAAAATTTCAGAAAATATGAAAACAACCCCATATATAGAGAATTTGCAAAATAGACCCTCAACTTTCGATTTTTGCAATTTGGTCCTTACAATTTTTTGGTTATTGCAATTTGACCCTTGATACTCTTGATTAAGTCAATTCAACCCTTACTCCACCTAGTTATAACATGCAACCTACTTTATTCTAAGTTCCCGATCCAAAAAGTAATCCCATCAACCAATATAATAAACCATGTAATCGAGGCGATAAATAGAATGTTACCGGTGATTTGTGTCGAGTCTGGCTCAGCCTCTGCCTCCTCAGCATGCATAACACAGGCTCTGCCAGTAGTAGGGCCCTTGTTTCTAGGGCAATCCGCAGCTTTGTGGCCCTCTTCTTTTCAAATAAAGCAATTGAACGTCCCCTACATACACTTATCGTAATGAAAACGGTTGCACTGCTTGCAGGGCTGTCTCTCCTCTGGCTTAGGAGCACCTAGAGCATGTAGTGGCTTCTGCTGTCCCGGCCTCTTGAACTGTCCTTGGGGCTTCTGCTGCCCCTGGTTCTGGCTGGCCCTGTAAACTGCTTTTTCTGCGGCTGTGAGCTCTGCTAGGCCTGATGCCTCTTCCGCTGCATCTCCACATCAATATCCCTCAGGGCCTGCTATGTCTGAAAAGCACAAGAAGTGGCAGCATCATAAGTAGCCGACCTCATCAGCATGGCATCCCGGCGTATAGTGGGTCTGAGGCCATCCATAAAGTACCTCAACTTCTCAACTGCATCCCTCGCAATAAGGGGCACAAAATGACATCCCCGATCGAATCTCCTAATAAACTCGGCAACAGACAAGTCCCCCTGTCGGAGACTCATGAACTCTCATGTTGTCACGCCCCGAAACTTGGGATTGACACCGGCGTTATTTAACAATCACACAATCGAAACAACAAGCCTTTCGTAGCACAGTATAAACCGAACCAGTTTATATATCATAATTTCCACTGAAATAAACATTGTCTTTACAATAACGAAATCCAACGAAATAGTAAATAATGCGGAAGCGTCTTACAATTCTTTAAATCAGAAAATTCGAAATAAAGCCTATTACTAATCTGGCAAATCACCAACCCCAAAATTGTTCCGACTCTTCGTCCTCAACCTGCTCTTCGGACTTATCTGGGAAGGGTTGTAAGGGGGGTGAGTATTTTGGGAATACTCAGTAAATGGGGGACTTTGAACACAACATAACCAATTTAATAACATTTTCAAAACATATCATAAACGTACATCATGCTTTTCATAAACGTAACGTAAATTTCATAACATAATAACACTGCGATTTTTCACCTTTAACGGTTTACTGACGTCAGTCCCTAAGTTTTAATCCTCTAAGGGGGCGAGGCCATAACACAGTTCTATCCCACTGTTAAGGGCCATAAGTTAGAATTTCACTCATTTTCAGGGAATCCTCACAGTGTCAAACATAAACGTAATAACTTTCGTAAAAACGTATAGACAAAACGACGGTACTCGACCGTATTTTTAAACCACAAAACCGAAATTTTCATGTGCATAAAACAAAATTTAAAACAGCCCACTTACAGTGTCTGAATGCTAGAAAATGAAGATGCTTGGCTTCGGGATTTAGGTTGCTTCTTGTGCTGGCTCGGACAGCGCTTCGGCTCGACTGTTAGGCTAACCTCGGGACAATATTTAGGCAGAGTTTCGCTAGGGAGAGTTGCTGAAATTCTCGAAAATTTGCAGCAAGGACTTTCGAAAATTAGGTGTGGGGAATGACTAGGGTTGATGCACTATTTATAGGGGAGGAGGTTAAAGCTAAATTTGACACTAAAAATCATACCAAAAATCATATCAAATCTCCTAATATTGGCTCCAAATTTCCTTGCCATTCTCGAAAAATATGATGGCTAATTTATGGGATTTGTTTCCAATTTCCTTATAGTTTATTCTTGTATGTGAAAATTTCGAAAATTGCTAGGTCCATGCCTTGATTCCTCTAGTCTTGGATGGTCTCTACCCAATATAGTATATCCCTTTGCATATTTTCGAGAATATGCTAGCCTTATTGTAGGTATTTTTGACTTGGTAATCAAGATTTCCAACAATTAATTTCTCCATAATCATATCCTATTTATTAATAAAGTCTTATGCTAAACAAATTTCCTTGCAATTATTTAATTACAAGATGGAAAAATCCGGTTCTTACATCCCTCCCTCCTTATGGGAAGTTTCGTCCTCGAAACTGGAGTTGGCCTGGTCTCCAAATAGGTAGGGATATTCCTTTCCCTTACAATTTACTACCGCATTGTTTCTTGCTAACCAATCCCTTCCTAAGATGATATCGAAATCGACCATGATCAACTGTATCAGGTCGGCTCTAAAAATCTAATTACCAATACTGATTTTTCAATCTCTGTAAATTTCGTCAGTTTCAATGGCTCTACTAGTAGGCGTGGCTAGTTGGAAAGGTTCGGTTAGCTTATCGGGCTTACGTCCTAACTTCTTACCAAATCTCTTAGATATACAAGAATGCGTAGCGCCACAATCAAATAACACATAAGCAGGCACTTGCCAAAAAATATGGTACCTGACACAACATTGCTTGCATCATCTGTCCTCCTCCTGCGTCATGGCAAACACCCTGGCATTCGGTTTGTTCTCCCGTGGTTTATTGGTATTCGCCCCTGAGCTTGACCCGTCTCCTTTACCTGGTCCAGTTGTTTTGTTGCTGGCGGCTGGACAATCTGCCATACGGTGTCCTGGTTTTCCGCATCCAAAGCAGACGCCGCTGGCTCTACGACATTCTCCCAGGTGTCGTAAGTGGCAAGTTCGGCAAGGCTTAATGGCTTGGTAGTTGGTGGCGGGCGAAGGCCCCTTAGGTGGTTCGCCGGAGTGGTTCGGTTTCTTGAACGACTGACTGCCATGAGAGGACTGATCATTCATAGGCCTTTTGTTCCTAATCTCCTTCTCTCTGCGCTGGATATCAGTTTCAGCTCGGATGGCTGCGCCCATCAAGTCTGAGAAGTTCGCAGGTTGGTAGACTGCCAAAGCCGACTGTATTTTGCTGTTCAAACCCTTTTTGAAGCGGTGTAATTTTAGAACTTCGTCCGCCATGATTGCCGGAGCATAAGATCCTAAGGCGTTGAACTGGGAGGTGTATTCTACAACTGACATATCCGGAGTTTGAGTGAAGTTTTCAAACTCACTCAGTTTCTGCAGTCTGACCTCGGCTGGATAATACTGTTTCAGAAAGGCTTCTCGAAATCGCTGCCAAGTCATTGGTCCTGCAGCTGTCATGGCTGGCGAGATTGCTTCCCACCATTTTCCTGCTTTATCTTCCAGGAACGGCACAGTCACGTCCACTTTCAGTGCCTCGGGAACTTCCAATAGGCGATGTTGAGTCTCTACACCTTTCAGCCAACTCTGGCTAACTTCAGGGTCAGCGGCTCCACTGAAGGTTGGACACCTATTCTTGCGGAGTGACTCATAGTGGAACTTGATTCCATTTGGTGGTGGAGGTGGCGGTGGCTGATTGGCGCTCGGGTTTCCCAACCCTTGCAGTGTTGTCGCCACAATAGTGGCTATGGCCATCAGATCAGCTTGGCTTAAGTTGACTGCCGGCGGGGGTCCATTTCCTTGCTCGTTCTTCTGTCCGCCTTCACAGTTGATATTAGCATAACGCGGGTTGCGGTTCTGTCTTGGGGGTCTGCCGGCCATTTCCTACAGATTGCAAGTTCTAAGAATTTGTTGTACGAGTAAAGTTCATACAATAGGTTGTGCTGAAATAAATTGAAATCAATGAACCAAATAGAACAAATTTTTATTGATTTCTAAAAGAAAGAACATGACCAATCTAAAGGAAATAAAAGTCGTAATGAATAAAATAGCAACAACGGAAAAAGAAAGGTAAAATAAAACTCCTAGAACAAAATCACTAAGATAGAATAAAATATCAGGATAGAGTAAGATACTGAAAATTAAAATTTTTTGAAAATTTCGAAAAATGGAAAGTTTTGAGATAGGCATATGGATTGAAAGAGTATGTCGAGAGGATTTCAGATCAGTTGACGGAACCGAATTCGGAGTTTCCTACGAAAAATCGAAGGACACATGCTGACGGGTTGACTCGTTGACTCGGCCGAGTTGACTCGCCGGGTTGACTCGCCAGAGTATGGTCGGAGGAAAGGCGTGCGTCGGCGAAGAGGTCAGAATCACAGAACCGGTGGTGGCACGGCCAGAATCGGTCGGAAAACTACCTAATTGGCCGGAACTCGCTCAAACTCGGTTAACTCACTTGAATTGGGCGTTTCCGATTAGTTGATCCGATCTCAAAATTGATTGTTGGAAAACGTTACCCATGGATAGTATAATGTTTGGGTAAAAGGAATTGAAAATCGGAGTAGGATTGATAGGGTAATTGGACGAAATAAGATTCGGCGTTAAAGTTCGTACGCCAAATCCGTAGATCCGAAATTCCGATTGCACCCGAGCACGAAATCTGAAATTGTTTGAGGGCTTTTATTCGTCTCGTCGAGGCGGTCCTACATCTGGTCTCCGATCAAAGAAATACTACCGGAAGCGGCCGGAAGCGGCCGGAATTGGCGAAAAATGCGGCGGATCGCGCTAAGGGCCTGTTTGGCCGGAATTCCAGAATTTTTTTTTATTTTTTTTTTTGAAAATCGATTTTTTTTCCACTCGGATTATGAACCTGGCGGCTCTGATACCACTTAAATTTCACGTCCCGAAACTCGGGATTGACACCGGCGTTGTTTAACAATCACACAATCGAAACAACAAGCCTTTCGTAGCACAGTATAAACCGAACCATTTTATATATCATAATTTCCACGAAATAAACATTGTCTTTACAATAACGAAATCCAGGGAAATAGTAAATAATGCGGAAGCGTCTTACAATTCTTTAAATAAGAAAATTCGAAATAAAGCCTATTACTAATCTGGCAAATCACCAACCCCAAAATTGTTCCGACTCTTCGTCCTCAACCTGCTCTTCGGACTTATCTGGGAAGGGTTGTAAGGGGGGTGAGTATTTTGGGAATACTCAGTAAATGGGGGACTTTGAACACAACATAACCAATTTAATAACATTTTCAAAACATATCATAAACGTACATCATGCTTTTCATAAACGTAACGTAAATTTCATAACATAATAACACTGCGATTTTTCACCTTTAACGGTTTATTGACGTCAGTCCCTAAGTTTTAATCCTCTAAGGGGGCGAGGCCATAACACAGTTCTATCCCACTGTTAAGGGCCATATATTGGAATTCCACCCATTTTCAGGGAATCCTCACAGTGTCAAACATAAACGTAAAACTTTCGTAAAAACATATAGACAAAACGACGGTACTCGACCGTATTTTTAAACCACAAAACCGAAATTTTCATGTGCATAAAACAAAATTTAAAACAGCCCACTTACAGTGTCTGAATGCTAGAAAATGAAGATGCTTGGCTTCGGGATTTAGGTTGCTTCTTGTGCTGGCTCGGACAGCGCTTCGGCTCGACTTTTAGGCTAACCTCGAGACAATATTTGGGCAGAGTTTCGCTAGGGAGAGTTGCTGAAATTCTCGAAAATTTGCAGCAAGGACTTTCGAAAATTAGGTGTGGGGAATGACTAGGGTTGATGCACTATTTATAGGGGAGGAGGGTGGAGCTAAATTTGGCACTAAAAATCATATCAAATCCCCTAATATTGGCTCCAAATTTCCTTGCCATTCTCGAAAAATATGATGGCTAATTTATGGGATTTGTTTCCAACTTCCTTATAGTTTATTCTTGTATGTGAAAATTTCAAAAATTTCTAGGTCCATGCCTTGATTCCTCTAGTCTTGGATGGTCTCTACCCAATATAGTATATCCCTTTGCATATAATATTGGCTCCAAATTTCCTTGCCATTCTCGAAAAATATGATGGCTAATTTATGGGATTTGTTTCCAACTTCCTTATAGTTTATTCTTGTATGTGAAAATTTCAAAAATTTCTAGGTCCATGCCTTGATTCCTCTAGTCTTGGATGGTCTCTACCCAATATAGTATATCCCTTTGCATATTTTCGAGAATATGCTAGCCTTATTGTAGGTATTTTTGACTTGGTAATCAAGATTTCCAACAATTAATTTCCCCATAATCATATCCTATTTATTAATAAAGTCTTATGCTAAACAAATTTCCTTGCAATTATTTAATTACGAGATGGAAAAATCCGGTTCTTACACATGTCAAGCGTCCCCTGACGTCAGCTGTAAAGTATTGTTGTATAAGATGACCTTAAACTGATTCCACGTGAGGGTAGCCAAATCCACTCCCTGCGCTGCTCCCTCCCACCACAAGGATGCATCATCCCTTAGCATATATGTGGCACATCTAACTCTGTCCCCATCTCTCATGTCCAAATACTGAAAGTGCTGCTCCAGTGACTGTATCCAACCCAGTGCTACAAATGTGTCAGTAATACCCTCAAACTCCTTCGGGTTGAGCCGTCTGAGCTACTCATATATATCATTCTAGGGTCTCAGAGTCTGCTGCACCTGCTCCATAAGTCGCACAATCCCCTCCAAAACCCGAGTAGCGGGATCTCCTGGGGTAGTGGTGGAAAGCCTCCGTTTCCTCCAGGATTATTGTCTTGCCTGTCTGTGCTAGGGGCTCGTCTGGGAGGCATACTATCTGAATATAGTCCAAATTCTAAACGTAACCCATCATGCAATTCAATCTAGTTTTCAAAAATTTAATTCCTAAAGCATGTAAAAAGCTAAAAGTGTACTGTAAAACATATATCATGTAACATGCAGGTGACATCATTAAAATATTTTAAAAAAATTAAACTTACAGACTTGAGGCTTGACGATTGAGCTTCTGAAGTTGGCGGTGGCACAACCCTTTATAGGACCCTTGCCCTGCTACAAACTATAACGTCTACTACTAAAATAATACTAAAATTTTTTTGAAACTAATTTTGAAAATGCTCATACACATGCATGCGAATAAAATCAGTCCGCCATGCGTATTAAAAAGTTTTTCGATCACGGAATAAAACTTTCTGCAGTTAAATAATTCCCAATTAACATCAACTCCTAGCCTACTGTTGAAAGGAATTCAAAGCCATGTACAAAAGTCTGACAAATCCACAACGTATAAAAAGGTACAAAACGCGTAAAAACAATGTTCATCCATGACCCCTAAACATAATATGCGGAAAAACTTAAAGTCCTTGGGTTATCTTCTTCCAACCCTTTTCGTACTACCAGATGTAAAATAACCATTTTAGCCCTCGATGTAAAATTTTTCGATTTTGATTTTTTCTTACATTTGTTGAATCTAGACCGTCCCAAATAATTATGTAAGCTTAAAATTAAATTTTAAATATTTTTATTTGACGTAAATTCGAGGATTTCAATTGAATTCCTTAATTACTAATTCGTGAAGCGTTTAATTCCCAAATTAATTCAAACTTTAATATTTTCTTTCCAAATTTTAAACATAGACATTTTATACCTAAACAACCCTCTAACTTTGGTTGAGCCGCCTTGCACCAAACCGCACCAGCCCGAGCCTTGACCACATACCAACCTCCCTAGACCCTACTGTACCAGCCTAGACCTACCCAACCAAGGCACGAGCCCCCTTGGCCGCAGCCACCTTACGCGTGCATGGGGGAGGAGTCCCAATTCGTGTGGACTCTTCCACAGCCTATGAACTTGAGTCCTAGCCCTGCTAGGACTCTTCCCAACCATTGACCATGTCCAGCCCAGCCACCTGGCCGAGCCACGCGACGTACCAGCCCCAAGCCGAGCCATCATTTTCTCGGGTGGTCAAGGAAAACCCTAGGACTCCTCCTCCAAGCCAAGCTCGATTTCCAGAAAAGTTTCCACCTTAAATCATCCTTGTTCTATCCGTAAAACGTCCCAAGTTGGCATCCTATCCCCTGGAAATCATAACCTTTATATAACTTTCGCAAAATCGTCAAAAACTTTGAAATATTTGTTCCATCGTAAAATCAATCAAGCATAAATATTTTTCATGCAAAAATAATCAAAAAGTTCATATCATGGTTTGAATGATGCGTAAAAAGGTTTATAAAACCTGCATTTGTGTTTTAAAATGCTCGAATATACGATCCTCGGCGTGGAGTGCGAAGAAGAACGAACGAGTGATGAGTACTCCTTGTTTTTCCTCCTTGATATTTTTGAATTTTAGTGTGTGTGGTGTGTGTGAAAATCGGCTGAATGGTCTCAAAGACCTAGGGTTTTATTTTTTATAGATTTATTTTGGATAATAATGGGCTTGGGTTTTGGGGTTTTAAGTATAGGAGTAATTGGACCTACTCATCCTAGCTAAATTAGGTTCAATAAAACCTATTTAATTGAAAAATAAAAGGTTATAAAAATTAGTTTTCAAAAATAATGCATTTGATATTTTAAAAGTCCCTCGTCTGCCTAAAACCGGCTTATCGGATAAAATCGTGCTTGTCTCGTAAAATAATTTGAACTCTATCGTTTTTATAAAAAATTAATCATTTTTAATCATATTAATAAGCCTTGAAAATATTTATTTTATCTTGGTCATTCCCGGTCTCCTTTCCCCAACCTATTATAAAATATTCGGGTAACATCCTTCAATTTCATAAAATCATGCCGTATAATCATTTAATCATATAATATGCATCAAGTAAGCATTTAAAATTAATTAATTAAAAAATTATGTAATTTAATTCATTTGTATGCATGTGGTTTACGTAGGTTGGTTTTAGACGTTACACCACCAATCCAACCGGTGTGCAACCCCAACCGAAGGTACCTTTCTCTTCTCATATCTTTACTAACCTTGAAGTGTGTTCTTCCTCTGCTGCTGATATGGATACACTACTACCTAAGGTACCTGTTGGGATCGATTAGAGGGATAATTCGTTGAGCTACAATAGCTCGGTTCTTGAAATATTGAACACCGATAAATTAAATCGAGTTTGATTTAAAAAACAAGCGAAAAATGCTCGAAATAATCCTTCGTAGAAACCGATCATTTATTTTGTAAAATATTTAAAATATATGCAAGTTGAATGAGTAAAAATATTTTTGGTTGAAGCATTTTATCAAACACTTGGTATCCAATATTTTGGTATTTGAAGAACACATAAAATGCTTCAACAATGCATCTTTAAAACTATGAAAATGATAATTAAATGCAATAAAAAAATAGACACGAATTTGTTTATGGATGTTCGGAGACTTCAAATGCTCCTACGTCACCCCTTCTTCCCCTTGGGAAGAATTCACTAGAAGACTTTGATTTATACAACTCTTTGTACAAACCCACTCAGCTAGGACTTACCTACTGCCTAAACTGAACTCCTAGCACTCAAGATTGTAGGCAGAACCTCACAATCAGCATATTTTTTAATGTCTCATATGCAAAGACTACAAACACATTGTTTTACGTATTTGTGTGAAGATTCATTCAACTAAACTTTGAAGTTCAACTCTCTTGTATATGTGTGAGTGATTGTGTGTAAGGAATTTATCCTTTACAGTGTACATCTCAAATGTATCCTCACACAAGGGCTTGTGCTCTCAACTAGCTAATTTCTTCATGCTAACTGCCCATGCTTTGAATCCTCTTCCAAAGCTCTTGTTTGATCTTCAAAATGTTGTATTTATAAACCCCAACAATGATATATACGTTAGGCACAAGAATATGACCGTTTGGAAAGTTTCTGTACTATTTCTGAGATTGCAACAGTCAAATTAGTCTTGCTTGACTTTCTCCCGACTGGTCAACTCAACTGGTCATTCAGTTCAACTGGTCAGCAGCTGGTTCAGTTCAGTTGGTCAGCTGCTGGTTCGGTTCAGTTCAGTTGGTCAGCTGCTGGTTCAGTTCAGTTGGTAAGCTGGTTCAGTTCAACTGGTCTGGTTCAGTTCAACTGGTTCGGTTCAGTTTCAGCTGGTCTGGTTCAGTTTCAGTTGGTCAGCAGCAGCTGGTTCAGTTCAGTTTAGCTGGTCAGCAGCTGGTTTAGTTCAGTTCAGCTGGTGTGCTGAAATCAGCCTAACTGATTTCAGTTTGTGCAGAATTAGTAGCTTCATTGTCATTTATCAGCATCTTAAGCTTCGATTCAGACTTTGACTTCTGAAGATGATTTGTAGATCTTTGTCTTATCTTTCCAACGCATACTAAAACACTTCATTTCGATAACCGAGCTGAGAGATATGATCAAAATACTGCAACTGCTCAAACCCAACTGATTGATGTTTTCGTGCAATCAGTTCGGTAATTGAGCGATCAGTTAGACCTTGATAACATCCGATTTTGCCCAAGTGACGTGAGATACGATTTGTTCCAAATTGAGTTTTCTGATCGTTCAATTGACAGATTGTCATTTGAATCATCCAGTTGAGAGATATCATCAAAATACCGAAGCTTGCCAGAAATTCAGTTTGTGCAGAATTCAGTTTCGGCTTGTTTCTGTTTTAATAACTTCACACTTGAGTAAATATGTTAGAAACATAATAACAAGTTTTGTTAACATCAAAATCAAGATTGCGAACATGAAATGTTCCAACAATCTCCCCCTTTTAGATGATCACAAAACTTGGATAAACAATCGATTCAACTAACATATTTCTCCCCCTTTTTGTGTGAATCAAAAATCATCTTTTTTTCAAAATATTTTAAGCACAAAATTTTCTCCCCCTCAGTGTTTAAAAATAATTTCTCCATTAAAATTATAATGAGTTCTCCACCTATATTTTTGAATTTTTGAAAATTATAAAAGAAGATGGATAACTAACCAATTTTCTCCATGGCTCATTTTCTGCTGCAGCACATATGCTCTGCCTTCAACGAATAAACTGTATTTTCTCGAGCATAACTAGGCTGCAAATGTTATACCGTTGTAAACATCTACAAGTCTAGTTTACAACGCAAAAAACGGTTCGTCATTTGGACACTCAAACAAGGAGATATGCCATTTTTTCCATGGTCGCTACAAGCTGCACGAAAATTCAGTTTTGTATATATATGTGTAAAAAATCTGAAATTTTCAAATTTTAAACATCAAAATCAGTTTCAATGCTCTTTCAAGAACAACCAGCTCTGATACCATTTGTTGGGATCGATTAGGGGGATAAATCGTTGAGCTACAATAGCTCGGTTCTTGAAATATTGAACACCGATAAATTAAATCGAGTTTGGTTTATAAACCAAGCGGAAAATACTCGAAATAATCTTTCGTAGAAACCAATTATTTATTTTGTAAAATATTTAAAATATATGCAAGTTGAATGAGTAAAAATATTTTTGGTTGAAGCATTTTATCAAACACTTGGTATCCAATATTTTGGTATTTGAAGAACACATAAAATGCATCAACAATGCATCTTTAAAACTATGAAAATGATAAGTAAATGCAATAAACAAATAGACACGAATTTGTTTATGGATGTTCAGAGACTTCAAATGCTCCTATGTCACCCCTTCTTCCCCTTGGGAAGAATTCACTAGTAGACTTTGATTTATACAACTCTTTATACAAACCCACTCAGCTAGGACTTACCTACTGCCTAAACTGAACTCCTAGCACTCAAGATTGTAGGCAGCACCTCACAATCAGCATATTGTTTAATGTCTCATATGCAAAGACTACAAACACTTTGTTTTACGTCTTTGTGTGAAGACTCACTCAACTAAACTTTGAAGTTCAACTCTCTTGTATATGTGTGAGTGATTTTGCGTGAGTGATTTATCCTTTACATTGTACATCTCAAATGTATCCTCACACAAGGGCTTGTGCTCTCAACTAGCTGATTTCTTCATGCTAACTGCCCATACTTTGAATCCTCTTCTAAAGCTCTTGTTTGATCTTCAAAATGTTGTATTTATAAACCCCAACAATGATATATACGTTAGACACAAGAATATGACCGTTTAGAAAGTTTCTGTACTATTTCTGAGATTGCAACAGTCAAATTAGTCTTGCTGGACTTTCTCCCGACTGGTCAACTCAACTGGTCATTCAGTTCAACTGGTCAGCAGCTGGTTCAGTTACAGTTGGTCAGCTGCTGGTTCGGTTCAGTTCAGTTGGTCAGCTGCTGGTTCAGTCAGTTGGTCAGCTGGTTCAGTTCAACTGGTTCGGTTCAATTTCAACTGGTCTGGTTCAATTTCAGTTGATCAGGAGCAGCTGGTTCAGTTCAGTTCAGCTGGTGTGCTGAAATCAGCCTAACTGATATAGTTTGTGCATAATCAGTAGATTCATCGTCATTTATCATCATCTTAAGCTTCGATATAGACTTTGACTTTTGAAGATGATTTGTAGATCTTTGTCTTATCTTTTCAACGCATACTGAATCGCTTCATTTCGATAAACGAGCTGAGAGATATGACCAAAATACCGCAACTGCTCAAACCCAACTGATTGATGTTATCGTGCAATCAGTTCGGTAATTGAGCGATCAGTTAGCCTTGATAACATCCGATTTTGCCCAAGTGACGTGAAATACGATTTGTTCCAAATTGAGTTTTCTGATCATTTAAATTGGCAGATTATCATTTGAATTATCCAGTTGAGAGATATCATCAAAATACCGAAGCTTGCCAGAAATTCAGTTTGTGCAGATTTTAGTTTCGGTTTGCTTCTGTTTTAATAACTTCACACTTGAGTAAATATGTTAGAAACACAATAACAAGTTTTGTTAACATCAAAATCAAGATTGCGAACATGAAATGTTCCAACAGTACCTCTTACCTTAGTGGATGATATGGTGCAATCTATGACAAAATTTGACCTCTTTGGCAATTGGCATACTTACATGGGCAATACTGGTCTCAAGAGTGCATCTCTTGAGATAATATTTGAACAAGCGGCCCCAAAGTCCACACCTTTTTATTCAACCATAGATCAAGTAGATTCTTGTGTTCTTTCTCCTCCGCCGGTTGAGTATGATATTTCAAAAGATATCTCTCCCATTCTACCCAACCGCGAAGGCACCTCTGGAGCCGATAATATCAAAAATTTGGAGATGGACACTAAAAGTGAAGACGACTAGTCGAAACCTAATGACAATGAAACTAAAATTGAGGTCGATGCACACTTTCCAGAGGTCTTTTCCCGTCTTGAGAATGTCCGCAGTCTCATGGTCGATTTTGATGCTCATCTGATAGCCTTCGATGTTGGTGTCTCTAATCTTCAACAAGTTGTAATGCAGAGTGTCTGACTCGACATCAAAATCACATGGATGAGTTTAAATCTTCAAAGAAGCACACAAATGATGCAATAGTCACATTATCTAGACATTTAACCCAAACTGAACAAATACTTGTGGATCGCATTGACGGTCTTCAGGCTATCATTGGCACCCAACTACAAGAAATGAAAGATCATTTCATAAAGGTTATGCCAAAAAGGTTGGAGAACAGCAAAGGCAGGGAGAGGCAGCCAGACGGAGACATGATGAAGCTATAATAAGAGTGGCTAAAGAAGAAGAAGAAAAAGAAGAAGAAGAAGAAGAAGGAACAATTTAAGAGTGGTGGTGGATCAGGAAGCGAAGGAAGCTCCTAGTTTAATAGATAATATAGGTGTTAATTTTTATGAACGTAAGAATATTAGGATTTATTGCTTTCCTATACATTGTAACAATGAAATTCATTATCTCAATGAAATTTATTTTTCTTAAGACATTTTAAGTTTCTAGAGCTTAGGTTTTGTTATCACCAAAAAAAAAAAGAAATTGTTAGATTCCTTAGTTTTGGTTATAACAAACAATAATTTATGGTACTAAATCAAGTTGCCTATGCAATGTATTATAGGTACTCGACCAACCTACTAAAGATTTAAAATAACTAGTTCAATTGGTATCAAGATGCAAAGCTATTCAACCGTTTTTGTCTTAGCAGCTCATTTGGTCTACTCAACTGCTCAAGCGTACAAGTCTATGGCACAAGTACTACACAACTATTTACCTATATCGAAGTACATTTGTAAATGTTTGAGTAAGATATCTTCAAATATAAGCCACATGTCTTACAATGCACAGCAAACAAGAAATCAGAAGATCAAAATGTTTGCCGAAAAAGACAGCACAGAGATGGTTACATTTTGTTGTCAGCAACCGTTTCTTTCTACGTTTTGTACATGCCAAATTGGCCATTATTGAAGTGTACTATGAATCAAGAAAGGACAGCGACAACATTGCTTTTGCATTAATGCTCATTTATTGAGATGTAATCGAATGTTAAACGGGAAAATGGAAAATAATATTATAAATAGAGAATGTCAAGAAGAGCTTAAGTTACGGAAATTAAAAGAACACACATTGAAAGATATTTTTCAAGCTCGTATTCTCTGAAATATTTTTGAGCACTATTCATACAAATATTCACTACTGCTCAGCAGGCCAGCTTTAAAGAACATCTATCGGATCAACAAGAATAATCAAGGTCTTCTGTCAAACTACTCAATCGTTTATGTCTAGAACGTTTGAAAAGTTCAACAGTTTTAATATGATGATTCATTATTTTTTTTGAATATTTGTATTGTATTGGTTGTTTAACTGTGTGTTTTAACCGTTTCTACGAGTTAACTAGGAGTTTCAACTTAGATAGTAGATAAAACCTAATATCGAAGCGGGTTCTTACAAAAAATTATAAAACCGAAGTCTTTAGTAAAATCATTAATAAGTGGAATAAGGGATAACGTAGGAGCTTGAGTACAGGGGCGGAGCCACTTATTTAAAAGTTAATATTTTTAAATTTTAAATTTTTTTCAGCCCATATTAAAAATAAAAAATAGAACAAATTTTTTATCAGTTTTATTTTTTAAAACAACTCCCGCAAATCATAATTCATTATTATGCATTGGCTGATTTACTGTCGTATGTTCTGAAATTATGCATTTTTGAGATAAAAATTCAACGACTCTAAAATTATATTCAATATTTAGTTGTGACTAATCGAGTTGCAATAATATTGTCTTATGATGTATATGAAATTTGGAGTTTGAATTTTTATCCTAAAAATCTATTGTTGCAGATTTTTGGAATGATAATCAATTGATTGAAATGTTTGATGATTATTTATTTGCAATTATTATTAGACTTGTTTTGTGATTTTTCTAATTATAATAACAGAAAAAAATTCTTTGTTGTAAAATTTTGGAAATATTGAATTTTTCTAGTTAAGTAATTCAATGAATGAAGAAAATAAAAACTAAGTTATTTTTAAACCAAAAGAGCATATATCAACAAACAACAAGTAAACATCAATTAGATTCTATGAGTGAACAAAATATCGGTTTCAACCAAAATAATATACCGAAATGAATTAATTTGAAAATTCGGTTCGGTTTTGAGGTGCAATAATTGTCCCTACTAGGTAGAGCGATCAAACCATGACGCTTGGGCTGCTGTGCAATTTAAAATATTTGAGTTGCATCATTACTACCAGCTATACATTTTGATAAAACGGCAAACATTTGGTCTTAGATTCGGTTTATTCGAAAATTCGATTTAAAATTTTTAAAATACAGGTTTGTTTGGTTCGATTTCAATTTTTAATATAAAACTACGATTAACCTAACAAACTAAACTTTTATAAATAAAATTAATATATTAAATTTTCTAATAAATTTTATAAGGATATAAATATTCCAAAATTTATTAGACAATATTATTATAATTAAAAAAAATTAATAAATAAAATTTAAATTTATTTAATCCAATTTTTATATTGCACTTTTTTATTTAAAATATTATTATTTTAAAAAAATTCTAAAATTTTGGTTAATTGTGTTACTGACCGAAATAATCGATTTTCTTGATTTGATTTGTTATATTTTCGTAGAAAAGTTCAGGTCGGTTTGGTTTGTCAAAAAAAGTTTGGTTAAAATCGGTTCGATTTTAACTGAACATATTACTGTCAAACACATGATGAAGCTAGCCCCAGCTACTTATGATCTTGGCTTCGGCCCTGCTTGAGTATCTGAAAATCCATAAAATGCTTATGCCATTGCTTTACTGCACTTACTTATTAAGTTGAATTGCCCTATTTCAGTGTAACAGTATCATAAGAACCCTCTGACCGTTTTTCGTACTACATGTGGTCTATTGTTTCTTAAGTGTTGAGAAAAATAGATCTTGTATAGTTAACCCTTTCAAGACCGATCGCATTATATATCAGCGTTTTAGAGAAAAATTTTAAAGAGTTTATTCATCCCCTCTAAACTCTAACCTAATCATAATATAAAGAATACAAATTTTGTAATTCATGGTTTTAATAAACAAAAATAATTGTTAACCCACATAATTATCCTCAGATGACGAGTTGGATCATGAACGAGATTTGAATGCTATGAATTTGAGTTTCCTTTCTTGTTAATTATTAAAAAAAAATCATGGTTATTAGTAGTAATGATATTATTAATCGAGGCCTCGGAACGAGTTTGGAGATTAGGATAACATTCTCGTACCCGTCGTCCATTTGCTTCTGGCATTCTAAAATTCTCCAAAATGGAGATCCTACTTCCCTAGGATTCTTCTCTAAATTTAAGCAAAAGCTTCTTCAAAGATTTTGATTTTGTTAATCCAAAAATCGATACTATCATGGATATTTATATTATAATATTTAAAAGTATATCTTTTTTTTTTATATATATTCTTAGATTCGTGGAAGCCTCCAATATCCAATCCTCGTTTCGTTAAAATTAAAATCATCATGGGAAAACTTTTTTTTAAAAAAAAATCATCAGAGGAAAAAGATTGAACACGAAAGTTAATAGAAAAGGTATGGATAATTCATAGGCAAAAGCATGTGTTAAAAAGCCAAAGGTTTCGGCAACATTTACACGCCCTCACTTTTAAAGTACACAGAGGACTTCATCTTATAAGGCTCTCAAATCAAATTGACAACATTTGAGGAAATATTAATTATTAAAACATGCATTCATTATTCTCTTTAGATTATGGGAACTATGGAAAACATAAGCACAATTACATATAATAATTAATCAAATACTTTATTTGTTTTATGTTTCTAATGGGGTTTGCATGTAATTGTACTAGTTTAAAATTTCTGCAGCATATAGTATGTAACGAAAGATAGTGCTTGCGAGTTTTCCATCTTCATTAAAAAAATTATTTATATTATTATGAAATTATCTCTAAAATTATCGATCTTAAAATAATGAATGTATTTCCATAAATAGATACCTAACATAATTAATATATACAATACTAATACCTATACCTATAAATTACAATGATTGGTCAAAATTGTTGCAAATTTAAAAAAAAAAAATCTCTATCAAGTGCTCGAAGAAGTGGAGAATATAATACACATTGCTGCATCATGTCCCAATTGGAAGACAAATGGACTTTGTTACTTCTTTTAAACAAAAGTAAAAGCTATTGTACTTGATTGGAGTCAGCAGCAATTTTCACTGTATAAGAATTTTGCATTAATGATTATGAGATCCAGCTAATTTTAAAAACTACGTATATTTATGTTTACATATTTACATATATATATATATATATATATATATATATATATATATTAAAACTATACTCCTCCTTTTGTTTTTTACCTTAGTATATATGTATATAGATTTGTCAAACCGTTTTCCCATAATATGATGAAAATAATTATAAGATAGGTTTATAAAAAGGAAAAACTCAGGATACATGTACGTGATTTTTAAACTTAGCGGGAAAAAGTATAACAATGATACAACCTCAAAATAAATATATTTTTTTAGAAATATAATTCATGTTAAGATTGAAAATAAATTTAGAAGGTGAATAAATTTATATCAAAAAATTATTTCGGTTGAGTTAGCAACACTGAAATTTTATTCTTGTTAGATAGATTCTCTGTAAGTCAATCAATATGAACGGTGCGGAAGTAGACTGGTTGAGACTGTTCGAACAAATGGTTTATCATGGAAATTAGTTGGGTTCTATTGAATAGAATTTAAGATAGGTAAACTGAGAAATAAATAGACAAAAGTTGTTTCTGGATGTTCAGAGACTTAGTATTTTTACATTACACCTTTTTACTCATGAGATAATTACACTAAAAGACTTTGATAATTATAAGGAATTTGAAATCATTCACATCAGTAGGATTTAACAATGCCTAACTGAAACTCTAGGTAAATTTCGATTTAAAATGATTTGAGCAGTAAGATTTCTAACTCTCAATTACACAAATTTCACAAGGAAATTCTAAGCACAAATTTGATCCTCAAAATGATCAGATAATAACTTATCAACGTATGTTGGCTTTTCAATTTGGCTCGCAGAAAGCTTTTTCAGAGAAGATAGGTTGGTTTTCATAGGTACAGAGATAGATTGTGTAAATGTGTAACCTTCAGAGCTTGTTCAACCGTTCTATTTATATATTAATCTGCAATGATAGATTTTTCAAAATAATATATATGTTTCAAATATAGATGCAGTTGTTGTCATGTCAGTGTCCTTTCTGACATGTCCTGGTAGTGCGCAGGAACCTGACATTATGTTAAGATTCAATGATTGTTGATACAGAAAGTTTTATCCGCTAATTCAGTGAATGTTTGGATTTGTACTCAGCATCAATTGATTGTCAGTTGGGCTTAATCAGTTAACTTTAAATCGATTTGTCTATCAGTATTATTCTTAAAATTTATCAGTCTGACTTTATAACCAGTTAAACTCTTTAGAAAACTTCTTCTCATAATATTCAATTTTTCTTCTTGAATTCAGTTATATTAGGTTCTGTAATTATCTGTTGGATTAGCAGTCTTGTTAAATCACCAAAACTTAAAATATTCCAACAATTCTTAATCTTGTGCTTCAATATTTTGATAAGTTGTTAAAATGTCAATTTTATGATTGAATTAATAAAGAACATGGTAATTTAAATTAAAATTCTAGAATAAAATTATTTTTTAAATTATTTTTAAAAAGACAGTTTTGTTATATATATTTTATAACGTAATATAGTATTCCTCATGACACTTTATATTTTCAAATTTTATGAATCCCAAACATTATTAAAATGTCTTCCAATTAACTATCACATGATTGTTTTTATATAACTCTATAAATTAAATATAAATCACACCATATTTTGTTTCTAAGATTTTATATTTCTAAAATAATATAGATTTTAAATTAAAGTTAAAAAGGGAAGTAGTTCACCAGTACTCTCATCCTTTCCTTTGTTTGGTCACACATACAATTGATTGAACAATTTATGGTTGCAACAATTAAAGGTACAAAGTTTGGAAAAAAATATTATATATAATTTGGTTGTTTGGGGATTACAAGTTATTCTCAAACATTCGGGAATGCCTCAATTCTTTTGTTCTATGTGATTTTGATGGAAATCAACAAGGTTAAATAATATGTCTCCCACTATATATTATTATTTAATGAAAAATTTATACAAAATTAAATTATTTTTAAATTTGTATAAATATTAGATTAATTAAGAAAGGACAAATAGTGACATGCCTTTTCAATTATAATATACTTGATGTCAAAGACTAGACTTCTTTATGTTAGGGATTTATAAAATTACCATGTATGCTTCATTTGTCAGATGCAAATTTTGATTTTCTTCTATGATATTCCCATTTAGAAAAAAGGTTTTCAAAATTTAAAGAATTTATTCGTATAGATATCCAACAAATCGCGGGTTTTATCTTGTATTACAATAATGTTGGAAGAGGAGATTATTATTATAAAAAAAACTTGAACGGTGAGTATCTTGATTTGTAGAATGGAAAATCTAAAGCATAAAGAAACACAAGTTTGTATTTGAATAAAATGATTTAGATTTGACCGAATATTTGATAAATAACATTTTTAACAACTTTATGCCGATTGGTAGTCACTCCTGAGTGATCATGTAATATAAAATGAAACCACATGATAAATTTAGTAAATATTTTTAAAACTTTTACCATTTAAGAGTGTCAACCCTCGAGATCGAGGCTTGTGACAATGAAATTGTTTAGCGATCACATTATCGTAAATAACAAGCCTCATAAGTAAAAAAAATTCAAACCAGTCTATTTATTTCATAAACTGAATATTGTCTTTAGAACTTCAAAACAACATCTCATATCATAACATAATATTTTACAGCAGCGGAATGTAAAACATAATATAAAAATAATGAAACTAAACAATGATAGAGGTCTTACTGTTCTTCGCCATCTCCAAAACTGGGTTTGTTCATCGTCCTCTAATTGTTCATCGTTCTTATCTGAGAGGGGATGAGTGAATGGGTGATATGTTCGTCACAAGTAAGCGGGAGAACCTCCAGAATTATTTTCAATGAAAATTATAAATATAACAGTAATAGTAGATATATTTGGAAATATTCTTATTTTCAGAAATAAACATGTATCAAACTTATGCACTATATAGATTATGAATTTCATGGCTAATTGATATCAGTCTCCTATATTTTAATCATCTAGAGTGTGAAGTAGGAATCAAGAATAACATGAATCATGAATCAAATATATTCAGAATTATATTCCTATCATTTTTTCATAAATTACAGTGCTTCAAAAATCATACATACAATATATGCTGGTTGGTTTTAAAAAAATTAGACGAGTTAAAACAGGAAGCCCACTAACAAAAAAAAATGAACTAAATTATGAACGGTGCAGATCGAATTGACTAAAATTTGGTCAGTACATTCACAAGAAAGTGAACTAAATTATGAACACATCGGCTTTGAAGGTCATTTGAATGAGTGTCTGGATGACGAACAGAAGTTGTCGATTTCTCGCATAGAATATATACAGTTTTCTTGCGGAGGTCGGTGGCAAAATAATAACTATTGAATTGGGCTGCATTTTGGACATCATACTCAGAACGTGATTTGGTCTATTCAGAACGATGGAGATCACATTTTGAGCTCTTTATAGACGGAACTAGGTTATGGAAAATGACCTTATTATTTATGTTGAAATGCTCATAATTTAGATGCATATGTTTAAAATTTGTTGAGTTTATGTTAAGTTTAGGGTTTGATTTCTCCAGTCAACTGACGTGTATTTATAGGCTTCAAAGGTGAGCTGAATGGTCACCTATTCATGGCCATTTTCTTTTTCTTAAAGTCCATTATTTTTCTTTTAAGGTGGCGGTTACATGGCTGGTTCATTATTGTCAAAATTACCATTAAAACGGTCATAAAATGAGTGAAGAATGACCATAACATTTTTGTTCTTTGAGCGCATTTCAAAAATTAAAATTTACTAGAGGAAATATGATTTGATTTTTTATGTATATGATGTATATGGCCGTTACAGTGTGATGACTCAGATTTTCGAAGCAAATCATGCAAGAAATAAACCTTGGGACTTTTAGCTCAAGATTGTAAAATTAAAAGCTCAACAATTGGACATAAATCTCAGCTCAAGAAGTGAAAAATCCAGTATAATAGAGCTCAAGATGTTGCAAAACATCACAAGGAAGCTCGAAATGCTGAAAGCTTACATGGATCGAAGTGAGGCAACTCGGAAATAAAAACCTCCAGCTCATAACCTTGAAACTTTAGCAAAAAGAAGTTCCTTTTTTATTTCCAGAATAGACCAACAATGCTGATAAGGGATGAGCTAAAGGATTGGGCATAATAATGATGCATGAAGTGGCCATTGAGTTCACCAATGTCCCATTGGTTGTGGATAAACTTTGACCACTTTAAGGCTACTTGGACCTTCATCTTTGGCCATTTGGAAGACCTCATTTCAGCAGTCAAGGGAGAGTCCTACAACCTTTTTCTTCACCTATAAATACCTCATCATGTGGTGAGAAGTGACACGCCAAAATCCCCAACAAAAATCCCCCAAATTTCTTCCCCTCTCAAGCAAAGAAGGAGTTGTTGTGCTACTCCATTTTCAGGCAGCAACTAAGCAACACCAAGGCGTTATTCTGGTCGAGAATTCCATCCAAAACTACTCGAGACATGACCCAATTCACGTCCAAGTGTTGTACAGGATTGGCTAACTCATCATTCAAGAATCAAGCAAGTTTCGAACCACATCTTTGAATTATTGTAAGTGGGGTTATATATGTATTAAAGGCTTATATATGTGTTAGAATTCGATCGTATTTGTATGTTTTGCTATGAATCGTTTGTATTATTATATGCTTCGCATTTCCATCTTTTGCTAAGTTCTGTTCCGATCCGATTCGTTTCGTCCATTTCGATCTAATCCATTCGATCCTTCTGTTTCGTTCCAATGGGATAAGTTTGTTTGATATGATTTGAATAATGGTGCATCGGGAAAGTGAAATGTCCCTTACCTCTTATTTTAAATAAATAATACTAGAAAAAAAAATTATAATGACTGATCCATACCAAAATATAAATCCATACTTAGAAAAATCAGAATTTGCGATAAACACTATAAGAAATTTCCTAATCAACAGCACACATATGACAACGGTTTTCACTAAAATCATTGTTAATAAGTTGTCTTTTGGGGGTCAAAGACAACGGTTTTTAGGGTCAATAACAACGGGTCTATAAAACCGTTGTCTTTGAGCGTTTATGAAAACGGTTCATAGAACCGTCTATTAGCGTGTTATTTTGGACAATCGACAATGGTTTTAGAAAACCGTTGTCGATTAGCGTGTTTTTTGGACAAACAACAATGATTTGTGTAAACTGTTGCCATATTTAGTGGCGGTTTTTAGCGAAACCGTCGCTACATTTAGCAACGGTTGAAGAAAACAGTCGCTAATTTCATAATTGCGACAGTTTTGCTTAAAACCGTCGCTAACTTAGCGACGGTTTTTTATCCGTCGCTAAATTTATCGACAATTTAAAGTTAAACCGTTGTAATTTTTAAATTAGCGACGGATTTTCCTAAAATCAGTCGCTAAATATAGAGACGGTTTTAGCGAAACTGTCGCAAAATTTAAACATGCGACAGTTTTGAAAATACCGCCATAATTAGCGATGGTTTTACCAATAATCGTCGCAAACTGCCTATAAATATAGCGTTTTCGATCCATTTTCTTCCACTCACTTTACAACACTTAAAATTTTTCTCTCTTACCCAATTTTACCACTTCACAACACTTAAAATGTTTATCTCTTACACGATTTTAGTTTCGATTTAGGGTAACACTTAAAATGTTTATCTCTTACACGATTTTAGTTTCGATTTAGGGTAAATTTTTTCGCTTTAGTTTTTGGTAAATTTTTAAATGTTAGTTAAGATCAGGAATATTGTTAGCATAGTAAGATTGTAAGTTTTTTTAGATTTATTAAATTATTAATTTTTTTATTTTACCTAAAATATTAGCGACGAAAATCATGAAAAAACTAGCGACGGACTTTATGGCAAATCGTCGCTAATTTTAGCGATGGTTTATTTTTATAACCTTTGTTAATTAGCGACGGTTTTGCATAAATCCTTCGCTAATTTTATTTGCGACGATTTTTTAAAAATCGTCGTAAATTGTAGCTACAACAACGGTGAAAAACATACGAACTCGAGCGTATAAACGTTTTTATTGTATTGAAAAATCCATAAATCTTCAATCATAAAGCATATGTCAAACATACGAACTCGAGCGTATAAACGTTTACAAACGAAATATAAATTTATCTTTAACAAAACCCTCAAAATATTAGTCAAAATTTTGATTATCATAATATTGCGGAAAACGTAAGGTCCTCGGGAGTATACTGTCATGCCCAATCAACTCAAGCGTCCGAGGATCCCTCAGTATTATACTCACCTGCGACCATTCAAACTTGGTGAGTCTAACGACATAGCAGTTCCCAACCATGATATCAAATAATACAAATACAAGCACATGTATTTAAAAGAATATTTTTAATAAAATAAGCTGACATAAAAACTTGTAAACATATAAACACAGTAAATCATTTAAGCACATAATATCATAAAGCAATTCCCTCATCATAAATCATTTTAATGAAGTTTGATCATTTAAAGTGACTATCCTTTATCCTTCATCCTCTGTTTAATTGATCAATCTATACACCAAGTATCTGGGTACACGGAGTCAGCAACTCTCGTTATTGGTCTGTGGCCAAAAATTAAGTCCACCGCCCCTTCTTAAGAGGGATTCCCCAAAAATCCTCTGTGTCACAGTCAATTTACAACCTTCAAAATATTTTTCATTTCTTTTTTATTTATATAAAATCATATCTTCCAAAAATCGTAAAATAAACGATAGTCTCCTGGAGCTAGGTCGCGAAGAACCTTACCCTCACATGAATCGTGGTAGGCGTTCGACATAAGAACGTCGACACGCTCGACCAAATCTCCTAGATACATGATGCCCTGAATAAAGAAGACTAGAATGAGAAGACGAGAAGAAAATTAACAGTATATGGAACATCAAGTTAAGGTTTAAAGGGAAAATATACCTCAGTGAGACTGCTGCATGTCCGGCGGGCAAGATCAGATCATCCCAGTGAACCCAAAATGCTGCATCTGCATGGGAATGGAGCTGAAGCAATAACTTTTGCACTATGTGAGTAGGACCTCGTCCAACAATAACCGATTCCGGGGCCATACAAAGGATGTATCCCTGGCCCAGAAGGATGTTCCTCATTTGATCCAGACACGTCTTGAGAAGAAGCCGAAGTGATTGAGATCTCGGAGAGCTTTCGCTTACCTTTCTGTTGGAAGGATGGGCCGGGATCAGGGGAAGTCTTCTTCTTGCTAGAGTGAGGAGGGGACTCGGTCTGAGCAAGTAGGGAGGAAACTCACCTCTGGGTGGAGGAGGATGAGCCTACCTTTTTCTTCGCTGCAGTAGGTGATCCAGCAAGTTTCTTTGCAGTAGTGAAGCAATTTCCCTTCGTGTTTGTCATGACTACTCGAGTAACTTGCTTCTTGGGTGCTGATGTTGAACCCCCGGCATTCCCCTTCTTCTCGAGCTCCCGGAGAAATGTGGCATTCATGACTCTGGTACCTGTGAATAAAAACAATGAACCTGATGAGAATTTATCAAAGAGCATAATAAGTAAAAACGAAACGAGAAATTTGAAAATATGAGAATATCTACCAGCATCACCTTCAGTTTTATTTTTGCTGGAGTAAATCCAGCATAGCACATAAGATCTTCATATAAGAATTTGGGAATACTAAAAAATCAGTCCCCTAGTATGCTCACTATGCGCATATATGCTTTATTCTTCTTGAAACCCTTGGGAGGGATACTTGGTGAAAGTAGGTACTACTCCATGGCACAAGTCAACTCTTTGGGAGGCTAGAAAAAGAAGTATTTTTTCTAGTCCTTCACATGACTAGGAGCTCCATTGAAATCTTATGGCTGGATTGAGATGTTACGTAGAAGTTCCCTTCCTTCGATTTGGTCAAGACCAAAAATTAGGAGAACGTGGTGCAATCTAAAGGAAGGTCTAGGGCCCGAAGTAATACGATGAAGTTGCATATCAAACGGAAGGCATTGGGGGTGAGTTGACCTAGGTGTACCTGATAATAACAGCTCAACTCTTGGAGGAAATCACATAGAGGAAAGCGGAGACATGCATCTAACTTATGTTGGAAAAAAGTATAATAACTCTTGGGAGCTAGATAGGGTCGGTCTTTGAGGGTGAGAATGATGATTTTGTGGGAAGAGGGAATATGCCACAAAGTCCTAAGGCCCAACTCACTAGTAGTAGAAATGTGGGATGATAAGTCGTCATACCATAGTGTATCGGTGTTGGATATATTCATCTGTTGGTTCATGTGACGGATTTCCTTATCGGTAAGACTATGGCTTATAGTTTCCTCCTCGTGGGAGTTGGTGGAAAATCAAGGATCTTCTAAGAAAGTCCTACTCTCATCAGACTCGCTAGACCTCTCGGAATCGCTCGATGAAGTGAACTTAGAATCAGATAATGACATGGATGTTAAGGATAGATAAATAAACAAACATGGGAGAAAAATTACCCGGAAAAAGTGTGGGAAAATACTCGAAGAATAAGACCAAGAGAACGAGCATGTGGTGGGAGGATGGCGTGCGGGTGTGGGCGAGGCAGTTAGGCAGGGTATGCAGGCGAGGGGCGCTGACAGGGGGCGAGCGTGTGAGGCGGCCAGGGCAAAGGTGTGCGGGCGAGGGTGAGGGCACGCTAAGGACGTGAAGATGTGCGTGGGGCGGCTGTGCAGGGTGTGTGGGCGAGGGCGAACTGATAGGGGCGATCGTGCGGGGCAGCTGAGCGAGGCTGCTAGGCGAGGGCGAGGGCGAGGGCGAGGGCGAGGGCGAGGGAGAGACATGGTTTAACGCTAAAAAAGCCAACCCACGTAAATCACATGCATGCAAATTATTTAAATTTATTAATTGTTTTATTGAATTGATTTTAAATATTTAGTTGATGTATATTGTATGATTAAAGGTCTAATTGCATTATTTCATGAGAAATTAAGATTTTATCTGAATATTTGATAATAGGCTGGAGAAAGGAGACCGGGGACGACCAAAATAAAATATTTTCAATAGATATTTAATTTTCAAGTCTTATTAATATGATTAAATTTTTCTAAAAATAGTAGAGTCCAAATTATTTTACGAGACGAGCACGATTTTATCCGGGAAGCTGGATTTGGGTAAACGAGAGACTTTTAAAAGGTCAAAAGTATTATTTTCGAAAACTAATTTTTATGAACTTTTATTTTCCAATTAAATAGGTGTTATTGGGCCTAAATTACCTAAGATTAATAGGCCTAATTGCTTGTAAACTCAAAGGCTCAAAACTTAAGCCCATCAACATGTAAATTAAAATCTATAAAATAGAAACCAAGGGTCTTTTGGCATCCCATAGCAGCCGAATCACACACACACTTCAAACACAGGTTTTCAAAAAATTGGAGAGCAAAAAACAAAAAGTCTTCGTCGCCCGTTCGTCTTTCTTCGTACCCCATGCCAACTATCGTATAATCGAGCGTTCTAAAACGCAAATGCACATTTATAAATTCCTATGACGCATCATTCAAATCGTATTATTCTTGTTTTATTTATTTTTGCATAAAAAATATTGAAGCATGAACCGTTTAAAGATAGAACAAATATTTTCAAAGTTTTGTTGATTTTATGCTTGGTCAAAAAGACGTTATGAATTCCAAGGGATTGGTTGCCAACATAGGATGTCTAATGGGTGAAATGTGGACGGTTTAAGGTGGAAACGAGGGTTGGACTCGAGCTTGGCTAGGAAGAATAACCTAGGGTTTTCTAGGCTTCCCGATTGGAAGATGCCACGGCTAGGAGGGATGGTGCACCGGGGCTCGGCCAAGACTGGTCAGGGGCTCGGTTTGGGTCATAGTTCAGGGATAGGAAGAGTCCTAGCAGGGCTATGACTCATGAAAGGCAGCTAGGGAGGAGTCCACAAGGGGAAGGAGTCTTCCCCATGCATACGGTTGGTGAGCTGTGGTTAGGGTGGTTTGCAGCTGGGTTAGGCTGGGTAGGCTGGTCCATTAGGTCATAGAGTAGGTGGCTAGGGGTCGTAGTAGGGCCTCGTGCAGCCGTGGTCCGTGGTGGCTCGAAGGGAGATGGTCTGCGGCTAGGAGAAGTCTTGAGCGTAGGCTTCGTGCGCGGGATGAGGCTGGGGTGCTGGTCCAGGAGGGTTCGACAAATGTCCAGGGTCTGGTCTGGGCCAAGGTGGCTTGACCATGGCTCGAGCAAATTGGGTCGTGGCTCAAGGGGAGTGTGCTAGGGTTCGGTTGAAGGGTTAGGAGAAGAAAGGTTTTGAACCAGGGTCCACGGGGTTCGATTCATGGTTCACATGGGTATTTTATGTATGAAAAGGCTATGATTAAAGTTTTGGATAAAATATTTAAGTTATATTAATTTATAATTAAAACGCTTCATGGTTTAGTAAATAAGAAATTAAATCAAAAAGCCCGAGTTTACATCAAATAAAAATATTAGAAGTCAAATTTAAGCTTAAATAATTATTTGGGATAGTCTCGAGTCAATAAAAATGAAAAGAAAAAAAGTCAAAATTGGGAATTTTGGGGTCCAAGGGTAAAACAGTCATTTTACACCTAGGTAGTACAAAAAGGGTTGATAGTGTTCCGAAGAGTCATAATGCATGTTAAATGATATTTTAAAACATTTACAATGAAAATATGGGATTTTATGATTTATGATAAAACAGTGCAATTTTTACTGTTAAAATGTTATTTTCCAAATGTGGAGAGAACACGATATTTTATGATTAAAAGAAAAAGGAAAAATATTTTGAAGGATATGAATTGACAGTGACAAAAAGGATATGATATATGATTTTTGGGAATATTGTGAGGGAGAAGGCCCCAGAGGGAGCCCAACGATCCTATTTCCATTTTACGTCGCTGCCTAGTACCTGTACCAATGCGCAATGGTGAGCTAAGACTGATCAGTCGACCAGACGATACAGTTAGTCAATTTCAAGGATCAAACTTCACATAAAACGATAAACGATGGAAAGCTTTATGATCTGACGATTTATTATTAAATTATACTTACAAATTTATACTAGCTTATTTTGAATAAAAGTATGATTTTAAAGCATATTCTTGTATATGTATTATTTATTACTCATGTTTAGAACATGCTGAGTCATTAGACTCATTAGGTTTGAATGTTGCAGGTGAGGATGTGATTGAGGGAGACGCTGATGCTTGAGTAGATTGAGTCCGGCAGTACACTCACGAGGGACATTATTTTCCGTATTAGCTTGAGAGTTAAAGTTTTAAAGATTTTGGTAATGATTTAAATAAATATTTTCATACTTTATTTTGAAGTTTGTGTTGATCATGTTAATGGTTGACGCATGATTTTTGTTAATTGACAAGTTAGGGATTTTGTGCACTTTAAACTTTTAAATGTTCATTTATTTTGGATGACGGAAATGTTAAGTTATTTTAAATATGAAATTCGAATTCTATGTATAAAAAAAATTAGTAGTATTTTACAGCTTAAAAGTATTCGACGTTTCAGTTGGTATCAGAGCGAAGGATCCCTAAAAGGTTTTGTTATTGCCACTCTGAGAAGCTCAAGAAGTCATTCCTCAAGACTGTGAGTTTTTACTGCTTTAGATTTTATATGTTGAACTTTATATGCTTTTATGATACATGATATACAAGAATTCTATGCAGGTTAAATGCTTTAAAATGTTAAATGCATGTCAGTTACGTGGTATGGACGAGTTGTACAGAGATGACTCCTAGATGGGTTCTTCGTAGTGATAATGAGGATAGGCGAGAGGAGGAAATTCCACATCCTCTACCTGATCAGGATGTTGGTGCCCGTGTACTAGCCGGTATGGCTCGTTTACTAGAGCAGCACGTGGGAAATGGTGCGAGGGTCCGATCGGAAGCTGTCTATGAGTGATATAGGAGGATGGATCCCGCATATTTTATGGCACTTCTGATCCATTCGTGGCTAATGGATGGATTAGATCTTTAGTGGCGATCTTTAGGTATATGGATATGGCGGACGCTGACCGAGTTCGTTGTACCATCTATCTGCTGAAGGGTGACGCTTCCTTATTGTAGGAGGGAGCGGAGCGAGGGGTGAATCTAGCGACTCTATCTTGGGAGAATTTCAAGAGGATATTCTATATTAAATATTTCACTACCGAAGTTCGTTCGAGGTTGAAGAGAGAGTTTACGAGTCTCCGCCAGGGGGACTTGACCGTTGCTGAGTTTGTGCACAAATTTGATAGGGGAGGGCATTTGTGCCCTTGATTGCCAATGATGTTGCGGAAAAATTAGGACATTTTTTGGATGGTTTGAGGCCGACGATCCGTCGAGACGTGATGCTGACTGATCTTATTGACTATACTACTGTTGTTGCTATAGTTTTTTGAGCCGAACAATCTCTAAAGGATATTGACTGGGAAATGCAGCGCAAGAGGAACCGTGGCCAGCAATCAAGTCAGCAAAACAAGAAGCTGTTTACGTGACCACCGAAGCGGCCAGGACAGTACAAACCACAAGGACATCAAATTAGAGAAAACATCCCGAAGACTGCTGAGAAGCAACTTTGCAAGGAGTGCAATCGCCATCACTACAACAATGGAATGTGGGGCACCTACAAGTGCTTCAAGTGCAAAGGAATGGGGAATAAGGTTGATGGTTGCTCGAAGCTTAAACAACCCACAACTGGAAGGGCTTATGTAATGCATGCCGACAAAGCGGAGTCAGACACTACGCTTATTACAGGTACTCCGACTATTTAAGCGTTTTATATTGATTTACTGCTTGAAAAAAAAGCATGGATGCTAGAAGTAAATCGAGATGCATTGAACTTGATTTAGAATTGCATGTTTCAAATTAAGGTATTAGGCATAGAATTTTTTTGCAAACATTAGCTATAGGGATCAAATTGTAGAAGATCGAAAACTTAAGGGACTAGATGGAAATTTTTGAAAATTTATGAAGAAAAGACGGAACAAATTCGAAATTCTTTGAATAAATTGAAAATTTTCAAAAATTAAGGGGTTGAAATGCTGATATGGGAAATTATAGAGACCTAGATGATATGAAATTTCTAAATTTTATGGCCTTAATCGAGTATAATGCAAATTTTATCAGGACGAATTTTGTTAGCAGGCGTAGTTACCTACGCTTTGCTAGATTCTGGAGCTACGCATTCTTTCATGTCTGAATCCTTCGTGAAGCAATTGGGAATCTTACCAGTGGACATAGAGTTGGGATTCAGAGTTACAGTGCCTTCCGGCGAACATATGGTCTATATAGGCGTGGTTAAGGATGTGGAACTCAAATTGCAAAAGAATTTTATACGTTCGGACCTTATTGTATTACCAATGCCCGAGTTCGATATTATTTTGGGCATGGATTGGCTCACACTGAATGGGGATACTATTGATTTTCGGCAGATGTCAGTATCTATTAGACCGCCCAATGGGAAAGTATTCATCTTTGAGACTGCACAAAACAATTAAATGCCGCATATCATTCCATGCATTCGTGCAACGAAGCTTATCCAAAGAGGCTGTCAAGATTTTCTTGCTAGTATTATATCTGTACCCAATACTGACAGTCGATCGATCGAGAACGTGGAGGTTGTCAAGGACTTTCCTGGACGTGTTCCCTGACGATGTTTCTGGTATTCCACCCGAGCGAGAGGTGGAATTTGCTATTGAATTGATGCCTGGTGCTGTGCCGATCTCTAAGGCACCGTATCTCCTAGCACCTGCAGAGATGAAAGAATAAAAAGACAAAATTCAAGAGCTGCTAGACAAGGGATTTATTCGCCCTAGTTTGTCTTCATGGGGCGCGCCAGTACTATTTGTGAAGAAAAAGGATGGGAGCATGAGACTGTGCGTCGATTACAGAGTGCTGAATAGAGTGACAGTGAAGAATAAGTATCCATTACCCCGAATCAAAGATTAGTTTGATCAATTGCATGGAGTTTCGGTATTTTCAAAGATATATTTACGGTTTGGATATTACTAGCTGAGAGTAAAAGAGGACATATGTGAACAAGACGGCTTTCAAAACGAGTTATGGGTATTACGAGTTTTTAGTGATACATTTTGGATTGACTAATGCTCCGGCGTTCTTCAAGGATCTCATGAATCGCGTATTTCAGCTGTACCTCGATCAGTTTATTATTATTTTCATCGATGACATGTTGATCTATTCCAAGAGCCGAGAGGAGCATAAGCAGCACTTGAAGACGACCTTGCAAGTGTTATGAGATCGGAAATTATATGCAAAACTCATCAAGTGCGAGTTTTGGCTAGATAGGGTGTCATTCTTAGGACACATCGTGTCGAAAGAGGGAGTAGAGGTCGACCAATCTAATTTCGAGTCAGTCAAGCAGTGGCCAGTGCCTAAAATTGTGACGAAAATTCGCAGTTTCTTAGGTTTGGCTAGCTACTATCATAAGTTCATCAAGGGTTTTTCGTCCATTGCAGTACACTTGAAATCATTGACAAAGAAAAATGCGAAATTTGTATGGAGACCGGAGTGTCAAAATAGCTTTGATCAGTTGAAGCAAGCAATCACTACCGCACCTGTTCTAGCGATGCCGACAGAACAAGGGGAATATGTGTTGTACATCGATGCTTAGAAGCTAGGATTGAGCGCAGTTCTTATGCAGCTGAGCGAGTCATAATGTACGCGTCTAGACAGCTGAAGGTACAAGAAAAGAATTATCCGACGCATGTTCTTGAGCTTGCAACAGTCATATTTGCGTTAAAAATTTGGAGGCACTACTTGTATGACGAGAAATGCAATATCTTTACGGACCACAAAAGTCTCAAGTATTTCTTTACCCAAAAAGAGCTGAACATGAGACAAAGAAGATTGCTAAAACTTGTAAAGGACTACGACTATGACATTAGCTATCATCCTAACGAAGCTAATGTAGTGTCAGATGCTTTGAGTAGGAAATGGTCAGTCTTGGCCCATTTATCAGTACATAAGCCTCTACAATTGGAAATTCAGCTGTTTGATCTTGAAGTTATGTGCTAGGGGAAAGGTCTCTAATCCCGCTACATTGACAATAAATTCCACTCTGCGAGATAGAATTCGAGCCGAACAGTCTAATGATGAGCAATTACAGAAATGGAGACAACGAGATGAATCGAAAGACATCATGTTATATTCAGTCTAGAATGGAATTGTTAAGTATCGAGGTCGACTATGGGTTCCTAGTGGAGATTCACTTAGAGTTGACATTATGGCAGAGGCTCACAGTACCCCTAATTCTGTTCATCCCGGAAGTACAAAGATGTTCAAGGACTTGCAACTCTTATATTGGTGGCCTGGAATGAAACGTGATATTATGTGCTTTGTATCCGAATGCTTGACATGTCAACAAGTGAAGGCAGAGTATCAAAGACCAGCAAGAATGCTTCGACCACTTCCCATTACCGAGTGGAAGTGGGAGAACATTATTATGGATTTTGTGGTAGGATTGCCAAAGAAGGTGATCGGACTCAATGTCATTTGGTAATAGTGGACCGCCTTACTAAGTCAGCACATTTCCTACCAATGAAGACGACTTTTTCCATGACCCAGTATGCAGAGCTATATATTCGAGGGATAATCAGATTGCATGGAATTCCTGTCTCTATTGTGTCAGACAGAGACACACAATTCACTTCATCATTCTGGAAGATTTTACATGCGGCCTTGGAGACTAAACTACTTTTCAGCACCGCATTTCATCCTCAGACAAACATTCAGTCCAAGAGAGTTATAGAGATTTTATAGGATCTACTCCGAGCCTGCGTGATCGATTTCCAAGGGAGTTGGAAACGAAACTACCTATATTGGAGTTCCATTACAACAACATCTATCAGTCATCTATAGGAATGGCTCCATACGAGGCTCTCTACGGAAGGAAATGTAGATCTCCCATCCATTGGGACGAGGTAGGAGAAAGGGCTACGATGGGACCCGAGATAGTTCAACACACCGCAAAACTTGTCGCCAAGATCCGAGACAGAATAAAAACTGCTCAGAGTCGACAGAAGAGCTACGCGAACAAAAGAAACGAGATCTCGAGTTTGCAGTAGGTGATCACTTGTTTATAAAAATAGCACCTATGAAGGGTGTTATGAGATTTGGCAAGAAAAGCAAACTTAGTCCAATATTCATTAGACCATTTGAGATACACGAAAGAGTGGGAGCATTAGCATATCGAGTGGCGTTGCAACCTAATCTCGCAGGAGTCCACAATGTCTTCCACATATCGATGCTCCGCAAGTACATGCCAAACCCTTCACATGTACTGAACTTTGAGCCACTACAACTTACACCAAATCTGTCATATGAGGAGAGGCCTACTCAAATCTTGGGTAGACAAGAGAGAAGGCTGTGGAACAAGGTGATAAAGATGGTCAAGATAAATGGCTAAATCACTCGGAGGAAGAAGCCACGTGGGAGACTGAGTAAGAGATGAGGGTCATTACCCCGAACTATTTGGTAAGTCTTAATTTCGAGAACGGAATTTTATTTAAGGAAGGAGGATTTGTAACGTCCAAAAAGCAAACCCACGTAAACAAAATGCATACAAATGATTTAAATGGATTAATTATTTTATTTAATTGATTTTAAACGTTTACTTGATGTATATTGTATGATTAAAAGTCTAATTGCATGATTCCATGAGAAATTAAGATTTTATCCGAATATTCGATAATAGACTTTGGAAAGGAGACTGGGGACGACCAAGATAAATTATTTTCAATAAATATTTTCAAGACTTATGAATCTGATTAAATATGATTAAATTTTCTGAAAATAGTAGAGTCCAAAATATTTTACGAGACGAGCACGATTTTATCCGGAAAGCTTGTTTTGGGCAAACGAGGGACTTTTAAAAGATCAAAAGTATTATTTTTGAAAACTAATTTTTATAAACTTTTATTTTTAAATTAAATAGGTGTTATTGTGCCTAAAATACCCCAAAACTCAAAGCCTAAAACCTGAGTTCATTAACATGCAAATTAAAATCTATAAAAAAGAAACCTAGGGTCTTTTTTCACCCCATAGCAGCCGAATCATACACACACTTCACACACAAGTTTTCGAAAAATTAGAGAGCAAAAAACAAGGAGTCTTCCTCGCCCATTCGTCCTTCTTCGCACCCCACGTCAACTTTCGTATATTCGAGCGTTTCTAAAACGCAAATGCACGTTTTTAAATTCCTTTGACGCATCATTCAAATCGTATTATGTTTGTTTTATTTATTTTGGTATGAAAAATATTGAAGCACGAACAGTTTAACGATAGAACAAATATTTTTAAAGTTTTGACAATTTTACGCTTGTTCGAAAAAACGTTATGATTTCCAAGGGATTGGCTATCAACATAGGATGTTTAATGGGTGGAACATGGACAATTTAAGGTGGAAACAAGGGCTGGAGTCGAGCTTGGCTAGGAAGAATAACCTAGGGTTTCTAGGCTTCACGATTGTAAGATTGCACGGCTAGGAGGGATGGTGCACCGGGGCTCAGATAGGGCTGATCAGGGGCTCAATGTGGGTCATGGTTCAGGGTTAGAAAGAGTCCTACCAGGTCTAGGACCCGTGTAAGGTAGCTAGGGAAGAGTCCACAAGGGGTAGGACTCTTCCCCATGCATACAGTTGGCGATCTACGGCTAGGGTGGTTCGCGGCTGGGTTGTGGCTAGCTAGGCTGGTTCAGTAGGGTCTATCGTAGGTGGCTAGGGGTGGTCGTAGCAAGGTGCAGCCGTGGTCCGTGGTGGCTCGAAGGGAGAAGGGCCGCGGCTAGGCGGAGCCTTGCGCGTAGGCTTTGTGCGCAGGATAGAGCTGGGGTGCTGGTCCAGGAGGGTTCGGCAAATGTCCAGGAAGGCTAGGGTCTGGTCTTGGCCAAGGTGGCTCAGCCATGGCTCGAGGAAACTGGGCCGTGGCTCAAGGGGAGTGTGCTAGGGTTAGTTGAAGGGTTAGGAGAAGAAAGGATTCGAACCAGGGTCCACAGGGTTTGATTCATGGTTCACGAGGGTAGTTTATGTATGAAAAGGCTATGATTAAAGTCTGTGATTAAAATATTTAAGTTAGAATTAATTTAGAATTAAAACGCTTCACAGTTTAGTAAATAAGGAGTTAAATCAAAAAGCACGAGTTTACGTAAAAAAAATATTAGAAGTCAAATTTAAGCTTAAATAATTATTTGGGATAGTCTCGAGTCAATAAAAGTGAAAAGAAAAAAAAGTCAAAATCGAGAATTTAGGGTCCAAGGGTAAAACGGTCATTTTACACCTGGGTAGTACAAAAAGGGTTGGCAGTGTCTCGAAGAATCATAACGCGTGCTAAATGATATTTTAAAAATTTTACGATGAAAATATGGGATTTTATGATTTATGATAAATTTGTGCAATGTTTACTGTTAGAATGCTATTTTTCGAATGTGGAGAGGACACGATATTTTTTGATTAAAAAGAAAAAAAATATTTTTGAAGGATGTGAATTGACTGTGACAAAAAGGATATGATATATGATTTTTGGGAATATCGTGAGGTAAAAAGCCCTAGAGGGAGCCCGTTTACGGGAGAATGCCATAGAGAGAGCCCAACGATCATATTTCCATTTTACGTCGGTGCCTAGTGCTCGTCCCCATGTGCAATGGTGAGATAAGACTGATCAGTCAACCAGACGATATAGCTAGTCACTTTCAATGATCAAACTTCACCCAAAATGGTAAACGATGGAAAGCTTTATGATTTGACGATTTATGATTAAATTATGCTAGCTTATTTTGAATAAAAGTATGATTTTAATGCATGTGCTTGTATATTTATTATTTATTACTCATGTTTAGAACTTGCTGAGTCAATAGACTCACTAGGGTTTGAATGTTGCATACGATGATGATATTGAGGGAGGCGATGACGCTTGAGTGGATCGAGTCCAGTAGTACACTCCCGAGGGACATTTTCTTCCGCATTAGCTTGATAATCAAAGTTTTAAAAGATTTTGTTAATGAGTTAATTAGAGATTTTTATACTTTATTTTGAAGTTAGTTTGATCATGTTAAAGGTTGAAGTTGAATGTTGTTAATTGACGATTTAATGAATTTTATGCACTTGAGATTTTAAATGTTAAATTACTTTGATTTATGGAAATGTTAAGTTATTTTAAATGGTAAATTTCGAATGAAACAAAAATAAATTAGTTGGATTTTAAAGTTAAAAAAGTAGGAGACGTTTCATCTTCACTAAGTTAGGTACGAGCTGGGTTGAGTCCTTCGACTTCACCATGATATCATCCACGTATACTTGGACATTCCTTCCTACCTGCTCAGAAAATATTTTATCCATTAATCGCTAGTACGTGGCTCCGGTATTTTGAATCCGAAATGCATGACCACGTAATAGAAAGTCCCTTCTGGGCTAATAAAACTCACTTTATCTTGATCTCCTAATCCAACAGACACAAGTATTGATGACTGGCCGTGGAGTCTAACAACTGATCTATCCGAGGCAAAAGATGGTAATCTTTAGGGCATGCTTTATTGAGATCTTTGAAGTCAACAAATATCATCCACTTTCCTGAACTCTTCGGTACTAGGACGACATTCGATAGCCAAGTAGGAAATTGCACTTCTCGAATATGCCTAGCACTAAGCAACTCTCCCACTTCTTTTTTATAACTTTATCTTTCTGGGGCCCAAAGTGTCTCTTCTTCTGTTTCACAGGGCGAACATTCGAAAAGATGTTTAGCCAATGCTCTGCAACATCTGGGGTTATGCCTTTTAGTTCTTGGGCTGACTAAGTGAATACGTTGAGATTAGCTTGTCAACAAGTAATGAGTTCTTTCTTAACCATTGGGTCAAGATCAGGGGCTATTTTGAGTGATTTCTTCTCAGACCCCAACTCTACAATCTCACGCTCTTCATCCACTACCTCCTAAACCTCCCTCTTCACTATGGGTAACCCACTTCTTCCCTTTCTAATCATGTTAACCTTCACATGTGCTCTCTTTCCTTCTACCTTCAGTACTCTTTTATAACACCGACACACGACTTTTTGGTCCCCGCACAAGACTTCAACTTCTTTTCCCACAGGAAACTTAAGCTTCTGATGATAGGTGGAAGCTACAGCTCTGAAGTCCTTTAGAGATGGCCTTCCCAGAATCCTATTATACGCTGACGGGTTATCCACCACGGTGAAGGTCATCATCTTTGTTACCCGCCGAGGATCATTCCCCTAGGATAGATGAAGAATAATCTGACCCAATGGCGAAATGGCATGTCCCGCAAACCCATACATAGGGATAGAGACCGCCTCAAACTCAAATTCTTCCACTTTCATCTGATTCAAAGTTCTCTTGAACAAAATATTCATGGAGCTTCCATTATCAATAGAGATTTTCATGCTTTATTTTGAAGTTAGTATTGATCATGTTAATGGTTGACGTAGGATTTTTGTTAATTGACGAGTTAAGGATTTTGTTCACTTTAAACTTTTAAATGTTAAAAATTAGTAGGATTTTAAAGCTTAAAAGTAGTGGACGTTTCACAGGACGAATGGGCGAGGAGGGTTGGCGGCGGCTGGGTGAGGGCGAGGGCGAGGGCGTACAGGCGTGGGCGAGGGGCTGCCGGATGAAGGCGTGCAGGGCGAGCACTCGAAGAGGTTGGCAGCGGCTGGGCGAGGGTGAGGGGTTACCAGGCGAAGAGGGTTGGCGGCGGCGGGGCGAGGGCGAAGGCGAGGGCGAGGGCGAGGGCGAGTGTGTGCAGGCCTGGGCGAGGGGCGGCCAGGCGAGGGCGTGCTGGGTGAGTGCTCGAGAAGGGTTGACGGCGGCTGGGCGAGGGCGAGGGCGAGGGCGAGGGGCTACTGGGCGAGATTAGGCGAGGGGGGAGGGGGGTTGGCGGCTGCCGGGTGAGGGCGTGTTGGGCGAGGCTGCGTGGAGCGAGCTAGGCGAGGCTGCTGGGCGAATTGCGATGGGGCAAGGCGAGAGTGAGATGAGGGAGGGGGAGGCGGATGTACGTTGGAGAGAGTTAGTGAGTGGGAGGCGACAATATTATTTGGGGAGATGAGAATGGAATGAGCAGGGGGCATCTATTTTTGGGTGAACACAAAAATTTTATTTTTATTTTTGAATAAAGTGAAGGGTCATTGATGGGTGGCGTGTCCAAGCATATGAGAAGCGCGATTAATCGAACTTTGAACCTGCGATTCAGTTCCACTCGAGAGGGGAAGACTGGTGATACCCTATGAATAGGCTCATCAAAATCAGGCCCAAACAAAACTTTGGACCCCCGACCCATCCTAACCTTGGTAGGTGGCTTTAAACCCCATCCCGTTCCTAACCTAGTAGGTGGCCCATGACAGACCCCGGTATTCTTCTATAAATACCAGGTTTGAGAGTCTAATTATTCATTCACTATATCGATTCTTAGCATTGTCTCTGGTTGCTCTCTCATTTTATTCTCAATACCTGACTTGAGCGTCGGATGGGCTACTCTGAGACACCCTCTCGACCTCTTTCTAACGGTCTTCTTTGTGATTTTAGGCCTAGAGTAAATTTGAGGTCTGCATCCGGGTTAGTATCACATATTGGAACCAAACCCTACATTTCTAATGAGTATCACTACTCTATGAATAGGCTCATCAAGATCAAGCCCAAATAAGACTTTGGACTCCCGGTCCATTCTTAACCTATGTAGGTGGCTTTGGACCCCTGGCCCATTCCTAACCTAGGTAGGTGACGCATGACAGATAGAGATATTTTCCTATAAATAACAGGTTTGAAAGTTTAATTATTCATTCACTATATTGATTCTTAGCAACGTCTCTAGATATTCTATCATTCTATTCTCAATACCTGACTTGAGCATGAGAGGGGATACATCAGGACACCCTCCCGACCCCCTTCTAATGGTCCTCCTTTGTGATTTAATGCTCAGAGTAAATTAAATGTCTGCATTCGGGCTAGTATTACCTATTGGAACCGGACCCTATATTTCTAGTGAGTATCATGAAGATTTACTGATTTTGCGAACGATACAATGTTGAATTTTTTAACGAATCTGATTTCGTAAAACCAAATGAATTCTTCGAAGATTTACATAACCAAATTTTGTAAATAAATCGGCCGTTGAAGTAGGAATCGACAAATTCTATACGGATTATAGTTAAAAAATTTTTTTTTTATAAAAACAAAATACTCATCTCGTAAGTGCACAGTCGAATTTTCCAGGCTAATTTATCCGACAAGAGAGTGGAGAAAGTGGCTGATGAGGCAGAGGTAGAAGATGGAGAAATTGTTCATTATGGAGAAACTGTTCATTGAGCATAAGCGGAGGAAAAAAGAGAAGAAGGAAAGCCATCGTTATTCTATTTTATTATTATTTATTAATTTAATGTGTGAAAATTGAATTACGGAGTTAAAAACAAAAAAATATGGTGTAGGGACTGAAAAGATCGAGTTTTTTTAGGAAGAACCGCTCCACTTATTGAGGATACTTTTGTCATTTTCTTTGAGGTTACGTTTTTAAATAGTGGTATGTTATAAAAGGTTATATTTCTGTACGTTCCGGGTAAACACCACGGGAGAATAATGGATCTAATCTCCAAAGCTTACTCTACTGCTTCCGACGACGACGGCGCCGCCGAATACGGCGGGGAAAGATCCGAGCAGAAACACCTGTTTAAGCCTCCTCCTAAACGGATCAGAATCGAAGCATCACATGCCATCCCTGCTCCGTTACCCATACCTGCTTCCGAAGCCCTGATTCCAGGAGGATACGTATCTAAAAGACATCGAGCTGCCCTTGCTTTAGGTCCCAAACTTCCTGACACGAACCCTGTATCCCGCAGCTTGTCACCAGGTTCTGTCTGCTGCCCTTCTCTCTCTTTCTGTTGATTTTTCATGCTATTGAGGAAATTTGCTCGGCACGACTGATAGATTATATTATTTTCACAAGTTATAGTTTGAAATTTTATCGTAGAAGGTGTAAAATGACAATCAACTAGCTTCCGTTGCTCAGATGGATCAGAGGTGGATGCAAAAATAAGCTTCATAAACATTCCTTTAAGTTGTGATTGTATCGGTGTCCTGTCACTGGGGGTTTTGAGTATATTTGGCGAGTACAGTTTAATCTTGTGATCAATTCATTGGCACATTATCAATATGGAGTGGATGACAATGTTATGATATAACCTAAGAGGATAGCTCAACGGCTTAACCAAAAGACTAGTTTGGGAGAACACTCAAACATATTATGCGATTGATGTGGAAAAGGATTTGGAGTTGTTAAATTCAAAGTTTGTGTAGAATGGATGTAAATGTGAAATTGGATTTTAACAATCTTTTTTGATATTCTGACTTCTTGTCCTGAGATTTTTTATTGGTTTAACAAATGCCCGTAGCTGGTAGCCAATCTGCTTTTTCTTTTTTCTGTCAGTTATAGGAAACCTTTCAGATTCAGACTTACCCCATGGTATTTTTACGACACTGAGGCGTCATGCGAAGGGCAGAGTAGGCTCCACCCAAACACCTCAGTCCGTTTCTGTAGGTCTCAATGGGCATGTCAAATCTGTCAATACAGTACAGTGGTCTAGAACTCATGGTAAGTGATTATTGAGGTTAATATTGCTTGATAGTTCTCCTCCACGCCTTTCAAAAAGTTCTTTTGTGTGATTGGTACTTTTACTAAATATTACTTTCAAAAAGTGTTTTGTTGTGCCCATGTACCTTGTCTATGTTGTGTCTCTTATAAATTGCTTGTTCATGGCTATGTGATTGAGTTAGATCTGGACTAATTGGATTGGCAAAACTTAAAAGCATGGTTCTAATTATCGAGGCCTAGTGGTATTGTGATTTGAGATGCAGAAAAGAACAAGTGTTTTGTTTTCTTAAAGTGGCTATATTTGAAAACCATTTGGTCAAATATCATTTGGGAAAGACAGGATTCTATTCCAGTTTTGGTGTACATCATCGAGGCTGTTGAAAATGTGTACTTCACAATTTTTTATACGCTGATTTATTTGTGAGATTTAGAATCTATCATCTCCTAAATGCCTTTGTCAGTATCGTCCTGCTGTCATTATCTTACCATTATGTGACTTTCTGATCTGTTCTATGATTTTAGTTTTCAGCTCACCTTCTTGCTTCTGCTGGAATGGATCATACTGTCTGCATATGGAATGTGTGGAGTCGAGATCAGAAAAGAGCCAGGATATTAAATTGCCACCATGCAGCAGTAAAAGATGTGAAATGGTCGGATGATGGATTATCTGTTCTCTCTTGTGGTTACGACTGCACATCAAGGTTGGTTGATGTAGAAAAGGGAATTGAGCTTCAGATTTTCAAGGAGGATCAATTTGTAGAAGTTGTTAAATTTTTCCCAAGCAATTGCAAACTTTTTCTCTCTGGGGGATCAAAAGGCCAGCTTAAATTATGGGATATTAGGGCTGGCAAGTTGGTACACAAATATGTCCGAAGTCTTGGTCCCATTCTTGATGTAGAATTCACTGTTGATGGCAAGCAAGTTATCACCTCCAGCGATGTGTCCAAAAGCAATCTTAGTGAAAATGCGATTATTGTTTGGGACGTTTCACGAGAAATTCCATTATCTAATCAGGTAAAAATTTTGTTTGTGCTGGTACTTGCTCATTGTTAAATTATTGCATACGAAATGGTAAATTTATTCATAAAAGTACAATGGATCTACTAAGGAGTGTTTACTCTGATAGAAGGTTTATGTAAATGAAGACACGCAGCTCTATTCAGTATTAATTCCTCTACAGGGAATTTTCCTTCCTAAATTTGATAACCTGATTACAAAGGTTGCCAAGTAACTGCATTAATAAATTGATCGAGTGTGCAATTACAAGAGTAAAACCACTTGCCCTGACTCCAAGCTAGTATCATCAAAACTGGGTTATATTTGTGTACCCCATACTGATTCCCTCATTCACATTTTATTTTCCTTAGCGGGCACCTTTCGCATCACTGTTTGGATAGTTGCTTTCTAAATTCTTATGGGGTTGGAGTCCATTAGCAATTAACTAAAGCAAAATTAGTTCCAAATTCGGATTTTATCCTTGATATATGCTCCTGTTCATCTTCCCTTCAAAATTCCCTTCTCCGTTCCCTTTCATCTTCTGCGGCTCTGCCAATATTCTGACCCAAAGAGATCTACTCGGACATATTGATATTTTGGGGTATAATTTTGACCACTCGTAAAGCACAATCACTTTTTTCTCCTGCACACACTCTTGCTAGTATTGCAACCAATACTCTCGGTGCTGCGGTAATTCCCACCGAACACCAAAACATCCTGTCATGTAGTTTGCCCTCGTATCTGTGCAAGAGTGTGGCCTATACCTGCTGCTGTTGTCCAATCCAAACTGTTAGCTGATTTTCGGGATATTTGAGTTTATAAATCCCATTTTTGAACATCGTGTTTGCTGCAAATTAATTTTAATTAAGATAAGAGATGATTGATGTTTGTGTGGTTTTGATGCTTTTGTTTCAATGTAGCGACTCATGAGTCCCTCACAAATCTTTCTACATGATTTCTGTTTTTTTTTTATTTCAAACCAGCCCTTCCATACAGATGAATGTTTTTGGGACTTGATTGACCGTTGGGGGTGCCTTGGATTTCAAATAATGTCATTATATCAGACTTAGAAAGCCACTAAATGGGATTGGTTCCTTAAAACTGGGAAGCTCGAGTTAGGGCTTGTTTCATTTTGTCACTTCCTTGCCCATGCTCTCTCCTATCAAATTCTACCTCTCCTAAAAACAATTGTTGTGTCCACTGCCAGAACTGCAGTGGGTATCTTCTTCTTTTCCTTTTTTTGGTTGCCCAAGCGGTAATCTCTGCTGAAGCTCTCCCATTGGGAATTTTAAATGTTCCCATCATGTCAATTTGATGTTCTTGATTCTTGAGTTCTTTTGTCCCTTGGCTCCAGCCCATCAGAGCTTTATCATGTTTCCATTTTTGCCTCATTTCTGGTAGTTATCATAATTTCTGGTGGATTGTAGTCTTTTTTTTTTTCTGGACAGTATTCACTCCCCACCGGTGTTAGACATGAATCTTAATCCAGCCTACACTGAGCATCAATTTTTAGATATTAGTTCAAGAGAGCCCAAGCCCAAAAACTAGTTTTTTAGGTCAAACTACTTATATGTCATTTCACAAGTTATAACGAAATCGATGTGAAATCAGAACAAATTCATTGTTTATCCATTTAATCCCACGGGAGTCCTTTCCCTCTCATCCCCCCCTTTGCCCCCCCCCCCCCCCCAACCAAGACGAGAAACGGGTGTTGCGGCTTGCGCATCTAAAATTGAAAAAATAAAATACACTCGTGATATATTCATCTATGTTGCATTGACATGCATGCTCAAAGGCTTTGCTCAATATATGTGGCTTGTCTGTGTATTTCTTTTTCCATCTCTGAAATGTTCTGTATTTTCCAGACTCTGTATATCATAACCCTCTTTACATCTGCACATTTCAGGTCTATACAGAAGCATACACATGCCCAAGTATAAGATGTCATCCTTTTGAGCCATACTTTATTGCTCAATCCAATGGAAACTATATTGCAATAATCTCATCCCAGCCGCCATTCAAACTGGACAAGTACAAGAGATATGAAAGTCATGGTGTATTGGGATTCCCTATCAAATGCAACTTCAGCTTAGATGGAGGGATAGTTGCCTCTGGCTCATCCGATGGATTTATGTACTTCTACGACTCGAAAACCTCCAAACTCCTAAAAAATGATTAAAGCTTACGAGCAAGCATGCGTGGATGTTGTGTTTCATCCCACAATGCCTAATGCTGTTGCTAGTTGTAGCTGGAATGGAGAAGTTTCTGTGTTCCAGTAAGCAAGTTGTGGGTCGTGTGATATATTTATAGGATATATCGAGTTGTATTTTTTTCCCCATTTGGGATGTTGCCTCTTTTTTTGGGTACTTAAATATGTGAACCAACTGTGTTTTTTAAGATGGGAATGCATTGTGTGGATCTCTTTGTACGTAAATTTGTCTATTTTCCGCATAATCTGTGCTTGCTAAAATTTGTTCATGTGCGACATACAAGACATTCCGCAGAAGGATGGTTGCGAAACTCAAGTCGCATTTCCCCATTCATAACAAGCCTTGTTCTTTAATCAACAACTGTATATTTTTAAAGGTTCCCAATTTTTGTGTTACATAGGCAATCTGTAATTCCAAATGAACAAATTTCGACTAGGGTTTTGCCGAATAAATTTGCCAAAAAAATTGAACTTATAGGTAGCCAAATAACAACGTTACCTGAATTAGAAAGATGCAGACCAATGCCGAATAGTTCGGGTGCGCGATTGTTGTTCCTGTGAACTCCAAAGATGAGATGTAGTTCATCGTCACGTCTAGGAGTGTAAACGAACCGAATCAAGCTAAATATAATGAAACATTTAAGGTTAGAACTTATTCGAGCTCGATTCAAAGTTTTAAAATTTTAAAATTTTGGGTTCGATTTTAGTTCAACTCAAGGCTTTGGTTCGAGTTCGAGTTTGAGTTTGGCTCAAAATAGACGAACATGTTTGCGTACTATTCGAACTATTTATTCGAAAATAAATACTTAAAAGACTCAAAATCTATTTATTTAATATATATTTATATTAATAAAATATCAAGGTTCGTGATCGGCTCGCGAACTATCGAACAATATATTTTGGACTCGAATTTGGTTTAAAATAAAATATCAAATCAAATATTTTTCAAACCGTTGCATCCAGGACTGCTGAGGAATACGCCTTTTAAAAATAATCGTGATCTAATGAAAAATAAAATACTACAGTTTAAAATTTGCCAACTCGGCCATCAATAATTAAAACAAGTAAAAATCCTGGAAATCACCAACATATCATAATAAGCGAATAAAACTGATCAAGTCTACAAACTCATAAAACGTGATGTGCAGAAATTATGGTCCTCGGGTCATGTGCACAAATCCAGCCCTGCCTACTTAGAATTCCGCACCTCCAGCCTCCTCATCAACATGCTCACCTGCATCAATCACACCTAGTGAGTTTAAAGACTCAACACAACTATAACATTAATACCAAGTACATATACATACAACAGTGAAAAGTACCGTAATAAAAATACAGTTCATGATCTTTAAAGCGTAAAGGTAAACATACTAAAGCATACATGTCAAAACATATCTCAACATAACATCATATATGTGTTCATTTCTTTTAATTGAATTTCGTTCATAAGTTGTGACTTTCGTATCATCATGTCAGTCGATGGATCCATCTACGTGTAACTGCGGTACTCGGCGACGGGGATATCAGTGATAACATTACCTGTCCACTGAGCCTTGGCCTTACATGTCATCATGTCATCATATCATCGTATTAGTCACAACCAACTCTCATCATTCAAAACATGTCATCGTACTCATCACCCAAGAAAATCATGCATATACGTAAATTTTCCTTGAAACCAAGCATGCAACGTATTTATCATTTTTACATAAAAATCATGTACATGATACATAAACATTTAAAAACATGAAAAATCGTGCTCAGGGCATTGCCAGGACAAAAATCTCGACTCGCGTGCAAAATGGCCATTTTGCCCCTGAAAACCCAAAATGACTATTTTACCGCTGCACCTATAAATTTCGACCTGAAGCTTACCAAACTCCTTAAAACATCCCAAAACATATTTATAAGCATTTCTTAGACATAAACTCGAGCCCGTCTCAAAAATTAATCGATTCGTTTTAAAACTTGAACCGTGGTCTCGGTTTTAACCCAAATCAATCCGAAACTAAACCAAATTTTTCAAAACTCGAATCATGTCCTAAACCTACCCAACCAGCCTTAAAACCATACTTTCCAGCCCACTAAGACCCACGGAAACAAGGCCATATGCTGCTGGAATTTTTTCCCAATACACGTTCGAAACCCTAATACGCAAAACTTGAAAATTATCAACCCTAGGCTCTACCGGCTCGGACCAGCCTTGGATAAACCCTTCCTAGCCCACTTAGGACCCTCCTGAACTGAATTAAGCACAGCTCACAACCCCATGCAAGCCGCATGACACAAAAGATCGCACCAACTGAGCTAACCTTTCCTCAACTCGATCGATCGGCTTCTCCACTAATCTGCAGCCATGTTTGAGCCAACCTAGGCCACGGCTCAGACCCACCAGGGTCTAGTACAGGGCTAGGGTTGACTCTTTCACAGTCGGCACACTCAAAAGTTCCGATCTAGCCATCCCCGACTCAAGCAAACATGACACACCCTACGGCCTTTGCATAATCTCGACCCTCATCAAATTCCAGCCCTTTGACACCATAATTTTCTACGTAAGCAGCCCCATTAACACTCAAACTCGGCAGTCCCTAGCACAAAATCATGAAAACGTGAGTTGTGATAAAAAAAAACATGCATGCAATCGAGTAAAAACCGAACAAGATTGATGCTGCATGCTCGATCGAAAGATTCCTCAAACAAATATACACATGTCAGCATACATAGTGTGAATTATGAGTAAAATAATGATACAAGTAGTGCCTTGATGTGTAGATGCTCAAAGACTCGAAGAAACGAGCGTCGTACAAGCACCGGAGGAGCCGGGAGGAAGCTTGCTTGAAAGAAAATGGAGAGAGCCGAACTTGCTGCTGGTTTCTACTGTAAAAGTCTAAGGGCAGGGGCTGCTGATGGAGGGGTGGGGCGGCCACTTAAAGATATTAGGGTTAGGATTGATTTAGGTAGGGTTTAAATGGATTATAAAGCACTAATGAGCCTTATTAAAAATTAAAAGGGTTTTGAGCCCATTAGACAATAAAACCAACCTATTAAGCCCAATAAAATTCCCGAAAAATACTTCGTTTAGGTACGTTTTTTAAAATATATTTTTCAGCCCTCAAAAAGTCCCTCCGGTTCGATAAAATTTGCGTATCGATTAAAAATATGACCCGGCGAGTAAAAATACCTACCAAGACCCAATTTTCGAAAAATACCCTTAAAACAATTCAAATTAATTAATTAAAATTAATCATTTGATAAAATATTTTCCTGATAATCCCCGGTCTCCGTTCCTCGTTCGAGCGCGAAAGACAACTTAAAACCCTAATGCATGAAACTTAAAAATAATCATGCAAAACTCTTACCATGCAATAATCATGCATTAAATGCATAAAAATCTTTAAACATATAATTTAAAATAAAACCTTAGATTGCATGTATCCAGGTTACATAGATCGAATTTCCTGGAACTTACAGTTATAGCTTCTAAAATTCCAAAAATGTGTAAGAAATTGTATATGTTTGGAACACGCAATCGGTGTCACAACGTAATAAAAGAAGAGACAATAAATATAAGAGTATTGGTTCTAGTTGTGGCATTTTGATATAAAAATATGAGAAAATAAAGGATAAAATTGGACATCGAGATTTACGTGACCTCTAAAATGATTGGGATAAAAATCATGAGCAAGATTAAAATATTCCACTATAATATTTTGTATTTTACAACCTCTCCTTCTGTTTTCAAAAATAACACACTCTTAATACATGAGAAAACCTCACAAATAGTATAGAACAAAATTCTCTAATAAGAATGATATGATTTGAGAAAAGAATTGAGAACGAGATGCTTTTGGAATGAAGGAGGGAGAAATATTTTTATAGCTCATCATGAGTGTTAAAACGTGTTTTCTCGTCTAAATGCATTGCCAAAATTCGCTGCACAAATTATGACAACCAACACCTACAACAATAAATATTTTGTCACTCACTTAACTCCATTATTGCCGATATTTCTTCCACTTGAAGATTTAATTGAGAATTAAACACATCTCCACCTATCTTTTCAAACTTATCATTCCATGTTTCTTACGTTTTTGCTAGGCCACTTGAGAGTCTACACCACTCAAACTTAACAGTGTTCACTTTCTTGGTCAGAACATCAACATTTTATCATTTGTATGGATCTTCTACATATCCACACATCCTTCCTCTACTACTTCTAGAACAAAATGAAATTGGACTCCATGTTTTTAGTCTTGGAATGAAAGGTTGGATTCCTTGTGTCGTGAAAGGTACTCTAGTTGTCACAAAACAAAGGAACATTCTCTTGTTTGTGCTCAATTTCCTCCAATAACATTTTAATTTATATTTCTTCCTTGCAAGCTTGAACAACTTCCATTACGGATAATGCCACAACTGTTAGCAGTTATGAAACTCAGCTTATTGCTCCCTCTACAGTGTAAATACATAACTAGTAGTAGATTTCCTCTTATCAGGATCACATGCATAATATGAATCGACATAGCCTCTGAGTGCAAAACTTGATCATCCAGAAAATAATGCAACATTTGAGGTACCCTTAATGTATCTAAGGATTCTCATAACAGTAATCTTATGCTCTCGTTTAGGATTTCACTATATATCGACTAAATGCTCTAACTGTTTGTGCAATGTTCGGTCTTGTACAAATCATGTCGAACATCAAACTTCCCACTGCTGATGCATATGGTACTCGAGACATCTCTATCCTCTCTAATTCACTTCTAGGACACACCTCGGAGGATAACTCGAGGTTAACATGAAGAGGGGTTAAAATTGGATTATTATCTTGCAAGTTGAAGTGTAACAAAACTTTTGTAACGTCCAAAAATCAACCCACGTAAACCACATCCATGCAAATGATTTAAATTACTTAATTACTTTATTTAATTATTTTTAAATGCTTAAATGATATATAGAATATGATTGAAGGTCTCATTGCACGATTTCATGAAAATGTAAGCTTTTACCCGAAACATTCGATAATAGACCGGGGAAAAGAGACCGGGGACGACCAAAATAAAATCTTTTTTCGATAGACATTTTTAGGCTTGTTAATATGATTAAATATAATTAAAATTTTCTAAAAATGCTGGAGCCCATATTATTTTACGAGACGAACTCGATTTTATCCGGGAAGCCGGCTTTGTTCAAACGAAAGACTTCTAAAAGCCCAAAAATTATTATTTTTGAAAACAAATTTTGTAAACTTTTATTTTTCAATTAAACAGACATTATTGGGCCTAATTTACCTAAGATAGATGGTCTAATTACTCCTAAACTAAAAAGCCCAAAACCCTAGCCCATTAACACCAAATTTTCGAAAATTATAAAATAGAAAACTAGGGTTCTTGAACGGCATAGTAGCCGCACACCTTCACACAACTCACACTCAAAATTTCAAAATATTGGAGAGAAAAATTCAAGGTCGTTTGTTTCGTCTCCCTTCGCAACCCACGCCAACGATCGTATATTCAAGAGTTTTAAATGCAAAGGCACGCTTCTAAACTCTTTAGATGCACCATTCAAATCATATTATGCATGTTTCATGTATTTTGACATGAAAAATATTTTAGTAATAATAGTTTAACGTTTGGATGATTATTTTCAAAGTTTAGATAATTTTACGATTCGTTTGTGAACGTTATGAATTCTAAAGGACATGATGCCAACATAGATTATTAAAGGCTCGGAAAAGTGTCGTTTAAGGGGAAACACGAGCGCTGGAGGATCATGTGAGGAGCTGTGCATGGGGGAAGGGTAGAACCTAGGCTTTTATGGGTTTGTCATGGGTCCTAGGGCTCGGCTATGAGGGGTGGTGCACCAGGGTTCGGCCAGGGCTGGTCAAGGGCTTGGTAGAGGCTGTGTCTAGAGGCTAGGAGGAGTCCTAGCATAGCTGGACTCCTAATTGCGCAAGAAAGGGCCGCGATCATAGGGGCTCGTTCGCAGGGGGTGCTTCATGTGGGCTGGGGCTGGTGCGCTAGTCCAGGTCAGTTCAGGTGGGGTCCATGAGGGTCTAGGAATGGTGTGGTCCATGATGGCTCAAGGGTGGCTCAAGTTAAGAGGAAGCTGTTGCTTGGTTTAAGGTTTAGGGCTCGAACATGGCTAGGTAGAAGGTAAGGGCTCGAAACTTGGTCCACCGGGGCCGATTCATGGTTCATGAGGGTAGTTTAGGTATGAAAAGCTTAAGTTTAAAATTTGGAAATAAAATATTATGTTTGGAATTTATTCGGTATTAAAACGCTTCAAAGTTTAGTTAATAAGTCAATAAACCGAAATGTCCAAGTTTACGTCTAAGAAAAATAATTAGAATTCAATTTTAAGCTTATATGATCGTTTAAGATAGGATCGAGTTAATAAAAGTAAGAAAATGTCAAAATCGAGAATTTTATAGTTCAAGGGTAAAATGGTCATTTCCATCCCGGGTAGTACGAAAAGATTGGCAGTGTCCCGAAGAATTATAATACATGTTAAATGATATTTTAAAACTTTTATGGTGAAAATATTGAATTTTATGATTTATGCTAAAGTTGTACGATTTTTTCCTATTAAAATGTTATTTTACGAATTTTGAAAGGACATAATATTTTATGAATAAAAAAGAAAAGAAAAATATTTTGAAGGATGTGAATTGACTGTGACAAATGTGATATGATATGATATGATATGATTGGGAATATCGTGAGGGAGAAAACCCAGAGAGGGCCCGTTTACTGGAGAAGGCCTCAGACGAAGCCCGACTGTAACGTACCGTACTATTGAACTAATTTAAAATTTGCGGAAAAATAAAAATTTTCTTATTTAAGAAATAAACTCTCCAATTTCGATTTGAAATAAACTGTTCGTCCCAAAAAAATTGCAATAAAAGGGTCGTGAATGAAGTTTGCTAAAAACACTTGTTTAACATCGTAACCCAGAACATGAATAAAGTTTGCTACAAACACTTGTTTAAACATCATAAACCAAAACGTGAAATCAGAGTAGTTGAAGCATTGCATGAAAACTAAAAACATGGGCGGTCCTCGGGTTTAGCCTCCCGCTCAGTCCAAGCCAGCTCACTGGTCCGCACCTCTCGTCTCCTCAAAGTCATCCTCATCTGCATCGATCAAGTCTAGTGAGTCTAAAAACTCAACATGCATAAACTGGAAATAACAAGTAATACGTAATAAAACCACATTTAATCTTTAAAATAGGGCGTACATATTTGAAACTTGAACATGCGTGTAAAAGCTTGAACTTACATACATAACATAGACGTGCCGTAACGTGAAACTTTTCTGAAACATGCTTGCAACATACATACTTGCAACATACATGGACTTCATCATCTTGCGTAGAGATATGTTTCAAAGCAAGTGACACATACATAAATGCCTGATCAGACTAAACCACAATACTGGGCTGGCAAAAAAAGTCCACTACCACATACATGAGATCCTCGTTCATGCTTTAACGGGTGGATTGGTCCCTGGTCATGCTTTACCACTTTCCAATCCTGATCTAAACCCGGTCATGCTTTACCTGGGTGGAGAGGTCACCGGCCACGTTCACCGACTTCTAAACCCATAGATAATTTGGTCACAAGACATTTAGCATATCTCAAAAACTTTAAAAAATATTTTCTTTTGCACGTCGAACATACTTACTTGGCGTTGAGAGATTCGTTGGATCTCGCTTGGGGCCACTGCTGCACATACAAACATGAGTTCAAACCCTTATCCTACGTAGCTTAGACGTAGGTACTCGTGCTCACCACCAAAGTAAATAAATGGCTTATGACATTCTAGATCACTCGGGACTTGACCTCGTTTAATCATCGTACTAAATAATAAAACCAAACTCCAAAACAGCCAACATAATTTTTCCCAAAAAAAGGAAGTACATAGACCTCGTGCCCAGGTCCGGCTACGGGTCCGTGTAGGCTCTGTAAAACTATGTCCGAAGAGAAGTAAGTACACAGATCCCGTATCAAGGTCTGTCTAAGTGTCCGTGTAGGCTCTGTGTGTTGACACTTCGAAGGAAACAAGGGCACGGACCCCGTGTAAGGGTCCGGCCCCGGGTCCGTGTACCTGCGGGAGAAGCAAACCAACGAGAATTCCAGTGCATGTGACTTCGTCTCCCTAACTTGATCATTCCAACCTTGAAACAACACCTCGAGACCCATTCTAGGATACTATAGTAATGACTCAAGCCTATACAATTTCCCCAAAACAACTACGTATCACAAGCACGCAACCAATCTGTGAACACGACACTTGACGCCAAAACCATTCCCACGACTTCTAATTCAACCAAGTGCCTAACGACACGAAACGAAACACCAACAATCATCCCAACATCATTTTTGATATACCTAAATGCAGCAGCAATCACCCGTCGATCCCCAACGAAGCCTGCAACAATAAAACTTCAAGAACACATCAAGACGTATTTTTCAGAAAAACGCAGTTTGAGCAGTTCCACAAAAACAATCATAACTCATTCATTTCTTATTTAAATATTTCAAATTTTATATCAAATCGAAGGTATCAAAAAGTTCTACGTTTCATCTGTTGAAAGATTTTCCAGAAAATCGACCGAAAAATCGCAGTAACTAAAATGACAGCAAATTCGAGTTTTGAGATCCAAAAACCGTTTCAAAAGTGATCCAACCACATTTGCTCAAACTTCTACATAACATACACATGGTTTTCATACAATAAACATTAAAGTTATTACTATGACAAGATCGATGCAGAAATGAAAGAATATACATGCCTTTTGATGATTTGAAATACCGAAACGACGATACCGAGGCGGGAGTGATACGAGAGACGATCCGGAACGAACGTGGCACGATTTTCTTGAAGGAAAGTGGCGAGAGTTGTTGAAATCTTTGAAGGGAGGGGCGGCTGCTGAGTTTCCTATGAACCGTAGTTTTTATTTTGCTCTCCAAAAATTTGAAGTGAGATGGAATGGAATGTGTGTGCTGATGGTGTGTGTAGGCATGTATTAGTGTGTGTAAAAGTGTATGAGTGCGTGTGTTTTTGTGGTTAATTAGGGGTAGGGTGCTTAATTAAAAATTTAAAAATGTTAAATAAAATTAATCAACACTAACTTCTACAAATCCCCTAATTAAAATAAAATGCACAAGTGCTACACCTTTAAAAGTTTAAAATCATAAAATCACCTAATAATTAAATTAGGCGTTTAAAATGCTTAAAATTAAATAAATCATTTAAGATGCCACTTCTTTGACTTAAAATAAAAATACCACATTTAAAAAAAATCGCCAAAATCGTCTTCGGTCTTTTTTTCTCGATCTCGCATCGAATAATCGCCTGAAACATGAAACTCAAGAAAACATTTAATGTGCATCACATAAACATAAATAATTTGAAATAATGCAATTATACAAATTATGCATCACTAAAAATCATTTTAAATTTGATTAAATAATTTAACAATTAAATAAATGCATGAGTTTTTACGTGTACTGAATTTGGGCTCTACAGTTCCTCTCCCACTTATATAAATTTCATCCTCGAAATTAAGTCTTACCAAACAACTCCGAGTATCGATTCCTCATCTCTGCCTCGGTCTCCCAAGTGGCCTCCTCCACTGATTGATTCAGCCACTGGACTTTGACCAACTTGGTCACTTTGTTCCGAAGTCTCCTCTCCTGTCTGTCGAGGATTTGGACAGGTCTTTCCTCATACGACAGATCTGGAGCAAGCTGTAATGGCTCATAGCTTAAAACATGTGAAGGATTAGTTAGGTACTTCATCAGCATCGAGACGTGGAACACATTATGTACACCGGCTAGATTCAGCGGTAAGGCTACACCATAAGCTAGTGTCCCAACTCTGTCGAGAATCTCAAACGGTCCAATAAACCTCGGACTAAGCTTGCCTCTCTTCCCAAATCTCATAACACCCTTCATGGGTGCTATCTTTACGAAAACGTGATCACCTACGGAAAACTCTAGATCCCTCCTCCTCTTGTCCACATAGCTCTTTTGACGACTCTGGGCGGTCTTCATCCTGTCTCTGATCTTGACCACCACATCTGCAGTCCTGCTGAACAATCTCTGGACCAAGTTCTGATCTCTCACCGACTTCATCCCAATGAATCGAGGATCTGCACAGCCATACCAATAGATGATTGGAAACTGTTGTTGTAGGTAAACTCCACTACAGGTAGCTTAGATTCCCAAGTCCCATGAAAATTGATTAAACAAGCTCTCAACAAATCCTCCAAAATCTGAATCACTCGCTCAGACTGGCCATCTGTCTGAGGGTGGAAAGCTGTACTGAATAGAAACTTCATCCCCATGGCTGCATGCAAACTCTTCCAAAAGGACGATGTAAATCTCGGATACGTATCGGACACAATAGAAACTGGGATTCCGTGCAATCGAACTATCTCCCTGATATAGAGCTCCGCATACTGCGTCATGGAGAAAGTCGTCTTCACTGGCAAGAAGTGTGTCAACTTAGTAAGTCGATCCACTATAACCCAAATGGCATTGGATCATCTGACTGACCTCGGCAAACCAACAACGAAGTCCATGGTCATATTCTCCCATTTCCACTCGGGGATAGGGAGTGGCTAAGCATCCCTGCTGGCCTCTAATGCTCTGCTTTAACCTTCTGACAAGTGAGGCATTCAGACACAAATCTGCGTATGTCCTTCTTCATACCTGGCCACCAATATAGAATCTGCAAATCCTTGTACATCTTGGTACCTCCTAGATGGATGGAATACGGAGATGCATGTGCCTCTGTCAGAATATCCTCTCTGATCGAATTAATACTAAGCACCCACATCCTCCCTCTGTACTTCACAATACCATCAGACACTGTGTAGAGTACACTGCCCTTGGCTTCATCCTTCAGTCTCCATTTCTGCAACTGCTCATTTGAAGCCTGACCTGCACGGATTCGGTCAAGCAACGAAGACTGAACTGTCAGATTAGACAGCTTAGGAGCTCTACCCTTAGGGTAAACCTCTAACCCAAATCTCTGAATCTCCGAGTGAGGAGATCTCTGCATTGACAACTGTTCTACGACTGCAATTTTTCTGCTCAAGGCGTCTGCCACAACATTGGCTTTCCCTGGATGGTAGCTAATATCACAATCGTAGTCTTTCACTAACTCTAACCACCGCTTTTGTCTCATATTCAACTCTTTCTGCGTGAAAAAATACTTGAGACTCTTGTGATCAGTGAATATCTGGCATTTCTCATCGTACAGATAGTGTCTCCATATCTTCAACGCAAAGACAACTGCAGCTAACTCAAGATCATGAGTCGGGTAGTTCTTCTCATGCACTTTCAACTGCCTGGAAGCATAAGCTATAACCCGACCATGCTGCATCAACACTGCGCCTAACCCGAGCTTAGATGCATCGGTGTACAACACGAAATTACCTTGCCCTGCCGGCATGGCTAAAACTGGTGCTGAAATCAGAGCTTGCTTCAAAGTGTCAAAACTCTTCTGACATTCATCACTCCATACGAATTTAGCATTCTTCTTGGTCAGTGAGGTGAGTGGCACTGCTATCGAAGAAAATCCGTTAATGAATTTCCTTTAATAGCCTGCTAGGCCTAGGAAACTGCGGATCTCTGACGCATTATTCGGCTCAACTCATTCCTTAACTACTGCTACCTTAGCTGGATCCACCTTCGATACCGCTGCTAGATATTATATGACCCAAAAATGCTACCTTCTCCAACCAAAATTCACACTTACGGAATTTTGCAAACAACTTGCGACTCTGCAAGACCTGCAAAACTGTACCCAAATGCTGAACATGCTCCTCATGGCTCTTCGAGTAAATGAGAATGTCGTCAATGAACACTATGAAGAACTGGTCTAGATAGGGCTGAAATACTCGATTCATGAGGTCCATAAAAATTTTTGGAGCATTCGTCAGTCCGAACGGCATTACTAAGAACTCGTAATGCCCATATTTGGTTCTGAAGGCTGTCTTATGAACATCAGCATCTTTCACCTTCAGCTGGTGATACCCCGATCGAAGATCTATCTTAGAGAACACTGTAGCTCCCTGCAACTGATCGAACAAGTCCTCGATCCTTGGAAGTGGGTATTTATTCTTGATCGTTACCTTGTTCAGTTCTCGGTAATCGATAAACAGCCTCATGCTCTCGTTTTTCTTCTTCACAAAGAGCACTGGTGCTCCCCATGGTGAGAAACTAGGGCGGATGAATTCTTTGTCTAGGAGCTCCTGAATCTGCTGCTTGAGCTCTAACATCTCAGCTGGAGCTAGACGGTACGGTGCCTCGCACAAGGTCAATTGAAAATTCCACCTCTCCCTCTGGTGGAAGGCCTGTGACGTCATCCGGAAAGACGTCGGGAAAATCTTTGACTACTGGTACATCAGGTATTGACGGAGTGGGTACGTCATGTGCAGACACAATGCTGGCAAAGAAAGCCTGACAACCCTTGTGCATAAGTCTCTGCACCTGCATGCAAGAGATCATGCGAGTGAAACTACTCCATCTCGCTGGCTCAAAGAGAAACTGCTCCATGCCCAACGGTTTTACCAATACTAACCTTTTCTGGAAGTCGATAAGGACTCTGTTCTTCGTCAGCTAGTCCATTACCAAAATGATATCAAATTCTGGCATCGGCAACACGATCAGATCGGAATACACTAGGTGGCCCTATAGTTCAAGATCTATGTCTCTGACCATGCTAGTAGCTGATAATTCTTCCCCTGATGGGACTGTCACTGAATAACTCACGTCGAGTCCAATAGACTTGACGTCCAGATGATTAGCGAACGTCTCCGAAATAAAAGAGTGGGTGGCCCCTGAATCTATCAAGGCCTACATGGCTACTCTCTTTATGAAAATATTTCCTGAGAGACGTTGGTACAACACAAAAACTTATATCCAAAAAATTCTAATCTTAACCTCAAGCACAGTAGAAATCTCTACACCCAGTCATCAAGATTACTAACTAGCACACTAATAATCCCATATAAAATCGAAACATGCATGACAAAAATTATGCGGTGCTGAATTAAATAAGTTACCAGTCAACAGGGTCGTATCTGGGTTCACCTCCTCTGCTTGCATGGCAAACACTCTTCCCTGGGTCAGCTGCCTCCACTGTGGGCATTCTTTCAGCATATGATCGCTGGCTCCGCATTTGAAGCATTTGCCCGATCCAAATAAACATTGTCCCGGATGATGACGGCGGCACTTTGGGCACACCAGGTACGCACCCGGCCTCTGGGGAGTCTTCTGCTGTGGAACAGGACCCTTGCCCTTCGGTGGTCCCTGAAATGGCTTCTTCCCTGGCTGCCCTTGGTAAGGCCTCTTAAACTGAGGTCGTTGTTGCTGTGGCGATGGTGCTTGATAGGGCCTCTTGCCCTGCCTGTCAACTTCGATGTCTCTCTGGTCTTGCTCTGCCGCCAAGGCTCTAGACACGGCAACGACATACGTAGTCGGACCAGCAACCCTCACATCACGGCGCAAGATCGGTCGCAAACCATCCATGAAATGCCTCAGCTTCCCTGGGCATCATTAGCTATCAGGGGCAAAAAGTGACACCCCCTTTCAAACTTCCTTACAAAGTCTGCCACGCTGCTGTCTCCTTGTCGCGGCGTCATGAATTCCCTGGTCAGTCTGGATCGTACTTCCTCAGTGAAGTACTTGGAGTAGAATACCTCTTTAAACCCATTCCGCGTCAGTGTTTGCAAGTTCACTGACACCGATGCATTATCCCACAACAGTCTGGCGTCCCCTGTCAGAAGGAATGTGGCACACCTGACCCTATCTGCATCTTGCAGCTCCATAAAAGCGAAAATCACCTTGATGGACTTAATCCACCCTTCAGCTCTCATCGGGTCAATAGTCACCGAGAACTCCTTAGGATTCATCATCTTAAACCTTTCGTACACAGCCTTTGGCCTGTGCCTCGCCCCAATGTCCACTACCGCCTGGTTCCCCGCAAACTGCGCGAAGAACTGAGTCATACCTGCAAGCATCTGTGCCTGCATATATGGCAGTGGAGGAGGAGGAGCGTCTCTCCCCTCCTCTTGAGTCTTTCTGTCCTCATCCCTTGCCTTCCGGTTAAACATGCGTCTAGAAGGCATACTGTTCCAACAATTTACCCAACACGTAAACCCAATGTGCATGAATATAATACCAATAGCATAAGATGCACGTAATTTGGACTTAAAACATGGACATGCTGAAATCATGACTAAATGCTTAATACATGGAATAATTCAAAACCTTAAAACTTACAGACTTGAGGTGTGGCTTCGTGAGCTTCTCGCGACTGGCAGTAGGCGTAACCCTTTACAAGAACACCGCTCTGATACCAACTGTAACGTACCGTACTATAGAACTACTTTAAAATTTGCGGAAAAATAAAAATTTTCTTACTTAAGAAATAAACTCTCCAATTTCGATTTGAAATAAACTGTTCATCCCAAAATAATTGCAATAAAAGGGTCGTGAATGAAGTTTGCTAAAAACACTTGTTTAACATCGTAACCCAGAACATGAATAGAGTATGCTACAAACACTTGTTTAAACAACATAAACCCAAACGTGAAATCAGAGTAGTTGAAGCATTGCATGAAAACTAAAAACATGGGCGGTCCTTGGGTTTAGCCTCCCGCTCAGTCCAAGCCAGCTCACTGGTCCGCACCTCTCGTCTCCTCAAAGTCATCCTCACCTGCATCGATCAAGTCTAGTGAGTCTAAAGACTCAACATGCATAAACTGGAAATAACAAGTAATAAGTGATAAAACCACATTTAATCTTTAAAATAGGGCGTACATACTTGAAACTTGAACGTGCATGTAAAAGCTTTAACTTACATACATAACATAGACGTGTCGTAACGTGAAACTTTTCTGAAACATGTTTGCAACATAAATACTTGAACATACATGGACTTCATCATTTTGCATAGAGATATGTTTCAAAGCAAATGACCCATACATAAAACGCCTGATCAGACTAAACCATAGTACTGGGCTGGCAGGGAAAGTCCACTACCACATACGTGAGATCCCCGTTCATTCTTTAACGGGTGAATTGGTCCCTGGTCATGCTTTACCATTTTTCAATCCTGATCTATATTCGGTCATGCTTTACCAGGGTGGAGAGGTCACCGGCCATGTTCACCGACTTCCAAACCCATACATAATTTGGTCACAAGACATTTAGCATACCTCAAAAATATAAAAAAATATTTTCTTTTGCACGTCAAACATAGTTACTTGGTGTTGAGGGATTCGTTGGATCTCGTTTGGGGCCACTGCTGCACATACTAACATGAGTTCAAATCCTTATCTTACATAGCTTAGACATAGGTACTCGTTCTCACCACTGAAGTAAATAAATGGCTTATGACATTCTAGATCACTCAGGACTTGACCTCGTTTAATCATCGTACTAAATAATGACACCAAACCCCAAAACAATCAACATAATTTTTCCCAAAAAAAAGGAAATGCACGGACCCTGTACCTAGGTCCGGCTACGGGTCCGTGTAGGCTCTGTAAAACTATGCCCGGAGAGAAGTAAGTACACGGACCCCGTGTCAAGGTCCGTCTAAGGGTCCGTGTAGGCTCTGTGTGTTGACACTTCGAAGGAAACATGGGCACGGACCCCGTGTAAGGGTCCGGCCCCGGGTCCGTGTACCTGCGGGAGAAGCAAACCAACGAGAATTCCAGTGCATGTGACTTCGTCTCCCTAACTCGATCATTCCGAGCTTGAAGCAACACCTCGAGACCCATCCTAGGATACTATAGCAATGACTCAAGCCTATACAATTGCCCCAAAACAACTACGCATCACAAGCCCGCAACCAATCCGTGAACATGACACTTGACGCCAAAACCATTCCCACGACTTCTAATTCAACCAAGTGCCTAACGACACGAAACGAAACAGCAACAATCATCCCAACATCATTCTCGATATACCTAAACGCAGCATCGATCACCCTTCGATCTCCAACGAAGCCTGCAACAATAAAACTTCAAGAACACATCAAGAATTTTTTTCAGAAAAATGAAGTTTGAGCAGTCCCACAAAAACGATCATAACTCACTCATTTCTTATTCAAATATTTCGAATTTTATATCAAATCGAAGGTATCAAAAAGTTCTACGTTTCATCTGTTGAAAGATTTTCCAGAAAATCGACCGAAAAATCGCAGTAACTAAAATGACAGCGAATTCGAGTTTTGAGATCCAAAAACCGTTTCAAAAGTGATCCAACCACATTTGCTCAAACTTCTACATAACATACACATGGTTTTCATACAATAAACATTAAAGTTATTACTATGACAAGATCGATGCAGAAATGAAAGAATATACATGCCTTTTGATGATTTGAAATACCGAAACGACGATACCGAGGCGGGAGTGATACGAGAGACGATCCGGAACGAACGTGGCACGATTTTCTTGAAGGAAAGTGGCGAGAATTGTTGAAATATTTGAAGGGAGGGGCGGCTGCTGAGTTTCCTATGAACCGTAGTTTTTATTTTGCTCTCCAAAAATTTGAAGTGAGATGGAATGGAATGTGTGTGCTGATGGTGTGTGTAGGCATGTATTAGTGTGTGTAAAAGTGTATGTGTGCATGTGTTTTTGTGGTTAATTAGGGGTAGGGTGCTTAATTAAAAATTTAAAATGTTAAATAAAAGTTAATCAACACTAACTTCTACAAATCCCCTAATTAAAATAAAATGCACAAGTGCTACACCTTTAAAAAAATTATAAAATCACCTAATAATTAAATTAGGCATTTAAAATGCTTAAAATTAAATAAATCATTTAAAATGTCAGTTCCTTGACTTAAAATAAGAATAACACATTTAAAAAAATCGTCAAAATCGTCGCCGGTCTCTTTTCCTCGATCCCGCATCGAATAATCGCCTGAAGCATGAAACTTAAGAAAACATTTAACGTGTATCACATAGACATAAATAATTTGAAATAATGTAATCATACAAATTATGCATCACTAAAAATCATTTTAAAATTTATTAAATAATTTAACAATTAAATAAATGCATGAGTTTTTACGTGTACTGAATTTGGGCTCTACATAGACGATCGTATTTCCATGTACGGCGGTGCCTAGTGCCCGTCCCCATGCGCAATGGTGAGCTAAGACTGATCAGTCGACCACATGATACGTTTACAGCTAGTCACTTTCAAGGATCAAATTTCACCCAGAAAAGATATATGACGAAGGAAAGCTTTACGATTAAATGATTTATGATTACAAGCTTATTTTCAATAAAAATATGATTTTCGTGATTGTGCCTGAATATGTATTGTTTGTTACTCATTGTTAGAACGTGCTGAGTCATTAGACTCACTAGGTTTGGATGGTTGCAGGTGAGGATGATATTGAGGGAGGCGCTGACGCTTGAGTGGATCGAGTCCTGTAGTACACTCTCGAAGTACACTTATTTTCGCATTAGCTTGATAGTTAAAATTTTGAAATAAAGATTTTGAAAATGATGTATTTAGAGATTTTTTTTATACTTTATTTTGAAGTTTAGTTTTGATCATGTTAAAGTTTGACGTAGGATTTTTATTAATTGATTATTTAGGGATTTTATGCACTTAAGATTTTAAAATGTTAAATTAATTTCTGGATGTACGAATTGTTGAGTTATTTTAGTATGCAACTTTATAATTTTATATAAAAAAATTAGGAGCATTTTAAAGTTTAAAAGTGTTGGACGTTTCAGTTGGTATCAGAGACAGGTTCCCTAAAGGGTTGTGTTAGTGCCACTCCAAGGAACACCAAGAAGTCATGCCTCGTCAGTGAGTTTTTATTGCTTTAGATTTTGTATGCTGAATTTTAAATGCTTTTATGGTGCATGAATTAGGAGGTTAGATGTATGTTTTAAAAAATGTTAAATGCATATTGGTTACGTGGTTTGGACGACTTGTACAAAGATGCCTCCTAGACGAGTTCTTCGCAGAGATAGTGAGGATAGGCAGTCAGAGGAGGTTCTACCGCCTCCACCTAATCAAGATGCTAGTGCCCGTGTGCTAGTGGGAATGGCTCAATTACTGGAGCAGCATGTTAGGAATACTGCGAGGGTCCAACCCGAGGCTGTTAATGGTGATATAGGAGGATGGATCCCGAGGATTTTTCTGGCACTACTAATGCATTCGTGGCTGAGGGATGGATTAGGTCGTTGGAGGTGATTTTTAGGTATTTGGATATGGTGGACGCTGACTGGGTTCGTTGTACAATTTATTTGCTGATGGGCGACGCTTTCTTATGGTGGGAGGGAGCGGAGCGAGGTGTGAATCTGGCAACTTTGGCTTGTAGGGCTTCAAGATGATATTCTATGATAAGTATTTCACTACCAATGTTCGTTCGAGGTTGAAGAAAAAGTCCATGAGTCTCCGCCATGGGGACTCGTCTATTACTGAGTTTGTTCAGAAGTTTGATAGGGCTGTCATTTTGTGCCCTTGATTGCAAATGAAGTTGCGGATAAGCTATGACATTTCTTGGATGGTTTGAGGCCGAAGATCCGTCGAGATGTGATGCTGACTGATCCTATTGGCTATACTGCTGCTGTTGCTAAAGCCTTTCGATCCGAGCAGTCTCTGAAGGACATTGACTGGGAGATGCAGCGCAAGAGGAACCGTGCCCATCAATAAAGTTAAGAGAACAAGAAGCCGTTTATGGGACCACCGAAGCGGCCAGGACAACATAAATCACAAGGACAGCCACCTAAAGAAAATGTCCCGAAGACGGAAGAGAGGCCACTCTGCAAGGAGTGCAATCGCCATCACTACGGCAAGTTCATGTGAGGCACCTACAAGTGCTTTAGGTGCAAAGGAATAGGGCATAAGGCTGCTGATTGCCCAAAGCATAAGCAGCCCGCGACTAGAAGGGCTTACATGATGCATGCTGAGTAAGCGGAGCCAAACACTACGCTTATTACAGATACTCCGACTATTTAAGCATTTTATATTGCCTTATTACTTGAGCTGATAAGCATGAATGCTAGAATTCAATTGAGGTACATTGAGCTTGATGATTTAGAATCGCATGTTTCAAATTTTAAGGCTTTAGGAATTAAATTTTTGCAAATATTAACAATGGGGATCAAATTGTAAAAGATTGAAAATTTAGGGGACTAAATTGGAAATTTCGAAAAAAATATTGATGAAATTCGAGAATTCTTAGGACTTAATTGCATATATTTGAAAATTTTGGAGGGGTTAAATGGCAAAACATGGGCTGAATAAGATGAATTCTAGAACAGTTGGGCTAAATTGTAAATCATCGAAAAATTTAAGGGATCATTTGGCAATTTTCTAAAAATCAAAGAGTTGAAATGATAATATGAGAAACTAGAAGGGCCTAGATGATAGGAGTTTCTGAATTTTATGGCCTTGTTTGAGTTTAATGCAAATATTATCACATGTAGAATTTTGTTAGTGGGCGTAGCTACTTACGCTTTGTTAGATTCTGGAGCTACGTTTTCTTTCATATCTGAATCCTTCATTAAACGATTGGAAATTTTACATGAGGACGTAGAGTCGGGATTCAGAGTTACAATGCCTTCGGGCGAACATATGGTCTCTACAAGCATGGTTAAGGATGTGGAGAACAAATTACACAGGAATGTTGTTCGAGCAAAACTTATTGTATTGCCAGTGACCGAGTTTGACATTATTTTGGGTATGGATTGGCTCACACTGAACGGAGCCAGTATAGATTTTCAGTAGATGTCAGTATCTATTAGACCGCCCAAAGGGAGAGCATTCATCTTTGAGGCGGCGCAGAACAATCAAATATAGCGCGTTATTTCTTGCATTCGTGCGAAGACTGTCAAGGTTTTCTTGCTAGTATTATATCCATACCCAACACGAACAACCGATCGATTGAAGATTTGGAAGTTGTCAAAGACTTTCCGCATGTATTCCCTGACAATATTTCTGGCATGCCACCCGAGAGAGAAGTGAAATTTGCTATTGAGTTGATGCTTGGTACTGTGCCGATCTCTAAGGCACCATATCGCCTAGCACCTGTCGAGATGAAAGAATTGAAAGATCAAAATCAATAGCTGCTAGACAAGGGATTTAGGCTTGTCAAATTGGGTCAGGCCCGTCGGGCCGACCCGCCCCGCCATAAAAATTGAGCGGGTTGGGTTGATAAAATAGCAGCCCGTTTGGAGGCGGGCCAAACGGGTTGAGCCCGTTTGGGTTGCGGGCCAAACGGGTTGAGCCCGTTTGGGCCCGCCAAATTAGGGTAGAATTTTATATTTTTAAGTTTTATATAAAAATTCCTATTTCTTCTTTATTTTTTTCATGTGCCTAACTTCAATCACTCTGGTAAATTTCTATGCTTCTATTTTTTTGAAGATGTTATACTCTCCAGTCTCCTCCATTTTTTAATGTTTAACTCGAACTAATTCAGAATTATCGAAATAATATAATAAATAAAGTAATTATGTGTATTGTTGAACACATAATATTTTCTAAAATTTACAATTGTTTGTTTCCTCGACTTTCTGTTATCTTCTAATGTTTCTCACTTTTTAAGAAAATGTGGAAGGTAAGAGTTAGTGCCTTGTGCGGACAAACACTTAAGATCGTTAATTTTTGTTTTCTTGTGAGGACAAACCCTTAAGAAACTGGAGAAAGTGTATACTAAAAAAGATTTGGAATTCACATTTAAATATTTCATTGTATTTACGCTTGATGATATTACATGAGTTAATTTTTAGTACATGTGTACGATAAAATCTTCTGTGAATTATAATAAGCACTTTATTTTTTTATGGATTATGTTGATTGTTGTATGCTTTCAATGTCTTGTTTCAATATTTTTAAGTTTTATATTAAACTATTTGACTGAAATATATTTTTCTTCTATGTTTATTTTAATACTGTTTAGTATTTTTTTTTAAAAAAATAATAAGCGGGTTGGCTCGCCTAACCCGCGGCCCAAGGTGGGTTGGGCTGGGTTGGCCATTTAGAGGCCCGCCCCGCCCCGCCTAATGGGGGGTTGTGGCGGGTGGCGGGCTGGCCCGCCCCGTCAGCCCGTTTTGACATGTATAAAGGGATTTATTGGCTGTAGTTTCTCTCCATGGGCCGCGCCAATGCTGTTTGTGAAGAAAAAATATGAGAGTATGAAACTGTGTATCGATTATAGGGAGCTGAATAGGGTGACAGTGAAGAATAAGTATCCATTACCCTTAATCGAGGATTTATTTGATCAACTGCAAGGGGTATCGGTATTTTCAAAGATAGATCTTTGGTTTGAATATCACCAGCTGAGAGTAAAGGAGGCGGATGTGCATAAGACGACTTTCAGAACGTGTTATGAACATTATGAGGTTTTAGTGATGCCTTTTGGACTGACTAATGCTCTGACGATCTTCATGGATCTCATAAATAGCGTATTTCAGCCATACCTCGATCAGTTTATTATTCTCTTCATTTATGATATATTTTGATATATTCCAAGAGCCAAGAGGAGTATGATCAGCACCTGAAGACGACCTTGCAAGTTTTACGGGATCGGAAATTATATGCAAAGTTCAGTAAGTGGGATTTTTGGCTAAATAGGGTGGCATTCTTAGGCCACATCGTTTTGAGAGAAGAAATAAAAGCTAAGGTCGAGTCAGTTAAAGAGTGGCTAGTTCCTAAAATTGTAACAGAAATCTGCAGTTTCTTGAGATTAGCTGGCTACTATAGTAAGTTCATCAAGGTTTTTTTAACCATTGCAGTACCTTTGACATATTTGATGAAGAAGAATTCGAAATTTGTTTGGGGACCGGAGTGTCAAAATAGTTTTGATCAATTGAAGCACTCACTCACTCACTACCGCTCCAGTTCTAGCTATATCGACAGAGAAAGGGGATTATGTTATTTATCGACGCTTCGAAACTAGTATTAGGTGCAGTTCTCATGCAACACGATCGAGTCATAGCATATACGTCTAGACAGTTGAAAACCGAAGAGAAAAATTATCCGACACATGACCTTGAGCTTGCAGCAGTTGTATTCGCGCTAAAAAATTTGGAGGCACTACTTATATGGTGAGAAATACAAGATCTTTACGGACCTTAAAAGCCTTAAATATTTCTTCGCCCAAAAAGAGCTGAACATGAGACAAAGAAGATGACTAGAACTTGTAAAGGACTACGACTACGACATTAGCTATCATTCTGACAAAGCTGATGTAGTGGCGGACGCTTTGAGTAGAAAATGGTCATTCTTGGCCCATTTGTCAGTAAAGAAACCTCTACAAACTGAAATTCAGAGGTTTGATCTTGAAGTTTATGCTAGGAGAAATGCTCCTAATCTCGCTACTTTGACGGTACAAGCCTACTTTACGAAATAGAGTTCGAGATGCACACTTACGATGAGCAACTGCAGAAATGGAGAGAGCGAAATGAATCGAGAGGCAGCATGTTATATTCAGTAGACGATGGAATTGTCAAATATCGAGGTCGACTATGGGTTCCTAGTGAAGATTCACTTAGAGTTGACATTATGACTGAAGCCCACAATACCCCTTATTCTATTCACCCGAAAGTACAAAAATGTACAAGGACTTGCAACTTTTATATTGGTGGCCGGGCACGAAATGAGATATTATGCACTTCGTATCTGAATGTTTGACGTGTCAACTAGTGAAGGCAGAGCATCAGAGGCCAGCATGAATGCTCCGACCACTTCCCATTCCTAAGTGAAAGTGGGAGAACATTACTATGGACTTCGTGGTAGGATTGCCAAAGACTGTGAAAAGATTCAACGCCATTTGGGTAATAGTGGACTGTCTTACTAAGTCAGCACATTTTCTACAAGCAAATACGACATTTTCTATCACACAGTATGCGGAGCTATATATTCGAGAGATAGTCAGTTTGCATGGAATTCACGTCTCTATAGTGTTGGACAGAGACACGCGATTCACTTCATCATTCTGGAAGAGTTTGCATGCGTCCTTGGGGACCAAACTACTATTCAGCACCGCATTTCATCCTCAGACAAACGGTCAGTCTGAGAGAGTCATACAGATTTTAAAAGATCTACTCCGAGCATGCGTAATCTATTTCCAAGGGAGTTGGGAACCGAAACTACCTCTAGTGGAGTTCACTTACAACAATAGCTGTCATTCATCTATAGGAATGGCTCCATACGAGGCACTCTATGGAAGAAAATGTAGATCGCCTATCCATTCGGACGAGGTAGGAGAAATAGCTACGATTGGACCCGAGATAGTTCAGCACACCGCAAAATGGTCGCCAAGATCCGAGACAGAATGTAAACCGCTCAGAGTCGACAGAATAGCTACACGGACATAAGAAGACGAGATCTCGAGTTTGCAGTCGGTGATCACGTATTTATAAAGATAGCACCTATGAACGGTGTTATGAGATTTGACAAGAAAGGAAACTTAGTCCAAGGTTCATCGGACTATTCGAGATACTTGAAAGGGTGGGAGCATTAGCATATCGAGTGGCGTTGCCACCAAATTTCGCAGGAGTTCACAGTGTCTTCCACGTATCAATGCTCCGCAAGTACATGTAAAAACCCTCACATGTACTGAACTTTGAGCCACTGCAACTTACGCCAAACATGTCATATGAAGAGAGGCCTACTCAAATCTTGGGTAGATAAGAGAGAAAGATGCGGAACAAGGTGATAAAAATGGTCTAGGTTAAATGGCTAAATCACTCGGAGGAAGAAGCTACTTGGGAGACCGAGTCAGAGATGAGGAGTCACTACCCCGAATTATTCGGTAATTCGTAAGTTCGAGGACAAAATTTTATTTATGGGGGGAGGATTTGTAACGTCCAAAAGTCAACCCACGTAAATCGCATACATGCAAATGATTTAAATTGTTTAATTTAATTGCTTTTAAATGCTTAAATGATATATCTAATATGATTGAAGGTCTGATTGCATGATTTTATGAAAACTTAAGCTTTTACACGAACATTCGATAATAGGCTGGGAAATTAGACCGGGCACGATCAAGATAAAAATATTTTTCAATAACATTTTTTAGGCTTGTTAATATGATTAATATGATTAAAATTTTATAAAAATGCTGGAGCCCAAATTATTTTACGAGACGAGCTCGATCTTATTCGGGAAGCCAGTTTTGGTCAAACGAAAGAATTCTAAAGGCCCAAAAATAATTATTTTTGAAAACCAATTTTGTAAACATTTATTTTTCAATTAAATAGGTATTATTGGGCCTAATTTACCTAAGATTAGAATTTCTAATTACTCCTAAACTAAAAAGCCCAAAACCCTAGCCCATTAACACCAAATTTTCGAAAATTGTAAAATAGAAATCTGGGTTTCTTGAGGAGAATAGCAACCGCACACCTTCACACAACTCACACTCAAAATTTCGAAATATTTGAGAGAAAAATTCAAGGTCGCTCGTCGCCCATTTATCTCTCTTCGTAACTCACGCCAACAATCGTATATTCGAGCGTTTTAATTCAAAGGCACGCTTCTAAACTCTTTTAATGAACCATTCAAATAATATTATTCATGTTTTATGTATTTTGACATGAAAAATATTTGAGTACAAATCATTTAACGTTTGGATGATTATTTTCAAAGTTTAGATGATTTTACGATTCGTTTGTGAACATTATGAATTCTAAGGAATATGCTGCCAATATAGGATGATTAAAGGCTAGGAAAAGTGTCGTTTAGGGGGCAACATGAGGGCTGGAGGATCATGTGGGTAGTTGTGCATGGGGGAAGGGTAGAACCTAGGCTTTTATGGGTTTTGGCAAAGATTGGGTCTAGAGGCTAGGAGGATTCTTAGCATGGCTAAACTCCTAATTGCGCAAGGAAGGGCCACGATCCTAGGGGCTCATGCGCAGGGAATGCTTCGCATGGCTTGGGCTGGTGCGCTGGTCCAGGTCAGTTCATCTGTGGTCCATGAGGGTCTATGCAGGGTGTGGTCCATGATGGCTCGAGGGTGGCTCGGATTCAGAGGAAACCGTGGCTTTGTTTAAGGTTTAGGGCTCGAACATGGCTATGGAGAAGGTAGGGGCTCGAACCGTGGTCCACGGGGTCGATTCATGGTTCATGAGGGTAGTTTAGATATGAAAAGCTTAAGTTTAAAATTTGGGAAGAAGATATTAAGTTTAGAATTTATTCGGGATTAAAATGCTTCATGGTTTAGTTAATAAGTTAATAAATCGAAAGGCCTGGGTTTAGGTCTAAGAAAAATATTACAAGCCAATTTTAAGCTTATATGATGCTTTGGGATAGTCTCGAGTCGATAAAAGTAAGAAAACATCAAAATCGAGAATTTTAGAGTCCAAAGGGTAAAATGGTTATTTTCGTCCCGGGTAGTACGAAAGGCTTGGCAGTGTTCCGAAGATTCGTAATACATGATAATGATATTTTAAAATGTTTATGATGAAATATGTAATTTTATGATTTATGTTAAAAATATACGATTTTCCGGTTAAAATTCTATTTTACGAGTTTGGAAAGAACACAATATTTTATGAATACAAAAGGAAAGGAACATATTTTGAATGATGTGAATTGACTTTGACAAACATGATATGATTGGGAATATCGTGAGGAAAAAGGCCCCAGAAGGAGCCCAACTATCGTTTTTCATTTACGGTGGTACCTAGTACCTGTCCCCTTGTGCAATGGTGAGCTTAGACTGTTCAGTCGACCACATGATACATTTACAGCTAGTCACTTTCAAGGATCAAACTTCACCCAAAAATGTTATATGATAATGGAAAAATTTACGATTAAATGATTTATGATTACAAGCTTATTTTCAATAAAAATATGATTTTCGTGCATGTGCCTGTATATGTATTATTTGTTACTCATGATTAGAACGTGCTGAGTCATTAAACTCACTAGGTTTGGATGGTTGCAGGTGATGATGATGATGTTGAGGGACGCGCTGACGCTTGAGTAGATCGAGTCTGACAGTACACTTCCGATGGACACTTATTTCCGCATTAGCTGGATAGTTAAAGTTTCGAAATAAAGATTTTGAGAATGATTTATTTAGAGATTTTTTTTATGCTTTATTTTGAAGTTTAGTTTTGATCATGTTAAAGGTTGACGTATGATTTTTTTTTAAATTGACGATTTAGGGAATTTATGCACTTAAGATTTTTAAATGTTAAATTAATTTCTGGAGGTTTGAATTGTTGAGTTATTTTAGTATGCAACTTTCAAATTATATATATATATATAAATATTTAGGAGCATTTTAAAGTTTAAAAATAGTAGACGTTTCAACTTTCTTCATATAATTTTTCAGGAAAGCCAAATTTTTTGTTACTTATGTCTCGGTAAACTTGAATCCTCATAATCTTGTTTGCTGGTCTCGAGTCCTTCATATCAAATTCCCTAGCCAAATATGCATTCAATTCTTGGATCTGATCTTTGTTGGGTCATACTACCAACATGTCGTCCACATATAACATTAAAATGATATAAGCATCACAAATATTTTTTAAAATATGTACAAGGGTCTGCACTAAATATTTGTATACTAGGCTCATGATAAAGGAATCAAATCTCTTGTACCAATACATCGGCGTCTGTTGAGACCGTATAGAGATTTGTTGAAACTACAAACCAATTTCTCTGTCTTTTTCCTCAAAACCTTATAGCTTGAGCATATTGATTTTTTCTTCAAGATATCTATGAAAAAATGTCGTTTTAACATCTAGTTGTTCTAGATGTAGGTCAAACACTGCACATAATTCCAATACTACTCTGACTGTTGTAAACCGAACCACGGGAGAAAATATCTCATTAAAGTCAATGTATTCTTTCTAATCGTACTCTTTTACCACCAATCTAGCACGATACCGCTCTACTTGGTTATTGTCATCACTCTTGATCTTATACACCCATATGTTACCAATGATTTTCCTCCCTCGTGGTAGAGTAAAAAGATCCTAAGTTTTTTTCATATCTAATGCCTCCAAATTTTCTTGCATTGCTGTCTTCCACAAGGATACATCCGATTTTTGAGTAGCTTCATGGAAACTCAATGACTCACCATCCTCTGAAAATAGACAATGTACAATATTGTTTCCAATGACATAATCTGCAAGCCAACATGGTTCTATTATGTCTCGAGTTGACTGTCTAACATTTGAAACTTCATACTCCACATGTTCTTATTCCTCATGTTTTGGTACTGCTTCACAAGAAATTATATATTCGTATGTCTGTTGATGACATGCTTGTAGACCGTATGATCCCAAAAGTGAAACCTCTTTACTCGATTAGCATAACCCAAGAAGAAACACTTTCTGAATTTTGAATCCAACTTCGATCTTTTCTGATCATCGTATAAAACAATCACATGACTTCCAAATATTTGCAAATGAGAACAATCAATTGATTTCCCATTCCACGTATCCATCGGAGACTTCAGATCAATCGCCATTGAAGGAGAACGATTGATTATATAACCAGCGGTCTCGACTACTTCCGGCCAAAATGACTTGGCTAGACCAACAGTCCTCAACGTGGCTCTTCTCATGTCCAACAAGATCGTTTTCATCCTCTCCGCCAATCCATCCAGTTGAGCTGTGTAAGCCATAATGAACTGTGTTTTGATACCCTCATGTTGACAAAATGTATAAAATTCATCACTGGTATATATTTCTCCATTGTCAATCCTCAAACAATTGATTTTCTTTATATAATCAAATTCAACCAGCGCATTGAAATCTTTAAAGACCTGGAAAACATATGTTTTTTTCTTGATTGAATACACCTAACATCTCCTAGATAAATCATCAATGAACGACATAGAATATCTCGCTCCTTCTAGGGAGACAACTGGTGTTTTCCAAACGTCCGAATGAATAAACTACAATATGCTTTTACTTCTAGCAGTAAAAGTACCAAACTTTAATATTTGTTGATTAATTGTAACACAATGCTCAAAAAAGGATAGAAACATTTTGTAAGCCTTGGCTGCAGCATTAGTTCTGAAAGAATTTTGAATCCTCGTTCTGACATATGCCTGAACTTTCAATGCCATAACACTATTAATTATTCTCCTGAACCAATCAGTGCAACCGCTAGTTCCACCTCTTCGTGTGTTTCTCCCAAAAATACATACAGATTTGCAACAATATTTTTCGCCTTCATAGCTACAAGTGCGCCTTTCACAAATTTCATGATCACATTCTCAATAGGGGTTTTGCATCCAATATCATCAAATTTTTATAAGGACAAAATATTCTTTGTCAGCCCTTTAACATGTCATACTTCCTGTATGGTTCGAATGGTGCCATCAAATATGTAACGTCCCAAAAATTTGAAGGTCCACGTAAACCACCCGCATGCAAGTTACCAATTTCTTAAGTATTTTAATTAATTTATTTTTTATGCATTAAATACATGATTTTAGTATGAATATGTGGTTTTAATTCTTGGTTTATTAAAGTTTCATGCATTAGGGTTTTAAATTGCATTTCGAGCTCGAACGAAGAATGAAGACCGTAGATATTTAGGAAAAATATTTTTATTGAATAATAATTTTAATTATTTAATATGAGGTTTTTTTAAGTGTATTTTTTAAAAATGGGTTTTCATGGGTTCTTATACTCACCGGGTCATATTTTTAATTGGTACGTAAAATTTAGCGAAACAGGGGATTATTTGAGGGTTCGGACAATATTTTCAAAAACTTACCTAAACTAAATATTTTTCGAGGGTGTTATTGGGCTTGATTGGATTATTTAATTGCTTAATGGGCCCAAAACCATTTTAATCCTTTTATTTTTTTATTAAGGGCCCATTAGAACTTTATATTATATATGACGTAAACACTTCATTAGCAAGCCCTAAACCTAATTGATACATGGTGGCCGCCCTTCCCCATCCAGCAGCACCTTTCTGAAATTCCAGCAGCCCACAACCTCGAAAATCCTCTCCAAACTTTCCAGGAAATCATCCCCGTCTCTCCGGCTCACGTTCTACGCGATTGTCTCTAAGTTTTCGAGCGTAAAAACGCAAATTGAAGCCCAAAATCTCTTTTTTCTCATCATTCACATCATTATATGATGTTTTGTGTGTTTATGAATGAGAATTCTTTGATCTATTATGTCGTATCGTTTTTGCATCTTTTGTCACGGAATATGCATACGCTTGACTCGTACTCACGTTTTTCCACAACGTTCATGCAAGGGGCTGCTAGGTCTTCAAGGTTAAGGGCTGTTCAAGCTGAGATATGTGGCGTCAAGCTGCTGGAGTCGAGGTTTAGTCGATTTTTGGTGATGGACGATCGATCCTAGCCCCTAGGGTGTTTATGTGATTGTTGTGGCTAGATCGGGCATTGGGAAGGGGACCAGCTGTTGGGGAGTTGAACCGAGCCACGTTGTACTCCTAATGGGGTTGGGACGTGGTCTAGGAGGTCACATATGTGGCTGGTCATGATCTAGGAGTCGGTCGAGGTGCAAGAGTCGTGTAGGATCGAGTGTTGCTTGTTTTCGGGTAACTCACGTGTTGCTGATTGCATGGGAAGTAGGCAGTGGGTTTGGTTGGTCCAGGAGTGAGTCCTCGGCTTGATCATGGTCTTAGGATAGTTGGTTAATGGTTGAGCACGCTGGTTTTTGGTCTAGGATCGAATATGGGGGGGTCGTGGGTGCAACTAGGGCTTCGGTGTATGCACCCAGAAAAATTTCAGCAACTTTCAGGTGCTGTTCGAGGGTCATAAATGGCCTGGTATAGGTGGTTTAAGGGCTGGTATGGTACGGTTAAGGCGTGATTTAAGTTTAGAAAAGTTTGGTTGAGTTTCATGTTGATTCGGGTTAAAACCGGGACCCGGTCCAAGTTTTAAAACGAATGGTATAAATTATAAAATGGGCTCGAGTTTACGTCTAAGAAATATTTATTATTATGTTTTTAGGTGTTTTAAGGGGTTCGGTTGGCTTTGGGTCGAAATTTTGAGGTCCAGGGGTAAAATGGTAAATTAGGATTTCTAGGGGCAAAATGGTCATTTTGCACCTGGGTCGAGTTTTTAGTCCTGGCAGCGTCCTAAATAGAGATTGACATGTTTTAAATGCTTGTGTTATCATGAATATGAATTTTTATGTAAATATGAAAAATACGCTGCATGCTTGATTTTAAGAAAATTTACGTATATGCATGGTTTTATTAAGTGATGAATATGATATCATGATTTTGAAGGATGGGAGTTGGTTGTGACTAATAAGATGACACAATGACATGTAAGGACATGACTCAGTGGACGGATAATGCTGTTGCTGATGTCCCCGTCGGGTATCACGGTTACACGTAGATTGATCCATTGGCTGACATGATAATACGAAAGTCACAACTAATGAACATAATTCAAATTGAGAAAATGAACACGCATATACTGATATGAAATGATATGTTATGAAAATATTTATGCTTTGACAAGTTATGATTATGCATATGATTTTTACGATCATGAAATGTATTTTTATTACAGTATTTTTCACTGAGTAGGCGAGGCTGGATGTGCGCACGCTAACCCGAGGAACTTATTTCTTCCGCACATCATGTTTATGAGATAAGAGTGTTTTGGATATTTTCATACTTTTTCTTTTTATATGTTTATGGTCTGACAGGAGTTTTGGAAATATTTTTAACTGTAGTAATTTTTCAGTATGGAATTCCTCTTATTTTAAAATGTGTGAGTTTCAGCAGTTATTGCATACATGCTTGTAAATATTCATTTTTGAGAATTAGTTTTCAAAAAAAAAATTTTCCTGGTAGTATTTTAAACAGCAGACGTTTCAAAATATTTTTATTTTGATGGTATCGATTCCAGCGATTTCCAAGGCATAATCATTTTTCATGAAAAAAGATCTTCCTGAGACTGGTTCATACTGAGCGAAACATTTTCTCTGAGACTTTATGTGCCACATCGCTCCACAATCAATAATCCATGTGTCACAAAATTTGTGTATGTCTTCTGCAATGTTTGCTGCTTTGCTTAATAGTATTTCACCACTGGCTAAAGTACTAGCCACATTTCCTTGATAACCTTCTCGATAATTATACACTGTAACGTCTCGAAAATTTAAAAGTCCACGTTAACCACATAAATTGCAAGTTACCAAATTACTTAAGTATCTTATTAAATTGTTTTAATGCATTAAATGCATGTTTATTGCATAAATATGTGTTTTAATTCATGGGTTATTAAAGTTTCATGCATCGCGCTCGAACGAGTAACGGAGACCGGGATTATCAGGAAAGGTATTTTTATTGAATAATTAATTTTAATTATTTAATATGAAGTGTATTTAAGTGTATTTTTCGAAAAATGGGCTTTGGTGGGTACTCGCCGGGGCATATTTTTAACCGGTACGCAAAATTTAGCGAATCGGGGGGACTTTTCGAGTGTTCGGGTAATGTTTTCAAAAACGTATCAAAACGAAATATTTTTTGGGAGTATTTTGGGCTTGACGAGATTGTTTTATTGCTTAATGGGCCTAATACCCTTTTAACTCCTTTAATTATTATTATTGGCCCATTAGTATACAATTATATTAACCTAAACACTCCATTATCTAACCCTAAACCTATTATAAAACCCACAGCCGCCCTCCCCCATGGTAGCAGCTGCCATTCGAATTTTCCTTCAGCAAACCACCGAGTTTCTTTCAAGTTTTCAAGAAAAATCCTTCCCCACCTCTCCGGTGCACGTTCTACGTCTCGTTTGTGCGGTTTTTCATGCGTTTAAATGCAAAGACATGCCTAATATCTTTCTTTTCTCATCATTCACATCATATTAAATATTTTGAATGATCTTTCATGAAAAATATGTTATTTAATGGTTTATTCACAATTTTATGAGTTTTTAATGAGGAATCTTGATTTTCTTGAGGTAATTCATGTGTTCTTTAATGTTTAAAGGGGCTGCCAGGTTCCATGCTTGAAGGGGCATGATCCATGAGTGTATATGTGTCCTAGGAGTGGTTCCAACAGGTCTGTTGTGACAGAATAAAGAGGCCGAACGCATTCTTCATGGTTTGGGTTGGATGCGGTTTTAGACTGCATATGGCTTAGGTAATCGAGGGGCTGTATTTGTGGCTTATGGGCTGTATCCAGTGGGTTTATGAGGCTCATGTCAAGGCCCTAGAATGGTTAAGACGTGTCTGGTATGGTGCAGAAAGGGGTGGCCAACGAGTTGGTCGCATTCGGGTAGATATAGGGCTCGATCTAGAGGGGGCAAGGACATGGGCTGTGCATGGGCTGGTTGGCCAGGGTTAGGAAGGTCCAAGAGGGTCTGGTTAGGGTCCTAGGAGATCTGGTTTGAGTCGGGGTTGGTCTGGTTTGGGCTAGGGCCGAGCCAAAGGCTTAGTTTTGGACAAGGTTTAGAGCCAAAGTGTGCGGAAAATTCAGAGGGTTTACAGGTGGGTCTATTGGTTCTAAGTGGTCTGATATTGATTTTAAATGGGATGGTTAGGTGTTGGTAAGTCATGCTTTAAGTTGGAAAAAGTTTGGTTGAAATTCGGGTTGATTTAGGTTAAAATCCTGACCCCAGTCCAAGTTTTAAAATGAATCATATAAGTTTTGGAACGGGCTAGATTTTACGTCTAAGAAATGCTAACTATTATGTTTTGAGGTGTTTTAAGGAGTTTGGTTGGCTTCGGGTCGAAATTTAGAGGTTCAAGGGTAAAATCGTCATTTAGGATTTCCAGGGGCAGAATGGTCATTTTGCACCCGGGTCGAGTTTTTAATGTTGGCAGCGCCCTGATCACAAATTTATCATGTTTTTAAACATTATGTATCACGAATACGATTTTTATGAAATTGTGTAAAATACGTTGCATGCTGATTTTAAGAAAATTTCGTATATGCATTATTTTGATAAGTGATGAAAATGATGATGTTTTTGAAGGATGTGAGTTGGTTGTGACTGACGATAAATGTATATGATGAGCTGTAAGGCCAAGGTTCATTGGATGGGTAATACTGTCGCTGATGTCCCCGCCTCTGGGTACCACGATTATATATAGATGGATCCATCGAATAGAGCTGATACGATAGAGCTGATACAAGTAGAGCTGATACAAAAGTCACAACTAACGAACTGAATTCGATTAAGAAATGAACAAGTATATGATGATATGATGAGATTTTTTGACACGTTATGCTTTTACGATTTGTTTAAGTTTACGCTTTTAAGATCATAAAACGTATTTTTATTATAGTACTTTTCACCGTTGCATTTATGTATATGTACTTGCTATTAACGTTACAGGTGTGTTGAGTCTTTAGACTCACTAATTGTGAATGATGCAGGTGATTTGGAGGTGCAGAAGATTGAGTAGGCGGAGTTGGATGTGCGCATGTGAACCCGAGGACCTTATTTCTTCCGCACATCACGTTTATGAGATAGAAGTGGACATGAATATTTTTACTCATTCATTTTATTATGTTATTGGTGATCAGGATTTTTACTCTTTCATCTTTGTTTTATTTTTTAAATTTCAGTATTTTTATCCGGTAGATGATTACTATATATTTTGAAAGGTGAAATTTTCAGTCGTGTTGCATGTATGCATAATTTATGATTTTCGAGAATGAGCTTGTAAAAAAAAATTAGTAACCTTTTTTATGCAGTAGATGTCTCATACACTCTTTATTGAAGTGTGCATTACCTCTACATTAAAGTAGTAAATGTTTTTTTTCTTATTTCTCAACTTTGATCTACCCGCCTTTGGCTCCTACTCTATTCACGGTCCATAAATCTTCCTCTTATCATTGGTAAAGCCACTGTATGTTTTGAAGTTACCAAAGTATCTTCCTTATTCTTGCGTCAGCTTTCTTTTTCAAGAATCACATTTAAGACATTGTTGAATTTCAAAGAGCTCGTAATCATATTGTTGGCTAAGTTAATGATAAGTTGATCATATGAATCTGGTAGACTTTAAAGTAGAAGCTCTGCACGTTCATTTTCCTCTATTTTATACCCCATAAAAGTGAGTTGTGAAAACATAGTATTTAGAGTGTTGATATGGTCGGTCATTGATAAGGATTCCATAATCCAAAGACTACAAAACCTTCTCTTAAAGAAAATTTTGTGATGTAGTGACTTGATCTCGTACATTTTTATCAGAATATCTCATTTATCTTTGTCTTTATCTCAAAGATATTTGACAGTACTTCGTCTGTTATGGCCAAGTGTAAATTGGCAACAACATTATCATTCATCTCATTCCACTTTCTATCGTTTGTCATTTTCCTCGGTCTATCTCCAATAGCCACCAAACAATTCTTCTTTCTTAAACTGCTTGTATTTTTATTTTCCACCACATAAAATTATTCTCATTGAACTTTGTTATCTCATATCTGCCTTTCATTATGTCTACAACAATTTTGTAGACTGAACAAAATAATATCTCCTTAATAAAAAATTTCAAAAAAAATTCTGATGTGAAGATTAGTTTAAGCTGCAACCACATAGCATACTCAGAATTTTACGAAATTTTAAACAAAGGCTCTTATACTACTTGTTGGTGTCAGATGCGGTATCTTGAGATATAAATATTGAAATAAAGGATAAATAGAACATTGAGATTTATGTGAAAAATCCCTAAAATTATTATTATAAAAACCACGGAAAGATGAAAATATTTCACTATAATATTTTATATGCTACAACGTGTCACTGTGTTTTCAAATAGAACACATTGTTAATACAGGAGAACACCTCACAAATATTATAGAACAAAAATCTCAAATAAGAATGCTATGAGATGATAAAAGAATTGAGAATGAGATGATTTTGGAATGAAGGAAAGAAGCTCTATATATCGAGTTTCATGTCAGTATGAAAACACGTCTTCTCACCTAAATGCATTGCCAAAATTCGCTACACGAATTATGACAACCAACACCTACAACAATAATTGTTGTGTCTCCTATTTAACTTCATTATTTTCGACAAGGAGAACCAAAATGTCGAGTATTTTCAGAATTCAAGAGAAGAATCTAACAACAATTTAAAAAGAAAAAGACAAAGCAATAAAAGGAGCCTTAGAGGGGAAGGAGGGAATTATTATTTTCTTCCTTAACACCCAAACAGAGAGGCTATAAAGGAGTGCAAGGAAGAAGACAAGGAGATAAAGAAGGATCGACGAAAGAGAGAGATATCAAGAGGTATTAAATATATTTATGTTATCGAGATTAGTGTATCTTTATGTTTGAATCTATAATTTAGTTGTTATCTGGTTAATTATCATATTTTTATCAGAGTATGTCTCTTGTGAGACGGTCTCACGAATTTTTATCTGTGAGACGGGTCGACCCTTCCGATATTCATAATAAAAAGTAATATTCTTAGCATAAAAAATAATACTTTTTCATGGATGACCCAAATAAAATATCTATCTCACAAAATACGACCTGTGAGACTGTCTTACACAAGTTTTTGCCTTTTTATTATTGTTCTAATGCTTTCAAAGATTTATAATTTGAATGAATTAATGTATTATATTAAAAAAAATCGATAAATGATATTATAATATGATTGAATATTACATACCGATGCAGCCATTATATGTGTGTGGTAGATACATATTATTTAATCGAAGACTTTTGATATTTAAAGAAGTTGAATGCGATATTAGTTTGTCAATCAATTTAGAGATAATTAATTGTTATTAATTAATATGTTTGAGAGAGTATAGTAAACTCATCCATGAAACAATTTACTTTTTATATCATAAATATTATTTTTATTGTAAATATGGGCATGATTGACATGTTTCACGAATAAAGATCCATAAAACGGTCTCTTAAAAAAATAATTGGGATTATAAAAGGTGCATCAAAATCTTGATCGATATTTCACCTTGAATTTTTACTTACTATCTTTACTCATAACACTTCTGAGTTCTGTTATTTTATTTTATTTTATTTATGTTAGCCACTCCATTTCGTAGGTTAAATACAATTTAAACAAATCTTATTTGGTATTTGCTAGTTATTTCGGTAGAACGAAAACAATTTGTTTACCATTATAAAAATTGATTCCGTAAGATTGTGGTTAAATCGTTCTATTTAGTGTAAACTCTGGATTTATAGTTTTATAACTTTATTGTTAAAAGAAAGCACATTCAAGTCTAGATACTAATTTTTAGAAGAGTATGTCTCTTGTGAAACGGTCTCACGAATCTTTATCTGTGAAACGGGTCAACCCTATCGATATTCATAATAAAAAGTAATACTCTTAGCACAAGTAATATTTTTTCATGAATGACCCAAATAAGAAATCTGTCTCACAAAATATGACACGTGAGACCGTCTCACACAAGTTTTTGTCTTTTTAGAAATATCATAAGAGATCATTTGAACTACATAAGTTTACTCAAATATTTTTATTTTTATATTTTTGTGGCTTTTGTTTATTTATTATATTATATATTTTTAGTATCTTGTTTTTTTCAGGAATTTTATACATGCGTCATTTTTCTTATTTATTTTCACGTAAATACTTTTTAATGTATGATAAGCAGTGCAGGGCAATCAATTTGAATGTTGAAATTTGACAGAACTTTTTACAGAAGGCTAAGGAAAGCACGAACAATAATGTCGCAACATTTGGAAGACAACCACGAAAATAATGATGAGGAGCACAGATCACTACTGGACTATGCACAACCATCTATACACGGCATGATGTCCAGCATTGTCAGGCCAAGGATTCATGCAAACAATTTTGAGATTAAGCCAGCGATCATCCAGATGATTCAGACATCGATTCAATTTGGAGGCACACCAACAGATGATCCTAATGTTCACATTGCTAATTTCCTGGAAATTTGTGATACTTTTAAACATAATGGCGTTACTGACGATGCTATCAGGTTACGTTTGTTTCCGTTTTCATTATGTGATAAAGCTAAGTCTTGGTTGAATTCTTTGCCACCGGGATCAATCACGACTTGGGAAGAAATGGGGCAAGCTTTTTTGTCCAAATATTTTCCACCTTCCAAGACTGTAAAAATGCGAAATGATATCACCAATTTTGTGCAACATGATCCTGAGACACTATATGAGGCTTGGGAGCGATTTAAGGACTTAATGAGACGATGCCCACATCATGACTTGCCTATTTGGCTTCAGGTACAAACTTTTTATAATGGTTTGTTTCCTGCTAATCGTTCCATGATTGATGCAGCTGCGGGAGGTACTTTAATGAGAAAAACGCCACAAGAAGCCTATGAACTATTGGAAGAGATGGCAACTAATAGCTATCAATGGCAAGCAGAAAAAAATATCCCAAGGATAATAGCAGGAGCAAATCAAGTTCATAATTTTACTGCCATTGCAGCTCAGTTAGAAGAGCTAAATAGGAAAATTGATTGTATGAGCACTTTAGCTATGTCCGTTCAGACCATATCTTGTGAGTTATGTGGAGGAGGCCATCTTCGCACTGCTTGTCAAATTGGAAATCCATTTATGCCATCAATAGAGCAAGCCAACTTTGTGGAAAATTCTAGCAGACCTCAGTGTTACCACTATTCAAGCACACACAATCCTGGTTGGAGAAGTAATCCTTATTCTTCATGGCCAAATCAGAATCAAAAAAATAATGTGGACTATGTTCGACAACCTCCACCGGCATTTTCACAGCACGAACAAAAGCCGAATATGGAGGAATTAATGACCAAGTTTATTGCGAATGCGGAGACAAGATTACAAAAGCAAGACACATCAATCCATAACTTGGAGATTCAAGTGGGTAAATTGGCTAGTATGATGTCTGAACTGTTAGAGTAAATATCTTGTAAGCCAACTGTTGGCTAGAAATTTATTGACTCGGTTGTAATAAACAATCTTTATTTTAATATAATTCATTATTTTATGGTTTGTTATTTCTTTATCTGTATACACATGTGAACAATATAGATAAAGACCTTGATTATAGTTTAATACAAATGAATCGTGTTGCGGCTTTGATTGTTGCACTCCCAAGAGCAGGTTGTCCACAAGTAGTATAATTCGTTGAGTCCGAATATCATATCCACAAGAAAGCTAAGATAATTACAAGTTCACTACAATGTCTTTTTTTTTGTTTTTGTTTAATTGTTTGAGTCTTTAATTGGTAATTTTTAATTGCTGAAATTTTAATTTAAGTAGTTGAGAATAAAGGATTCACTCTTGTTAATTTAATAAAGTTAACATTAATGAACATTATTGAAATCCACTTAATAAAATGGTTCCAATATATATTAAATAATCATATTTATACTATGTTATATATTATTATCTTATAAGTATATAATATATTCCAAAACATATAAATGTTGTCAAGTATTTATTGTGCTATATATATATTTGTAAACACTAAATCAAGGTTCCCACTTTAAATGGGTGATAAAACCAAACAAACATCTAAATAGTACCAAGAAATTAATATTATGATATATTCATATATAATAAATCAAGGCATCCACTTTAAATGGTTGGTAATACCAAACTAACATTTAAATGGTTCCAAGAAATTAATATTATGATATATTCATATATAATAAATCAAGGCATCCACTTTAAATGGTTGGTAATACCAAACTAACATTTAAATGGTTCCAAGAATTTAGGGTAACATATAGCAACAATAAATCAAAACTCCCACTTATAAGTAGGATATAATAATGCTTAAAGAAATAAATATAACATAAACAATAAATAATGATTAAATAATATAAAACATATATTCTTACCTTTTAATAACCTCATTATCAAACCAAGAATTTCAACAATTTATATTTTATACAATTTATTATAAAACATATAATATTTAAACATTTAATAAAACAAAAACTGTAAATTTAAATTATAAAACATTTAATTAATATACAATTTTTTTTATCTTTATCACACTCCCCAACCAGCTTATTGCTAGTCCCTAGCAATTTAAGCGTTAATAGCAACACAAAACATATTGATTAATTTAAATAGAAATGTAATCGAAACTATCCAAGTGTTTAAATTAAATTTGAAAACTGTCAGAGTTATATCAAGATCATTATAATTATAATTTATGAAATAATCTGAACTGATCAATTCAAAGCTTATTTTTAGGTAGTTAAATGTACATGGCCTTCAGAAATTCATTGTAAGAGTCTCAACTCCATATCCTCGCAGGTTAATAAATGTTTCAATTTATGGGAAATATTTCTCTCATGAAGTTGGAATACAGATAAATGCTCAAGAAAATGGTTTATAGAATGCAGACAGACAAACGAGCCAAACTAATCAAAAGATAGGAAATCCATTGATTCAAAATCTAGTTGTTCTTATTATATATTTTTTTCCTGATGTTTTTTTAACTCATAGAATCAAACTAAGTTTATGCTTCTTGACCACATATTTATTTAATTTGTACAATACATTTCTCTCTTTTTTTTTTTTTTTTTAATTTTTATGAGAGATAAATGGGTCGTAGCATATAACTTAAAAATTACATAGATCTTCAACATCTTTCTCTTTTTTTTTTCTTTTTTTCAGGAAAAATAATTTTTTTTTTTCAAAATAAGAACTCAAGATCTAAACAATAGATAGCCTCTCTGATGACCAATAAAGGCTCACAAGCTGTTTTCTCAATCCTCTCCACTCACTCACAAAATATGTGTGAGTTTAAAAATATTAGGCACTCTTATCAGGTATATCTTGGGCCATATACTTTAATAACTAATTTTATCACAATGGTTAATCATTCAAAAAGATTTCATAAATCATATTTTTATAGTGATCAGAATATTAAAATTGACTTTTTTTTCAAATAAAAATTTAAACATCATTAGATAGATTAATACATTTTCTAATTTAAACATTTCAAACATGTAATGTAATGATATTTTTGCAAAAATTACTAAGATACAAATAATAAACATAGTTTTATTTTAAAATAATATTTTTAATTTTTTTAAACTATTTTTTTAAAAAAAATTTGTTCTCTCCCTAATCAGAATATGACATTGTCCCTAATATCAAAATAACTATTGATAAAGAGTACATAATGAAAGAGATATCACCTGGAATTTTATTGAAGATAACAAACTGAAACAAACGCAAACCAATCCACGACTTTTGAATCAATGATCCAACTTTCTTTTCTTACTGCTTGATTGCGACCAATTGATCTTTGTTATCATCGGATCAGGCTTATAAACAAAAGCTTCCAAATCATCAATTAATTGATCAGCAGTCGAAGCAGAGATGAGCATCCTTCGTAAATTTTCTGAAATGAAATTCTGTTCCACAGCTTTATCAAGAAATGTCAACAAACTGTCATAATAATTATTGATATTCAACAATACCACATGTTTATTATGGATATTAAGTTGTGTCCAAGAAACGGTGTGAAAGATTTCTTCTAATGTACCAAAACCACCTGGTAGTTCGATAAAAGCATCAGAATTTTCAATCATTTTGGTGATTTTTCATACATAGAAGAAACTTTTAATTTCTCCCCAATCGTAACACCTGTAATATTTCCTTCAGCTAAAGCTGTAGAAATAATACCCAAAACCCGACTACCTCCAAGATGAGCATATGTTGAAACAGATCTCATTAACCCAATATTACCTCCCCCATGTACCAAGTGAATTTTTCTCTCAGCAAAATCTTTCCAAGATTATTCGCTGCTTCTACAAACACTTCATTTTTTCCAGGACTCGACCCACAAAATACACAAATATTTTTCAATGTTTGTGCATAGGATCCAGCCATGTTTTTACTTTCTTTTTGGTCTGAGAAAATAAAGATAAAGATGAGAGATTTTATAGGGGTAATATGTTATCATGACAAAACTATGGGTCACAGCTATAAGCAGAATAAACAATAAAAACAATAATGACACACATGCATATAAACAGTAGTGTGATTTTGGCTCACAATTTTCTTCTGGTTTTACGTCCAGAAATGGCTTCAACGCCTTCTATGAGTCGAGTATATGCTTCCCATCCAATTTTCTTATAAATTAGCAAACAGGGTCTTTTTTAGTCGGATTCCCAAGACTATGACGCTCATCTTGGAATTGTTTCCATAAACGGAGAAGTTCAATATGCACGTGTCCACTAGAATGCGTCTCAAGAGTCAATAAGATGTTATCTAAAGACTCCTTACTCAACCCATTCTTAATGAAACCAATTTTATCTTCTCTGTTATTGGAAACATATTCCAAAGATCAACATCGTTTGTCACAAGTACATCTTGCACACTTATGACAAACCCCTAACCTTTTGGCCCTTCGTTTTTTCGCATAAGTGTTTTTTCCTAATCCAGGCAAATACTGAATGAGCAGTGATTGTGGAACTTCTCCTCCTAATCGGACCTTAGCTTCTATTACAAGACGAATATTTTCTGGAATTCTTTTTTGCATTAGCAATCTCAATCTTTCGCACCTACCTGCATAAATTTTTCTTAGAACATTTTCAGAAACAGAAGGAAAATATTTACAAATTTTCGAGAGAATTTCATCCATTTTGAAATGAAAAGAAATGATTTTTTTTAAAATTTTTGTATCAGCGATTGTGGAAAACTGATTTAACCGACTATGAGAGTCACGGAGTACCGTTATCCGCCATTTAACCGGGAAAATAAAAAGATTAAGGAAACCTGAAATAAAAACAAACAAAATTAAATGCAACATAAAAATTTAAGGATCGGAAAGAAAATAAACTCTTCTTGAAAGATTTCATTTTCTAAAAATGGTTTAATCCTTTGTCCATTTACTTTAAAAACATCACCATTTTTATGATTTTCAATATCCACAGCTCTATAAGGATACACATGCTTTACAACATATGGGCATGTCCATCTTGATCATAATTTTTCTGGGAATATGTGAAGTCGAGAATTATAAAGCAAAACTTTTTTACCAATCTCAAAAGATTTTCTAAGAATTGTTTTATCATGAAATGATTTGATTTTTGCTTTATAAATCCTTGAATTCTCATATGCATCATTTCTAAGTTCATTAAGTTGCAATTTGCGCAATTTGTTGCAATCATCCATGCTTGAATTAAAAGTTTTGATCGCCCAATAAGCTTTATGTTCCAATTCCACAGGCAAATGACAATGTTTTCCGTAAACCAACCTATAGGGAGACATATTCAATGATGTTTTAAAAGCTGTTCGATATGCCCAAAGTGCATCATTAAGTCGCAGAGACCAATATTTTCTATTTGAGTTAACAGTTTTTTCCAAAATTTGCTTTATATCCCTATTAGCTAATTCAACTTGTCCATTTGTTTGAGATGATAAGGAGTAGTTACTTTGTGAGTAATACCATATTTTTTTATTAATGAAGCAAATGGTTTATTAACAAATTGAGTTCTCCCATCACTTATCATGGCTCGAGGAATTCCAAATCTACTAAAAATATTTTCTTTCAAAAATTTGATGACGATTTTATGATCATTTGTTCGACATGGAATTGCCTCTAACCATTTGGAAATATAATCAACTGAAACTAAAATATACAAGTATTCAAACGACGGTGGAAAATGTTTCATAAAATCAATTCTCCAACAGTCAAAGATTTCAATTTCAATGATAGGATTCAAAGGCATCATGTTTCTTTTTGAAATCGCACCCAATTTTTGACAATTTTCACATATCTTGCAGATTTTGTGGGTGTCTTTAAACAAAGTGGGTCAATAAAATCCACACTGCAAGATTTTTGTAGCCGTTTTCTTTGAAGAAAAATTTCCTCCGCATGCTTCTGAATGACAAAATTTAATGACACTACTTACCTCATTGTCGGGTATGCAACGTCGAAAAATTTGATCTGGAGAATACTTGAACAGATACGGATAATCCCAATAAAAGTTTTTTACCTCATTCAAAAATTTTCTTTTATCTTGGGAACTCCATTGCGGTGGCATTTTTCCTGTCACAAGAAAATTTACTACGTTAGCAAACCAAGGTGTAGTAGTGACTGAAAATAGATGTTCATCAGAAAAATTATCGTTAATTGGTGTCATTTCACAAGATGATCATGTTACTAGTCTCGATAAATGATCGGCTACGACATTCTCGGTTTTTTTTATCTTTGATCACAATGTCAAATTCTTGGAGCAACAAAATCCATCGTGTCAGTCATGGCTTTGCTTCCTGTTTGGTCAACAAATATCTAATAACAGAATGATCAGTAAACACAATATTCTTTGATCCAATCAAATAAGAACGAAATTTATCTAATGCAAATATTACAGTAAGTAGTTCTTTTTCAGTTGTGGAGTAATTCATTTGAGCATTGTTTAAAGTTCTACTTGCATAATATATCACGTACCGTTTCTTCTTTGACCCAATACTGCACCGATTGCATAATCACTCGCGTCGCACATGATTTCAAATGGTAAAGACCAATCAGGAGGTTGCATGATAGGAGCTGATGTTAAATGTCGAACGATTTTATCAAAAGCATTTTGACATTCTTGAGTCCACTCAAATGCAGTGTCTTTTGTTAAGAGGTTAAAAATGGGTTTAGAGATTGAACAAAAGTACTTTATAAACCTCCTATAAAATTCAGCATGTCCCAAAAATGAGTGAATTTCTTTAATAGTTTTTGGAGGGGGTAAATTGGCAATGACATCAACTTTGGCTTTATCAACTTCAATTCCATGAGATGACACGACATGTCCCAGAACAATCCCAGAAGTAATCATGTAATGACATTTTTCTCAATTTAAAATAAGACCTTTTTCTTCGCATCTTTTTAAAACTTTTTCCAAATTTTCAAGACAATTATCAAATGTATTCCCAAAAACAGTTAAATCATCCATGAAAATCTCCAAAAAATTTTCAACCATGTCGCTAAAAATGCTTAGCATACATCTTTGAAATGTTACTGGGGCATTGCATAATCCAAATGGCATCCTTCTAAATGCAAATGTTCCAAAAGGACATGTGAACATAGTTTTATCTTGATCTTCGAGTGCAATGAGAATTTGATAATAACCTGAATATCCATCAAGAAAACAGTAGTAGGGATGACCTGCTACTCTTTCTAAAATTTGATCCAAAAATGGCAATGGAAAATGATCTTTTCTAGTGGCGTCATTTAATTTTCTATAATCTATACACATCCTCCAACTAGATGGGACTCGACTAGTTAACAATTCACCTTTTTCATTTTTTATCACTGTGATGTAAGATTTTTTTGGAACTTGTGTTGGGCTTACCCACTTACTATCAGAAATAGGGTAGATAATCTCAACATCAAGTAGTTTGAGAACTTTAGTTTTCACAACATCTTTCATGTATGGATTTAATCTCCTTTATGGTTGTTGAGATGTTTTTGCATTTTCTTCTAAGTGAATTTTGTGAGTGCAAATTAGTGGATTAATGCCCTTGAGATCTTTTAGTGTCCAACCAATTACATTTTTATGTCTTTTAAGCATATCAACTAATTTACCTTCTTGATCACTTGCTAGTTTGGAAGAATTACCACCGGATATGTTTCATCTTCTCCAAGAAATGCATACTTCAATTCTTCTGGCAAGGGTTTTAACTCCAATATGGGTGGTTCGTCTTTGTTCTCATATTTTGCCTCAAATTCTTTCTCTGATCCTGGTAATGAGTGATACCTGATAAAATCATCAAGATCAATTTCAATATTTTCTTTAACAGTTTCAATTGAAAAGATATCTAATTGGTCACGAGTACTCCCTTCTTGAATGTTTTCTTCCACAAGAGTTTCAATAAGATTTTCATCTTCACTTTCATCTCCTTTGTCATGTGGTTGCTTACAAAGATTAAAAACATTAAGCTCCAAGGTCATGTTAGCAAATGACAGCTTCATTATTCCATTCTTGCAATTTATAAGAGCAATAGAAGTTGCTAAAAATGGGCGACCCAAAATTACAGGAATTGCATTACAAGCTTCGATAGGTTGTGTATCTAAAACTATAAAATCGACAGGATATACAAAGTTATCAACTTGGACCAACATGTCTTCTACCATACCTCTTGGCACCTTAACAGATCTATCGGCAAGTAAAAGTGTTACCGAAGTAGGTTTTAACTCGCCTAGATTGAGTTCTTGATAAACTGAAAATGGAAGTAAATTTACACTAGTTTCAAGATCAAGCAAGACTTTTTTAATCTTTCGTTCTCCAATAATACATGAAATAGTAGGACAACGAGGGTTTTTGTATTTCAAAGTATTATTATTTTGAATGATTGCACTTACTTGTTCGGCTAAAAATGCTTTCTTTTTCACATTCAATTTTCTTTTCACAGTGCACAAGTCTTTCAAAATTTTGGCATATGATGGTACCTGCTTTATTGCATCTAATAAAGGAATATTAACTTTTACTTGTTTAAAAATATCATATATATCAGAATTCAAATTTGATTTTTTTGTATTTTTCAATGCAATAGGGAATGGTGGTGACACTGTCTGTTGAACCTCCTCTTCGCAAGTAATGGGTTCCACTTCCTTATCCTTTGGAGTTGATTTATCATCATCTTCACAAGGTTCAGGAAGGGATTTTTCCACAACCTTACCACTTCGAAGGGTAATAACAGATTTTACCTGATCCATCGGTTGAGTTCAAGAAGTTCCATTTTGTGAATAAAGATCCTTGGGATTAGGCTGTGGTTGTGAAGGAAATTTACCTTTTTCATGAACATTAAGTGCAAATGCAAATTTAGCAAGAGTATCGTTCAAATCTGTCATAGTTTGAGCAGTTTGAGTATTGATAGACTCTTGCTTTGCAATGAAAGAATTCAATATATCTTCCAAGTTCCTTTTAAGTGGAGGAATATAAGGTGCATAATTTTGAAAATTTTGTTGATTTTGAAAATGTGGTTGTGGAAATTGTGCAGCATTATCATTCCTCCAACTAAAATTTGGATGATTTCGCCAACCTGGATTGTAATTTTGAGAAAATGGTTCAAAATTTGGCCTTTTGAAATTGTTCAAAACATTGACTTGTTCATGGAGACATTCTTTAAAAGTGGGCAGAGTGGGACAATCTTTTGTAGAATGATCACTTGTATCACAGATGTGACACGCAATTTCTTGAACAGATTTTAATTGACCATTGTTTTTCAATTCAAGTGCCTCAAATTTTCTTACCAAAAAGGTAAATCTAGCTTAGAGATCATGTTCATGTTTGAGAGTGTACATACCTCCACCAGATGTGGGAGATTGAATCTTGTTTGATGGTTCGATTGTACCTATAGTGTCCCAATTTTGAGCATTTTCAGCTAATGAATCGAGATACTCAATTGCCTCGTTTGGATCTTTATCTTCAAATGTTCCATTACACATAAATTCAACCATTTGCCTATCTTTAGGTGTTAAGCCTTCATAAAATTGAGAAACAACTCTCCAAATTTCAAACCATGATGTGGACAAAGATTAAGCAATTCTTTGTATCTATCCCAACACTGATAAAAAGTTTCTCCTTGTTTTTGAGTGAAATTGATGATTTGCCTTTTGAAAGAATTTGTTCTATGAGATGGAAAAAACTTTTTCGAAAATTGTTGTTCCCAAGTTCGAATGAATCCCGATCTAAGATTTTGTAGCCAAGTTTTAGCTTTATCTTTTAAAGAAAAAGGAAAAAGCTTAAGTCGAATGGTGTTCATGCTACAATTTAGATCATTATATTTGTTGCACACATCTTCAAACTCTTGTAAATGCATGTATGGATTTTCAGAATCTAAGCCATGAAAGTTGGGTAAAAGTTGGATAATACCAGGCTTAAAATTGAAATAAGATGTATCAGGGGGAAAAACTAGACATGAAGGTGCACTAGTACGTGTAGGATTCATGTGATCTCTAAGTGTTCTTTGTCTATCATGATCATGTTGAGATTGAATTTCATCTTCATTTTCTTGGATTGATTCTTCCGCCATGTTTTGTAAAAATAAAGGGTTATTTCAAGTGAGTCGACCACTAAGTGTACGTGACCAAATGCTCATGCAAATGCAAATGCAAAAGAATAAAAACACACAAAAGCAATAAAAATTCAAATAAAGAAAAATAGACTATAAAAAAAATTAAATAGACTTGAAATTAAATTATACTTCCCCAGCAACGACGCTAAAAACTTGTTGCGACTTTGCTTGTTGCACTCCCAAGAGCAGGTTGTCCACAAGTAGTATAATTCGGTGAGTTCGAATATCGTATCCACAAAGAAGCTAAGGTAATTACAAGTCCACTAGGATGTCTTTTTCTTTTGTTTTTATTTAATTGTTTGAGTCTTTAATTGGGAATTTTTAATTGTTGAAATTTTAATTTAAGTAGTTGAGATTAAAGGATCCACTCTTGTTAATTTAATAAAGTTAACATTAATGAATATTATTGAAATTCACTTAATAAAATGGTTCCAAAATATATTAAATAATCATATTTATATTATGTTATATATTATTATCTTATAAGTATAAAATATATACCAAAACTTATAAATGTTGTCAAGTATTTATTGTGCTATATATATATTTGTAAACACTAAATCAAGTTCCTACTTTAAATGGTTGGTAAAACCAAACGAACATCTAAATGGTACCAAGAAATTAATATTATGATATATTCATATATAATAAATCAAGGCATCCACTTTAAATGGTTGGTAATACCAAACTAACATTTAAATGGTTCCAAGAAATTAATATTATGATATATTACATATATAATAAATCACGGCATCTACTTTAAATGGTTGGTAATACCAAACTAACATTTAAATGGTTCCAAGAATTTAGTGTAACATATAGCAACAATAAATCAAAACTCCCACTTATAAGTAGGGTATAATAATGCTTAAAAAAATAAATATAACATAAACGATAAATAATGATTAAATAATATAAAACATATATTCTTACCTTTTAATAACCTTATTATCATGCCGAGATTTTCACCTTTTCATCTCAATTTTGGGAAGTTAGCTACTCATTATTCAAAGTGAAAAACTTTGAATATGAAATTAACATGATAATTATATTTAATTGAAGAAATAAAGGAAAAATAAAGAGAAAAATATTATGAACTCAAAGGTTTGTTCATAGAATGAGGGATATCTCAATACATTACAATGCACCCCTATTTATAGCCAAATTTGGGGAAACAACCACAAATAAAATATTATTTTTTTACGCAAAAATCTTCATTGGTGTTCCAAGAAATTATATTTTAATACACATCATTTTTGAAAATCTTTCCATCCAAATTTTCTTCTCCATATAAAACAAAACATGTAGATATCTGAGTTGTTTGAATTGTGGTATTTTTTTAACCATTTGACCAAGTAATTTGAGAGATCTGGTCAAAATGCTAGAGTATGGTAAAACTGCCACTTCTTTGGTAACTTTATTTGTTGCTTAATTTGATCTCACTTATGAGAAGATTTTTATCTCATGCTTGCCACTAGTATTGTAGATATTAACATCAAATTTCTACAGGTTCATGAATCATCTTAATCTCATTTGCAACGCCAAGGTTATTCTTGTTTTATCGAACCTCTAAAAAATAGTAAAAACTTATAATTACACAACAACTTATATTTTATACAATTTATTATAAAACATATAATATTTAAACATTTAATAAAACAAAAACTATAAATTTATATTATAAAACATTTAATTAATATACAATTTGTTTTTATCTTTATCACACACCCCAACCAGCTTATTGCTAGTCTCTAGCAATTTAAGCGTTAATAGGAACACAAAACATATTGATTAATTTAAATAGAAATGTAATCGAAACTATCCAAGTGTTTAAATTAACTTTGAAAACTGTCAAAGTTATATCAAGATCATTATAATTATAATTTATGAAATAATCTGAACTGATCAATTCAAAGCTTATTTTCAGGTAGTTAAATGTACATGACCTTCAGAAATTCCTAGTAAGAGTCTCAACTCCATATCCTCACAGGTTAATAAATGTTTCAATTTATGGGAACAATTTCTCTCATGGAGTTGGAATGCAGATAAATGCTCAGAAAAATGGTTTATAGAATGCAGACAGACAAACGAGCCAAACTAATCAAAAGATAAGAAATCCATTGATTCAAAATCTAGTTGTTCTTATTATATATTTTTTTCCTGATGTTTTTTTTAACTCATAGAATCAGACTATGTTTATGCTTCTTGACCACATATTTATTTAATTTGTACAATAAATTTCTTCTTTTTTTTTCTTTTTTTTTTAATTTTTATGAGAGATAAATGGGTCGTAGCATATAACTTAAAAATTACATAGATCTTCAACATCTTTCTCATTTTTTTCATTTTTTTCAGGAAATATCATTTTTTTTTCAAAATAAGAACTCAAGATCTAAACAATAGATAGCCTCTCTAATGATCAATAAAGGCTCGCAAGCTGTTTTCTCAATCCTCTCCACTCACTCACAAAATATGTGTGAGTTTAAAAATATTAGGCACTCTTATCAGGTATATCTTGGGCCATATACTTTAATAACTGATTTTATCACAATGGTTAATCATTCAAAAAGATTTCATAAATCATATTTTTATAGTGATCAGAATATTAAAATTGACTTTTTTTTCAAATAAAAATTTAAACATCATTAGATAGATTAATACATTTTCTAATTTAAACATTTCAAACATGTAATGTAATGATATTTTTGCAAAAATTACTAAGATACAAATAATAAACATAGTTTTATTTTAAAATAATATTTTTAATTTTTTTAAACTATTTTTTTTAAAAAAATTTGTTCTCTCCCTAATCAGAATATGACATTGTCCCTAATGTCAAAATAACTATTAATAAAGAGTACATAATGAAAGAGATATCACCTGGAATTTTATTGAAGATAACAAACTGAAACAAACGCAAACCAATCCACGACTTTGGAATCAATGATCCAACTTTCTTTTCTTACTGCTTGATTGCGACCAATCCACGACTGGGCAGGTACGCGTCTTGATCTGTCCGAAACGCTATTTTAGGTTCCGAATTTGCAAAAGTGGTAAACATAAAAGTTTTAGATCTATGTCTTGGCTTTCATTTGCCACTAACCTCACTTGATTTAGATATCAGATGCGAGAGTTATGCTCATTCTTCCAAAATATGTCAGTGCAAGAACTGCAACACGCGCGATACACTTCGGGACGATTTTGCCCATATTTCCAAATGGATTTGAACAAAACTCAAAACATGAATCTCTCGTTGTTTAGCGATGTGAAATTTTGCCTAAGGGCCTTCTCACCCCCCCTTTCGGGACTCAGCGTCCTCGCTGAGATTTGTCCCACCATCCGAAACCCACGCGGAGTCGCTCTGATACCAAATGTCACGGCCCAGCCTACTTGTGATATTGTCCGTTTTGGCCCGAGGCCTCACGGCTTTAAAATGCGTCACAAGGGGTTGCTACACGCTCATTTAAATGTTCAGCATCTCTCCCGTTGTTTAGCGATGTGGGATTTCGTATTTAGACATTGACGATCTCAAAATTAAAGTGTGCATCATAATAACAAATAAATTGAAATTGTCACATCGATGATGTTGGATCGTCGATCGGGATTATGATGATATTAATATAATGGAGCATAGATAATGGGCTTGTAAGAGTATAAGCCCATTATGGTTATTTATTAGAGTTTAAATGGGCTTTAATAATTAAACTGTATTTTAATATAATTTAAATATAGCTCATTAAGTTTTTATAAAATATGGTATTGATTTATAAAATATTCATAATACCATAATTTAAAAACCTGCACACAAAGAAAATAATATTGCATGATTATGGGTGTGCTAATTTTGAGAGTCAAAGATGTTAGGTGAGATGTCAACATTGTTAGGTGAGATGTGAACGTTTATATGAGAATAATTGCAAATGTCGGAAGAATACGAATTCAATTTGCCAACAATGTCACAATTGTCAAAGCTGATTGGCTATTTCATGCACGAGGAGCTCTATAAATAGAGCCCCCTCCATCTCAGTTTATGTATCCCAAAAACAAAAGCAATTACAAAGCTTCGAAAAATAGAAAGAGCATTTGAGTGTTGAGTGTTATCTTGTGTGAGTTGGAGAAATTATTTTTTTCGGTTGTACTTGGGTTGGGAGTATGAGATATTTAGTGTATTGTTGTATACACTTGTTGTAATATTTCTCCTGTTATAAAAGATCAGCAGTAGCTCCGTGGACGTAGCCTATCTTGGGTGAGCCACGTAAATCTGTGTTCTTGTTGATTATTTTATTCCGCATTTTTATCATCATGATCGTTATCACTTCGGTGTAATTACCCAACAACTGGTATCAGAGAATTGTTGTAAAATTTCTTAAAATTCTGAGTATGATCTGTGGTTGCAGCTTTGTTTGATCTTCCATATCAGAAAAGATTTTTTAGATTTTTTTGCTAAGGCTATAGAAGTGATGGCCGGAGATGATGGATCGAGATCGGGATCGGGAATCAATAAATTCGACGGAACATATTTTTTGTTCTTGCGGTTACATATTAGAGATTATCTGTATTGCAAGAAGTTGCATCAACCTCTATCTGAAAAGAAGCAAAAAAAGATGGAGGATGATGACTGGGAGCTTCTTGACCGATATGTGTTAGGTGTGATACGATTGACCCTAACAAAAAATGTGGTACATAACGTGGAGGAGGCAAAAACCACAGAAGAGATGATGTCCATCAGAAGAGATAATGTCCATTTTATCGGACATGTACGAAAAGACATCAGCAAACAACAAAGTACATCTCATGAAAAAGTTATTCAACTTGAAAATGGGAGAAGGTGCTTCGGTGGCTAAACACATCAATGAATTCAACACGATTGTTTCTTAATTAACATCGGTTGGAATTAATTTTATGATGAAATTCGTGCACTTATTCTTTTGGCGTCTTTACCAAATGTTTGAGAACCAATGCGGGCAGCAGTTAGAAACTCTGTTGGAAAAAGAAAGCTACAATTCTATGATGTCAGAGATCAAAATCTTGCTGAAAAAGTTCGCATGATGGATTATGGTGAAGGAACATCATCAAGATCTGCTCTAAATCTCGAGAACAAAAGAAGGGGCAGGAGTGGTGAAAAAAATTCTAACCGATGGCGTGGTAGGTCCAAATCAAGAAACAGAAAAGACAAAAATACTTTTGAAAAGAATTTGAAGTGCTGGAGCTGTGGTGAAACTGGTCACTTAAAAAATAACTGCAAATCAACAAAGAATAATTCAAATGTTGTTACTGAGGAGGTACATGATGCTCTATTACTATCTATGGAAAGCCCAGTTGATTCTTAGGTTATGGACTCAGGAGTTTCGTTTCATACCACTGGTAATCGTGATGTATTCGATAATTACATCGCTGGCGATTATGGAAAAGTTTTCTTGGCTGATGGAAAGCCTTTGGAAATAGTTTGTATGGGTGACGTCCAGACGAAGATGTCAAATGGATCTGTCTGAAAAATCAACAAAGTCAGACATGTACCAAAATTGACATGCAATTTGATCTCAGTGGGACAACTCGATGACGAAGGTCATAATGTGAACTTTGGTGATGGTTCATGGAAAGTGAACAAAGGAGCCATGATTATTGCTCGAGGAAAGAAAACTGAAACACTTTATATAACTTCCAATTGTAAAGATACATTAGCAGCTGTGGATGTTGAAGCTAATTCAAGCCTATGGCACTGTAGGCTTGGGCATATAAGTGAAAAAAAAGGAATGAAGATGCTTGTATCAAACGGGAAGCTATCAGAATTAAAGATCGTTGAACACAAGCTATGTGAAAGCTTTATCTTTGGAAAGCAGAAAAATTTGAGCTTTTCAAAAGCCGGTAGAGAACCGAAAGCAGCAAAATTGGAGCTTGTTCATACTGATGTATGGGGACCATCTCCTGAGAAATCCCTTGGAAGCTCAAGATATTATGTCACATTTATCGACGATTCGAGCTGAAAAATTTGGATTTTTTTTCTAAAAAATAAATCTAATATTTATGAGACCTTTAAAAGGTGGAAAGTCATGGTTGAGAATGAAACCAACTTGAAGGTGAAGTGCTTACGGTTTGATAATGGTGGTTAATATGAAGATGAGGAGTTCAAGAAATATTGTGCACAGAACGGGATCAAGATGGAGAAAACCATTCCTGGTACACCTCAACAGAATGGTTGATAAGTGCAAGATTTGCAATTAATTTATATAAGAATTCATTTTGAATTATGTTAGTTTCGAACGGAATTATGCGTTTTTGGTTTGTTTTTGTTGTCATTGTAGGAAAGGAGAAAAAAGTGCACACGAGCCAAGTAAATGCAAGAAAACAAAGCCGAGGGGCATGGCATTGGGCAGAAGTGTGCGCGCGGCTGTGCCACTTCACGCGCAGCTGCGCGCGCAGAAAAGAGCCAGCGACCAGAATGTTGCACGCGGCCACGCGATTTCACGCGTAACCGCGCGCGCCGTGCGTCCAGCAAAGTATAAATTGCGCGAGCTAGGTCAGAAAATGGGGTCGGCCACCTTGGGAAAGAAATATACGAGAGGGTTAGCCGTCGTGAGAGAAATTGACACGCGAGACCGCAGAGCACACACAAAACGGAAAGAAGCACGGATAGAGATCACGAAGACGAAGAACAACGAATCTGGGGACGGAGACGCCACTTCTGATTTGTCATTTCTTCTTTCGCTTTCTATATTTTATTGTGTTGTGATGTCTAAAATGTTGAACATATCTTGTTTTCACTTGGATTTCGTGATGAACTAGTTCTGCAGTCTAGAGAATAATGTAGCCTTGTGGATACGATAATTTGACGTGGTTATTTTATATGATTGAATTCCATTTTTATTTAATTGTGTTTCTCTGTATTTATTTCTACTGCAATTTACTGGCCATAAATTGTGTTGTCTGATTATTTCTACAACTCGAGAGAGGGACTAGAATTATAAATCATTAGAGACACATCGTTGAAAGTTTATATCGTTCGGAAGGCGTATAACTTTAGCGAGGCTTAGGTAAGAACATTGTTTGCATTTATCAATTAAACTTAGATTTTATTATGAATAATTGAATCGAAGTTTGATTGATACATTTTATTCGTCACTTGGGAAAGGGGGAATAAAATAATTAAGTGTTCTTGGTAATTAAATAATTGGAATTCATGAATATAAATTTAACTGGGAATAATTATCGTGAAAACTTGGTGAAATCATTTCTCTAGATACTTTCTCTCATTGTTATTTCTCAATTCGGTGATTAGATTATTTATTTGTTTTCAATTAATTCGTTTAAGTAAACCAAATCTCTTGTAATTTTTCTAAATAAAGTTGAGACTATTTTAATTACAAGCATTGATATAATTTTAGTTTACACTCCTCTTGGGATCGACACTCGTACTTAAAACTTCATTTTACTATAACTTGACATCGTGCGCTTGTGAGCAATCAAGAAAACACGCAACAAGTTTTTGGCGCCGTTGCCGGGGAGTGTCAAAATTTGAATTTATATCAGTATTGTTACCAATTAGTCTAGATTTTAATTTAGAGCTTTTTATTTTTATTTTATATTGATTGAGTTTTTCATTTTCTCTGCTTAACAGTGCATGCTAAGATCGCACAATCTTGATCTGCTTATTTTTTATCCGGAGATCGAAAGAACTGCAAGAAGACTAAGAAAATGCGAAGGGAAGAAATCCAAGCAATGGCTGAAAACAGAGATGACGCGAGATATAACCCGCCAGACGCTATACCTATCAGAGATCACTTCAGACCAGTGATCAACACTCATTATTCTGGCATTGCTCGAGGGACCATCAATGCCAATAATTTCGAGTTGAAGCATGCGCTAATAAATATGGTTCAACAGAACCAATTTGCAAGAACTGCCACTGCTGATCCTCACGTGCACCTGAAGACTTTCTTGTAGATCACGGATACGGTAAAAATTAATAATGTTCCTGATTATATTATTAGACTGTGTTTGTTTCCGTTTTCTCTCAGGGACCAAGCTAGAGGATGGCTCCAATCGCTTCCATTGGGGAGCATCACGACGTGGCAAGAGTTGGCAACAAAGTTTCTGTCTAAATATTTTCCCCCTGCAAAGTCTGCGCAGTTGAAGATTGAGATTAGTACGTTCAGGCAGACTGAATTTGAGCAGCTCTATGAGGCATGGGAAAGGTACAAGGAGTTGTAGCGGAGGTGCCCGAATCATGGTTTTGAAGATTGGGTACAAATTGAGCTTTTCTATAACGGGTTGAATGGTCAAACATGGACAACAGTGGATGCAGCGGCAGGTGGCACGATCTTTGCCAAGTCTCCTGTTCAAGCCTATGATTTGCTTGAGCACATGACTATTAATAGCTACCAATGGCCGTCTGAGAGGTCAGGAGTACAGAAGACTGCTGGAGTTTATGCTGTGGATCATATCACATCACTCACTGCGCAAGTATCAGCATTAACTACACAGATAGCAACCATGAATAAAGTGAGTACATCAAAAACTGAGGGACCATCATTTGTTGTTGAAGAATCGCAAATTTCTGAAGAAGTGCAATGCATCAACAACAAGAATTTTGGAGGCTATGGAGGATATCGAGGTAACCCTCTCCCGAACACTTATCATCCTGGTTTGAGAAACCATGAAAATTTTTCATACGCAAATAATAAGAATGTGTTGAATCCTTCACCGGGGTTCAATACATCAAATGGAGAAGGGAAGCCGTCATTTGAGGATTTAGTTGGGACATTCGTTTTTGGATCTGGCAAGAGGATGGCTAGGACGGAGTCTAGGCTTGACAACCTAGAGACACACATGGCGAATATTGGTGCTTCTTTGAAAATCCTTGAGTCGCAAGTGGGGCAGATAACGAAGCAACTCACGTCCCAACCGTCAGGCATAGTAAAAAAGACTGCAGACCCAAATCTGAGAGAGGTGAATGCCATTTTTATACAGCACGAAGAGATTGGAGTGGTAAACAGAGAAGAGAAAGAGGTTAAACCAAGAATTTTCAGGGATGAAAAGCCAACTCCAACCAAAAGAGTCCGAGGTAAGAAATATGAGAGGTATGATTCAAATCAATGCATTGATATTTCTTTACTTCCCTACCCTCGAAGATTTTTACAATTACAAGCTGAATTTCAAAAGAAAAAAGGTCTTGAAGATCTCAAGAACCTACACACTAATATTGAATCTGCAGATCAGGAGGAAGTAAAATTTTCTGAAGGAACACGAAGAAATCTTCCCCAGAAACTGCAAGATCCAGGGGAATTTGTTGTACCATGTGAAATAGGGGGTAAATTTGTGGAAAAAGCTATATGTGACTCAGGAGCGAGCGTGAATATAATGCCAAGTTCTCTCTAAGAGAAATTGGGATTAAGCCGGATAAAGCCCACAGGACTAAGCTTACAGATGGCAGATAAATCAGTCAGGACACCATTGGGTATTGTGGAAGATGTTGAACTTCAGATCGATAAATTGAAGGTTCTAGCGGAGTTCGTGGTACTTGACATGGAGAACAGTCAGAACGTTCACGTCATCCTAGGACGACCATTATTGGCTACTGTTGGAGCCATCATTGACGTGAAACGAGGAAAGTAGTTGTAGGTCAAGGGTAGAAATCAAGGCATCCAAAAGTTCTCACGACCCACCTTGAATAAACTGGTGACAGTCGGGCTGACGACGTTAAACCAAGCGCTGTGTGGTAGGCAACCCACAATGCATTCGTCTTGTTTATGTTCTTTTATTTTAATCTTTTATTTGTTAATTTTAAATTTTCATTATTCGAATATTGATTCAATTGTTTTATTTTTGCAGGTGTTTAAAAAAAAAATATGATGAGGCAGATTTATCACGCGCAACAGCGTGCTCAGCTTCAGTGGGCAAAGATAGAGAGGCGCGCGTGGGCGCGCCACTTCACGCGCAACCGCACGCGCCGCGTACATGCTCCCTTTCCACCACCACCAGCTTGGCCACCACAGTACCCACCACCAGATCTACCGCCGCAGCCCATGGACGAGGATGATGAAGATGCTGCGGACGACAATTTGAGCGACGAGTTCTGACACTCGTGCTAGAGGTATGTGTTGTCACGTTTATCTTTTAAATTATACATTGAGGACAATGCATACTGTAAGTTTGGGGGGGTCAATTTGCTTTGCGTATTGAGTGTTTGAGTTGTTTGCTTTGCGTACTGAGTGTTTGAGTTGTTAATTTTTTTTTAGTTAATTTCGTTTTTAGTTATTCCTGCACAGTGGCTAGAATTTTCGTTTTTCGTAGGAGTCTAGTCGAGTATTTTGAAAAAAAAAATTTCTTTACTGCTTTCTAGAGTCGTTAGATAGAGTCATGGATATATCATTGTGTGGCCGATGATGAAAATGAAATCGTGGTTTTAATGCATATTTGTATTCATGATAACTTGCGAGTCATCAATATCTTTGCACGGTCATGTTTGTTGATACTATTGATGCTTACAGACAATTTACACACTTGTGATGCTAAATGGACAATAGAAATATGAATTTTAGTATTTCTCACATGACATTAACGGACACCTTTGCAGACACAGAAATGACCTAGGAAATCTTTCTCAACATCTTTGGGCTTGTTTTTCATTGTTATTATCATTTGTTATCCCATTGAGCCTCGAGTTGATTGAGATGCTTGATTTTTCTTTGTGAACCTATCTCATATATCATTTTGATTGAAAAATGCATGTGATTGGTTTGTATGAGTTAACTAATAGATTGACAAGAATCTAGAATTTTCTTGAACACTTTTCGAGGCGAAATACGGATAATATGTGACATAGGAATGATTTAGGCAATTTTTGGAACCGTAGCCTTTGAGCCTACCAAATCAACATGAAATATCCATAGTGTCCCATTTTGAGCCTATTAAAAAATCAAGTGGTGTGTGTCAACGACATACAATTAGCCCCCACTTGTATCTATTCTACATCCCACAACGCCTACCTAATGAAGCTTATACACTTATTGTCCTACCTAATTGTTAGAGAAATAAGTTCATGGGTATTGTAATAACTCAATTACTCCTTGAAAAAAAAAATTTGAAATATGCAAAAAGGAGTTGAGAAAGAGACAAAAAGAAGAAAAACAATCAAAATAATGAATAAAAAAAAGTTGTGAAAAAGAAAAATATGGGAATTGGAGGATATGATTGGGAGAATAAAAATAAAGTGAAGGTAAATGAAAGGAGAGTGAAAATGATGAAGATTCGATTATTTCTCTCAATTTTTGATTTCCATACCTTTTATTGTAGCCATGAGCCATAGCCTAACGTTACAAGCCTACAAGACCTATTAACTTTGTCACATTTATCCAATATTCTAGTGGAGAAAAGCTGTTCAAGTCAAGCCTATTGATACCTGAAAAACATTGTTAGCAAGTATGGACTTTAATCATTGGCATGTAAGCATCTCATTGTGTGATATCATCTTTTGGTACTTCTGTTGAATATCTTTTGAACCAAATAATCACCAATAAAGCCCTTTGAGATCTGTGTAAGTGAATTTGTATATTAAATGGAGTGTGAGTTAAACTGAACTGAAGATCTCTTGAGTTTATAAGGCTAATGGGTGTTGTAAATTTATTTGAGCATTTGAGTGGGTAAATGAACATTGACATATCACACACGCACGTGACTCTTGAGTGATTATGAATTACATAAAAATGGATTAGTCAGAGGCCAAGATCAATGGTTGCATATTCATGACTGTTATTCGTTATCAATACTTGTTGAGTGAGTTCCTGTTTTTACTTTTATTTTGCTCGGGACTAGCAAAACTTCAAGTTTGGGGGGTTTGATAAGTGCAAGATTTGCACTTAATTTATATAAGAATCCATTTTGAATTATGTTAGTTTCTAACGAAATTATGTGTTTTTGGTTTGTTTTTGTTGTCATTGTAGGAAAGGAGAAAAAAGTGCACACGAGCCAAGTAAATGCGAGAAAACAAAGCCGAGGGGCATGGAATTGGGCAGAAGTACGGCCGCGCACGCGCCTCTGGATCTTCGTGCTTCATCTTTGCACGCGCGGCTGCGCGTGAAGTGGCGCGGCCACGCGCGCACTTCTGCCCAATGCCATGCCCCTCGGCTTTGTTTTCTTGCATTTACTTGGCTCGTGTGCACTTTTTTATCCTTTCCTACAATGACAACAAAAACAAACAAAAAACGCATAATTCCATTCGAAACTAACATAATTCAAAATGGATTCTTATATAAATTAAGTGCAAGTCATGCATTTGTCAATGGTGTAGCCGAAAGGATGAACAGGACCTTGAATGAACATGCTAGGAGCATGCGACTGCATTCTGGATTACCAAAATCATTCTGGGCTGATGTTGTTAACACTGTAGAATATCTTATCAACAGAGGACCTTCGATACCGCTTGACTGCAGAATACCCGAAGAGGTATGGAGCGGCAAAGAAGTAAACCTTTCTTTCTTGAAAGTATTTGGAAGTTTATCATATGTTCATATTGACTCAGCTAGCAGAACAAAACTTGATCCGAAATCAAATAAGTTTTTATTTATTGGTTATGGAGATAATGAGTTTGGTTATCATTTCTGGGATGACCAAAACCGGAAAATCATTTGGAGCAGAGATGTAATCTTCAATGACCATGTTTTTTACAAGGACAAGTCAGGCATTGGATTTGAAGATGAAAGTTCTGAAGTCAAGAATACAGATGAAGTGCCATTGACAGATATTCCTATGAATGAATCAAAAATCAGTAACCAGGAAGATGAAGAAGCAACTACACAAGATGATGACCCACAAACTCCGGTGATTGAACTCAGGAGATCTTCAAGAACAATTAGACCACCTGAGAGATACTCCCCTGCACTTCACTATATTTTATTGATAGGAAAAGGTGAACCGGAGACCTATGAAGAGGCAATAAAAAATGGCGATTCAATCAAGTGGGAGTTAGCCATGGAAGATGAGATGAATTCATTGTCATCCAACCAGATGTGATAGTTGACAGAACTTTCGCAAAGCAAAAATGCATTACATAACAAGTGGGTGTACCAGTTAAAAGAAGAACATGATGGTAGCAAGAGGTACAAGGCAAGACTAGTTGTAAAATGTTTTCAACAAAAGGAAGGCATTGATTACACTGGAATTTTCTCTCTAGTTGTTAAGTTAACTACAATCAGGACTGTACTCGGATTAGTGGCAAAAGAAGATTTACATCTGGAGCTGTTAGATGTAAAGACAACATTTCTTCATGGTGATCTAGATGAAGAAATTTATATGAAGCAGCCACATGGCTTTAAAGTATGGGGAAAAGAGAAAATGGTGTGTAAACTTCATAAGAGCTTGTATGGTCTCAAACAAGCTTCAAGACAGTGGTACAAGAAGTTTGATGGATTCATGAGTAATAATGGTTTCCTGAGGTGTCAGGCTGATCACTATTGTTATGTGAAAAAGCTTGATGGTTCTTATATCATTCTACTGTTATATGTAGATGATATGTTGATAGCTGGAGCTTGTCTGGAGGAGATTGATAAACTCAAGAAAGAGTTATAAAAAGAATTTGCTATGAAGGATTTGAGTGCTGCAAAGCAAATCCTTGGAATGAGGATCTTAAGAGACCAGGTGAATGAAATCTTGAAGTTGTCTCAAGAAGAGTACGTGAAAAAGTTGGTTAGCAGATTTAACATGGATGAAGCTAAACATGTGAGTGCTCCTTTGGCTAGTCATTTTAAACTAACCAAATCACAATCACTTTCGACGGAGCAAAAGCAGGTTTAAATGAACAAGGTTCCTTATGCTTCTGCTGTCGGAAGCCTCATGTATGCAATGATATACACTAGACCAGACATAACACATGCAGTGGGAGTTGTAAGCAGGTTTATGAGCAATCCAGGAAAAAAGCACTAAGAAGCAGGTAAATGGATTCTGAGGTATTTGAAAGGTACTGCTAGTTCATATTTATGCTTCAGAAGATCAAATTTAGGCTTACAAGGTTTTGTCGATGCCGACATGGGTGGTGACCAAAATGGCAGGAAATGTACTACTGGGTATGTGTTCACATTAAGTGGTATGGTCGTAAGCTGGGTGTCTAAACTGCAAAAGATAGTTGCGCTTTCGACTACTAAGGCTAAGTACGTTGCAGTTACAGAAGCTAGCAAAAAGATGATATGGTTGAGATCTTTTTTGGAAGAACTCGGTCAGAAGCTTGAAGGTAGCCATTACACTGTGACAGTCAGAGTGCTATTCATTTAGCAAAAAAGCCTGTTTATCATGCTAGGACAAAACATATACAGGTTTGGTACCATTTCATCAGATCAGTACTAGAAGATGGAATTTTGTTGCTTGAGAAGATTCCTAGAAGTAAGAATCCAACCAATATGCTAACGAAAACTGTAACCATTGACAAACTGAAGTTGAAACTGAAGTTGTGTTCAACTTCAGTTGTACTACAAGTATAAATGGAGAGATATGAGCTGCTGCAATGATGATGTGAAGTCATGATTGGAATCAAGTCTTCAAGTGGGAGAAATGTTAGGTGAGATTTCAACATTGTTAGGTGAGATGTGAACATTTACGTGAGAAGAATTGCAAATGTCGGAAGAATACGAATTCAATTTGCCAACAATGTCACAATTGTCAAAGCTGATTGGCTATCTCATGCACAAGGGGCTCTATCCATCTCAGTTTATGTTTCCCAAAAACAGAAGCAATTACAAAGCTTCGAAAAATAGAGAGAGCATTTGAGTGTTGAGTGTTCTCTTGTGTGAGTTGGGAAATTATTTTTCTCGGTTACACTCGGGTTGTGAGTATGAGATATTTAATGTATTGTTGTAATATTTTTCCTGTTATAAAAGATCAGCAGTAGCTCCGTGGACGTAGTCTATCTTGGGTGAATCACGTAAATCTTTGTGTTCTTATTAATTATTTTATTCCGCATTTTTATCATCACGATCGTTATCACTTCGGTGTAACTACCCAACAAAAAATTTATTGAAATCTAATTACTTAATTAATGTGATTAATTAAGGAAATGACCATTAGTTGAAATAATAAAATATGTATTGCCTTGGTGGAGATGGTAATGAACGAAGCTTTTGTAGAAAGATAAAGGAGAAAATCTCCAATTTTTCCATCAGCCATCTTCTTGCTCTAAAAGGTTTTGAACCAATTTTGTTTTCTTGATCTCAAATACAAAATATCTTCTATACTTTTTAGTGCAAGTTAGAAGAGGAACATATATTCCAATCGTAGACCAGATTGGGAGTTCTTGAAGAAATTTCGTATGGAATTTACAACAAGAGCTATATCCGCTAATACCGGAGTAGTTGGAGCCAAGTGAAAAGGTATATTACTAAACCTCCTTTGAATGTTTATTTTTATATAAACCATACGAGTATCCAAAGTATATTTTGAACGTCAAAATAAAATTTTAAAAACTTCCGCTGCGTTTGGGCACGAGAAAAACCGAGATCCAACATGAACAAGCTGAGGGAACCACGCCAAAAAAACATTATGGTAAATCGCAGTGAGATAGTCAATGCCATCATGGCGAGAAGTGTTAGGGAAGTTGACTCTAAGAAGGAAAACATAGAGGAGCTTAAGGATGAAGTAAATCCCAAAACAGAACCATCCCCATCTATTGTCATTGCCCCGCCACTCCCCGAGGCACTAGAAAAAGCTTCATGTGAAGATGAATTTTCAGCAGTTCTTGATCTGCAAAAGTTACATGTCAATGCCCCTCCTTTGGTTGATGCTTTGAAGAAAAAGACCACGTACACAAAATTATGGCCGGGATTTCGACCTCGCAAAAATAAGCTGGAAGAGCATACGGTGGTTGACTTAACCAAGGGATGCCCAACTATTTTCCAGCAACAAATGCCTCAAAAGCTTGATGATCCAGGGAGTTTTACCATACATTGCACTATTTGTTCTAAGAAATTCTCTAATGTTTTATGTGATTTAGGTGCAAGAATTAATTTAATTCCCTTTTCTCTTTTTTGGAAACTTGGACATGAGGAGCTAAAGCAGTGAATATGACCCTGAAGCTTGCTTACTATTCTACTAAACATCCTGAAGCTATCATCGAAGATGTATTGGTTAAGATAGACAAATTTATATTCCCTGTAGATTTTATTGTTCTTGATATGGAAGATGATTTCGATGTTCCTGTTATTTTAGGAAGATCATTTTTAGCAACTAGTAAAGCTTTAATTGATGTCCATGGGGGAAATTTAATCCTTAGTATAGATAATGAACAATCTTTTTTGAATGTGTTCAAGTTTAATAAGCCACATGCATGTAATGAGCATAAATGCTATAAAATCAATGCTTTTGATACTTTAGCACTTGATCTTTTGAAAGATAGCAGGTTGGTGAAAGAAGTCGTCAAAGAGAGCCTAATGGGAGATGTCAAAATCAGAAATTAAACCCTTCACCCCGCCACATAATCTTTTTAGCAAAAAGAAGGACAAACTTCTAAATTTTCTTCGTCAATGTAAGGATGCTCTGAATACTTTGAAGGAATCAATGAAGCTGAAAGATTTGGAGGATTTTTTTGGAGAAGTTCTAGTGAATGCAAAACCTCATAAACCTAAGGGAAATAAAAATCAGCCTGAAAATGAGTTTGAGGGGAGTGATAATGAGCGCCATGATGAGGTTAATTCCTGAGTCGAATGATCTTGTAAAAAACTCCAGCTTGGGACTATAAATCAAGAACTACATCTTCCCCTATCCCTATCCATTTTGCTTTTGATTTTGTTTAGTTCTTACTCTTGTTTTCTCTTTTGTTGTTTAGTTTTGCTTTTGTTTTTATTTAGTTCTTACTCTTGTTTTCTTTTTTGTTATTTATTTTGATTTTTTTTTTTAGTTTAGTTCCTCGCAAGGTACTTACGTGAAATGTTTAATTTGTTGATCTAGTCACTTCCCTGTAATAGAGGAAGTTTACAAAATTCATATCTCCTTTAGTCCTCATGCAAGCTTGCCAGTCAAGGAAGTTCTCAGGTTCTTCGTTCGAATCATTTAAAATTGAAGAAAATGTCGCATTTGAATTCGGGGGTTGGCTTCAATGTTTTATTGTGTTTAATCTGCATGCTGTGTTTTGAAACATGCGATTACTCCTTTCACATGGAAATTTTCTTTTGAAAAAAAATTTATTCGTGATTGAGAAATGAATGAATTATAGTAGTAGCTAATAGTCAATGATTACTGTGATCTTGCTTCATATTTCAACTTTATATTTGATGATTGTCAGCCATGTACATGAATTTTCTATTTTGGGTTAACACGTCATGAATGAAGAATATTTTGAGAACATTGAGTTACGATCTTGTGTATTGTATTAGTAGTGAAAATTTATGTAAGTCCAATAATTTTTTCCTGAGAATATCTGAGTTACTCTATAACCTGTTTGAGGGCACTTTGAGCCGAAATATTAGTTACAAACTTAACTTGGAAATGAATTTGGAGACCTTTTGATGCGTTTGAGCCTTCAATCTGACTTGATTATATATTAACCATTTGTGTCCTCCTTTGGCCTTAATGAAAAGAATGATGAGTGTGCAGCATACAATTAGAGCACATTCGACATTCCAGAAAACTCATTATTCTTACCCTTATGTGCCTACATGAAATATTTTTATCCCCACAAATGTACAAACTCATTCAAAAGATTCCAGCTTTACACAAAGATACAAAGCAATTGTCCAGTCAAAGGACAATAATGAACATTGCATCAGAGCATTAAAGACAAACGTTTCAGAAGGGCAGTCGAAAAGTCGAGACACTAGAGTCCAAGGAACGAATTCAAGATGCAACGGATACAATAATAAAGTCTCACTGTACGATCAGTTTCCCGCATATATATTGAGAAGATCAGTGGAGACGAAAATGAGCGAGAACAAAATAGAACCAGAGAGAATGTGGAAAAAGAAAGGGCACTTTGTCTATCAGCTTTCAAGAAGCATTCAGCCCAGAGGGAACTATTCTCAGTCATATCAGCTTAGTTTAGAAGCTTACTTCCCTCAGTGTGTGAGAACACCTTTCTGTTGTATTCACTAGTTCAGTTCTCACACACGAACACAAACCACCAGCACTCAAATACAGTCTTGCACAAAGATGTTAAACTTGTGTATGTAGTCTTTCTCACATAGACGTTAAAGAAGTATTGTCTGGAAGGTGTTGCCTTCAGTCTATACTAGGAGTTCAGTTAGGAAGTGGGTAAGTCCTAAGCTGGGTGGGTTTGTACAAGTAGTTGTATAAATCAAATTCTTCTAGTTGATCCTACCCGAGGTGGTAGAAGGAGTGACGTAAGAGCAGTTGAAGTCTCCGAACATCCATAAACATATCTTGTGTATTTAACTGATTAACTGTTATTTTCAAACTAACTTGATCAGTTAGAGCATCCGTCGGTTCAGTTCTTGTCGTAACTGAATTGATTTATGCGATAACTGATCCCCTACTTTTCAGTAATTCAGTTTACATAAGTTAACATGCTTTCTAATTTAACAGCCTTCTTCACGAAGGATTACTTCGAGTTTCTCCCGCTTGGTTTTTAACCAAACTCGATTTAATTCATCGGTGTTAACATTCTTAGAACACGAGCTATTGCAGCTCATTGGAGAATATTTTGTTTGAAATGCCTTCAAAGGCACCAGCACACAATCCTTCAACTGATATCAGAGTTAGCTGTTCTAAGAAGAAGAACATTTGAAAAAAACTATGTTTTAAAATATGTTACTTTAAAATAGTGTTTAAAGCTATTTAAAAGTATTCCATACTATTTTCAAAACTATTTTGAAAATGTTTATCTATCACTCATTGCGAAGGGTTGAGAGGATTGGCTCTGCGACTAATATTGTCGCCACTTCTCTCGACTCTTAGATTTGGGGCTTTAATCAGCTAAAGTGTCCTGAGCTTCATCTGTCAAGATGCACGGCTAAATTGTTCGATGAACAAGATTTCAGTTGCAAGCCTTCCAGGTCAGCTGTTCTTCAGACGAAACTCATCCATGTTGGGATGTTGGTTGATTAAATCACCAGCTGTATTCCGCTTGAGCCTAGTTTGAGTAAGTTAGACCAGTTAGCTAGCAAAGAGATCAAGTTCAAGGAAAATTAACTCGTTTCTCTAGCAAATTGAACTCACGATCGGTGCAACATTTCAAGCAGTTAAGGCAACCAATTGTTGGTATATCCAGTTATGTCACACATAAACCGACTGATATATGATGTTGTTTAAAATATGCTATTGTAATAGCAATTTTCCTTTCAACTGTTGTATGTACATAAATGTAAAAATACAATGAAATTTATTTAATTAAATAAAAATCATGTTTATCCAGCTGTGTTTCGTTGTGACTGAATGGATATTTCCAGATTTCTTGTCTACGTTGCTTGAATGATTATAAACCTCTGAATGAACGCTTAGATAATTACTTCTCAAATACGAGCTTTTATTCAGCTTTTAAGGGGGAGTTTTTCTTGTACTCTCAAACTGAAAAATTGTTTTTCAATCAGTTTTTAAAATTCAGTTGTTAAGGAGGAGCTTTCTTTTCTTTAACTGAAGGTGTTCTCTTAACTATGTTTTTCAAAAAGGTTTTCAATTCAGTCTTTGAGCGGGAGTTTTTCTTTTACCCTCGATCTTTAAATTGTTTTTCAAAACCGTTTTTAATTCAGTTCTTGAGGGAAAGCTTTTAATGATGTTTAAATGGACTACCCTTGAACTGAATATATAGTTCTTAACTACTCAAGTTTTGTGATCATCAAAAAGGGGGAGATTGTTGGAACTTTTTCGCAATCTTAATTTTGATGTTGACAAAACTTGTTATTTTGTGTTACTAATATTTTACCTTAGTGTGCAGAAGTTAGGATCAGTTATGAGGTGTCTGAATCGCAAACTGAAGACCCAACTGATCACACAAACTTAATCAGACAAACTGATATGTCATTTGAGCAGTTCAGCTGATTGTCCAGCTGATAGGTGGTTCAACAGGAGAACCTCATAAGCCTTGCCAGCCGAAGGAGTGTTCAACTGATGAAGAGCCCAGCTGACCAGTTCAACTGAACAAGAGCAAAATCAGTTCAAATGACGAGTCAAATGATTCCGCTAGCCCAACTGAAGATCAGTTCAGCTGACTAGTTTGGAGCATCAGTTAGAATCTTTCGGTTGTAGATCAAGACAAACTCATTCAGTGGATTCCAGCTATAAACAAAGGTAAAAAGCAATCGTCCAGTCAAAGGACAATAATGAACGTTGCATCAGAGCATTAAAGACAAACGTTTCAGAAGGGCAGTCGAAAAGTCGAGACACAGAGTCCAAGAACGAATTCAAGATGCAACCGATACAATAATTGAGTCTCACTGTACGATCAGTTTCCCGCCTATATATAGAGAAGATCAGTGGAGACGAAAATGAGCGAGAACAAAATAGAACCAAAGAGAGTGTGGAAAAAGAAAGGGAACGCTTATTTTACTATCAGCTTTCAAGAATCATTCATCTCAAAGGGAACTATTCTCAGCCATATCAGCTTAGTTTAGAAGCTTACTTCCTCAGTGTGTGAGAACACCTTTCTGGTGTATTCATTGTTCAGCTCTCACACACGAACAACACACCACTACCACCACTCAAATATACTCTTGCACAAAGACATTAGACTTGTGTATGTAGTCTTTCTCACATAGACGTTAAAGAAGTGTTGGCTGGAAGGTGTTGCTTTCAGTCTAGACTAGGAGTTCAGTTAGGCAGTGGGTAAGTCCTAAGTTGGGTGGGTTTGTACAAGTAGTTTTATAAATCAAAGTCTTCTAGTAGACCTACCCGAGGTGGTAGAAAGGGTGACGTAGGAGCAGTTGAAGTCTTCGAACATCAATAAACATATCTGGTATATTTAACTGTTTAGCTATTGTTTTCAAACTGACTTGATCAGTTAGAGCATCCGTCAGTTCAGTTCTTATCATAACTGAACTGATATATGCGACAACTGATCCCCTGCTTTTCAGTTATTCAGTTTACATAAGTTAAAATATTTTCTAATTTAACAGTCCTCTTCACGAAGGATTACTTCGAGCTTCTTCCGCTTGGTTTTTAACCAAACTCGATTTAATTCATCGACGTTAACATTCTTAGAACACGAGCTATTGCACCTCATTAGAGAAAATTTTGTTTGAAATGCCTTCAAAGACACCAGCACATGATCGTTCATAATCTTAACTTCATGCATAGTTTGAAATTTCTATCCAAAGTCTCCAAAATACGAAAACAACATGCTATTAGCCCCAAGTAAAATTCGAAGCATGAATGGCAAAAATAATAATATGGGGTTGAATTAAATAGGTTACCAGTTCGTAGAGTCGTGTCTGTTTTTGCCTCATCGGCATGCATGGCGAACACTCTTTCCTGGGTCGGCTGCCTCCGCTGCGGGCGGTTCCTTCAGCATGTGATCACTAGCTCCACTCTTGAATCATTTTTCTGAGCCCATAAACACTGCCCCATATGTTGCCGGTTGCATTTTAGGCATGGTAGGTACTCACCGGAATTTTGAGGAGCCTTCGTTTGCTGAATAGGACCTTTGTGTTTCGGCGGTCCTTGAAACGGCCTCTTTCCTTGCTGTCCCTAGAAAGGTCTCTTAAACTGATGTTGCTGCTAAGGTGCCTGATAAGGCCTCTTTCCCTGTCTGTCGTTATTAATATCTCTCTGGTCTTGCTCTGCCGCCAAGGCTCTCGACACGGCAATAGCATAAGTGGTAGGACCAGCAACTCTAACATAACGGTGCAAGATCGGCCGTAATCCATCAATGAAATGCCTCAGCTTTTCTCTGGCGTCGTTAGCTATCAAGTGCACAAAGTGACACCCCTACTTGAACTTCTTCACAAAATATGCGATGCTGCGGTCTCCCTGCCTCAAAGTCATAAACTCCCTGGTCAGGCGGGAGCGTACTTTCTCAGTGAAGTACTTGGAGTAAAACACCTCCTTGAAACCCTCCCAAGTAAGGGTCTGCGAATTCACTGCCACTTATGCACTCTCCCACCAAAGTTTGGCATCCCCTGTCAAAAGAAAATTGACACATCTGACTCTGTATGCATCCTACAGTTCCATAAAAGTGAATATCACCTCGATGGACTTAATCAATCCCTCTGCTATCATCGGGTCAGTAGTCCCCAAGAACTCCTTTGGATCCATCCTCCTAAATCTCTCATACACCGCCTCTGGCCTGGGCCTCACTCTTGTATCTCCTCAGCATTTTTCCCCGCAAAATGTGCGAAGAACTGGGTCATCCCTGCAAGCATCTGTGCCAGCATATATGGAGATGGGCGAGGAGGAGTGGCGCTCTCCCCATCCCGAGCCTCTCTATCCTCTTCACCTGCTCCACGTGTGATAATACGTATAGGAGGCATACTGTTCCAAAATTTATCCAACACGTAAACCAACATGGATGAATATAATATCCATATCATAAGATGAATGTAAATCGAACTTAAACACGTACATGCTGAAATCATGACTTTTCTGCTTACTACGTGAAAGAATTTTAAAACTTTAAAACGTACAGACTTGAGGCGTGAATTTGTGACCTTCTCGCAACAGGCAGTAGGCATAACCATTTACAAGAACACCACACCGATACCAACTGTAACGTACCGTACTTTAATCTACTTAAAATTTGTGGAAAATAAAAACTTTTTCTTAAATAAGTGATAATATTTCAAAATGCAATACAAATAAAGTGCTTGACTAAATATTCGAACTATGAACGAGTTTAACAAAAAGTAATTGTTTAAACAACAAGAAGTAATTTCATTAAATCAGAGTAAACAAATTTAACATGCATGAAATCCTTGAAACTTAAGCGGTCATCGGGTTAGGCCTCCGCGCAGTCCGAGCCAACTCACTGGTCCCCACCTCTCGCCTCCTCATACTAATCTTTACCGGCATCGATCAAGTCTAGTGAGTCTAAAGACTCAATATGTATAAACTAAGAATAGCAAGTAATACATAATAAAATCACGTGCATTTTAAAGTAGCACATACATACTTAAACTCTGAACATACTTACATAAACGTAGACGTGCCATCATTTCATAAACGTGCTTGAAACATACATACTTAAACATGCATAATCATCATCATTTTGCGTAGAGATATGTTTCAAAGCAACTGACCCATAACATAATGCATCTTATCAGACTAAACCACAGTACTGGGCTGGCAGAGATTTCCACTGCCACGTACATAAGATCCCCGGTCATGCTTTACCGGGTGAATTGGTCCATGGTCATGCTTTACCACATCCCAAGCCTGATCAAAACCCGATCATGCTTTACCGGGGTGGAGAGGTTCCCGGGCACGTTCTCTGACTTCCAAACCCGTAACATAATTGGTCACAAGACATTTTGCATACCTCAAAAACATAAAACATTTTATTTTTGCACGTTGAACATACTTACATAACGTTGAGTGCTTCATTGGATCTCGTTTGGGCTATTGCTGCACATACATACTAACACATTACTCTTGCAACTTAAATTTCATAACTTAATCGTACCAATCGTACTCACTACCGAAGTAATTAAATAAATTATTATTTTCTAGACCACTCGGGACTTGACCATGTTTAATCATCATACTAGACCATGACATTGAACCCCGAAACAATCCTGCTATAGAGCATGAACATTTCCCAAACAATGGAAGACACGAACCCCGTTTAAAACATAATTCAACGATTCTTATTCAAGCTTCTTATCAGCTAATCAAACTCTCCCCAAGCTTGGAAATAACGACGTATTAGTACGCATACTGAATCGCTACCGAAATGATTACATGAAAACAACAATCAGTTGGGTATGAGCAGTTGTAGTATTTTGGTCATATCTCTCAGCTCGGTTATTGGAAAGAAGCGATTTAGTATGCGTTGGAAAGATAAGACGATGATCTAAAAATCATCTTCAGATGTCAAAGTCTAAATCAAAGCTTAAGATACTGATAAATGATTATGAAGCTACTCGTTCTGTACAAGTTGAAATCAGCCTAGCTGATTTCAGCACACCAGCTGAAACTGAATTGAACCAGCAACTGACCAACTGAACAGAACTGAACCAGCTGCTGACCAACTGAACTGAACCGGCTGCAGAATAACTGAACTGAGCCAGACCAGTTGAAACTGAACTGAACCAGACTAATTGAACTGAACCAGACCAGCTGAAACTGAACCAGACTAGTTGAACTCAATCAGTTGACCAGAGTTGACCAGTTTAAGCTCGAGGAAAATGTCCAGCAAGACGAATTTGACTGTTGAAATTTCAGAAACAGTACAAAAACTTTTCAAACGGTCATATTCTTGTATCTAACGTATATATCATTGTTGGAGCCTATAAAAATACAACACCTTGAAGATCAAACAAGAGCTTTTGAGGAGGATTCAAAGCATGGACAGTTAGCATGAAGAAATCAGCTAGTTGATAGCACAAGCCCTTGTGTTAGGATACATTTGAGATGTACACTGTAAAGGATAAATCACTCACGCAAAATCACTCACATAGACGAGATTTGAACTTCAAAGATTAGTTGAGTGAGTCTTTACACAAAGATGTAAAACAATGTGTTTGTAGTATTTGCATATAATTAAATAATATGATGATTGCGAGGTGATGCCTACAATCTTGAGTGCTAGAAGTTCAGTTAAGCGGTAGTGTAAGTCCTAAGCTGAGTGGATTTGTACAAAGAGTTGTATAAATCAAAGTCTTCTACTGAATCCTTCCCAAGATGGAAGAAAGGGTGACGTAGGAGTATTTGAAGTCTCCGAACATCCATAAACAAATTCGTGTCTATTTATTTATTTAATTTATTTATAATTTTCATTGCTTTTAAAGATGCATTGTTTAAGCATTTTATGTATTCTTCAAATACCAAAATATTGCATACAAAATATTTGATAAAATGCTTCAACCCAAATATTTTTACTCATTCAACTTGCATATATTTTAAATGGTTTACAAAAAGTTTAATCGGTTTCTACGAAAAATTATTTCGAGTATCTTCTGCTTGGTTTGAAAACCAAACTCGATTTAATTTATCGATGTTCAATATTTCAAGAACCGAGGTATTGTAGTTCAATGATTTCCCCCAAATAGATCTTGTCATCCTGGTTTGATTAATAATATTCAATCTATTTTTCATGGTTGATAAGTACAATTTATTGCATTTTTATTACTTGTTTTCAACTTGGAATTTTATGATCCTTGAGCAGGTTTTATGTGATTTGTTATTGTTTTTGTTGTTGTAGTTTGGTAGCTTAGAATAAGAGTTTGGAGTAGTAAAGTGTTGAATTGAAAAGTGCAAAAGATCAAAATTACAGAAGCTGCAGCGCACCTGCGCTTATACATACACCGCACCCGCGGTGAAGCAGTGCACCCGCGCTAAAATCCATACCGCACCTGCACTCGCACACCAGAACCAACACCGCACCCGCGGTGTCCTCTTGACCGCACCCGCGCTTCTTGAAAAAGCAGAATCCGGAAAATCTGTATTTTTGTGTGCTGTGCATGAAAGTCCAAGATACTGGTGTGCTACGAATTGAGGCTTGTCTGGACTATAAAAAGACATCATTTACTTACCATATAGGGTATTGGGGAGCTAAGGGAAGAGTGGAGGCTGCTGCTAGAAGATTGAAGACTCAAGTTCATCAATTTCTTTTGGGAAATCTGCTGCACAACTCCGGGGACGGAATCAGCACTTGAAACTCATGTTCTAAGTTCTTCTTTCTTTTATTTTTCATTTGATATGTCTTGTTTTAGAACTATGTTTTGTTGTTTTACATGTGTTATTATGAACTATTTTTTATTTCTAGAGAAAAGATGGAACAAAACTAGAAACCATGTGTTAGAATCTTTGAGCTAATTTATTTAAGTTCTTCATATTGTTCATTTGTATTGTTCTAATCTTAATGCTTTCAATTTATTGGCCATAATTTGAATGATTTATATGTTTACAATTTATCACTCGGAAGAGGAAATTATAAACAAGAAAGGGGAAAAATACATCAATGGTATTTATAGAGTTCGGGAGTTCTTATAATGCTATCGAAGCCCATAGAGAATCTAGTGCTTGATGTGCTATTTAATTGTAGACTGTTGATGGGAACGTTGTCAATCTATTTTTAGATAACTAATATCTACTTAACACTCGGGAGAGGGAAGTAGATAATTATAGGATTCTTGGCTAATGAATAAGAAGGATTTTTATAACATAATTACAAGAAATTACACATGGTGGACAGTTGCGTGAAATCGGACCTCTAGATCTTTTATTCCATTGTTAATTGTTATAAATTGGTGTTACATTTAAATCCATTTTAAATTTAATTATTCTTGCAAACAAATCTTTTAATTGATTATTCTAAAAATAGTCGAAACTATTTTAATCACAAGTACTAATATACATTTATATATACATTCCTCGTGGGATCGACACTTGTACTCGAAAATATATTTTACTATAACTTGACGTCATGCGCTTGCGAGCAATCAAGAAAACACGCAACAAGTTTTTGGCGCCATTGCCGGGGATGTTTATTTTAAATTTATATTTGTATTGTTACCAAAACTAGTCTAGATTTTAATTTAGAGCTGTTTTTATTGTATTACATTAAACATTGATTTGTTTCTTATCTTTGTTTGACAATGCATGCGAAGATCGCAAAATCTTGACTTGCTTATCTTTGATCCCGAGATCGAAAGAACCACAAGAAGATTAAGAAAGGTAAGAAGAGAAGCGATTCAAACAATGGCTGACAACATAGATAACGAAAATCTACCCCCTGCAATACCCATCAGAGATCATTTTAGGCCGGTACTAAATGCTCATTATTCGGGCATAGCACGAGGGACTATTAATGCAAACAACTTTGAGCTCAAGCCCGCATTGATAAACATGGTTCAACAGAACCAATTTGGGGGAGCCGCTACTGCAGATCCTCATCTACATCTCAGAACATTCCTTGAAATCACTGACACGGTAAAGATAAATGGTGTTCCTGATGATATAATTCGATTGCGCTTGTTTCCTTTTTCTCTTAGGGACCAAGCAAGAGGATGGCTCCAATCGCTTTCTTTGGGGAGTATCACTACATGGCAAGAGTTAGCAACCAAGTTCCTAGCTAAATATTTTCCACCTGCGAAGTCTGCACAATTGAAGATTGAGATAAGTACTTTAGGCAGACTGACTTTGAGCAATTATATGAGGCATGGGAACGGTATAAGGAATTGTTGAGGAGGTGTCCAAACCATGGTTTTGAAGATTGGGTACAGATTGAATTATTTTACAATGGTTTGAATGGACAAACAAGAGGCACTGTGGATGCAGCAGCTGGTGGCACGATATTTGCCAAATCACCTGATCAAGCATTTGATTTTCTTGAACAGATGACCATTAACAGTTATCAGTGGTCGTCTGAGAGGTCAGGAGTAAAGAAACCAGCTGGAATTTATGCCGTAGATCCTATTACATCACTGACCGCAAAAGTTTCATCTTTAACAACTCAAATTGCAGCTATGAATAAAGCTAGTACACCAAAGGTTAAAAATGCATCGGTTGTTATTGAAGAACCACATATTTCTGATGAGGTGCATTATATCAACAATAGGAATTTTGGTGGATACGGAGGATATCGAGGTAACCCTCCCCCTAACACTTATCATCCTGGTTTGAGAAATCATGAGAATTTTTCATATGCTAATAATAAGAATGTGTTGAATCCTCCACCGGGGTTCAATACATCGAAGGGGGAAGGAAAACTTTCACTTGAGGATCTAGTTGGGACATTTGTTGCTAAATCTAATAAAAGGATGGCTAGGACTGAATCTCATCTTGATGGCATGGAAACTCACATGGGAAACATGGGTGCCACAATGAAATCATTGGAGACACAGATTGGACAGTTGGCTAATGCATTGAGAGATCAAAATAGAGGTCAATTTCCAAGTAATACTGAAGTGAATCCAAAGGAGCAATGCAAAGCTGTAACTTTGAGAAGTGGAAGAGAACTTGAGGTTAAAAAATCCAAAGAGAATGAGGAAAATGAGAAGAGAGTTGAAGAAGATGAATGTGAAAATGGAAAGGAAAACAAGGTTGAGGAGTCTCGGATTGAAACTAAAGTTGAATGGATTCCTATACTGAAACCGACTCTTCATACCCACAGACATTTAGGAAGAAGATTATTGATGATCAATTGGCAAAATTTTTGGAGATTTTCAAGAAGATTCACATCAACATTCCATTTGCTGATGCTTTAGAGCAAATGCCAAACTATGCAAAGTTCATCAAAGATGTGATGTCAGAAAAGAGGAAGTTGCAAGAGTTCGAGACAGTGAAGTTGACCGAAGAGTGCAGCGTCCATTCTCTAAAAGAAGTTACCACAAAAACTAAAAGATCCAGGGAGTTTTACTATTTCTTGTATTATTGGTAGTACTCAAGTTAATAAAGCTTTATGTGATCTTGGAGCGAGTATTAATCTTATGCCATTTTCTGTTTATAGGGACTTGGAGTTTGGGGAGGTAAAACCAACCACTATAACTTTGCAACTTGCAGATAGGTCACTCACCTATCCTCGTGGAATTGTTGAAGATGTTTTGGTAAAAGTTGACAAGTTTATCTTCCCTGCTGATTTCGTAATACTTGATATGGAGGAAGATCAAGATGCTCCATTGATTTTTGGGCGACCCTTCTTAGCCACTGGAAAAGCATTGATAGATGTACACAAAGGAGAACTCACCTTGAGAGTTGGTGGGGAAGCTGTGATATTCAACATCTATAAGGCTATTAAAGGTAACGACGAGGTGAGTACTTGTAAAAGTATTGATATAATTGACTCTTGTGTTGCTGAGATTGGTATAAGTCATACAGCAGAAGATCCATTAGAAAGATGCCTTTCTAGTACTGTCAGTATAGTTGATGATGATGATTGGGAACTGAGTGAGCAACTTTTAGCTCTTGAAGAGTTGCCAAAGGTGAAGGAAGCCGCACAGGAGAATTTGGAAGAAGAAAAATGTTCAGAGATAATACCTTCATCCCCTGTTTTGAAGGAATTGTCAAGCCATCTTTGCTATGCTTTCTTGGGTGAGAAGTCGACATATCCTGTAATTATCTCTTCCTCTCTTACTTTAGATGAAAAAGAGAAATTGTTGAGAGTGTTGAGGAAATTTAAAACTGCATTTGGGTGGTCTATTTCTGATATCAAGGGGATTATTCCCACCATATGCATGCATAGGATTTTAATGGAAGAGTCATACGCTCCTTATGTGGATCATCAGAGAAGGCTAAATCCAGCCATGAAAGAGGTAGTAAAAAATGAAGTGTTGAAATTGTTAAATGCTAGAGTTATATATGCTATTTCTGACAGCAGTTGGGTGTCTCCTGTGCAAGTAGTGCCTAAAAAGGGTGGAATGACTGTGGTAAAGAATGAAAATGATGAATTAATATCTACTCGTACTGTGACTGGATGGCGAGTATGTATTGATTATAGGAAGTTGAACAATGCCACACGTAAAGATCATTTTCCATTACCTTTTATTGATCAAATGCTTGATAAACTTGCTGGTTATTGTCACTACTGTTTTTTAGATAGTTATTCAGGTTATAACCAGATTGCTATAGCACCAGAGGATTAAGAGAAGACAACATTCACGTGCCCCTATAGAACATTTGCCTTTAGGAGGATACCTTTTGGGCTATGCAATGCACCTGCTACTTTTCAAAGATGTATGATGGCCATATTTGCAGACATGGTGGAAGACATCATGGAAGTCTTCATGGATGATTTATCGGTATTTGGCTCTTCATTTGATCACTATTTACATAACATTTCCCTCGTTTTGCAGAGATGTCAAGAAAAGAATTTAGTTCTTAATTGGGACAAGTGTCATTTTATGGTCCAAGAGGGTATTGTTCTTGGACATAAAGTGTCTTCAAAGGGATTAGAGGTAGACAGAGCCAAAATAGTTGCAATTGAAAAGCTTCCACCACTGAAGAACATCAAAGGGATAAGGAGTTTCTTAGGACACGCCGGGTTTTATCGTAGATTTATCAAAGATTTTTCTAAGATTACTAAATCTTTGTGTAATTTGCCTGAAAAAGAATCCACTTTTATTTTTGATGATGATTGTGTGCAGGCATTTGAGAAGATCAAGAAGGCATCAGTGACAGCACCAATCATGATAGTACCAGATTGGAAGGAGCCCTTCGAGTTGATGTGTGATGCTAGTGATTATGCAGTAGGTGTGGTGTTGGGCCAAAGACGTGATAAATTTTTTAGATCAATCTACTATGCAAGTTGAACCATGGATGTTGCACAGCAAAATTACACAACTACTGAAAAGGAGATGCTTGCAGTAGTGTTTGCATTTGACAAGTTTAGACCATACTTGGTCGGCACAAAGGTAATTGTTTTCACTGACCATGCAGCTATTTGATACCTATTTGCCAAAAAGGATGCAAAACCACGCTTGATAAGGTGGATTTTATTACTCCAAGAGTTTGATTTTGAAGTGAAGGATAGGAAGGGGTGTAAAAATCAAGTGGCTGACCACTTGTCACGACTCGAACTTGAAGATAAAATAGATGAAGGAACCATAAAAAAGCATTCCCAGATGAACAGCTGTTTGAGGTAAATGCTATACTTCCTTGGTTTGCTGATATAGCTAATTTCTTATCTTGTGGTACTCTCCCTCCAGATTTGAGTTATCACCAAAAGAAGAAGTTCTTTCACGATGCAAAGTTTTACCTATGGGATGATCCATACGTCTTCAAGAGATGTGTTGATCAGATGATTAGAAGATGCGTAGCAGAGGAAGAAGCGAAAGTTATTCTTGAACAATGTCACTCTTCACCATATGGCGGTCACTTTGGAGCATCAAGAACAACAGCAAAGGTATTACAGTCTGGTTTTTATTGGCCTACTTTGTTCAAAGATAGTTATATTTTAGCCAAGTCATGTGATAGATGCCAAAGGGTCAATCTTATATTTTGCTTGCTGTGGATTATGTGTCAAAATGGGTGGAAGCAATTGCCACCAATACTAATGATGCTCGAGTGGTTGCTAAGTTTGTCCACAGGAACATCTTCACAAGATTTGGGACACCAAGAGCCATAATTAGTGATGAAGGTACACATTTTTGTAACAAAATCTTTAACTCACTTTTGGCTAAATATGATGTGAAGCATAAGGTGACCCTGGCATATCACCCACAAGCAAATGGACAAGCCGAATTATCCAACCGGGAGATTAAGCAGATATTGGAGAAAACAGTGAAGACAAACCGGAAGGATTGGGCACTAAAGCTGGATGATGCCTTATGGGCGTACAGAACGGCTTACAAGACACTTATTGGGATGTCACCTTATAGGTTGGTCTTTGGTAAGGCCTGTCACTTACCACTAGAATTGAAACACAAAGCTTTTTGGGCCGTGAAAAAGCTAAACTTTGACATGGAAGCATCTGGTGAGCAGCGGCTATTGCAATTGAATGAGATGGAGGAGTTCAGAAATGAGGCTTATGAGAACGCAAAGATCTACAAGGAGAAGACCAAGAAGTGGCACGACAACCATATCTTGCATAGAAATTTTGATCCCGGACAACAAGTACTGTTGTTCAAATCACGCCTCAAACTATTTCCTGGTAAGGTAAAATCAAGATGGTCGGGGCCATTTACAATAGAATCAGTCCAATCATATGGAGCCATTGAGCTAAAGTGCAATGACGGAAGAACGTTTAAAGTAAATGGTCAATGGATCAAGCATTATTATGGGACTGAAGTACGGCATCTTGACAACATTCCTTCGGGTGGATCAACTTGATGTAGACTGGTGGTAGTCGGGCTGACGACGTTAAATCAAGCGGTTTTTGGGAGGCAACCCAAATTTTTGTTTTTTTATTGCATTTCGTTTTCGGTTTTACTTTTATTCTTGTATTTTTATTGTTTGATTATGTAATTTTTTGGTTTAGTGTGTTCTTGTATTCACCCAAATCTTATGAATATCTATTGTGTTTTCAGGACTAACAATTAGAGAAGAAAACAATTTCAAAGAGTGCACCCGCGGTCCGTTATTGAGCGCGCCGGCATTGGTTTTACAGAGACTACACCGCACTCGCGGTATTTTTACAGCGCCTCTACGGTGTTTGCTTTATGAAGAATGAAAATTTCCAGTAGGTGAAGCGCACCCGCGGCCTATTTTGTAGTGCACCCGCGATAGGTTTTCCAGAACCCACACTGCACCCGCGGTAAGCTACGCACCGCACCCGCGGTCCCTGAAGGTTGAAAAGAAAAAAAATTCCAGTAGCTACACCGCACCCGCGGTAAGCTTAGCACCGCACCCGCGGTCCCTGAAGGTCGAAAATAAAAAAAAATTCCAGAACCCACACCGCACCCGCGGTAAGCAAAGCACTGCACCCGCGGTCGATGTTTTTAAAGTCTGAAACAGGCACACATTGGACATAACGAAGAACAATTCTCCTCCACCTCTCCTTCACTTCAAAATACTAACTCAAGAACACAATCCACACTCGATTGTTTCTCCCAAATATACATTTCCCACTCCACACATTCATACCTTCAATCATTTCATCCAATATCCATCTTCATTCCACAAAAATCAACACCAAACCTAGGGTTTGAAAGGAGGCTCGAAAATTTCACCAATAATTGATTGGGGCTTCGATTTTGTTCTTCCAAGAACCATTTCAACACTCAAGGTGAGCAAATCTATACTACATTTGCTTTGAAATTCGAAATTATTGGTGCTATTGGCTATGAAAGAACAAAATTAAATTTTAGTGAAGTGCATTCTTGGCATTGTTGATTGAAGTTGATTGGATTAGTGTGTATATTGTTGAGTTGTAGTTATTGTGATTAATAAGTTTGAGGGAGTGAAAGAATCATTAAGATTAGTGAATTGGATTGAAAGGGTATTTGGTGCGTTGAAAGTGTTTGACAAAATGCCTCCAAGAAAGAAACAATCAAAGGGTGCATCCTCATCTGCGAATTATGATGCACACAAGTTCTGGGATGAAAAGACGGAGAAAAATTATGCTAAAATTCTGAATAAGAGCATTGTGAAAGAGAGGGGATTTGACCTGAGCTTCCCACGAACCGAGATTGGATTAATGCTTACTGCTAGGCATTGGGAGGAGTTTGGCAAGACACCACAGGATGCGGTTATTTCGTTGGTACAAGAATTTTATGCTAACCTTAATGTTAAGCATGATCACTTGAAAGTTTTGGTGTAAGGAAAAATGGTGGCTTTTGATTCTCATACCATCAACACGATGTATGGTATCCCTCCAGTCATGCATGATGAATATGAAGAATATCGGACCTAGGAAGTTGATTATGATAACATTCTTCAGACTATTTGCATTGAGGGAGCGGAGTGGCGAATGAGAGACAATGTACATTTAAGCCTAGCTAAATCTGATCTGAAAAATATTGCCAAAGATTGGTATTCCTTCATTTCGGCTAGGATTAAGCCTACTGACCATACTACTATCGTCATCAAGGATAGGCAATCCTGACTTTTTGCATCTTAACGGGAAAGACGATTGATTTAGGTCAATTGCTTCAGAACTCAATGCTAGATTATGCAAAAGGTAACTCTCCTAGTGGACTCCTCCACGCTTCTCTTATCACAGACCTATGCCATTATGCGGGTGTGACTTGGGCAGCAAATGAAGAATTGTTGAAACCAAAAAATGTCATTGTGGTAGTTCAACCACATAGGTCACTGACATCTGATCAACAAGATACACGTGAATCTCAGAGAGAATTCAACCGAAGAGCTGCTGAAAGACGTGCTCATGCTTAGGCCCAACAACAACGAACACAACCGCAACCAAGAAATGTGCGAGATAGATTAACTCATTTGGAAGAGGAGATGCGCCAACAACGCCAAGACATGGACGCGTTTCGGTTTAGGACCGATACATTCATGGATTATATGATGGATTTCACGTCTGTCTTGGCTCAACAATTTTCATCAGCTTCCACATCTAGGTAATCCATTTCCACAACTTCCGCAATGGCCGCCCGCATATGATTCACCGTCGTATCACCCACAACAAGAAGGAGCAGATGATGAGGATGGCGATGACCACTGACGGTCATTGCCCGAGGTATGTGTATTCCCCTAACTTTAACGATCATTTACATCGAGGGCAATGCACATATTTAAGTTTGGGGGAGATGTTATTTATATTTGCTTGTGTGTTTGTAGTGTCATTTAGTTTTATTTGAGTGTTTTATTTACTTTTGAGTTATTTGCTTGTGTGTTTGTAGTGTCATAGTCATGAAAATTTTTGAAATGGCCAATGATGAACAAAATTTGTGTATTGGAAGAAATGTCATGAGATTCGGTAAGTTTGAGACTTATAATTTCTAAACAACTCTGTGATTTTCATTTGATATTGAAATAAATTTTTGCAAACACATATATGATTGAGGCAATCTTTGATTTTATTTGGGCCTATTTATATTGTTCATAAATATTCATTTGAAGCCTACTTGAGCCTATATGAGAAAAGAATTGTATTCTTGAAATTTCTTGGAAGCCAAGCACTTTTCTTTTGAATATATATGTATTTGGTTGATGCATTGAGACACTATTTTTCACGATAATTAGATTCTACTCTGTGTTGGTGAATTGAGATTTTTTCTAGAACTATCCAAACAACACTCGAGGCGAAATACGGACAACTTATGATTTAGGAATGATTTAGGTGATTTTTTTGGATCGATTGAGCCTTTCAAGCCACCAAATAAAAATAATTTATCATTTGTCACCTCTTTGTAGCTTATATGAATTCGAATGGCACTCGTAAATATGTGTAAAAGACCCCCATTCGATATCCTTTCATATATCCCACATTTATCCACCCCGTTGAATATCTTAAACATTAATTTTTTACCTTCTCAAGGGAGTAAGAATTCAAAGGATCAAAGAAATTGAAATTCTCCTACAAAAGAAAAGAAAAATGAATGATGTTTCATTAAAGAAGTTGTAGAAAAATGGGAGAAAAAGAGAAGAAATGAATAAAAAAAATTGGAGATAAAAGAAAAAGTGGAGTTTGCAAAAGAGATAAAAATTCAACTTACTCCCTTATTTGAATTCCAAATCTTCATTTGTAGCCATGAGTCAAGGCCTAACATTACAAGCATTGAAAGTCCTATTGACCAAGTCATAGTTGTCCAATATACTAGTGGAGAGTGATTGGGAGGATCAAGTCTATGGACAATCAACAAACATTTACATTGAGTACGAATCTTGATCAACTTTACACACACCTCATTGCATCAAATATTTATTGAGTACTCCTTTCTTGAATGAATATTGCTTTGAACCCAATTTTTACCGAAAAAGACCTCTTGATTGTGTTTGTAAAAATTGAAATCAATTGAGAATGTTTTGAAACATGAGTTGAAGAGATTAGAAGTTTAGAAAATTAACCGATTTCATGAATATATCCGAATAAAAAATTGATTGGATTGTTTTGACTTGTCATATATTGAATAATGAATGCATGAAGAGTTAATTAAATTATCTTGAGGCCAAGTTCTTTAAAGTATTTCATGACTTGTTTGTTTGTATTGTTTTGTTTTGCTCGGGACTAGCAAAATCCTAAGTTTGGGGGATTTTGATAAGTACAATTTATTGCATTTTTATTACTTGTTTTTAACTTGGAATTTTATGATTCTTGAGTAGGTTTTATGTGATTTGTTATTGTTTTTGTTGTTGTAGTTTGGTAGCTTAGAATAAGAGTTTGGAGTAGTAAAGTGTTGAATTGGAAAGTGCAAAAGATCAAAATTACAGAAGCTGCAGCGCACCCGCGCTTATACATACACCGCACCCGCGGTGAAGCAGTGCACCCGCGCTAAAATCCATACCGCACCTGCGCTCGCACACCAGAACCAACACCGCACCCGCGGTGCCCTCTTGACCGCACCCGCGCTCCTTGAAAAACAAAATCCGGAAAATCTGTATTTTTGTGTGTTGCGCATGAAAGTCCAAGATATTGGTGTGCTACTGAATTGAGGCTTGTCTGGACTATAAAAAGACATCATTTACTTACCATCTAGGGTATTGAGGAGCCAAGGGAAGAGTGGAGGCTGCTGCTAGAAGATTGAAGACTCAAGTTCGACAAGTTCTTTTGGGAAATCTACTGCACAACTCCGGGGACGGAATCAGCACTTCAAACTCTTGTTCTAATTTCTTCTTTCTTTTATTTTTCATTTGATATGTCTTGTTTTAGAACTATGTTTTGTTGTTTTACTTGTGTTATTATGAACTAATTTTTATTTCTAGAGAAAATATGGAACAAAACTAGAAACCATGTGTTAGAATCTTTGAGCTAATTTATTTAAGTTCTTCATATTGTTCATTTGTATTGTTCTAATCTTAATGATTTCAATTTATTGGCCATAATTTGAATGATTTATATGTTCACAATTTATCACTCGGAAGAGGAAATTATAAATAGGAAAGGGGAAAAATACATCAATGGTATTTATAGAGTTCGGGAGTTCTTATAATGCTATCGAAGTCCATAGAAAATCTAGTGCTTGATGTGTTATTTATTTGTTGACTGTTGATGGGAACGTTGCAATCTATTTTTAGATAACTAATATCTACTTAACACTCGGGAGAGGGAGTAGATAAATATAGGATTCTTGGCTAATGAATAAGAAGGATTTTTATAACATAGTTACAAGAAATTACACATGATGGACAGTTGCGTGAAATCGGACATTTAGATCTTTTATTCCATTGTTAATTGTTATAAATTGGTGTTACATTTAAATCCATTTTAAATTTAATTATTCTTGCAAACAAATCTTTTAATTGATTATTCTAAATAAAGTCGAGACTATTTTAATCACAAGTACTAATATATATTTATATACACATTCCTCGTGGGATCGACACTTGTACTCGAAAATATATTTTACTATAACTTGACGTCGTGCGCTTGCGAGCAATCAAGAAAACACGCAACAATGGTAGTCACCACGCTTATTGCCTAAGACATCTAATAGATAATTTCGTCCAGAAGGTTAGTTCATCGTAATGATATATATTTGTAGGCCTTTATGTCTCGTCGATTGATTGGTTATGCTTTGTCATATTTCACATTTCTCTTTTAGGTATTGTATAGGTACTGAATCCATAATAAGCAGTATTTGTAACGTCCGAAAAACCAACCTACATAAATCACATGCATGCAAAAATTTTTATTTGCTTATTTGTTTTATTTAATTGATTTTAAATGCTAGCATGATATTTATTATATGATTAAATGTATAATTGTATGATAAAATGATAATATGACATGATTTCATGAAAATAAAGATTTTACCTGAATATTCGATAATAGGCAGGGAAAACAAAACTGGGGACGACCAAGACAAGAATATTTATTTTTTTCATTAAATAATGGCAAGACTTCCTAATATGATTAAAAATGATTTAATTTTTCTAAAAATATTGAAGTTCGAATTATTTTACGAGTCGAGCTCGATTTTTCTCAGGAAGCCGGTTTTGGGCAAACAAGAAGTTTTAAAAGATCAAAAATATTATTTTATGAAAACTAGTTTTATAAATTTCTATTATTTAACTAATTAAGTGTTATTGAGCCCAATTTAATTAAATTAAGTAGGCCCAATTACTTTTAATTTTGTGAGCCCAAAACCAAAGTCCATTAATATGTAATTAAATTTATAAATAAGTATTCTAGGTGTTTTAAACCTCATAAATCATCACCCATCAGCCGTGGATCACCTTTGCACACACAATTCAAATTTAGGAAGAAAGAAAAGCTTGTGTTCTTCGTCGTCCGGTCGTCCATTGTCACACCCTCGTCGAAGATCGTATATTCGAGTGTTATAAATGCAAAGGCACGTTTCCTAAACTCTTTTAACATCATACAAATCATAATATGATTGATTTCATTGTTTATGCATGAAAAATATTGTTGTTCGATTATTTTACGGCAAGATACGTATTTTTCAAAGTTTCAACGATTTTACGTTTATTTCAAAAACGTTTTGAATCCAACGGACACGCTGCCAATACATTAAAATTTATTATTGAATTGTGATAGAAACATGATAAAATCAATAGGAAATAGGCTTGAACAACCATGGGAAAACAGGAAAGAACCGTTGGGTTTTCTTTTGAAGTACAATTCATGCATGGCATGGTTCCATAGGGCTGGTTATTGTGCATGGGGAGATGGGCTCGGCCAGGGCTAGTTGGGGCTTGGCTAGGGTCGTGATTAGATCCTAGGAAGAGTCCTAGGAGGGCTAGGGCTCGAGCCATGGGCTGGGGAAGAGTCCACGTGAAGTGGGACTCTCCCCCATGGCATGCGCAGGAGCTGTTCGGAAAGAAAGGGGCGGCTCGAGGCTGGCTTGGGAGAGCCAGGCTGGTCCTTTAGGGTCTAGAGAAGGTGGTCCAGGGTTGGGGCAGGGGCTGGTGTGGTTTGGTTCAGGGAGGGCACGAGCAAAAAAGGGAAACGTGAGAGAAGCCATGGAGTTGCGAGCGGCTGCTGGTGGATTTCAGTTGGTTCGTGCGCGATTCTAGTGGCCTAGGCTGGTCTAGGTAGGGTCTGGGCGTGATCCAGGGATGGTTAGGGTGTGCTGGGCTTGGTGATGGCTCAGCTGGAAGAGCCCATGCTAGCTGGGAGTCTCGAGAGAATTAACAGCTTGTGCGCAGGTTTTGGGGGCAAGGTTCAGCAGGTTTTAGAGCGGGCCAGGGCTGGTTCTTCTGGCTGTGCTTGGTAAGGAGGGAGCCTAGGTGGGTTGGCTAGGGTTTGGCTCGACGCTCGAGTAAATTGGGAGATGGCTCGGGTGGTTCGATTATGTGTCAATTTCGAAAATTAAAAGATAAAAATTGAATCCATGGGTCCACGGGTGTGGCTCATGACTTGGAAGGGTAGAATAAATACTAAAAATATTATATTTAAAATTTGAGATCAAAATAATGAGTTTTGGATTTATCCGAGATTTAATCGCCTCACAAAACGCTAATTAATGAATTAATTGAAAAACCTAGTTTAAAGCTTTATAAAATTATGAAAAATTATATTAAAGTTTAAATAATTATTTAGAATAATCCTGTATCATTAAAAGTGAGAAAAAGATAAATTCGAGGATTTTTACGTCCAGGGGCAAAACGGTATTTTTACACTTAGGAAAATACGAAAACGCTTGGTAGCGTCCCGAAGGTTTCATAACGCAGGATAAATGATATTTTATGATTTATTATGATGATTTTGATGATAATATGTTATTTTATGATTTTTGGAAAAGCTGTGCAATTTATACTGTTTAAAATGCTATATTTGGAAAGATATGCTATTTTATGATTTTTAAAGAAAAGAAAAAAATATTTTGAGGGATGTGAATTGACAGTGACAAAAGATATGATATAGTATATGATTTGTGGGGGATCCGTTTATGTTGAGAACGGTGAACTTACAATTTTGTGGGGATGACGTGAGGGCAAGGCCCAGAGGAACCCCGTTTATGAGTCAAGATCCCAGAGGAACCCCGTGTATGGGAAAAGGCCCCAGAGGACCCCGACGATCGTATTTCCACGGTGGAGCCTAGTGCACACCCTCATGGGCCGTGTGGAGCTGAAGACTGATCAGTTGACCATATGATAAAAACTAGTCAATTTCAATGATCAAACTTCATCCGAAATGATATATGATTGAAAGCTTATGATAAAAATGATTCTTATAATATAAGATTTATGATGAGGATTAAAGCTATTTTTAGAATGAATTATTTATCCTCAAAGCTTATTTTAAATGATTTTTGGAAAGATTTATTTAAACTTAAAGTTATTTTAAAATGATTTTACGATTTATGATTTAATTATGTTAAAATGATTTTAAATGATTTATTTATGTCCAAAAGTTATTTTAAATAAAAATATGATTTTTAATGCATGTGAATGTATATGTATTATTTGTTATCCATGTTTAAAACGTGTCAAGTCTTTAGACTCACTAGGTTTGTATGATGCAGGATTTGATGATTTATGGGAGGTGCTGACGCTTGAGTGGATCGAGTGCAACAGTACACACCCAAGGGCCTTTATGTTTCCGCACTAGCTTATTAGATTAAGGATTTAAAGATTATGTTAATAATTTTTATTAGAGATATTTTATGCTTTATTTTTATTGTTAGTTGATCTTTTTAAAGGTCGATTTAGGATTTTTGGTTAGTCGATGATTTAGGAGTTTATTTTATGCACTTAAGATTTTAAATTGTTAAATTATTATGATTCATGATTATGTTAAATTATTTAGTAATTTATAATTTATGATTTTAGATTCGAAAAAAAATCGAGGTCGTTTCAGTATTGATCCTCTGTTTTCAAGAAACCAACATATGGCTTATCAAGGCATGAATTTTCTGAACATATAAAATGTATAATTGACTCGATGCCACTTGCACAACAATTTGTGGTGGATTCTTATCCAAATAATTGGGCAAATGCTCTGTTTGTGAGAAACCGACGGAGTGTGATTAACAATAACATTTTTGAAAGTTGAAATACTTGCCTAAAACATGCTCGTTAATTACCTATTATTGCTATGCTAGACAATATACGCATCAAAATTTTGACTATGATGCACAACAGACGAGAAGGTTCTTTGGTCATTGGTGTAGGTGGACTTGATAAAAAGAAGAGAACTATTGACAAAAGTACGAGTAGGGCATGATGGGACGGATGTTTTTACCGGTTTGTTTCAACCTACCCGTGCAGGCAGTGCCTGCACGGGCAATGAACGGCCCGGATCACTCCACATGAGTGATCCGGGCCCACCTCCATGTAAAAAAAAAAAAAAAAAAATTGGCTCGAAAAAATCCGAGCCGTTGGATCAACCCCTGCAGGCAGTGCCCGCAGGGGTAGGGTCGACCGAACCGTTTTTACCCACCCCAACACACAAGATGCGAGGAGCTCGGCTAGCGTGGGTGTTTTTTCCCGCCCCAGTGCGACGCATTATAGAAACATTAGCCTAGGCTGTAGATTTTTAGACCATATTTTGTGAATTTTTGTGATTTGTAAAAACAGAATAATGACATTAGTTTATTTTTCAATTTCCAGATTAGTTTAATTTTTTTTTTTAGTATCATATTTAAAAAAAATTAGAACTAATAGTCAATTTAGATTTTCACAATCAATTTATTTTAAGAAGTTATATATTTATTGCTTTTCACATAAATTGATGCTTTTAGCACCTGACATGACCGAAACATTTACAAAAATTGGGCAAACAATAATTTGATAATTTCAAATTAATACGGTAATCGTGTATATAACCTTGTACGAATAACATAACTCATTTTATTTTACAACATGGATAGGTGTGCAGGCTCCAAATCATTTTTAAAAATTCAATTGAAGAAAAAAAGATACCTGAAAATCAAATTAATAAACTGAAATAAAGTAGAAATATAACTCCAACATGATTTGATCGTCATTTCTCTCTTTGATACACATTTTTCTTTATCAAAAGCTGACGATACACCATGTGAGAAATAGATGAGGAAATGGTTCTTCTTTTTCGCTCCTTTTTTGATGATAGTAAGGTAATGGTTTTCTTATATATTATGATGATTTAAAACATTATAATATAGTGGAGACACACATGTAAACAAATTGAATCTTACGTCTGGTTCGTTTTTTTTTTTTTTTTTTTTGGTCGTAATATATTAGGGGTTTCCCATGTAAAATAGTGAATATCACTAATTTTTGTTATGCGGCCGACAATTTACTCTAAAATGTTTCTAAAGAAGGGTGTGTTTTTCTTGGCTCTCGGTTAATCGGCAAAAACTTGTGTGAGACGGTATCACGGGCTGTATTTTGTGAGACAGATCTCTTATTTGGGTCATCCATAAAAAAATATTACTTTTTATTGTGAATATTGGTACGGTTGACGCGTCTCACAGATAAAGATTCGTAAGACCGTCTCACAATAGACTTACTCCGGTTAATCGGCTATAATAATCAGTGAATGCTACCAAGTTAGATGTTCCATGAAATTACTTTTTAATACATACTAGGTTTGCTTAGAGTTTCGTAAATTGGCTTTGTTCTAGTAATCCCCACTTTGAACTTTGGTTTCGACCGATTCTACGCAACACCGGGTGTTCCTTTGTTTCCACAGTGCTTTACTGCATGAGCAGAAAGGTCCGTGTATCTTTTTTTTTCTCTTTTGTGCGGCAAATTGAAAATTCGGGTTTGCGCATTCACATTTCATAACACACAAAAATATGCACATAGAACTTTCGTACAAATTGAGGCCCTATTCTCCTGCGGTATGGATAAATAAATTGAAGAATAGTTGTTAGGGGAAATATATTTTCTCTAATTAAAAAAATAATTTTTTTAAATATTATCTCTTTCATGATTAATTTTATTTGGTTAATATTTATTATAATTTTGCCTTTAAAGATAATATGGAAATATTTATATGATATGATATCAAGATTTGAGAAGAGTTTTGTTTCTATTAAATTCTTATCTTTTTTCTTTTTGAATAGGTTTCCTTGTTGAGACAAACTCTAGGAGAGAGAAGATCTATAAATAAGAGAAACAAGGATTTTGTTACTGCTTCTTCCGATCGGTCATACATACATACATACACGAAGTGAAGATTTCCACAACTTCTGGAAATTCGAGTGGAGATGATGAATCAGAAGCTGATGATGAAGAGATGACTCTTGAGAGTGTTCAAAAGCTTTATGAAGAATTGTTTGAGGATTGGACCAAAAGAAACAAGCTTAACTCCACTCTTATAAAGGAAAACACTGATCTAAGAGCCGTGGTTGCCAAACTTGAAGTAATTTTGAGCAAAAAGGACTTAGAACTGGGAAAGACCAAAGAAGAACTTCAAAAGACAACTGAAACCTTGTTCAAGTTTAATTCGAGCACATCAAAGCTCGAATCCATACTTTCGATGGGAAGAGATGACAAGAAGGGTCTAGGGTTCAAAGACAGTGTGCATGAAACTGGTGAATCTTCAAAATCCATTGTCTTTGTGAAAGAAAAAACTGAAACATTCACACCGCCACAACCTACACCTTCAACCAAAAGCTTTCCACCGAAAAGACAACCCACTGCACCTGTTCCTAAGAAGAGAAAACGAAAGTATGTATGTCATTACTGCTTTAAGCCTGGACATATCAGGCCATATTGTTTTAAACTCAGGGACGATCGCATGAACCAAAAGTCAAGCCGGATGTTGCCTCAGATGTTGCACAACACTTTCCGCAACACCTCCAAGTATCGACCTACTACTGTAAGTTTTTTTAAATGGTTTGGTTTTCTAGTGATTTATTTTTGTCATAAGGCACCACACAAGTATTTATACTTGTACAAATTTAATCTCGTTCATCTATTTATTTAAAGTCAATTTGTGTTACAAAATATAATATTCCGATGCATGTTGTCCGAGATGTTGTAACATCTGGCACAACACTTAATTCTAATAAAATACAAATTTACTATTTTACCTCATATTCTGATATTTTTATTAATTGTGGTATCTGTCGAACGATACAACTCTTACAAGTTCAATAACAGTTGTCAAAAACACTTTACTAAATGTTTCCCTCGTTTCTTATTTCTCCAAATTCTGTATGTTTTTATATGCCAATGGTTTCTAAGTTTAATGGTGTAGAACCATGTAGGTGTTGGATCTCAATTTTCTCGTGCCCAAACGCAGCGGAAGTTTTAAAAAATTTTATATCTTGACATTCAAGATATATTAGTTTAAGCACTCGTATGGTTTTAATAATTAACATACATAGGATGTTCAAAACTTTTACTTTTGGTGAAAGGTTCACTAGGCTCCAACTATTCCGGGATTAACGGAGATAGCTCTTGATGTATTTCATACGAACTTTCTTCGACAACTCCTTCCTTTAATCTTCGAATGAGGCCCACGACTAGAAGATTTGTTCCTATTCCAAATAGCACTAGAATATTTGGAAGAAGTTTCAACGTTGGAGATTAAAATCGAGAGGTGGCTCAAACCAAAAACTCTTTGATGTGGCCGAAAATTTTTTAGAGGAAAATTGGAGGAATTTTCGAAAATCACAATGAGAGTGGGAGCTTGCTTGGTGGCTAGGGTTATGGCTTATTTCCTATCTTTTATAATCAAGCCATAATTTTCATAATTAACATTAATGAGCTTGATTAATTAATTGGACTAGTCCAACTATTTTAATTAATTAATCAAAGTCCATTAAGAACTTTAATTATTTAGTATATTAGAATTGTACTACTACAAGCTCATTAAACATATTTCTCACTATATTTAATTTAATATTTAATAAACTCAACTTTTGAGTTTAATAAATAAAATTCTCAAATTTTATAAATTCAACTCCTTGAATTTATTCTCTCCGAATTTTATAAATTAATAAATTTAATTTCCTGAATTTACTTTCTCATAAATTCAACTCATTGAATTTATTTTTTCAAAATTTAATTATCATAAATTCAACTCCTTGAATTTACTATATCATAATATAAATTCAACATCTTGAATTTATTCTCTCCACGGGAACAAATGATCCAGTGCTTGTGTGACCTTAAATGGTTCAGAGATACAGCTAACCGTGAGTTCACAACTCTTTGTGATTCAAGACATAATCCTTTATTCGGGCTTACCCTAATTTGCCCTAATTTGCCTCATTCTATATATCAATAATTGATCATGAAAATGTCTGATTAAACCCATCGAATCATGATAAGAGCGTCTAGTAGCATCGTCTCATGATTGCGTAGGTATCAATGATAGTGCCTGCAAGAACCATTCAATTATGATTAACGTACAGTACGGTCCCTTCATCTCATATATCCCGATCGAATCAGCAATCACTGGTTCATCGAGTGTTGCATAATAATTCGATAACTATGTGACACATCTTTGAGAATAAATAGTAGAATCGCATGTACAATTGGAGAACTCCTTCTCTAACGTACATCTCATACTCTGGCCAGAGATTTCATGCACTATTATTTCATCAGATCACATAGGATATCCACACCCGTAGGTGAGCTGTGAATTCTTGACTACAATGCACTGGCTCCTACATGTATCGCAAATGTACCTAATCTCGCCACATTATGACCTTCCAGGAGTCGGTAAACGAGTGAAAACACAGCCCTAGCATATAGAGCTTCAGTATTGTTTCGGGTCGTAAAGACTAATGGTGTACAATAATAACCACGGACTTATCCTCTCGATGAATGATAACCACTTGAAAAGTACAAGTGATGGTAGTTTGGTATAATGATCATATGACTATCCATCTGCATGTTTGGACATCTCTATGCCCTTACCAAGAAACACAGTACACAACATCACAGATGCTAGTCTCGAGCTCAAGCGACCTTTATCTACGTTTTAGGCGGTTGAATCGACTAGAAACGAATTTAGATCATACAGTGTTTAAAATGAGTTTCAACATCGAATTACGATTCATTTGTATTAAAGTATAATCAAGGTCTTTATCTATGTTGTTCACATTGATATACAGATAAAAAAATAACAAACCATAAAATAATGAATTATATTAAAATAAAGATTTTTTATTACAACTTAGTCAATAAATTTCCTAGCCAACAGTTGGCTTACAGGACATCTACTCTAACAGTAGCCGTAACTTTATGCATGGAATTTTATGGACACATGGAAGAAATCTTAGTTACAAGACTGAACCTGCTTTTGCATAGGCAACTCTTTCAGGTAGTATGAAAGATGCATATAACATCCATTTCCCAGGGGCCACTAGACGAACTCTACGCATCTCCACTTCAAAAGCCACTTCTGACAGTGCAATTCTAATTCGCTGGATTGCAGAAAAAGGGGGAAATTTTACAATAAATAAGAAGTTGAAGGCTAACTAGTCCATCCGGATCCATATGACTGTACAAATATAATCCATACCTCGTGAAAGTCAAACTCTGGATCCTGAGCTTTTGAGAAACCATAAACATGAATTCTAGGCAGGATAAACTCTCTGTCCCTATTATTCTCTTTAAAAATTCCCTTAAAAGCATCTGCAATCAGCTAAAAGCGTTTAAAGCAGGAAATATGTGATTGTGTGAGAGAGAGGTGTGAATTGTACAAATGCACTGAAGAAATTTGTGATCAAGAGAAAAGAGGAAAAAACAAAACAATTGTGTATATATGAAATCGAAAAAAGCTTCGAAGAAATTAGTGATCAAGAAAATAAGGCAAAACCAAAATATTCTAAACAAAGCACAAAGTGTGTTGGCAACTTTGCTACACATACGTTCATTTCTATGGAACCCCATGTAGAAAAAACTAGAGTGCAAATCCTTCGATAGTGGAGATTAGATCAACTTTAGAACTCCTATAAGAAATCAATACAATCTAAATATTTTAAAAGGTACAAACATAACTGCTGTACTCCTTTGGCAGTTTGAATTAACACTGAAACATTCAAAGTGTGGACCAAACAAGTTTCTGAAGAATAAAGGAACCATCTAATGTATTTCCAATAGCAAAGAAGGTATACGAGGAAGATGTTCGATCCAACCATAAGAATGAATGGAGAGAAAGCATATGAAATTGTCCATTTCCAAAGTTAGTGGCCCAAACAACTTTCTCTTCTCAAAGTAGATATTTTTCTTTTTCTGTTAAGATATTATTCAGAAGGAATGAAATTTCATAACATCACAAACACATATGCACGACAAATGATTCTGATAATTGATAAGGTGAGATTAGAAGATATTGTCATGCATCATCCTTCAGCAGTTTTTCCAGCAATGGAAAGAGCTGCATGCTTTTAAGTTATAGAAACCGCATCAGGTTACAGATTAGCTCCAGCTAATGTGGATAGTGTCAAAAAATGCACAGCCGCAATATTTACTTCAGAATAATAAAGATAATATACAATGAGTCACATGTTTAAAATATTGGATTGGAAAAGCGAAGTAATGTTACACAACAAAGCATACCAAGAAATTCAGTAGCATCATTTGGTAAATTCATGACAACTTGAGTAATTGAATGAGTTCCCTGGCAGCTAAAAACTGTTTCAATAAATCTTCTCCCGTCCATATTGAATACCTAGACATAATAAGATGGAATATAAGTCAATGTGCTGGAATTCTGGCAGGGTTAGACTATTATAAAGTGGCATATAACAGCTCTTAAAATCCATAAGAATTATCATTAAAAACTAGACAAAATGGTAGGACAATTCGACAAGCAACACCTCACAGCGACAAGCTATATACAAGGAATTTCGAGAAAGCCATATACATACATGGATGTATGAATGCATGTGGGATATGCATGTATATATACAGGGAAAGCTTTATATGGTCGCATTTTGATCTTTGTTCAAATATGATCTGTTATTGACATTTATTTTATAACTATAGCAATAAAAATGTACAAGTCATGCATAAGGGTATGTCCATGCCTCCATCTTTCTCTCAATTTTATTGAGGACGCAGTTCCTTTCAAGATAGTCAACAGCAGAAGGATTCAAATCATTAGCATACACACGCTTTACTATTTTAGCGGCACATATTGCAATGGGGCCAACTCCAGCAAAAACATCACCTGTACAGACAAATCAAAACAGTAAGTATCAAAGTGGTATATATATATAACAGAGAAGGTAATAAAAAAACAGTATGGAATAACAATGTGAATTACCAAAAAATATCATGCCTTCTTGATTCAAAAAATACTGTTCGGTCCTTTTAACCATCAAATTTTCAAATTTGGACGGCAACTACAAAACATTTTAAAATAAGATAAGCCTAAGTATGATGCTACCCATGGATTAATTGTGCAACTTTCTTAAGCCGCGAAATTTATTATCCACGTAAATTATGTGATCAATAAACCAGAAATCAAAATTTATGGCAAAAAATTATAAGTTACGCCATGAAACAAGTATTAATGCTAAACCTTTAAATGATTCAAAGACCAATACAAAAATTTATGGAAAAAATATGATGAGATTGACGTACAAACAACATCATTGCGTGTGAAGCAACTTAGAATTCTCTGCCTTTCAGTAGCCAGCCTTGAATTCCAATATCTACAGACAAAAATAATGACATTAGATTCACCAATCCTTTCTGTTTCAGCCACACTTGTACTGTTGGTCCTGTCTAATGACTCCACACTTACACTGTTGCTAAATCAACATGAAATCGCAACCCATTCTCCACCACTATTGTCGCAAGGGAATGATTTCCGGCCAAAACTTCAAGCTCCATACTCCTGTATTCATTCTGAATGACATCGATTTTGTTCACTATTGTTTGGATCTTTGGCTTGTTCCTATCCAAAATTACCTGGCATAAACAAGATAAGTCAGAGGAAAAAAAATGTTGCATAAAGCTTAGGATACTGCGAACTCCACATTTAACAAAGATGTTTTCTCAAATGAACATGGAAAATACCTTTGCAATAACTTTTTTATATGGAAGATGTTCATCTCTCAGATTCAGGTGTGCAATATGCCCAACTATTTCAAAAGACGAAGGAATTATCATACCTTTTGGAAGCACAACCTCCAAGATCTGCAAACAATATGTAGTGCCCATATCATGCACATGCAAGATAAACTATAGCGCGTGTGTGTGCGTGCGCGTTTGGGAGGGGTATGTAGGTAAGAGTAAGGGGAGACAATTTGAGGAAAGAAAACAGAATATTCGAGAGATACATCAAAGAGCTATTTCTTCAGCTAAGTGAATAGAAAAATCTCAGCTCAAGAAAATCTTCTAATTACATGGCAATGTGACTTCAGTACGGTGAAATCACTCACCAGAATACTGATTTACTCTTTGGATGAGAATAGAGAATGAAATGGGAAGTAAGATAACATCTACTATCATCTATGCTTAAAGTAATACCTCATTCATCTGCCAGTAATCATAAAACAAAGTCAACTTGCACTTCACTAGTTCAAAAGCTGGGGTTGTGCCATCCACATCATGTTCTTTCAAAACTGCCTGAACAACAAAATTTAAATATCAGCTACGAGCTTTCATAGATAGTTGTTATGTGACGGTAGCAGAACATGTATGCCAGAAAAAGTACAACCATAGGTTAACATTAACTCTAATTCCTCAGAGAAACTCTAGAACATCACACCAAGTTCATCTGAAAATAATAAGAACACATTCATATGAACTTGTAATAAGTCGCACAAAGATGCGCAGTCATGATTTCATCAGAAAAGCAGTATAACCAAAGGGCAATAGCCTGGTATCCCACGCATTTTTCAGCAATCTGAAGTTATGTCAAATGGGAGCACATTTATCAGGTTCCCCAAAACAAGGTATAACCCAACCCACTCTTAAATCCCTACGCTGATTAACTGTAATATATAATATAAAATGCAAAAAATATCGCGCTTATTCGTGTTACACCAATAAACACAATCAGCAACTATCAAAACAGGCACACATGATACCCACTTTCCACACAAATTTCTAGTTCAGGGAGTACCAAAATGTTCGAGAACAAAAACCTTGATAGACTTGGGCAATTCCTCAATCCCTTTAAGAGCATACTGCTCATCCAAAAGTAGCAGCCTCGTCGAACCTCTCCATTTTTCCCGCTTAATATTGTCACCTAACAATCTACTTATGTCTTCGCCGTCTTCGTCACCTTCTTCGATTACCTCAATAAATATCATATCGTTTTTCCCAACCCCTTTCACAGCTCGCTTCTTCCCATCATCCCTCTTTTTCTTCTTCTTTGGCCTCGATATCTTAGCCAAATTCTTGAAATTAACATAACCTCGTGAATTAAAAGTTCTAGCAAGCTTGTCACGGTACAGCACCGAGTTCAACGGCTCCCCGTCTCCCTCGGCTTTCCCATAAACCCTCCTATTCAATGCAGCTAGGTTATTCTCCTCTCCGTCAACTGAACAGGGTAAAATTCTCTTCAGCTCGTCATCAATTTCATCTCCAGGTACTCTGGCGATGTTCTTAATTCGAGGCCAATTGAGGAGATGGCCTCGGAATCGGTTTTCAAGGTCATAGCAAAGGTCTGCGGGTACTCTGAGGGCCGAAACATCGAATATTCGAGTGAAAGACCGCTCGTCCAGTGATGTGTAACTGTTATCGGTAGTTTCACAGTCGTTGGAGATGCATTTTGTTGATTCAAGGGGAAATGGGGGGAGTCCTTTATGGAGGGAAGGACCATAGGGAAGAGTTGAGGAGGATAAAGCCGAGGTATCATCAGCCGAGGTAGCATCGGAGGATTGGACAGCGTAACGGAGGGATTTACCGGCGGGGCGCGGCGGTGAATGCAAAGTGAAGAAGTGGAGAGTGTGGTGGCACGGCCGCAACAGATTGAATTTGGTGGTCATTTTCCTCCTCCACCATGAGCTCAAGCTGCCATATTTTTAGTACAGTTATTTATTTTTCCTATTTATTTAATTACATGTCATTAGATACGATATTTTCTTGCATAATATAAGTTTGAGTAGGTCTTTTGTGAGACAATCTCACGAATTTTTATCTGTGAGACGGGTCAATCCTACCGATATTCATAATAAAAAATAATACTCTTAGCATAAAAAGTAATACTTTTTCATGGATGACCCAAATAAAAAATCCGTCTCACGAAATACGACATGTGAGACCGTCTCACACAAGTTTTTCTCATTAAATTTAAAAACTTCAAAGTGTATTTTTAAGACTTAAACGGGACTAATACGAGTTAAACTGTGAAAAAAATATTTTTAAGTTTAATTATCTAATAGAGTAAATAATATATAATATAATATATTTAAATGTCATGTATTCTTTTTTTTTTTTTCCAAAATTTAATTTAATATATTCTATAATCCGTTTTATTTCTCGGATCATAAAATACAAATTCAATTTAATTAGACAACCTTAAAATATTAGCAGTAACATCTTTGTATGTTTTTTTTTTTTTTTGACAAAACATCTTTGTATGTTATGAAGTGTTATATCTACCATATATTTGTTATCATTAAAATTAATTATCCAAGATTGCGCATTGTTAGCATTACTTGTTAGTAAAATTTCTAATTCGTGTTTATCTTCTTCATGTTAATCCATATTGTTTTTTTTAAAAAAATCACACTTGGTCACTATTACGCATAATTGTACATTACTATCATCACTTAATAATAAAATTCACTAATTTGTGTTGTTTCTTCTTCTTATTCATCTATTTGTTTTTTGAAAAATTCGTACTTAAGCGTGTTAGTGACACTTGATCTTGTCAACTTACGCTTTGATCGCTTTTTGATCTAAGTGAAGCGTTTTAGAGAAGCTTTAAATTTAAGTGTTGTTTATAATTTAATCAAGCTTTTCACAACACTGATTTACATAGAATTGGACGTTTGATATCTTTTTAAATCGTACGATAGTTCAAACTTTCTTATCGAGAGTTTTTCTAAGCAACACAATCGCTACTTGGTATCATTATTTCTCATAATAATTACACGTACTCATAATTTTTTAAAATTAAATGATATTGAATCTAATCATATTACACTAATTATTTGATCTAAATCTTGTTGTTTTATTTTTTAACATGTGACATGCTTGCTATTATTTCAAGTTAAATACATTTAACCCCAACTTGTTTAAATATTTTTCATAAATTCAAATATATATTCTCAAAATTCATTGTGTTTATATTTTTAAAATTTTTACCAACTATTTTACATATTTATATAAAAGAAATTATAACCGACTGCAATTCTTCCTTAAAACTAATAATTTCACATTTAAAAGTCAACTATAATTCGCTGACCTTTTAGACATCCAATCAAATCAATTACCTTATAGGTCAACGCAATAGAAAATCCAAACAAAAAATTACGTGGTGGACATGGCAATTATCGATACTCACCGAAACCACCGTGCGTGGCGGCTTTGCCCGTTCTGGCAGTCGGCAACTGCGTCTTCTTCCTCTTCCTCCACTCAGCATCTTCACAATCAACCGCAGAGCCACAGTTTCCAGAATGGCGCTGCAGCGTCCAAAACTCGCTCCTCCTCCACGGTTTCCTACGTTGCTAGATTGCTCGTCCCTGCATGCCGTAGACTCCGCGTCGAACCTTCGAACAACCTCTACTTCCCGTGTGAGCCACCTTTGACTCGCTTGTTTCTAAATAGTCTGTTAATAATATGAAATGATTTGAAATTGGAGTACTGATTGAATGAATCTGAAATTTGTGCTGTGCAGTGATTTTTTTGTGTATGATACTGATTAATTGTTTGTTTTGTGTGTTCGTGTGTTTGCATCGAAGATGAACCAGGAAAGCAGGCGAGGAGTGCTGTAAGGATTAAGAATTCCAGCAAGTCTCATGTTGCATTTAAGGTTTTTTTTGGGTTTTTTTGGGTTTTTTTTTTGTGATTTTGTTAATCTCATAATTAATTCCGATGTCTTAATTATTAGTGTTTCCCGTTGGTATCGCCTGTGAGCATAATGTTTGCTTTAACTTTATGTACGCAGATAGGGCAAATGTTTATTCATTTCATCCAGATTTTGTGTTACATGATAGATTCTATGTTCTGTCTAACTTATATACGGAATGACACATAAATGATATGTCATATCTGTATATGTGATTAGGACTCTAGAATATATTATGTGTAACAAGATTATGAATACCATTTGAAACAGATAGTGTAAGCCACATTTGTGTTTATAGTGGCATAATAAATTTTGGTTCTTCTGAAGTTTGCATCAGCGTTTTTTATCCTCGGTTCTTGCATTATGTCGTGTTTATTTGATATGCATATAGAGATTACTAGTACTAAATAAGTATAGGGAAATAGGAACATGGATTTTAAATTTTTTTGATGCTCGGATGCCATCACTATATGTGAATTTGACACGTGAAATTTTTTTCATTTTACATGTTTGCAATTTATTAACCAGAGATTTCATGTATGCAACCCCTTGATTCCATGACTCTCCCAGAGGAAACTGCTGACTTTCTCTTCCACGTATAGTTTCAAACTACTTCACCAAAAAGTTGTTACATGACACCCCCTGGTGGTGTCCTTGCACCTGGAGAAAGCCTCACCGCTACTGGTATTTAATTTTCTAACTTCTTGTTCAAGCATTCAGTCTCAATGAAAGTGGGCATGCATAGTCCAAAATATTTTATAATCAAATTTTATGCATATGCAATATCTGTATGTACAGGTAAATTAAATATTAGCATATCATTTGTTTCACAGTGTTCAAGTTTGTGGAGCATCATGAGAACAATGAAAAATCTATAAATCAGAAGAGCAAGGTTAAGTTCAAGATTATGAGTCTCAAGGTGAAACAAGGATCAGATTACATCCCTGAGTTGGTGAGTGCTTTTCCCCTCTGATTTTATTGTTCACTTACAATCCGGAAAGTAATAAAAGAACGTGAATGTGAGTTGCTGCAAAAACCTGTCTTTCAATTGATTACATCTGCATGGAATCTGAGACGTGTATTTAAGAGGTCAGTTGTGGTTCCATCACGTGCATGAACAATTTGCAGAATTATAGAAAATGAATTGTTTGGCTCCAAAGAGTACCTCCTCTGCGATTAATGAGTTTTGTCACCTTCATTTGAATTAATCATTGGACTGCCTTCAAGTACTGACTTCATGCTCAAAAACTGAATTCACGTAAAGTTACATTTTGGTTGAGATATAAATTATTGATAGACTTGTTTACGAATCAAATGAATTCTGAATGCAGTTTAGCTCCATGGTACCATGCCGATAGTTACTTTGGTCTTTAACAGAGCCCAAAGTAGGCTGTATAGCATAGTTATGAGTTGAGTTTTTTTATGCCCAATGTTTCATAACATTTTCAACCAACTCATCTGCCATGGACTCAAGATGAAGATAATGAGGTCTTTTTGCAGATTTTCTTACCAATCATTCTGTTTGTTCTAAACAGCATGACAAGATGCCTTCTTTTGCTCACATAAATTTTCTTATAATCTAGTTGCCTTTTCTTGCTACCACCCTCTACAATGGCGATTTCTAGTATAATGCATCATACACATGGTGATTATTCTCTCTGTTTCTCTTAGTTGATTCTGTCATGTAGCTATGTACCTTTAATCTTTTGAATGCAGTATTGATTTTTCAATATTTAGTTTATTAGAAGATTTTGAATTTTTTTGATCAGGTCCATACTCCATAGTTTATGGAAAGTAAAGTGTCCTTTGGTTCTATTCTTCTCTTCTTCCATTACTTGTTTCGTCTCTCTGTGTGCTTTCTTTATTTATTGGAATAGAATCTTTAGAACTATGTCTCTGTTAAGTTCTCGAGCAAAGGATTGTGTAACATGTCTTTTGACAGAGAAATCCGATGAATCCAGATTCCACTTTGGTTTATTAGACTTTCTTCCTTGTCGACCAATTGTATGACCAACTGTATGAATTGTGATGAGAGAACCTCGCGATCTCGTGACACTTTTTGTTTGGGAAATTTTGATCATCTTTTATTCAATGCAAGATGGATATGAATACAAAATAGTCCTAGATCACCATACCCTAAAGATGATAAATATCAAATTGGAAAAAAGTAACGAACTAAATCCTATCAAAATTCAAAGTAAAACGATAAGGAAAAAGAATCCAAGTCCATGAGCTTGAAACGGCCGTGGGTATGCATCTTGTAAACTTGAATTCTCAGATTTTCTTGCTGGGCCTAGCCGTTGTGGTGGTCGTAACATCACCAATACAATGTGCGTACTTGGAGAAACGGTCCACAACGATGAAGATCACATTTTTCCATGCAAAGAAGGGAGACCTTCAACAAAGTCCATCGAAATATCCGCCCAGATTTGGTGAGGGAGATGCAGGGGTTGGGAGCCCGGCCGATTTAAGTTGAAATATTCGCCCAGATTTGGTGAGGGAGATGCAGGGGTTGCAGGAGCCCGGCCGATTGAAGTTCTTCCACTTTATTTTGTTGGCAAACAATGCAAATGGCGACGAAGTCCTTCCCATGTTGTCGCATTCTTGCCCAAAAGAAGTCGTGAGTCACCCTCTGTAATATCCTTTGATACCCTTCATGGCACGAATTATGGACAGACATAATAACTCGAGGTATAAACGACGACGTTTTGTGCAGAAAAATCCTACTTTTATAAAGCAAAAGTCCTTCTATATAAGACCAATTGCCATGGTGAGCAGCCCCTGTATTGTCTTGGATGAGCTGCTGGATCTCATTTGAGAGTGATTGTTCGGCTTTAATATCATCCAGAAAATCCCAAGATGGAACTGACACAGCGGCGGCGCAAGCCGTAGAAGAATCTTGCCGAGACAAGGCATCTGCCACGATATTATATCTCCCATAGTTGTATTCTATTGTGAAATTGAACCCCAATAAGGAGCATATCTAATGTTATTGAGATGACATTGCAATTCGTTATTCCAGTAGATACTTGTGACTGTAGTGGTCGGTGCGAACCACAAAAGGTTGGTCCCAGAAATATGAGCGCCAATGGCGTATCGCCCTGGTTAAGTCCATGAGTTTTTTCTCATAGGCAGGTAATATTTGTTGTATTGAGCGCCAATGGCGTATCACCCTGGTTAAGCCCATGATTTCTTTATCATAGGCAGGTAATATTTGTTGTATTTAGCAAATGAATGATTGTAAAAGGCAATTAGGCATCCCCTTTGCTGTAATACTGCACCAATACCCAAATCTGAAGCATCACGCTCAACTATAAACAGCATGGAGAAATCTGGGAGAGCGATAGCCAAGGTCGTGGTCAGGGCTTGTTTGAGTTTCTCAAAAGCCGTCGTGGCAAGAAAATCAATGATTTCCTATGCATATGCCATAAAAACGAAAATAATAGAAAATGCATCATATTTTTCATGCAAACATGTATTAACGCATATAATATGGTATGAACGATGAATGAAGGAAGATTAAGGCGTGTTTTTGTGTATTTTATGCATGAAAACAATTTGATATGCGAGGAACGTTGGCGGCGGGGGACATGAAATTGCTACGTTTTCTTCAAAATTCACGTGATTTGCCTTGAAAGTGTGGTGTCTGATTGTGTAAGCTGCTGATGGAGGAGTCCTAGTGTTCTAGGAGGTGAGGCGTGTGTTTTAGAAGATATTCTAAGGTTCAAAAGCTTCAATTTTGATATAAATAATTTGTGTGGTAAGCTAGACCCATAACTTAGTATAATAGGCCCATTAATCTCATTATATAATAGGAAAAATATTTCGTTTAAGAAAGTTTTTGAAAATATTAGTCGATTTCCCAAAAAGTTCTTATTTTCATCAAAAATTGATTATCGGTTTAAAATACGACTTGGCACGTAAAAACACTTCGAAAGTTTCCATTTTCGAAAATAACACCTTAAATATACCATATATTAAATAATTAAAAATAATCATTTAATAAAAATATTTTTCCTTTACAGTCCCCAGTTTCCGTTCCTCGACCGCGTCTCGAATAACTTCTAAAACATAGTTTTATGCATTCTAGTAGAAAACTATATCTTAAACATGTAGACATCTACCACATTTAATTCACGCAATTAAAACAATTTAATTAAGTATTTTCAATTTTTCCTAGATTTGCATGCAGATGGATTACGTTATCGCATTTTGGACCTTACAATGATTGTCGGAGAAATTCAATTCCCTCCGTGGATGTCAAATGTGGTCCTAGTAAAGCCACCAGTAAATGGAGAATATACGTAGACTTCAGTGGTTTGAATAAAGCTTGCCCTAAAGATTGCTAACCCTTGCCCGGATCGATCAACTGGTGGACTCCACCTTGGGGTATGACCGTATGAGTTACTGTGTTTCATGGATGCCTATCAGGGATACCACCAGATCCACTTTGCCCAAGACGATCAGGATAAGGTCAGTTTTATAACCTCGGGCAGTACATTTTGTTACACACTTGTGCCATTTGATTTAAAAAATGCAGGTTCCACTTATCAGCTGTTGATGGATAAGATCTTTGAGAAGCAGGCCGGAAGGATTATCGAGGTGTATGTTGATAATATCCTTGTTAAATCCATGGAAAAATCTTGTTTCATCCCAGATCTCGAGAAGACCTTCTCAACTCTTAGAAGATATGAAGTGAAATTAAACCCAGTCAAGCGTACGTTCGGCGTCAAAAGTAGCAAATTTAACGGGTTCATAGTGACAGAGAGGGGAATTGAGGTCAATCCAGATAAGGTAAGAGCTATTTTAGAAATGACTTCCTTACATCTGTCAAAGAAATACAGAAGCTCGTGGGAAGGATTGTTGCTTTGTCCCGATTCATTTTAGATCAGCACATCGCAGTTATCTCTTCTATCAATTACTGAGGAAGGCCCAATAATTCAGATGGGATGATAAGTCTGAGCAAGCTTTGCAGAATTTGAAAAGTCACTTAGTCGGGCTGTTCATACTGGTGAAACCTGGGCCGGGAGAGAAGTTGTGGGTTTATCTATCTGCTAGTGAGCATGCCGTCAGCTCGGTACTTATCCGAGAGGAAGGAACTGATCAGAAGCCTGTTTCCTATGTCAGCCACGCACTCAGAGGACCTGAGTTGAGATATATTAGGCTCAAGAAGGTAGCCTTGGCCCTGATAATTATTGCGAGACCCTACTTTATGCCTCATCCTATCGTTGTCATCACCAGCTGTCCACATCACGACCAATCCAAATATCTCGGGGAGATTGGTAAAGTGGACGGTAGAGCTCGGGGAGTATGATATTGAGTACCGATCCAGGACTACTATTAAAGCTCAAGTCTTATCAGACTTCCTGACCGATATGAGTCAGCTCGAGCAGGAAGAAGTATAGAATGTATTTGTTGATGGCGCTGCTAGCAAGAAAAAAGGGAGAAAGTTGTTATAATCTCTCCCAGTGGGGAATAGATTAAAGTTGTTGTGAGATTGGATTGTCAAGCTTCTAACAACGAAGCTGAGTATGAATCTGTTCTAACCGGAATGAGAGGAGCTCCGTAAGCCGGAGCCACCCGGGTAATTATTTATTCAGATTTGCAATTGGTTACTCCACATATGAAAGGTTCTTATGAAGTTAGAGAGGAAAGACTGATGAAGTATCTGAGGGTTATCGAGGAGTTATCGGAAAGCTTTACTGACTGGAGTATATAGTAGATTCCACGGGGAGAGAACACAAAGACCGATGCCGTGGCCGAAATGGCATCCTCTCTGGCCGTGGAAAAAGAAAAGAGTATTGTTCATCATACCAAACTTGTATCTGTGATAGAGGCCGGTTCACTGGCCTCCCCAAGGTGACACGTGGATAACGCCCCTATTCTAGTATATCATGACCACTACATAGCCCGAAGATTCGAGTGTGGCTCGGAAAATCAAAAGACATGCTCCTCATTTCGTAGTGTTGAGTGGAGTGTTGTATCAACTATCCTATCAATCCCCGATGCTCAAGTGCATAACAGGGGAAGAGGCCAAGTATGTAGCTAAAGAGATTCATGAAGGGTGTTGTGGGGATAATATCGGAGTTATAACTCTAACTCGAAAGTCATTGCTAGTCGGACTCTGGTGGCCTACCATGAACTCGGACGCTATTCAAATAGTCCGATCTTGTGAAGGATGCCAACGTTATGGCAATTTTCATCACATCCCGGTCTCAGCCATGAACACTGTCCGAGCGTCCTGCCATTTTCAGTGGAGCCTGGATATTGTAGGACCCTTTCCGATAGTTCGGGCACAAAAGAAATTCTTGTTGGTCGCAGTAGATTATTTCTCCACGTGGGTCGAGGTCGAGCCCCTAGCCAGAATCAGAGAAGAAGTATTGAGATTCCTATAGAACAACATAGTGTGCCAGTTTTGGAACACCAAAAAAGTTGATATCTGACAATGGCTGGCTGTTTCAGGGACAAAAAATGACATCCTGGTGTGAAGAAATGAAGATTGTCTAGTCTTTTACTTCAGTTGCCTACCCACAAGCTGATGAGCAGACCGAGGTCACCAACCACACAATAGTTCAACCTTTAAGAGCCAGACTGTAAGGAATCAGGAAAGATTGGGTGAAAAAATTAGCAAATTTTCTATGGGCTTATCGAACCACTCCCCGGACTGCTACTAGGGAAACGCCTTTCGGTTTAGTAAATGGTACTGAGGTTGTGCTACCTGCCGAGATAGAACAAACTTCATCACCAGTTGAAGCCTACTCGGAAAGGAATTATATAGCTCAGGCTCAAGAATTAGAACTCGTGGAAGAAAAGAGAGAGTTCTGCTATCCGTATGGAGGCTTATCTTAGTCGGATCATGCGAGCTTACAAATAGCAGGTCCGACCCCGAGATTTTCAAGTCGGTGATCTTGTTCTGAAGAAAGCCAATCTAGCAGGAGACTTTGGCAAATTGGAAGTCCGATGGGAAGGGCCTTACAAAGTCATTTAGAAAGTTAGTTCACGAGCTTTGCATTTAGAAGATGGCCAGGACTGGTCTCTCAAATGACCTTGTAACACTTTTCATTTTAAAAAGTATTATTCCTGAGTAGTGTTGTCGTTTGGTTAATTAATGAGGTCATCTTTCCATCTCAATATATGTGAAATTTTATTATAGGATCAAGATGCATTAGGCCCCGGCTTCCTATCAAAGCTCGGGAGATGTTAGGCCCCGTCACCTCTTCTTATTCAAGCCCGGGAGATGTGAGACCCCTGCATTTATTATAGACCCAGAAGGCATGAAGCCCGGGCTTCTTATCAAAGCCCGGGAGATGCAAGGCTGCGACACCTCCTCTTTTTTAATCCTGGGAGATATCAGGCCCCAACATTTTATTATAGGTCCGGGAGGCATGAGGTCCCGGCTTCCTATCAAAGCTCGGGAGATGCAAGTTCCCGGTATCTAATCGTAAATAAGCCCAAGAGTTTCAAGGCCCCAACACTTTACTCTTGAACAACGAAGTGTTAGTGAGCTAAACTAGCCTAAGCTATCTTCTAACAAATTTTAAAAGTTGTCACTGTTATATCAGCTCGGCCTCAGAAAAGACCCGGTTACTCCTCAGCACCCAGAATTTTTGGGAAGGTGCTTATGATAGGTCAATCTACTTAACCGATTCAAATTGAGAAAGCCGAAAGACATATAAAATAAGGTAATTTTATTAATGTTAAGAAAATGTACAAAAATGGCCCGGAGGGCTGAAATATAAAAAGGCAGGAAAATTTTTACAAGCTTATCCTATATTATCCGAGCTCTCAAACCCTGCAGCATTGCCCCTTACTCATCTTTTGGAAACGAATCGATAGCCCGGTCAAAGTCTGGAAAGCCTTCTTTATCCGCTAGGAGAAGGCCAGCCTCTTCAAACTGCTCCCGGCAGTTATCGAAGTCGGTCCTGAATAAGGAGTATGCCTCGTCCTCAACCGGCCACTTTAAATTCTTGGGACTGCAGGAAAGAAGTCCGTCATTCCTCGTCGAACCGCCATTGGGCAGCCAGGGCCGAATCTGCTTCATTGTCCTGGGCCTGGTGACTATCGAGCTCTTCAACAAGGGATTGGACTCGTGCCTCCGAAATTAAGAGCTTGGCCCTCAATATGTTTGTCCTGGCAATAGCAGCCCCGGCCTTTATCTAAGCTTTCTTCATGCTCGCCTAGAACTCTTCTAACTGCTGATCGGCCGCCTCAGAAATTGTCCTGAGCCCGATTACGGTTTCATTATGTACCACCAGGGCCTGATCCAGTTCATCTTTGACCTGGGCATGGAGTTCACTGGCAGCCCGGGCTTTGCCCGCTTCTCATTTGGCCACGGAAAGCATCCTCTTCACAGGCCGCTATCAGCATCCGAAGGCTACAAACAAAAGATAAGTCAAATGGTAAGAAAAATAGCTAAAACTACTCAAGGCAAAGGGAAAAACACAAGGTAGGGGTGCTTACCGAGAAATGCCCTCGAACAGTTTGCGTTTGGAGCTCAGGCCCCGGAGATGAGCCTCTTCAGTAGGAGAGGTCGGACTTTTTACAAATCTAAACCCGGCCAAAGAAACCCCATTCGAGAATAGGTTATCCCGAGCTCCTTGATGGCTGGGCTGATACTGCTCTGCAGGGGCTTGTGTAGAGGAAGAAAGGGTAAAATCGATTGCTCGTGTAGAGCCCAGGGCCCTCCCTTCAGTGTCGCTCAGAAGTGCCATCTCAGGAGCGAGTACAGCCTTCCGCTTCCGACGAATGAGGGGCTGTGGTCTTTAGAGTTTCCACAAGAGAGTGGGCACCCGGGCTCCCTTTCCTTGGCCTGGGGCATGGGAGCCCTAGTCTCAACCCAATCCACGACATCAACCTCTACTCGAGCCTCTACAGCCAGCCTCTCCTCACTTTTCCGGGCCTCAGTAGCTGCCCGAGCTTTGTCGAACGCCCTCTTCCCCAGTGCCTTATTCTCTGCAACAGCTTTCCGAGCAGCCCGTTTCTTTTCCTCGGTAAATTTCTCAGCAGCCCGCCTCTTGGCGATGGCTTCCTGCATCTCTGGATTATCTGCAAAATGAAAGTGTTAACAGCAGAATATTAAAAGTTAAGACAAAACAAATGAAAGGAGGAAATAGGTACCGGGTTGAGCACCTAAGGCGTCGAATTTTTCAATCTCCCAGTCTACAGGATCCTCGGCCTGGGTTCCCACCCATATGCCACAAGATTCTCCTTTGTAATCAGATGTGAAGATGAGAACTTTTGTTTTTTTATGAGCTCTTGGCTCCAGGTATAGGGTTTTTCATACTCATACGCCCTAGGAGTTTGGGCTGAATACGAAGGCTGGAAATAAACCTATTGGACACTTGGGAGGGGAGGGAAGACTAACAAAGAAGAACCAACTTTTCCATCCGATCAGAGAAGAAGAAATATTATCAGGGAAACTTTTGTTAATCCGGGCAATTAAGAGAAAGCACTCTCGTTAAACCGGCAAATGAAATAGTAATGAAGGATGAAGAGGGTGATCAAGAGGTTGTTCATTTTGAAAAACACGTAGGCCGAGGCCATTATACGGAGGGAGTTGGGGTGGAGTCGGTTTATAAGGACGCCGAGAAAGTGGGTCACCTCGATGTAAAAAGAGGGGATGGGGAACCAAAGGTAACTGCGGACCTGGTCAGGGAAAAAGTTTAAAAACCCTCTGTGGGTTGGTCAGCTCGGTCCGAGGTACCAGGAATAAGTATGGAATGAGAGGACCGGATAGATCCTAGGACTATGAGGTCCTTGTCGGCCCCTGGGTGATGAGTGCCCACCATAATAGAAACCAGGGAGCACTCGGGACCTCCTTATCAGTTTTTGCAGAGGCTCGAGCTTTACCTTTACCCTCTCCAGGGCCCGGGAAGGCCCAACAGGCTGGTGGGTAGTTTTGGGTCTTTTAGATTTGGTAGAGACTAGAGACGAGAATGGGTTTTTGGAAGTGGAAGAGGAGCAAAGAGAGGGAGAAGCTGGGACAGAATTGGAGCGTACCGCCGCAAACTCAAACCCAGATGAGCCACACGTGTTTGCTCCAGAGGTTGAAGAAGTAGAGTTTGACATAATTAAAAGATAAAAAACTTACACTAATAGATGATAGGTAGGGAAGGCTGTCCGGAAAAGAGGACGTAGATTTGCTGAGAAGGAGCAGGAAATGCAGGAGTTTTAAAGATACAAGAGCAAGAGCCAAAGATACAATAGTGTGAGATGTGGTGAAGCGGTCGATATTTAAATCCGAATGAAAGTGATCTCAGTCGTAGATCATGGAATAAACGGACGAGATGTACATCGGAAATTGTGCTGGGTAATTTAACAGACAAGTCTGGAATGCGAAGTGGCGTTTGTCTTTTCGATTGCTAGGGCTAACTTCATGCTGACATCTGCACTAGCCATAATGAAGATTTAAATTATCAGGAAATCTTCTACTCTTTTTTTGATTAAACCAAGAGAATATATATACACAGAGATTGACTGGAAGGATAAAAGCTGACTCCTAAAGTTTAGCCCTAATTGATAGACCATAAAATTAGGAACTGCTAACTTACCTAGAATAAAATATACGCATGCTAAATATAGCCTAGATTACAAAGATACTAATCCCTAACTTCTAGTGATATAATCGACACTCCCCCTCAAGTTGGGTAGTACATATCGTACATGCCCAACTTGTTACATATTTTATCAAATAGGACCTAGAACGGCTTTAGTGAGAACATCTGCAAGTTGCTCTCGAGTAGGTGTGTAGAGAATCTGAACATCGGAGTTCTTGAGCTTCTCGGCAATGAAATGTCGGTCTATTTTGACGTGTTTTGTACGGTCATGATGAACCGGGTCTTTCGCCATGCTAATGGTAGCTTGGTTGTCACATCTGTGGGTTACTGATCCTTCCTGTTTTATTCCCAAATCTTCCAAGACACGACGTATCCATATTCCTTCACAAATAGCTAATGCTAGAGCCCTAAGTTCAGCTTCTGCACTGCTTCGGGAGACCACCGGTTGTTTCTTGCTTCTCGAAGTTACAAGATTTCCCCATACAAATGAACAATACCCCGTTGTTGATCTTCGGTCCGTGTGGCTTCCAGCCCAATCCGCGTCGGAATACAATACAACACTTTTATCTTCGTGTTTCCCAAATAAAATTCCTTTACCCGGGCACTTCTTCAAGTATCGGAGAATTCGATATACGACTTCCATGTGTTTCTGAGTGGGACAGTTCATGAATTGGCTCACATAACTCACTGCGAACCCGATGTCTGGCCGTGTATGAGACAAATAAATAAGCCTCCCTACGAGCCGTTGATACCTCCCTTTATCGGACAAGATCTCTTCATCTTTTTTTCCACTTGGTTTGATAGCTTCCAGCTTCCATGGGAGTACTTGCTGGTTTACAGCCAAGCATCCCAGTCTCACTGAGTAAATCCAAGACATGTTTGCGTTGTGACAAAACAATTCCCTTCTTTGACCTTGATACTTCCATACCCAAGAAGTACCGCAGCAACCCAAGGTCTTTCACCTCAAATGACTGAGCCAATGACCGTTTAATATTCACAATCGCCTCTTCATAGTCCCCGGTCAAGATAATGTCATCCACATAGACAATGAGGATGGCAACTCTATGATCGGTAGATTGTTTGACAAAGAGGGTGTGATCGGATTGACATTGCTGAAACCCTTGTTCCTTTACCACAGTAGAGAACCTCCCGAACCATACCCTTGGTGATTGTTTCAGCCCATAAATCGATTTCAGCAACTTACACACCTTATTGCTACTCTCATTGACAGAAAGCCCGGTTGGAATTTCCATGTAGACTTCTTCCTCCAATTCCCCATTAAGAAATGCATTCTTAATATCAAGTTGTTGCAGCTTCCAATCTAGATTCGCAGCCACGGACAAGAGAATTCGCACGGTGTTAAGTTTAGCTACAGGTGCGAATGTCTCCTGATAGTCGATTCCGTAGGATTGAGTAAATCCACGAGCCACTAGTCGGGCCTTTAACCGTTCAACACTTCCATCCGCCTTGCATTTCACGGTGAATAACCACTTACAACTCACGGTTTTCTTCCCGGGAGGTAAATCTGTGATAGTCCACGTGTCATTCTTTTCCATAGCCCTCAATTCTTCTTGAACCGCCTGAGTCCATCCCGGGTGCTTCAAAGCTTCTTGTATTGATCCCGGAATAGGTACCGTGTCAAGGTTTGTGATGTAAGCCCTGTATTTCTGTGACAAACCACCATAGGAAACAAACCTCTGTATTGGATGATTAGTGCAACTCCGGGTACCTTTTCGTAGAGCAATAGGTAACTTTTCGGACTCTTCGAGAGGTGGAAGTTCCGGTGTGTGTGGCTCCGTGCTTGGAATCGGAACCGAGTTTGATGACGGCTCAACAGTAGGATGTGTCAGTGGCTCACTTATTCTTGGAGTGGGTCTCGGCCGACGGGTGTATACTTGTATGTCTGGCTGGGGTTGTGGGGATTGGACCTGGTCATCAACAAGTGTAGGAGGTGGATTCGAGTCATTTTGTGGCATATTTGGTGTAGTAATGAGGAGAGAATCCCAAGACCAAGGCTGTACTTCCCTCGAGTTCTCCCCCTGAAGAATAGTTTTGGTGAAATAGGGAGTCTCTTCGAGAAAAGTAACATCCATAGTGTTAAAGATCTTTCTAGTCCTAGGACAAAAACACTTATACCCTTTCTTATTGGAAGAATAGCCGATAAAGACACACTTAGTGGATCGAGGATCGAGTTTGCTACGGTCGTGTGGATAGATGTGAACAAATGCGGAGCATCCGAAGATTTTTGTTGGTAAGTTGGAGGATAGGATGGCTGCATGGGGATAAGCTTTGATTAGGGTTTGATATGGCGTAGCAAACTTCAAGACTCGGGATGGCATCCTATTTATAAGGTAGACAGCAGTCAACACTGCCTCGCCCCATAAATATTTTGGGACACCAGTTGAAAACATAATGGATCGGGCAACTTCTAATAGGTGACGATTTTTTCGTTCGGCTATACCATTTTGTTGGGGTGTATTTACACATGAACTGATTTGAACTATCCCATGTTTAGAGAAATAGTCTCCTAGAATTAGGTTGAAATATTCCCTGGCATTGTCAGATTTTAGTACCCGGATTTTTGACATAAACTGAGTTTGAACCATGGCTTCGAATGCTAGAAAAACTTTTTCAAGTTCTGATTTTTCTTTCATGAGAAATACCCATGTGAGCCTAGTGTGGTCATCGATAAAAGTGACAAACCATTTGGCACCATTTATATTAGCTATCCTTGATGCTTCCCATATGTCACTATGGATTAAAGTGAAGGGTTGCGATGGATTGTAAGGAATGCTTCGATAAACTGAGCGTGTGTGCTTTGCAAGTTGACAAATTTCACAATGAAAATGTTGTGGTCTTTTATTCATAAACAATTGAGGGAATAACTTTTCAAGATAATAAAAACTTGGATGTCCTAGTCGATAGTGCCAACACATGACTTCAGTATCCTTATTGACTCTAGAAACTAAAACAGATTTTGAAACCTTGGATTTGATTGATTCATGATTAGGCTGACTAAGGGTGACATGGCTTGATGTGGATTCCGTTGGCGAGTTAAGCAAGTAGAGTCCTGAGCACACCCTAGCACTGCCAATCATCTTCCTCGATCCCAATTCCTGAAAAGTGCACATATTTTGGAAAAATTCAGCGGAGCAATTATGATCAGATGTTAACTTATTTGTTGATAACAAGTTGCAATCTAATTTCGGAACATGCAACACAGATTGTAGGGTGAGAGTTGAGGTTAGGCAGATTTTTCCAATCCCGGCAACTCGGGATTTAGAACCGTCAGCAATCCGCACGGTCACTTGGGTTTGGCTCGGTTGGTATTCTTGAAATAGGGACCGGTCTCCCGTCATATGGTCTGATGCTCCCGAGTCAATAATCCAATGACGAGATAGAGTATTCCAAGTAGACAAAGCATAATACTTGTTACCTTTATTTCCATGCAAACTGACAGGTTGGCTCGTGGTATCGTGGTGTGTTAGAGTGGTGGCTAATGCCTTCTGTAAGGCCTCGATCTGCTCCTTTGAGAATGAAGTGACTTCCGTGGAAGTGGCTGAATTTGCTCGGCTATTTCGCTCATTGAACGATCTAGAAGGCTTCCAATCAGCAGGTTTCCCGTGAATCTTCCAACATGTGTCTTTTGTATGGCCTGGCTTGGCACAATGATCGCAGTATGGTCGAGTTTTGCGCTGAGAACGAGTATCCTGTTGGCTGGCAGGATGTGCACCGTATGATGCAAGTGCAGATCCTTCTACGCTGACCGAGCTATTCTGAGTGCCCATCATCACCCGCTTTCTACTCTCTTCCCTTCGAACCTCAGCAAATGCTTCTCTCAGGTTCAGGAGTGGCTTTCCACCCATTATTCTGCCTCGGACTTCATCTAAGTCTTTGTTGAGACCTAGTAAGAACTTGAATGTCCTCTTCTGCTCCTGAATTTTGAGGAATCGCTGACCATCCTCGGCACACTTCCATTCATGGCTTTCAAATGCATCGAGCTGCTGCCACTGTCGGACAAGGGCGTTGTAATATAGAGTGACTGGCTGATCTCCTTGCCGCAAGTCATATAGTACCGATTCTACAGCGAATAGCTCTGAGGTATTATCTGAGCTAGAGTATGTTTCCCTTGCGGCCTGCCACATCTCAAGGGCTGTTTCATATAACAGGAAATTCTCTCCAATTTCCACTGTCATAGAATTGATAAGCCACGCCATAATCATGTGATTCTCGATGTTCCACTTCTTGAAGCCTGGATCCGTCTTCTCTGGGATGGCCGACTCGCTCATCAAGTACTCCTCCTTCCCTCTACCGCAAATAAACATTCTAACCGACTTAGACCACTGAAGATAATTGTGGCCTTTTAATTTGTGGCTTGTGATGACAAGGGAATTGTTTTCGGTGGGGCTAGGGTTTAGAGTTTCTGATTTTGAGGTTTCGGTAGCCAGGCCATGTTTCACCATGGTTGAGGATGGCTACACGAGAATGAGGCTATAGGGGAGGAGATTGCGATTTGAGAGAGAAGAGCCGTAGCTCTGATACCATGAAGATTTAAATTATCAGGAAATCTTCTACTCCTTTTTTGATTAAACCAAGAGAATATATATACACAGAGATTGACAGGAAGGATAAAAGCTGACTCCTAAAGTTTAGCCCTAATTGATAGACCATAAAATTAGGAACTGCTAACTTACCTAGAATAAAATATACGCATGCTAAATATAGCCTAGATTACAAAGATACTAATCCCTAACTTCTAGTGATATAATCGACACATAAACTTATTTCCCGCCCGAGTCCAATTTAACCACTCGGGACAGCGAGTGAGACTCTAGCCTGAGTATTTAAGGAGGGACTTGTGATACCCCCGGGAAGCGCCCGGGTTATGGGTAATTCTGGAAACTCGGGACTGGGACGGGTCGAAAAGATAAGGGAAACCGGGGTAAAAACCAGGCCGGGTGAAATGAGTGCTCTTTTATAAGCCATCCCTTGGTTCGCGAGAAGTAGGGAAACTGACCACAAATAAGCTCGAGCTATCAGCCTAGCCCGAGCATTATAAGAAGACTTAGTGAATTAGGAACCATGTTTGTGTCCTCACATTGAGATCACTGCCCAAGCACTTCGGCACAGGTGTCAATCCTGGGCCCATAGGTATGGAAGACCATACTCTGAAATAATTGGCATGTAATTCAGCACACGTCTGGTAATGTGACAAGACCAAAAGCAATATGAGTTGTTAATTATAACAGTGTCAGGGGGCAAGGTATGGGCAGACATCCCGCCAAGGGGAGTGGTCGGACATTAAGAACAAGGTTATCATTGACGTTTCCTCTATAAATACTCAGATTTACTTGAGCATAAAACATTCAATTTACTCAGCATCTTTCCGCGAACACTCAATAAATACTCAGATTTACTTGAGCATAAAACATTCAATTTACTCAGCATCTTTCCGCGAACACTCAATATATACTCTCTACTACATTTTCCTTTGCGTAAACACTTGACTGACTTGAGTTTCGGAGTGGCCACACCAGAAAACCTTTCGTTTCCAGCGCCCCGATAACGTTCTTTGCTCTTAAAGTGTGCAGATTTTTCAGTCCGGGTACGATCTGTCCGATCTTCAGTGTGCTCGAAAAGAACCTACCCTTTCCGGTAAATCGCTCACACAGCTTACCCGATTTACTCGACCATCATCATTATGATATAAAAAAATCTTATGCAAGCAGGAATGAGAACTTGATAATGTTCCAACCTATTGTCTGGCACACATTAGATCTGTTTCGAGCATTGACACAGATTTTGCTGTCATGGTGTTTAAGTTCTCGATGTACACATCTCAAGGAGGATAATGTAGTTGGGTAGCATATAAAAAGCTGAACTATGACATTTTTCCATGGGGCAAAAATGATCTTTTATTCTTCTTCTTATTGATTATCCTGACATGGTATTGCTTCTTGTCTTTTGACTGATAAACCTGAATTTGGTATTACATCTATGGTAATATCCTTTTCTATTCAACGAAGCTTACTCTCATATTAAATGGGTTACTGCGTCTGATTTTCTCATTGCACTTAAACTTGGTTTATGGCAGACAATGGTTTTATAGAGTAAATTCAATATGCCTGACTGCCTGTAGCAAATGTCGGGCTGCATTTCTTTAGTTTTTTTTTTTTGTATTTAATTTCAATTCTTGTTCAGTTTGATGAACAAAGGGATCAAGTGACTGTTGAACGTATATTGCGTGTGGTCTTCTTGGACCCAGAGAGCCCTAATCGTGTAAGAGTTAATCTCTGAATCTATCTGCCTGGTGTATCACACATTTTTGTCGAGTCCCTATTTCCAACAACTCATGAAACTTTGTGCCTAGGCACTTGAAAAGCTTAAGTGTCAGCTGGCTGAAGCTGACGCTGCACTAGAAGTGATCAAGAAGATGCCTTCTGCTAATGCAGGTTCGCAAGTCAATGGTGAAGGCCTTGTTTTAGATGAATGGGTAAGTCATCATTTATATATTCCCGTCTGTTTTAGTCATAAGCAGACTTAGACAAGTGATGCTTTATGGATATGTGTTAAGTTGCTCTTCATTTGACTGAATTACTAGATTCACACTTGGTTTTTGTGTATTACCCGTCTCTATCGAATCAGATTTTGATCGCTTTCTTTTCGTGTTAACTGCCTTTTATGTCATTGTTCTTCAGAAAGAGAGGAGGGAAAAGTATCTTGCCCGGCAGCAAGTTGTGGTGGTGGATTCCATGTGATGCATGATGCATCAGTCGTCAGGTGTTGATGGCATGTGTATAATTTCCTTGCACATGATTTTCGACCATCTGTAGTCGTTTCCTGAGGATGGCGAAGTAAGGTTGTTAATGTGTTTATGTAGACGAGAAGAATGCAATGGGAGATCAAAACTATTGTGTAAAGTTTTTGTTGAAGGCTATCCCCATTTGGTGCTATAATCGGGGGTATGTTTTTGTCAGGAATTTTCTTTTGAAAAAACGATTTCTTAAAAAATGTCTTGAAAATTAAAGTGTATAAATTGAATCAAATTGTATAAATCTTATTTATATGATTTTTTAATCTTGTGAGGTAATGATTATTTTTAAAGTGATAACCCAGAGATGAACCCATCAAGATCCGGCCCAAACTCCCGGCCCATATCTAAGGCCCGCAGGTGAATGGCCCATAACAAGCTCAGGTATTCTCTTATAAATACCAGGTTTGAGCGTATGATTATTCATTCATTATATTGTTTTCAGCAGCACCCTTAGCTGCTCCCCCCATATATCTTCAGTCTCTGACTTGAGCGTCGGAGGGGCTACGCCAGGACACCCTCCTGGCCCCTCCTAACGATCTTATTTGTGATTTCAGGCTCAGGGTAATTTCAAAACCTGCGTCTGGACTAGTGACACTTGCTGGAACTGGACCATAAATTTCCCGTGAGTATCATAAAGGTAGAAGTATTTATTTATTTTTAGATAGAGAAAATTATTATAAAAATGAACCGAAGATATGATATCCTTGGTAGTTGGTGCTGGTGCTTCAAAATTACTCGTTCCAATTTCAGTTATTTCTTTTAACAAATTGATTTTTGTCCATCTCAATTGACGATTTAGCCTAAATCTCAAGTTAAAAAGTATTTTTCTCATTAACATTTTTTTTTTAATCTAAATTCCTCTAAAACTTCAAAGTTTGTGTTTTTAAACATTTCTAAAATTTTACAAAAACTATCAAAATATCAGCCATAATAAACACGCAATGCATTTAGTAGATTACAATATCACAAAGCAATTTATATTTAAAAGTTGTTGATTGATTTTTTTAAGAAACAAGAAACCAACCTCATGCAGTTAAACATGGGTGAGAGTTTCTTTTTCAAAATTTTAAATTAAAATACGCCAACGTGATGGGTGAAATTGTGGAAAGTCGTATGAAAACAAACTGAAAATAGTATTTACTAAATTGCGTATTTAATATATTTTTATTTTTGAACGGATTTAATATTTTTTTTATTTATTGGGTGGGGTTATTTGGAAAGTTCTCTTACAAAAACTAAAGATAGTAACTATATCATCCTCTTGCTTTATTTTTTTTACTCATTGAGTCGGTTATTTTGGAAATTCACTTAAAAATATAAAAAGTAATTACTATATCGTTTTTTTGCATTATTAAATAGTAATAGATTAGATACGTATAATAACATTTTTTTAATGCCCTCAGGAAAAAATAAAAAAATAAAAGACTGTTTAAACAAAAAAAATGTTTAAAGGTATAAAAAATTAAGTAGTTAGGATCGGGCTAGAGTTTAGAAAAAGAGAAACTATTTAAAAGATTTTATGATTAAAAGAGCTACAATAGCTCGTTCTTGAAATATTCAATAATTAAACGAGCACCGAGAAATTAAATCAAATTTGGTTATAAAACCAAGCGGGATAAACTCAAATAACCCTCTAAAAAGCGATTAAATATTTTGAAAAATATTTAAAAAGTATGCAAGTTGAATCATAAGAACGGTTTGGTTGAAACATTTTATCAAAACTTTTGTATGAAATATTTTGGTATTTGAAATACACGTAAAATGTTTCAATTATGCCTATAAAAAATAGTAGTAAAAGTAAATAAATGCGATAAATAAATATGCACAAATTTGTTTATGAATATTCGGATATTAACAACTCATATATCACCCCTTCTTCTCTTGTAAGGATTCACTAGAAAACTTTGATTTATACAACCCTTTGAACAAACTCATTTGGTCTTAGGACTTATACATTGTCTACTCAAAACTTCTAACACACTTTCGATGGTAGGTCGCAAGACTGCAAACACAATTTTTAATGTCTTTGTGTAAAGACTTTCACTCAACTAAACTTTAAAGCACATCTCTCTTGTATATGTGAGTGATTGTGTGTGAGAAAATTAATCAATTACATTGTATATAATCTCAAATATATCCTCATACATAAGGGCAAAAATACTCACTAAGCTAATATATCTATTTAGTCTCTTTTTCTTGGGCTTGTTCTCATGTAGGATTCCCATACTTTGAATGCCATTCAAAAGTTTATATTTGATTTTCAAGATGTTGTATATATAGCCTTCAAGAGTGATATATACGTTAAACACAAGTATATGACCGTGAGAAAATGTTATGTACTGTTTATGACCTTGCAACAATCATATTTGACTTTTTGGCAGGTTGCTGGTTTTGTCCTGTTTCAAGATCAAAACGGTTGAATGAATGAACTGGTCGGATGATCAAAACGGTCGAGTGGACGATCAAGACGCTTGAGTGAAATGTGGTCTGGTCTGGTGAATATACCTCTTGATTTGTTGATTTCTGGACAAAAGTTGTAAAAATAAAAGTTATATTAATTTTTTCTTAGTTTTCCATATAATCAAGAATTACTCAATTTGAGTTCAAATGAGAGATATATTCTCGAAATATTGGATTGTATACACATTTGAACTCTTTCTAAAACCTATACAGAAATAGCAACTTCATCGCAAATTTTAAACTTTTTTGAGATTTGATTCAAACTTCAACCTTTGAAGATGATTTGTTGACAATATTCTTATCTTTCCAACGCATGCTTAATCATTCAATTACGATAATTGAGACGAGAGATATCTCAAAAATATCAGAGCTGGCCTATCGAGCTGGCTACTTGATGATGTTTGGCTGGTCAGATTTTGCGACCGCCATTTCGTCTCGATAACATAGAAATTCACTCGACCGAACTAACCTATGATTTCTAGATAACTGAGTTGGATTTTCAGACATTTTGGCCGCTAGTCATTTGGATTGCTAGTTTGTGAGATACCATTGAAATACTTGATCTCGTCAGAGTTCAGCTTGACTTCATTTAAGTTCCAGCTTATCAAATATCTCAACTTGACATCTTACAACTACACACTTGAATAAAAATGTTAGAAATATAACAACAAATTTTGCTATAATCAAAATCAATATTGCTAGCATTTCCGCAACCCAACAAGATACGTATAATTATATTTGATTTCTTTTTAAACTCATATGAAAATACCAAAAAATACTATTTAAACAAAAAAAAACCAAAAAATTGTTTAAACGTACAAAAAAAAGTACTATATAAATTATATTACATATATACTTCAAGACTATAGATGTAGCATAAAAAACGTAAAATTCATGGATTGTGTCCGGACTCTACCAGCGGCCACTGCAACAATACCATCGATATTGCTGTCTAGGATGGTAACATGTCTAATGTTATTCAAATACCATATATAATTTATTCAAGTACGTCAACTTGATGTTAATCAAATACTTCCCATAATTAGTTAATGTAAATCATATATTTAATTTTATCCACGGACTGCGACAAGAAGACAGAATTTGGAGGCTTCAAATCATCTAGAGTCCATTTGAACTTTAACGTCCAAAAAACCAACCTACGTAAACTATATATGAAACGTCCACTACTCGTTTTTCTTTAATGTACTTTATTTTTTTTCTTTTTTCTTCGGCCGAAAATATAAACAAATATATATAGGCATGTATTTTTAAATTAGCTTTGCACCATTTTTTAAAAATAAAACAACCAACTATATTTGAAAATCCAAAAGAATGAATTCAAAACACAAAATCGTCATTCGTTTCCCAAACCTAACATTAGCAATATTTCAAAATAAAACTAGCTCTAGCATTGTCTCAAAAACCTCTCAAAAGCACCATAAAAGTCATGAAATCTTTAATGTAAACTTAAATCATAAATTTAACCTAAATTACGGAAAACTCACGTTGGTCCTCGGGTTATGTGCACCTTCAGTCCAGCAAGATCAACCATCAAGTCCTCATTAACATCAACATCGTGCTCACTTGCATCGATCACAACTAGTGAGTCTCATGACTCAGCAAACCTTAACTATGATAACAAGTAATACATATACTGTAATGCCCGAGAATCTTAGGTTGGTAAAACAAAATTATGAAGTGTGACATGGAAGAGAGGTCGCACCCGCGCCAGCATTTCTACCGCGCCCGCGGTTGTAGGGCAGTAGGGTATATTGTAGAGAAGAGACCCCACACCGAACCCGCGCCAGAAGTGCTACCGCACCCGCGGTGTTGGGACAGTAAGGACAGCGCACCCGCGGCCCAAGACATAGCACACCCGCGGTCGTTCCTTCTGAATTGTTGGATGTGATCCAGAACGCTCAGTGCACCCGCGGTCCGATGAATAGCGCACCTGCGGTGCAACGTGCAGAATGAAAAATGAACCATGTGTTACTCCCCATGCAAGAGATATATAGAGACGTGGCTTCATTCTCTTCACTCTTTCAGCAGATTCCACCGAGAGAACCTCCATGAAAAGTCCCTCAAGTTTCTTAATAGCTTAGATTGTTTGTTGTGAAGAATCTAACCAACCGATTTTCAATCTGAGACTAGATTCGTGTTCCTCTCATCACCAGCTTCGAAAGGAGGTAAGTATTATTACATTTCAGCATGTTATGAAGTTGAGATGTTGGGGAAATCAGATTTTGGTTTCTATTATGTGTTCTTGTAATTATTATGAACGTATATTCGCAACCGGATCGAAGAACGAACATCGTATGCTATTATTATTATGTTCAGCATGTCTTGAGTTGGGTATATGCAGATTTCAGCATGGTAGATGTGTTTATGATGAGGAGTATGAGTTCTTGTATTGATTATTGATGTTTGAGTTGACCGGTATCGCGAGATTACGCCGTTATGCTGTCAAATCAGTAGATTGATATTAATCCGATGCAGGATTGATTAAGATTTGATATTAGATTTGTATTATCATTGATTATGAGATGTTGGGATTGATATCTGATAGATATGATATTTCTGGGTATATCGTTCTTGTGCAGTTATGCCGTTGAAATAGAATTTGATGTCGTTCCGATTATATCCAGTATTGATTCGAGAATGTTTATTGATATTATGGCTATTCGGTATTGTCATTGCCAGATTGGGTATGGACAGATTTGAATTTGAGACTGAAACTTCGACTTCGTCAGATCGAGAAGAGAAATGTATAAATCGATGTTAACTGGGAGATCGACTTGAGTTAGATTTAACTCGAGTTTTCCTAAACCACATACTTTTATGGTATTGCTTCTTTTATACCTTTGTGTTTTTAAATGATTTCGTTATTCTATTGAATTAGATGGTAGAGAGCAGATAGCTATTAAGTGAGAGTCACTGACAGAAGGGTTAGATTATGACAGAATAGTCACTGACCCATTGCACATTGTCAGAATAGGCTCAGTCTTTGGCAGATATGCCAAGACACTGGACGTTTGGTGTATCGATATGCTTATGAGACAGAGCTGTCCTTATTGCAGATAATTCGATATAGAGTAGACCAAAGTTCAGAAATAAGAACGTACCACCACCGCGAACGGTAGTAGTAGGTGGGAGACTTGTTACGTTCTTATTCACCGGGATCCCTAGATTAGACGAGAGATGAGTCGAGTCTGAGATGACGAGTCAGGAGTTGAATTACAGAATTTATAGATTGTGTTTCGTAGATTACGATCCATGTTTTTAGTTACTGTTTGATATTAAATCAAGTTTCAGATTATGATACATGCAGTGATTTATGTTCCATGCTTTTATGTTAGTTCAGTAATTGCATGTATACATTGTTTATACTGGGATTTATTCTCACCGGGGTTATCCGGCTGTTGTCTTGTTTGTATGTGTGCATGACAACAGGTGGGACAGGATCAGGGTCAAGAAGACGATGAGAGAAGACAAGTTAGCGTGGTGATTCCGGACTTGTTGTAGATATGGTTTTGACACTTGACATCTAGTAGTTGAACCTTAGACTAGTTTGAATGCTTGTTGTACATGATTGTACTTTTATACTGATATGTATATTAGTTAAATTTCATTACGTTCTGCACTTGCATTTTAAAAAAAGAAGAAGAAAGAAAAATTTTTAGACCCTGTTTATTTTAATTAATAATTAAATCCCAAAGTGATTAAGAAGATGATTAGCGTCCGGGTCCCCACAACAGGTAGTATCAGAGCAATAGATCCTTTAGACTGAATTAGAAGAGAGTGAGCGGGGTAGATTGAGTTTTCTTTCCTGCTTCTGTGTGCTAGCATGTGATTTATCTTTTGTTGATTTTACAATTGTTATATGCTAGTATGACAACATGTTACCTGATGATATGATTTAATTGATAACCTGTACCCTGTATTATTTGAGAATGAATCAGAACCGATTCTTGATCAGAGGTAAGCTGATCAGAAAAGGACTGAGACAGATTTGTCTCATATGATTGCTAACTCTTATGATAATCAGATATACCTCCTCGAAGAATTCCAGAACGAGTTAGTACTTTGACTAATCAGATGGATATGTCAGAAAATCTGATGGAAACACAGTTGAAGAGGTTTCAATCGTTTCAACCGCCGATTCTGAAGGGTACTGAAACGCCAGTTGATTGTGAGAATTGGCTAGATGACATAGAAATGCTCACAGATGAGTATAGAGCTAAACTGATTGGGCACCAATTACATGAGATGGCCAGGAGTTGGTGGCTGGTAACTAAGGAAACTTTAGAACAGGGTGATACAGTAATTACGTGGAAAATCTTCAAAACTGAATTCTATCAAAGATTTTTCCCCGTATCTTACAGACATGACAAAGGTGCAGAGTTTGCAAATCTGAGACAGGGTCAGTTGACTATTGATGAGTATTTGGCCTAGTTCTTTACCTTGCTACGTTTTGCTCCTCACGTGGCTAGGAATGAAGAAGCTGTAGTTGATCAGTTCATTCAGGGATTGAATCCGGAGATACATACATTGGTAAATGTGGAACGACCAAATAACTTTGCGGCTGCAGTGAATAGAGCTAAAAGAGCAGAAGCAGTTCTGATGAGACAAAAGGAAGCTTCGTATGTTCTTCCAACACCGAGTTCACAGCAACTGCCTCCCAGAGTTGAGATTGGCAGCAGCAGTGGTGGAAAGAAAGAACAGTTGCAAGCTCGAAAGAAGCAGTTCAAGAAGTTAGGGAGCAGTTCATCTAGCTCCAGTGGTTCTAGCCCGAGTTATACTGGGGTCTATTGCAGAACTTGTGGAGGGAGACATCCCACAGAGCAATGCCAAGGAGTAAGTGGTAGTTGCCGTATCTGCCGACAGCCAGGACATTTTGCCAGAGTATGTCTGCAGAGAGGTTCCCGAAGATTCCAGTCCCAACCAGGAGCAGAAAAGAACCAGAGTGGTTACGGGGACTGAGGGACAGACCCAAGATGTACTTGATGAGATAGTGACAGGTAACTGTTCTTTTGTAATTATTTTACGTATGTATTGAGACATGCTCGTACATCCTATATATGATTTCTGAATGAATTGTATTGATAAATGTTTTGTCTATTGAGTCATTAGTTGATGTAGTAGGTATCTCTTCATTCTTGAGGAGAGGTTTTGTATCAGTAACATCTATTAGATAGTATATGCTACAGTGTTACGGATAGTGAGATTGAGTTAGATGATATAATACTTGGGTTGCTCGATTTTGATTCTTTTATTGCTATAGATATGTTGACCAAGTACAAAATTATCGTAGACTCCTTCCGGGAGATAGTAAGATTCGGACCTGAAATGGCCGAAGAATGAATACTGTACGATAAGGATTCTAGATCTAGAATTCCTTTGATATCCATATTATATATGATTCGATGATTATCGAAAGAAACAGAAGGATTCCTTATGTATTCAGTTGATTGATTGAAATTGTGAGTATCATTGATTGATTTGCCAGTAGCAGGATAGTTGTTACAGTCTTCCCAGATGAGATGCCGGGTTTGCCTTCTGTCAGGAAGATCGATTTCAGTCTTGACTCGATACCAGGACTGTTCCTATTTTTAGAACTCCGTACAGAATGACACTGATTGAATGAAAAGAATTGAAAGATCAGTTAGACGAGTACTGGCCGAGAGTAAATCTGGTTTAGTATTTCTCTTTAGCATGCTTCAGTTATATTTATGAGTGGGGAACATTATGGTTAGAAGGATTCTGATGATTTTATGCTCGTTCTATCAATAATACTCTGATACATTCGAAGTATATGACTGACTGAACCGAATATTTGAAATTTTGTATTGAATATTCTGAGAACTGAAATGTTGTATACAGAAAGTGTTGAGATGTGAATCCTGACTGAGATAGATTATATTCGGGGTATATGATATTCGAAGATAGTGGTTGTGATCAGTTGATTGAGAATGATATCGATGTCAGAAATTCATAGATGCGTGAGTTTAGCAGGCTATTTTGTACGACTGTTATATAAAATCTGCTTGAGAATTGTTATCTTCTAGATCCGTATTTAATACAGATTGTATACCATTGAGACTTTATATGGTACAAGCTAAATCGGAGCTGATTTCGATAATTAAAGCAGTTCAGAAATTGATCAGAATGTTCAGAACTGGATTTCGTTAATAATTCGAACAAAGCATCGATCAGAATAACAGGTGTGTAACAGTATACTGTATGAGAATAATCGTCTTATTGTGCCAAATATGTTAGATTTAAAACAGTAGATATTGTCAGAAGTGCATAATAGTCGTTTCAGTATTCGTCTTGAGGGCAAACAGATGTATGATAATTCGAAAAGACAGATTTTAGAGAAACAGATGAGATCAGTGGTGACAGAGTTGTACTGAAAGGTCTGAAGTACCGACAAATGGAGACAGAAATATAGAAACCAGAAGATTTAATACAGAGTTCGACTGTTCCTAAATAGAAATGGGGATACAGGTATATGAATGTGTGACGAAATTACTGAGATCTTTTTAAAATGGTGATACGATGTGGTTGTGATTGATAGATTGATCAGATCTGCATATATTATTCTGTACAAGATGACATACAACCATGACCAGATGACTGAGACGTATGTCAGAAAAGTAGTCAGGATGCACAGAGTGCCAAAGTTGATTATCTTAGACCGTAATTTTTGGTTAATTTCGTACTTTTGGCATAGTATACGATAAGCTCTTTCTTATATTATCTACAGATTGACGGAAAGTCGGAGTGAACTATCCAAGACTCTAGAGAATATCCATGGACTGTAATGCTTGATTTTAGCACTAGTTGACAAGATTCATTGTCACTGTGTGAATTATTGTACAATAATAGCTACCAGATGAGTGTTGAGATAGCCTCATTCGGAACATTGTACAGAGAGAACTGCAGATTTCCACCGTATGAGAATAATATCTCTGAGATACCTGAAACGGAACCTGATATGATCAGAGATATGACAAAGAAATTGAAGATGATTCCGAAGAAAATGAAGACAGCTCAAAATAGATAGATTAAATATGCCACGTCGGACAATGACCGTTGGTGGTTGAGGCAAAAGATTGAATATTGACTTGCTTGGGATTGAACCGACTTGATAGCTGATGATGATATTGATTTATTATGAGTGTTAATTGGTATATACTGATATTGTATAATATGCAATCCAGATCGATTTTATCAGAATTATTTCAAGTGTATTAGATATTATACTTCTTGAATTATTATTCCAGATTGGAGTCAGAGTTAGTGGAAAGAAGATTTTTCAGAACGAAAACTATTCCGCTAGTGAAAGTCCAGTGGAGTCTTCATGACACTGATGAAGTGACTTGGGAAACAGAATCAGAGATGAGACAAAGATATCCAGAGTTATTTCCATAACGTGAGTATTTATTCAACATTTGATTATAGTGCTTCTTTTACATGCTTTGATTGATTACCTGTGGGTTCGAGGACGAACTCATATCTAAGAGGAGGAGAAATGTAATGCCCGAGAATCTTAGGTTGGTAAAACAAAATTATGAAGTGTGACATGGAAGAGAGGTCGCACCCGCGCCGGCATTTCTACCACGCCCGCGGTTGTAGGGCAGTAGGGTATATTGTAGAGAACAGACCCCACACCGCACCCGCGCCAGAAGTGCTACCGCACCCGCGGTGTTGGGACAGTAAGGACAGCGCACCCGCGGCCCAAGACATAGCGCACCCGCGGTCGTTCCTTCTGAATTGTTGGATGTGATCCAGAACGCTCAGCGCACCCGCGGTCCGATGAATAGCGCACCTGCGGTGCAACGTGCAGAATGGAAAATGAACCATGTGTTACTCCCCATGCAAGAGATATATAGAGACTTGGCTTCATTCTCGTCACTCTTTCAACAGATTCCACCGAGAGAACCTCCATGAAAAGTCCCTCAAGTTTCTTAATAGCTTAGATTGTTTTTTGTGAAGAATCTAACCACCCGATTTTCAATCTGAGACTAGATTCGTGTTCCTCTCATCACCATCTTCGAAAAGAGGTAAGTATTATTACATTTCAGCATGTTATGAAGTTGAGATGTTGGGGAAATCAGATTTTGGTTTCTATTATGTGTTCTTGTGATTATTATGAACGTATATTCGCAACCGGATCGAAGAACGAACATCGTATGCTATTATTATTATGTTCAGCATGTCTTGAGTTGGGTATATGCAGATTTCAGCATGGTAGATGTGTTTATGATGAGGAGTATGAGTTCTTGTATTGATTATTGATGTTTGAGTTGACCGGTATCGCGAGATTACGCCGTTATGCTGTCGAATCAGTAGATTGATATTAATCCGATGCAAGATTGATTAAGATTTGATATTAGATTTGTATTATCATTGATTATGAGATGTTGGGATTGATATCTGATAGATATGATATTTCTGGGTATATCGTTTTTGTGCAGTTATGCCGTTGAAATAGAACTTGATGTCGTTCTGATTATATCCAGTATTGATTCGAGAATGTTTATTGATATTATGGCTATTCGGTATTGTCATTGCCAGATTGGTTATGGACAGATTTGAATTTGAGACTGAGACTTCGACTTCGTCAGATAGAGAAGAGAAATGTATAAATCGATGTTAACTGGGAGATCGACTTGAGTTAGATTTAACTCGAGTTTTCCTAAACCACATACTTGTATGGTATTGCTTCTTTTATACCTTTGTGTTTTTAAATGATTTCGTTATTCTATTGAATTAGATGGTAGAGAGCAGATAGCTATTAAGTGAGAGTCACTGACAGAAAGGTTAGATTATGACAGAATAGTCACTGACCCATTGCACATTGTCAGAATAGGCTTAGTCTTTGGCAGATATGCCAAGACACTGGACGTTTGGTGTATCGATATGCTTATGAGACAGAGCTGTCCTTATTGCAGATAATTCGATATAGAGTAGACCAAAGTTCAGAAATAAGAACGTACCACCACCGCGAACGGTAGTAGTAGGTGGGAGACTTGTTACGTTCTTATTCACCGGGATCCCTAGATTAGACGAGAGATGAGTCGAGTCTGAGATGACGAGTCAGGAGTTGAATTACAGAATTTATAGATTGTGTTTCGTAGATTACGATCCATGTTTTTAGTTACTGTTTGATATTAAATCAAGTTTCAGATTATGATACATGCAGTGATTTATGTTCCATGCTTTTATGTTAGTTCAGTAATTGCATGTATACATTGTTTATACTGGGATTTATTCTCACCGGGGTTATCCGGCTGTTGTCTTGTTTGTATGTGTGCATGACAACAGGTGGGACAGGATCAGGGTCAAGAAGACGATGAGAGAGGACAAGTTAGCGTGGTGATTCCGGACTTGTTGTAGATATGGTTTTGACACTTGACATCTAGTAGTTGAACCTTAGACTAGTTTGAATGCTTGTTGTACATGATTGTACTTTTATACTGATATGTATATTAGTTAAATTTCATTACGTTCTGCACTTGCATTTTAAAAAAAGAAGAAGAAAGAAAAATTTTTAGACCCTGTTTATTTTAATTAATAATTAAATCCCAAAGTGATTAAGAAGATGATTAGCGTCCGAGTCCCCACATATACAATCACATGTAACAGTGAAAATACTTTTACTTAAAATAGCTTTTCATTAACATGCATAAACATAAACATTTTTCTTTCATCATAAACATTTTCATTTCCATCATTTACATTTTTTCTTTTCTATACGTTTTCCTTTTATTTAATTCGGATCGTTAATTGTGAATTTCGTATCAGCTGAAGGTCGATGAATCCATCTACGTATAACTACAGTACTGGGCGGCAGGGACATCAGCGACACTCTCACCCGTCAACTGAGCCTTGGACTTACATATCATCGTAATCATCGTATCATCATAATCATCGTATTACCACAATTACTTCACCTTATCCAACATTTCAAATTTTTGTTACTTATAAAATTTCATGCATATAAATATCATTTTTCTTTTAAACCAAGCATGCAACATGTCTTTTAGCTTTAACGTTTTATCATAAAATTCTATAAAATATTTAAAATAAACATTTTAGCATATACGAAAACATTCAGGACACTACCAGGACGTCTAACAATTTTTGGTGTAAAATGACCGTTTTACCCCTAAATTTAGAATTTCTCGATTTTGACTTTTTCTTGCCTTCATTGACTCTAGACCATCCCAAATAATTATTTAAGATTAAATTAAATTTTTAATATTCTTATTTTGCTTAAATACGAGGTGTTCTATTTAATTTCATAACTATTAATTCGTAAAGCGTTTAATTCTCGAATTAATTCAAACTTAAATATTTAAATCCCAAACTTTAAACATATACTCTTTATTACCTAAAATACCCTCTTGAGCCATGAGCCACCCCCGTGGACCCACGGTTCAAGCCCTAAGCCATTAGACTAAGTTTTCGAACCCTAGCTTACTCCCCTCGAGCCATCTCTCGTTTTACTCGAGCCACACTTGAGCCACCCCGAACCACATCCTGACCAGAGCTCCTAGGGATCCTCCTAAACCCACTGGACTCCTAAAACCAGCCCCTACCCTTCGCACAAGCCCTGCACGCGAGATCCTAGCCGCGCGAAACTCCTACCTGCACTAGGACTCTTCGCTCGAGCCATCCTCCAGCCCGAACCCTCATGACCCTCTCTGGACCACCCTAAAAAGCTGTCTAGACCATCCTAACCAAGCCCTATCCACCCCGCTGCAGCAGACTGTAAGGTTCAGAAAATTTAAACGACGTAACTTGAATGCATGCAATCTAGGATTTTATTTAAAATATGTGTTTATTGTTTTTTATGCATTTAACGCATGGTTATCGCATGAGTATGATTTATTTCATGACTATCTTAAAGTTTCATGCATTAGGGTTTTAAGTTGCATTCTACGCTCGAATGAGGAACGGAGACCGGGGATTTATCAGGAAAAATATTTTTATTACATGATTAATTTTAATTAATTAATATGGGATGTTTTTTAGGGTGTTTTTTGTAAATGAGCCTTGGTTGTGTATTTTTATCCTCCGGGTTATATTTTTAGCCGATACGTAAATTTTAGCGAGTCGGAGGATTTTTGAGGGCTCGGGCAATATTTTCAAAAATGTACTTAAACGAAATATTTTTTGGGTGTGTTTTTTTAGGCTTGATGAGTTTTTTTATGCTAAATGAGCTCAAAAATCTTTTAATAATTAAATTAGGGCCCATTAGTGCTTATATTTTATTTAAAACCTACCTAGATCAACCATAACCCTATTTTTAATCACCTTAGCCGCCCCTCCCTCACCATCAGCAGCCTCCACCCTCGACTTTCAGCAGCAAAAAACAGCAAAAAAATTCGGCCCTCAATTTTCTTTCAAACAAGTTACCTCTCCGCTCCTCCGGTGCTTCCACGACGCGCGTTTCTCCAAGTTTTTGAGCATCTACACTTCAAGGCATGCTTTTATTTTCGTTTTTCTCCTCATTCACGCCAAAGTATTGCTGAAATATATATAAATGCATGTCAATCCTTTGATCTAACATGTGGTTACGTTTTTGTTCAAGTTTTATCACAAAAATTGCATCTACATGTTCCATGCTCACGTTTTTCATGTGTATGAGCAAGGGACTGTCTGTTGCTGTTGCTAGGGGGCTGAAACATGTCAAGGTTTAAGGGAAAATAGTGCTGGAATCGGTGAGGGTGCGAGTGGATGAGGGGTCGGGCGTTTTCCTTGAAGGTGTGGCTCGGTTGTGGGGTGATTGGTGGTTGGGCTTCAGCTGGCGGTGCAAGGACAAATCCAAGGCGTGGACTAGACCCTGGTGGGTCTGAGACATGGATGAGGACGGCTCAAACACTGCTGGACCTGCCCACAAAGCCGATCGATCGGGTTAGTTAGAAACGGCCGCGGGTGGTGCTTCTTTGGTGACTTGCAGTTGTTGGTAGGGTGCAGCGTGCATGGGGCCGAGAGGTTGGTTTGATCAGGTCTATGAATGTCCTAATGAGGTCTAGGAAGGGTGGGTCCAAGGCTGGTCCAAGCCGGTAGAGCCTAGGGTCGATAGTTTTCGAGTTTGAGGTATTAGGGTTTTCGAATGAGGAGTTGAAGAAAATTTCCAGCAGCTATTTGGGCACTTTCGAGAGCCTTAGTGGGTCGGTTAGGGGAGATTTAGGGGCTGTTGGAGTGTGTTTTAGGTATGGTAAAAGTTTGGGAAGATTCGGTTAAGTTTCAGGTCGATTCAGATTATAACCGGGACTCCGATCCAAGTTTTAAAACGAACTGGTTAAGTTTTGAAACGGGCTCTAATTTATGTCTAAGAAATGATTTTAATATATTTTGGGATGTTTTAAAGAGTTCGGGAAGCTTCACATCAAAATCTAGAGGTCGATGGGTAAAACGGTCATTTTGGGTTTTCAGGGGCGAAATGGTCACTTTGCACCCGGGGTGAGCTTTTAGTCCTGACAGCGCCCTGAGTACAAATTTATCATGTTTATAAATATTTGTGCATCATATATATGATTTTTATGTAATTATGAGAAATATGGTGCATTTTTGGTTTTGAGGAAAATTTACATATATGCATGTTTTTATTAAGTAATGATCAAGATAACATGTTTTGAAGGACGAGAGTTGGTTGTGACTAGCACAATTATATGAGATATTATGATCTGAGGCCAAGGCTCAGTGGACGGGTAATGCTGTTTCAGATGTCCCCGCAGACGGGTACCGTAGTTATATTAGGGTGATCCATCGAATAGAGCTGATACGAAAATCACAACTAATCAACTGAATTCAATTAAAAAAATTTTTACGTATATGATGATATGTTGAGACATGTTTTGGTCACGTTATGATTTTATATGTCACGTTTACGTTTATACTTTTAAGTTCATGAAATGTATGTTGATTACAGTATTTTTCACTGCTGTGTGCTATGTATATTTATTTGCTATTAATGATACATGTGTGTTGAGTCTTTAGACTCACTAGTCCTGTGTGATGCAGGTGAGCATTTGGATGAGGAGACTGGTGGTGCCGAACTCTGAGTAGGTAGGGCTGGATGTTCGCACACGACCCGAGGACCACACTTTCCCACACATCACATTTTTATGAGTTTGAGGGGACATGTATATTTTGTTACGTTGATTTTCCTATGATGATGAATTTCAGTAATTTACACGTTTTAAGTTCGTTCACGCATGGTTAGGGGCTGAGTTGGCACATTTTTTTTAGTCTAGAGTATTCTATTTGTCGATTGTTTACTATTATTTTTAAATGACATGTTTTTCAGTAGAGTTGCATGCATGCATAATATTTAAATGTTTATTTTCGAAAATTGTGAGCTTTGCCAAAAAAAATCTGCAGCATTTTAAATTAGTAGACTTCACAGTTGGTATCAGAGCAAAGGTCCTGTATAGGGTTGTGCCACCGCCAACTACTGCAGCTCAGTCTTCACGCCAATATTCTGTAAGATTTTATGTTTTAAATGTTTAAATGTTTTTACTAGTATCACCTGCATGATTACATGATTTATGATTTTTAGTACATGTTTAGCTGTTACTTTGAATTAAGGATTTAATGTTTTGAAAACTAGATTAAATTGCATGATGGGTTACGTTTAGAATTTGGACTATATTCAGATATCATGCCTCCCAAACGTGAACCCAGCGCAGTCAGACATGACGGTATTCCTGGAGGTGGCAGAGGACCACCACCGACGCAAGAAGATGCAGCTACCCGTGTACTGGAGGGTATAGCTTGGCTATTGGAGCAGGTGCAACAGGCTCCCAGACCTCAGATCGATATTTTTGAGCAGTTTAGATGGCTCAACCTGAAGAAGTTCGGGGGTACCATAGATCCATTCTTGGCAGACGGATGGTTTCCATCGATGGAGCTGCATTTTGAGTACCTGCAGATGAGAGATGGAGATCGGGCCAGGTGCGCCACATATATGTTGAGGGATGGTGAATCTCTATGGTAAGAGGGAGCCGATCATGCCGTGGACTTGGCTACTCTCACCTGAGACAGGTTCAAGGAGATATTCTACGGCAAGTATTTACCAGCGAATGTCAGGGGCCGCCTGACAAGGGAGTTCATGAGTCTCCGACAGGGGGACTTATCTGAGGCGGAGTTTATCCGGAAGTTTGACAAGGGTTGCCATTTTGTGCCCATGATCGATAGAGATGCCGCTCAGAAGTTGAGGCATTTTATGGACGGACTGAGACCTACCCTGCGCCGGGATGTTATGTAGATGAGACCGGCAAGCTATGACAAGGCCACCGCCTGTGCTTTTCAGGCGGAGCATGCACTGCAAGACATTGATTTTGAGATGCAACGGAAGAAACAACAGACTTACTCCAATTCCCAGCCGCAGAAAAACAGTTTACAGGGCCGCCAAAGCAGCAGGGGCAGCAGAAGCCCCATGGACATGTTAGGAGGCCCCAACACCAGAGACCTCCTCAGGCGCCAGAGGACAGACAGCCTTGCAGATAGTGTAACATGTTCCATTTCAGCAAGTGCATGTGGGGAACCTTTAAATGCTTCATTTGCGGACAAGAGGGCCATAAGATAGCAGACTGCCGTAGGAACAAGGGCCCCACTACTGGCCGAGCATATGTGATGCATGCCGAAGAGGCCGAGGTAGAGCCAGATTCGATGCTGATTACTGGTAATCCTTATGTTTAAGATTTTAATTTATCGCTTGATTACTTGGGGTATATGTTTATTATGAGATTTATGGGTTGTTAACATAGAAGGAATTAGGAGGCATGCTCTACCTAGTTGGATTTAAGGATTTAATTGCATGATTGGAGAAATTTAAGGACCCGAGTGTAACAACCGATAATTTAAGGACATAATTACTAAATTCGAACATTTAAGGGGCTATTTTCGAATTTTGTGAATTAATGGGATTTAATACTTAGTTTAGAGAATTTTACCTGTTCAAGGAGCTAAATTCAAAATTTTCATGGGGCAACACTGCTAATTTTGAAAATTCTTGTAAGGGTCAAAGTGATATTTTCGAAACTTTAGGGGTTAAATTGCTAATTTTGAGATTTTTGAGGGTTAATTCAATAAAATTTTGAGAATTTTGGGATAATTTCCGGTAAGAAATTTCTTAAGTTTCAACGCGATCAGGTTTGATGGTATGTTTTGTCGTAGGGATGATATATATTTTAAGTATAGCCACAGATGCATTGCTAGATTCCTATACATTCGTTTATATCCGAATCTTTCATCAAGCGACTAGGAATCATATCAGTGACGATGGATTCAGGGTTCGGAGTATCGATTTCATCCGGGGATCAAATGTTCACTTCCCAGATAATGAAGGGATTGGAGCTTCGGTTACAGAAATATATAATACAGGCAGATTTGATAGTGTTACCGTTGCCGGAGTTCGACATTATTCTGGGTATGGACTGGATTTCTTTGAATGGAGCCATCATAGACTTTCGACAAAGGTCAGTGTCTGTCTGACCTCCCAGTGGTAAGCTATTTATTTTTTAGCCAGCCAGACACTAGCAGATGTCACACGTCATTTGCTTTATGTGTGCAAGAAAGATTATGAAGAGAGGCTGCCAGGCGTTTTTGGCTAGAATTGTATCAGTGTCAGAGCCAGCCGATCAGAGGCTAGAGGACGTCGATGTGGTCAGAGAGTTCTCCAGTGTTTTCCCTGACGATGTTTCAGGCATTCCACCAGACAGAGAAGTGGAATTTTCTATTGAGCTCATGCCAGGTACAATGCCGATTTCTAAGGCACCCTACCGTCTAGCACCTGTCGAGATGAAAGAACTGAAAGAGCAGATATATGATTTGCTAGATAATGGATTCATTTGCCCTATCGTTTCTCCATGCAGCGCGCCGGTACTGTTCGTTAAAAAGAAAAATGGCAGCATGAGGCTTTGCATTGACTACCGAGAGCTTAACAGGGTCAAAGTCAAGAACAAGTATCCGTTGCCAAGGATCGAGGACTTTTTTGATCAACTTCAGGGAGCTTCTGTGTTCTCAAAGATAGATCTTCGATCCGGATACCATCATCTGAAGGTGAGAGAGTTTGATGTGCATAAGACAGACTTCCGGACGCGCTATGGGCACTATGAGTTTATGGTGATGTCCTTCGGTTTGACGAACGCGCCAGCGATCTTAATGGATCTCATGAATCACATGTTTCGTCCTTAATTAGATCAGTTTGTCATAGTTTTCATTGACGATATCCTGATCTATTCGAAGAGCAGGGAGGAGCACAGTCAGCATCTGAGGATTGTACTACAGACTCTACAGGACAGAAGGTTGTATGCCAAGTTCAGTAAGTGCGATTTTTGGCTTGATAGAGTGGCATTCTTGGACCACATTGTATCTCGGATGCTATTGATATCAACCCCAGTAAGGTCGAGGAAGTCAGAGATTGGCCAGTGCCTAAGAGCGTGACATAGATCCGTAGCTTCTTGGGTTTGGCTGGGTACTACAGGAAATTCATTCAGGGCTTCTCTTCCATTCCGGTGCCTTTGACCGCATTGATGAAGAAGAATGCCAAGTTTATTTGGGGATCTGAGTACCAGGAGATATTTGACAGATTGAAGCAAGCATTGACCACTGCACCAGTTCTAGCTATGCCAACGGGGCAAGAAGAGTTCGTGGTTTATACAAATGCTTCGAAGCTCAAGTTGGGCGCGGTTCTGATGCAGCATCATAGAGTTATAGCCTACGTGTCCAGACAGCTGAAGGTCCATGAGAAGAACTACCCGACTCATGACCTCGAGCTAGCAGCATTGGTATTTGCTCTGAAGATTTGGAGATACTATCTGTATAGGGAGAAGTGCAGGATTTTCACTGATCACAAGAGCCTGAAGTACTTTTTCACACAGAAAAAGCTGAACATGAGGCAGAGGAGATGACTAGAGCTAGTGAAGGATTACGAATATGACTTTAGCTACCATTCAGGTAAGGCTAATGTGGTTGAAGATGCTCTGAGCAGGAAACACGCAGTGATTGCTCATTTGTTGGTACAGAGACCGCTACAGGTGGAGATTCAGAGATTTGAGATTGCAGTTTATGCCAAAGGCGATGGCCCAAATCTTGCTACTCTAACAGTACAGCCGACATTGAGAGATAAAATTCGGGTAGGGCAGACTTCTAACGAGCAGTTGCAGAAGTGGAGACAGAGGGATGAGGCTAAAGGCCAGAGACTGCATACAGTTGTGGATGGCATAGTCAGATATAGGGACCGTCTATGGGTTCCTGATAATGATTCCCTTAGACTAGATATCTTGAGCGAGGCCCACAACACCCAGTACTCCATCCACCCAGGGAGTACGAAGATGTATAAGGATCTGCAGACTCTTTATTGGTGGCAGGGCATGAAGCGGGATATTCTGCAATTCGTTTCCGAGTGTTTGACTTGTCAGCAGGTAAATTCACAGCATCAGAGACCTACAGGAAAGCTGAGACCCCTACCTATACCCGAGTGGAAATGGGAGAACATCATCATGGACTTTGTGACAGGGCTTCCGAGGACTACTGGGGGATATAATGCCATCTGGGTGATAGTTGATCGGCTCACTAAATCAGCTCAATTTCTACCGATCAAGAAGACTTTCACCATGACTCAGTACGCAGAGATGTACATCAGAGAGATAGTCACACTGCATGGGATTCCAGTGTCCATCTTGTCAAACAGGGATCTGAGGTTCACGTCTGCGTTCTGGAAGAGTCTACACCAGGCATTGGGTACTAAGCTGCTGTTCAGTACTGCTTTCCATCCTCAGATAGATGGACAATCAGAGAGGGTGATTCAGATTCTGGAGAACCTACTCCGTGCTTGCACGATCGATTTCCAGGGCAGCTGAGAGCCAAATTTACCTCTCGTGGAGTTCACATACAACAACAGTTACAAGGAATATATCTGTATGGCTCCATACAAGTCACTGTACGGGAAGAAGTGTAGGTCTCCGGTGTATTGGGATGAGGTAGGAGAGAGAGCAGAGTTGGGACCGGATATTTTCAGGCAGATAGCAGAGTTAGTGGGCGGGATTCAAGACATGATGAGAACCGCTCAGAGCCATCAGAAAAGTTATGCAGATCAAAGGCGTAGAGATCTTGAGTTCTCAGTAGGGGATCACATTTTCGTGAAAGTCGCACCGATGAAGGGTGTGATGAGATTTGGGAAGAAGGGCAAGCACAGCCTTAGATTAATTGGACCATTCGAGATCCTAGAAAGAGTTGGGACACTCGCTTACAGATTTGCATTACCGCCGAATCTGGCGGGAGTCCATAATTTGTTCCACGTCTCTATGCTGCGGAAGTACATGTCGAATCCTTCGCATGTGCTGAACTACGAGCCACTTCAGCTGACACTGCACATGTCATTCGAGGAGAGACCCACTCAGATACTGGACAGACAAGAGAGGAGGCTCCGGAATAAGGTGATCCACATGGTCAAGGTCAAGTGGCTGAATTATTCTGAGGAGGAGGCTACTTGGGAGACTGAGGCGAGATGAGGAGTCTCTACCCGGAGTTATTCGGTATGTTTTAAATTTCGAAGACAAAATTTGTTTTAAGGGGGAGAGAGTTGTAAGGTACATGAAATTTAAACGACGTAACCTGAATACATGCAATAAGGATTTTATTTAAAATGTGTTTATTGATTTTTATGCATTTAAACCATGGTTATTGCATGGGCTGGATTTATTTAACGACTTTCTTAAAGTTTCATATATTAGGGTTTTAAGTTGTATTCCGCGTTCGAACGAGGAACGAAAGCCGGAGATTTATCAGGAAAAATATTTTTATTAGATGATTAATTTTAATTAATTAATATGAGGTGTTTTTTAGGGTGTTTTTCTAAAATGGGCCTTGGTTGAGTATTTTTACCCGCTTGGTTATATTTTTAGTCGATACGCAAATTTTAGCGAGTCGGGGGACTTTTTGAGGGCTCGAGCAATATTTTCAAAACTTACCCAAACAAAATATTTTTCGGGTGTGTTTTTTTGGGCTTGATGGGTTTGTTTTTATGATAAATTGGCTCAAAACCCTTCTAATAATTAAATTAGGGCCCATTAGTGCTTACCTTTATTTAAAACCTACCTATATCAACGCTAGCCCAATTTTTAATCACCTTGGCCGCCCCTCCCTCCATATCAGCAGCCTACGCCCTTGACTTTCAGCAGCAACCATCGACTTTCAGCAGCAACCAGCAGCAAAAAAATTCACCCTTCCATTTTCTTTCAAACAAGTAACCTCCCCGCTCCTCCGGTGCTTCTCTGACGCGCATTTCTCCGAGTTTTTGAGCATCTACACTTCAAGGCACGCTTGTACTTTCGTTTTTCTCCTCATTCACGGCATAGTATTGCTGAAATATATGTAAATGCATGTCCATCCTTTGATCTAACATGGGTTACGTTTTTGTTCAAGTTTCATCACGAAAATCGCATCTACATGTTCCATGCTCACGTTTGTCATGTGGCTGTGAAAGGGACTATCGGTTGATATTTTTACGGGGCTGAAACATGTCAAGGTTTAAGGGAAAATAGTGCTGGAATCTGTGAGGGTGCGAGTGGATGAGGGGTCGGGTGTTTTCCTTGAAGGTGTGGCTCGGTTGTGGGGTGATTGGCGGTTAGGCTTGAGCTAGCAGTGCAAGGACCGATCCAAGGCCTAGAACAGACCCTAGTGGGTCTGAGACATGGATGAGGATGGCTCAAACACTGCTGGACCTGCCCACAAAGCCGATGGATCGGGTTAGTTAGAAACGGCTGCGGGTGGTGCTTCTTTGGTGACTTGCAGCTGTTGGTAGGGTGCAGCATGAATGATGCTGAGGGGTTGGTTTGAGCAGGTCTAGGAAGGTCCTAATGAGGGCTAGGAAGGGTGGGTCCAAGGCTGGTCCAAGCCGGAAGAGCCTAGGGTCGATAGTTTTCGAGTTTGAGGTATTAGGGTTTTCGAATGGGGAGTTGCAGAAAATATCCAGAAGCTATTTCAGCACTTTTGAGAGCCTTAGTGGGTCTATTAGGGGAGGTTTAGGGGCTGTTGGAGTGTGTTTTAGGTATGATAAAAGTTTTGGAATATTCGGTTAAGTTTCGGGTCGATTCGGGTTAAAACCGGGACTCCGGTCCAAGCTTTAAAACGAACTGGTTAAGTTTTGAAACGGGCTCTAATTTATGTCTAAGAAATGCTTTTAATATATTTTGGGGTGTTTTAAAGAGTTCGGGAAGCTTCGGATCGAAATCTAGAGGTCGAGGGGTAAAACGGTCATTTTGGGTTTCCAGGGGCAAAATGGTCACTTTACACGCGGGGTGAGCTTTTAGTCCTGACAGCGTCCTGAGCACAAATTTATCATGTTTTAAAATGTTTATGCATCATGTATATGATATTTATGTAATTATGAGAAATATAGTGCATGCTTGGTTTTAAGAAAAATTTACGTATATGCATGTTTTTATTAAGTGATGAACATGATAACACGTCTTGAAGGATGGGAGTTGGTTATGACTAACACGATTATATGAGATATTATGAGTTGAGGCGAAGGCTCAGTGGACGGGTAATGCTATCGTTGATGTCACTACGGTCGGGTACCACAGTTATATTAGATAGATCAATCGAATAGAGCTGATACAAATGTTACAACTAATGAACAAAATTCAATTAAAAAAAATTTATACGTTTATTATGATATGTTGAGACATGTTTTGGACACGTTATGATTTTATACGTCACGCTTACGTTTATGCTTTAAGTACATGAAATGTATGTTGATTACAGTATTTTTCACTACTGTGTGCTATGTATATGTATTTGCTATTAACGATACAGGTGTGTTGAGTCTTTAGATTCACTAGGCTTGTGTGATGCAGGTGAGAATTTGGACGAGGAGACTAGAAGTGCCGAACTCTGAGTAGGCAGGACTGGATGTACGCACACGGCTCGAGGACCACACTTTTCTGCACATTACGTTTTTATGAGTTTGAGGGGACATGAACATTTGTTACGTTGATTTTGCTATGAAGATGAATTTCAGTAATTTACACGTTTTAAATTCGTTCACGCATGGTTAAGGGCCGATTTTGCACATTTTTTTGTCTACTATATTTTATTTGTCGATTTTTTACGATTATTTTTAAATGACATATTTTTAGTAGAGTTGCATGCATGCATAATATTTAAATGTTTATTTTCGGAAATTGTGAGCTTTACAAAAAATTTTTTTTGCAGCATTTTAAATTAGTAGACGTCACACAGACCCTCGGCCGCAAGCTTCCAGACATGGGGAAGAGTCCTATCTTGCATGGGCTCTTCCATATGCCACTGCACACGGCTAGGACTCTTCCTCACCCCTAGCCACGTCCAGCTTGAGCCCTGGTCGAGCCGCACGCCCCCAAGCTTCCTAACTGAACCCTAGTGTTCAAACATGCAAATTTTCGATCAAGTTTTCTCCTAGGCGTGTGCACTCCGTTCCTTGACACCTATGGACCCTTAACATGATGGAAAATCATCCCTTCATGTTACCCTACCATGGCAGCCCTTTTATGCATCACTTTGAAGAGTTTTATATCATCAAAACACAAGTTAGATGCTTGTATGCGCATAAAAACGAAAATAAAACTAGTGAAACATATTTTTCATGAAAATTTAAACAAATATACATAATATGGTGTGATAGATGTTTTAAAGAAAGTTAAGGCGTGCCTCTGCATATATTACGTACAAAAACCAGTTGGCGATGCGAAGAACTGCGACGTAACCCTAGGCTAATTTTTCCTCAACTCCACGTGAATTTCTTCCCAAGTTTTCGTGTAATGTGTGTGGTGTGTGCTGATGAGAGTCCTTGTGTTTTGAGAGGGGTGGGCGTGAGTTGTGAGGAGTGGGGGAAGGGTTTGGGGATTTTTTTTTAATTAAAAACTCCTAGTAGAAACTTAGGCCCATTAGCATGACATACTAGGCTCATTAAGCCCATTAATGAATATTTAAAATATTATATTTAGTAAAGTTTGTAAAATTATTAGCCGAGTTCTCAAAAAGTTCATATTTTCATCGAAAATCGAATACCGTTAAAAAACATGTCTCGGCATATAAAATCATATCAAAAAACCCCATTTTCCAAAAATATCATATAGCATAAATATTATTTTAAATAATTAAAAACAATTATTTAATAAAAATATATTCTCTTTTTTAGCCCTCGATCTCCGTTTCTCGATCGTATCTCGAATAACTTTTATAACGCTATTTTTATGCCTTCATGTAGAAAGATATATTTTAAACATGCAAACATGCACAACATGTTTAATTCATGCAATTAAAACTATTTATTTAGACATTTTTCATTTTCCCTAGATTTGCATGTAGTTGGATTATATTTTCGTATTTTGGACCATACAATTCTTCCATCCCTTAAATAAAATTTTGTCCTCGAAATTAGAACTTACCGAATTACTCTGGGTAGTGACTCCTCATGTCCATCTCGGTTTCCCAAGTAGCTTCTTCCTCTGAGCTATTTAGCCATTTGACTTTAACCATTGGAATGACTTTGTTTCGAAGTCTTCTTTCTTGTCTTCCTGGGATTTGTGTAGGTCTTTCCTCGTATGACATATTTGGAGTTAATTGTAGGGGCTCATAATTTAGTACATGTGAAGGGCTCGACATGTACTTCCTCAGCATCGAGATGTGGAAAATATTGTGTACTCCGGCTAGCATCGGTGGCAGCGCCACTCTATAGGCTAGTGTCCCAATCCTAGTGTCACAATCCTCTCCAAAATCTCAAACGGTCCTATGAACCTCGGACTGAGCTTGCCCTTTTTACCAAATCTCATAACACCCTTCAGTGGTGCTACTTTCACTAATACGTGGTCACCCACTGCAAACTCCAACTTTCTTCGACGCTTGTTGGCATAACTCTTTTGTCGGCTTTGTGTAGTCGTCATCCTATCTCGGATTTTGACTACTAGTTCCGATGTTTGCTTGATCAAGTCCTGTTCAAATTCTCCTCTTTCACCAACCTCGTCCCAATGTATGGGTGATATACACTTCTTCCCATATAGTGCCTCGTAAGGAGCCATCAATATTGATGATTGATAGCTATTATTACAGGTGAACTCCACTAGAGGTAACTTAGGCTCCCAACTTCCTTCAAAATCGATCACACAAGCTCGAAGTAGATCTTCCAAGATTTGAATCACCCTTTCCGACTGACCATTGGTTTGAGGATGGAATGATGTACTGAATAACAACGTCGTCTCCATTGGTGCATGTAGGCTCTTCCAAAAAGACGATGTTAACCTCGGATCTCTGTCAAAAACAATGGATACTGAAATCTCATGTAGTCGAACTATCTCTCGAATATATAACTCGGCACACTGTGTCATGGTGAATGTCGTCTTGATAGGTAGAAAATGCGCTGATTTCGTAAGACGATCAACTTTCACCCAAATAGCATTAAACCCCTTGATAGTCCTCGGTAATCCCACAACCAAATCCATGGTAATATTTTTCCATTTCCACTCGGGAATAGGAAGTGGCTTAAGTTTTCTGGCTGGCCACTGATGCTCAGCCTTAACTTGCTGACATGTCAAACACTCGGACACAAAACGTAAGATGTCTCGTTTCATGCCCGTCCACCAATACAATAACTACAGATCCTTGTACATCTTCGTGCTTCTAGGATTAATGGAATACGGCTTGTCATGAGCTACCTTCATAATGATTTTTCTCAAATAATCGTCACTAGGAACCCAAAGCCGGTCTCGATATGGAACAATACCATCCACCTCAGAATACAGCTTCCGGCCCTTAGCTTCATCTCTCAACCTCCACTTTTGCAATTGCTCATCAGTAAACTGTCCCTCACGGATTCTTTCCCTCAAATTCGATTGTACCGTCATGGTGGCAAGATTAAGGGCCTCTACCCTAGCGTATACTGCCAGCTCAAACCGCTATATCTCGGACTGTAATAGTCTCCGAAGTGATAATTGAGTAATGACTGATGTCTTCCTACTCAAGGTGTCCGCCACTACATTAGCTTTTCTCGGATTGTAGCTAATGTCACAATCGTAGTATTTTACCAATTATTGCTATCTTCGATGCCTCATATTCAACTCTTTTTGTGTGAAGAAGTATTTCAAACTTTTATGGTCGATGAAAATCTCGCACTTCTCCCCATACAAGTAATGTCTTTAAATCTTCAGTTCAAATACCACTCCGACAAGCTCAAGATCATGTGTGGGATAATTTTTCTGATGAACCTTCAACTGTCTCGATGCACATAGGCTATAACTCGATCATTTTGCATAAAAACTGAGCCAAACCAAGTTTCGAAGCATCTGTATAAAAACAAACTCTCCTTGCCTCGATGACATCGATAATACTAGCGCTGAGATCAAAGCTTGCTTCAACTTATCAAAACTGTCTTCACATTTAACTACCCATATAAATTTTGCATTCTTCTTTGTCAAGGGGGTTATGGGTACCGCAATAAATGAGAATCCTTGAATAAACTTCCCGTAATAGCCAGCTAGACCTAAGAAACTACGGACCTCGGTTACACTCTTAGGTATGGGCCATTCTTTCACTGCCTCGACTTTACTCGGATCAACCTCAACGCCATCTTTAGAAATGATGTGGCCTAAGAACGCCACTCTCTCGAGCCAAAACTCACACTTGCTGAACTTTGTGTATAATTTCTTATCTTGCAGTACTTGCAGTGTTGTCCTCAAATGCCAGCTATGCTCCTATTTAATATTCGAATAGATCAAAATATCATCGATGAAAACTATCACAAATTGATCTAGATACGATTGAAATACGCGATTCATGAGATCCATGAAGATCGTTGGCACATTGGTCAACCAAATGGCATGACCATAAACTTATAATGCCCATATTGAGTCCTAAACATCGTCTTATGAACATCCGACTCCTTAACCTTTAACTGATGGTACCTAGAACAAAAATCTATTTTTAAGAATATCGATGCTCCTTGTAATTGATCAAATAAGTCTTCAATTCTCAGTAATGGATACTTGTTCTTAATAGTGACTCTATTCAGCTTTCGATAATCAATGCAGAGTTGCATACTCCCATCCTTTTTCTTCACAAATAATACCGGTGCGCCCCACGGTGAACAACTAGGGCGTATAAACCCTTGTCCAACAACTCTTGAATTTGATCTTTTAGCTCTTTCATCTCGGCGGGTGCTAGACGATAGGGTGCCTTAGAAATTGGTACAGTGCCTGACATCAACTAAATAGAGAATTCCACCTCACGGTCAGGTGGAATGCCAAAAACGTCCTCGGAAAAGACGCTAGGAAAGTCTTTGACGACTTCAACATCCTCTAGCTTCGGACTGGCAGGAACATGTGCTGAAGTAACACATGCTAGGAAAGCTTGGCATCCTCATCTCATAAGCTTCCCCGCGCAAATACAAGAGATAATATGCGGTATTTGCTTGTTTTTGCTGCCTCAAATATGAAAGACTTCCCACTAAGCGGTCGAATAGACACTGTCCTCTGCCGAAAATCTATCGAAGCTCCATTCAGTGATAGCCAATGCATGCCTAGTATGATGCCGAATTCGGGCATTGGGAGTACGATAAGATCTGCCCGAACCACATCTTTTTGCAAATGAAGCTCCAAATTCTTCACAATGCTTGAAGTGACCGTTTGATCACCGGAAGGAATATAAACTTTGAAGCCTAATCTCATATCCTCGGGTATAATATTTAGTTGCTTGAGGAATATCTCGGATATGAATGAGTGTGTAGCCCCCGAATCCAGCAATGCGTAGGTAGCTATCCATAGGATGAACATCCTTCCTGCGACGAATACACCGTCAAATATATTCGTGTTGAGGCTTAAGGAATTTCTATCATTATTTTTCCCAAAATTTTGAAAATTATGAGATGGGGCCCTAATACTTCTCTAAAATTATTGTAGTTTAACCCCTGAAATCTTTCGAATTATTGCACTTTCATCCCTAGAAGTTTCGAATAATTGCATTTTTTACCTCATAAGTTTCGAATTTCATCAAATTAGGCCCTATATTTTTGGAATTTGCCAATTTAACCCTTAGGATTCTTAGGAATTGTGAAATCATGCCCTAATTTTCTAAGATTTGCAAAACAGCCCTTGAATTTTTGTAAATTGCAATTTAGTCCCTGAAATTTTCTAAAATTCCAAATTCATCCTAAAATTTTTGGCTTTAGCAATTTCAATCCTTGACCTCTTTGAAATTTTCGGATTAGCCCTTAAAATTTTTGTTTTCACTATTAAGTCCCTCAAGTTTCGAATTTTGCAATATAGTCCTCAAATTTTTGGAAAAATTCATTCATGCCCAAATTTTTTATCCTTCTCAAATTTTAAGCCTTAACACTCTTATTTGGATTTAATTACCTCATTTGCATAATTAAGGGTCACAATTCATGCTCAATTTCCATAATTTCTAAGATCATTCCTTAAATCAATCTATTGTAGAGCATGCATCCTAATTTTTTCTTCTAGGTTCTTCTTAATCCCAAATCAATTCTCATAGACAATTTAACATTTCATGCAATATAAGCAACATAAAAATGTTAAATAACTAGATTACCGGTGAATAGGGTAGTGTCTAGCTCTTCCTCAGCATGAATCACATAGGCTCTCCCCACAGATGGTCCCTTATTCTTCAGGCAATCGGCAGCCTTATGCCCTTCCTCCTTGCATATGAAGCACTTGTATGTCCTCCACATGCACGTGCCAAAATGTAAGCGATTGCACTCCTTGCATAGAGGCCTCTCAACAGGTTTTGGTGCTCCAGGTTGTGGTGGCTTTGGTGGTCCTGGCTTCTTCGCTTGCCCCTGGAGCTTTTGCTGCCCTTGAGGTCTATGAAATCCCACAAATGGCTTTTTATTTGGCTGAGAACTCTGCTGGTGTTGCTGACTTTTGCGCTGTATCTCAAAATCAATATCCTTCAAGGCTTGCTCAGCTTGGAATGCATAGGTAGTGGCAGTTGCATAGTCCGTCGGTCGCATCATCATCACATTACGGCGTATAGTAGGTCGTAGGACATTCAGAAAGTGCCTAATTTCTCGGCAGCATCCCTAGCAATGAGGGTCACAAAGTGACAGCCCCTATCAAACTTCCTCACAAACTCCGCCACAGTCATGTCCCCTTGGCGGAGACTCGTGAACTCTCTCTTCAAGCGTCCTAGGACGTCAGCAGTGAAGTATTTCTCATAGAATATTTTCTTGAATCGAACCCAAGTGAGTGTAGCCAAGTCACTCTCATGCTCCACCCCATCCCACCAAAGGGAAGCATCATCTCTAAACATATAAGTAGCACACCTAACTCGGTCAGCGTCTCCCATATTAAGATAGCGGAAGTGAACCTTCAGAGATCGAATCCAACCCTTAGCAGCAAATGGTTCGGTAGTACCAGAAAATTCCTCCGGACCGAGCCTCCGAAACTAATCATAAACGTCGTGCTGAGGCCTCGGAGCATGCTGGAACTGCTGTTCGAAGAAGAGTGCCATGCCCTCTAGTGCTCAAATAGCAGCATCCCCATTAGGAGGTGGGGGTGCATTCCCTTGAAGATCCTCAACATTCTCGGCTTGCCTATCGGTACTAGGTGCGCGTCTAAGAGGCATTATATCTGAACTTTTTTTTTTTCAAATTCTAAACGTAACCAATATGTATTTAAATCTAAGTTTTTTAATCATGCAGCATATACTAATTTGAGCAAATTTAAGCATATATAACATTTAATCTCAAAAACTATTAAACATGTAACGTAAACATATAATCCATGTAATCATACAGGTGTCACCATAAAAATCATGTAAAGCAATTATACTTACAGATTGAGGCTTGACAACTGAGCTTCACGGCACTAACGGTGGCACAACCTTTGAAGGAACATTGCTCTGATACCAATTGAAACGTCCACTACTCGTTTTTCTTTAAATTGTACTAGATTTTTTTTTCCTTTTCTTTCTTTTTTCTTCGGCCAAAAATATATATGTATATATAGGCATGTATTTTTAAATTATCTTTGCACCATTTTTAAAAAATAAAACAACCTATTATATTTCAAAATTCAAAGGAATGAATTCAAAACAGAAAATCGTCATTCGTTCCCCAAACCGAACCTTAGCAATATTTCAAAATAAAACTAACTCTAACATCCTCTTAAAAGCCTCTCAAAAGCACCATAAAAGGCATAAAATCTTTAACGTAAACTTACATCATAACTTTAACTTAAATTGCGGAAAACTCGCGCTGGTCCTTGGGTTATGTGCACCTTCAGTCCAGCAAGATCAACCATCAAATACCACATTAACATCAACATCATGCTCACCTGCATCGATCACACCTAATGAGTCTAATGACTCAGCAAACCTTAACCATGATAACAAGTATTACATATACAATCACATGCAACAATGAAAATACTTTTGCTTAACATAACTTTTCATGAACATGCATAAACATAAACATTTTCCTTTCCATCATATACATTTCCTTTTCATCATATACGTATTGAATTCGGATCGTTAATTTTGACTTTGTATCAGCTGAAGGTCGATGGATCCATCTACGTATAACAACAGTATTGGGCAGCGGGGACATCAGCGACACTCTCACCCGTCAACTGAGCCTTGGCCTTACATATCATCATAATCATCGTATTAGCCACAATTACTTCACCTCGTCCAACGTTTCATATTTTCATCACTAATAAAATTTCATACATATAAATATCATTTTTCTTTTAAACTAAGCATGCAACATGTCTTTTAGCTTTAATGTTTCCCCATAAAATTCCATAAACATTTTACTATATACTACAGTATTAAGGGCACTGCCAGGACGTCTGAAATTTTTGGTGTAAAATGACCGTTTTACCCCTAGACTTAGATCATCCCGAATAATTATTAAAGCTTAAATTAAATTTCAAATATTCTTATTTAGCTTAAATACGATGTGTTCTATTTAATTTCATAACTATTAATTCGTATAGCGTTTAATTCTCGAATTAATTTAAACTTAAATATTTTAATCCCAAACTTTAAACATAAACTTTTTACTACCTAAAATACCCTCGTGAGCCATGAGCCACTCCGTGGACCCATGGTTCAAGCCCTAAGCCATTAGACTAAGTTTTCGAACCATAACTTACTCCCCTCGAGTCATCTCTCGTTTTACCCTAGCCGCACCCGAGCCACCCCAAAACACATCCTGAACAGACCTCCTAGGGACCATCCTAAACCCACTGGACTCATAAAACTAGCCTCTACCTTCGCATGAGACATGCACGCGAGACCCTAGCCGAGCAAGACTCCTACATGTGCTAGGACTCTTCGCTCGAGCCACCCTCCAGGCCGAACCCTCGTGACCCTCTCTCGACAACCATAAGACGCTGTCTAGACCATCCTAACCAAACCCTAGCCACCCTGCTGTAGCAGACCCTCGGCCGCAAGCTTCCATGCATGGGGAATAGTCCTATCTTTCATGGGCTCTTCCCTATGCCGCTGCACACGAGTACTAGTCATGCTAGGACTCTTCCTCACCCCTAGCCATGTTCTGCCCAAGCCCTGGTCGAACCGCACGCCCCAAGCTTCCTAACCGAACCCTAATGTTCAAACATGCAAATTTTCGATCAAGCTTTCTCCCTAGGCGTGTTCAGTTCTTACCCTGACACATATGGACCCTTAACTTGATGGAAAAACTTCCCTCCATGTTACCCTACCATGGCAGCCCTTTTATGCATCATTAGGAAGAGTTTTGTATCATCAAAACACAAGTTAGATGCTTGTATGCCCATAAAACGAAAATAAAACTAGTGCAACATATTTTTCATGCAAAGTTAAACAAGTATACATAATATGGTGTGATAGATGTTGGAAAGAAAGTTAAGGCATATCTTTGCGTATATTACGTACGGAAACAATTTGGCGATGCGAAGAACGGCGACGTAACCCTAGGATGATTTTTCCTCAACTCCACGTGAATTTCTTCCCAATTTTTCGTTTGATGTGTGTGGTGTGTGATGATGAGAGAGTCCTTGTGTTTTGAGAGGGGTGAGCGTGAGTTGTGAAGAGTGGGAGCAGGGTTTGGGCCATTTTATTTTAATTTAAACTCCTAGTAGAAGTTTAGGCCCGTTAGCATGACATATTAGGTGCATTAAGCCCATTAATGAATATTTAAAATATTTTATTTAGGAAAGTTTGTGAAATTATTAGCCGAGTTCTCAAAAAGTTTATTTTTGATCGAAAATCGAATATCGTATAAAAACACGTCTCGACGTATAAAATCACCTCAAAACACCTCATTCACCAAAAATATCATATAGCATAAACCTTATTTTAAATAATTAAAAACAATTATTTAATAAAAATATTTTTCTTTTTTTAGCATAGTCTCCGTTCCTCGATCGCATCTCGAATAACCTTTATAACGCTGTTTTTATGCATTCATCTAGAAAGATATATTTTAAACATAAAAACATGCACAACATATTTTTATTTAGACATTTTTCAATTTCCCTAGGTTTGTATGCAGTTGGATTACGTTTTCGTATTTTGGATCTTACAACATGGATGCAAACGATTTAAATTGCTTACCTATTTTGCATAATTAATTTTAAATGCTTGCATGATCCATATTATTTGATTAAACATATGATTGCATGATTATATGACATGATTTCATGAAAATTGTAGGTTTTATCCTAATATTAAATAATAGGCTGGGAAAGAAGAACGATGACAACCAAGACAAAATAAATATTTTTAAGGCTCCTTCATGTGATAAAAAATGATTAATTTTTTCTAAAAATGATAGAGGTCAAACTTTTTTACGAGACGAGCTCGATTTTATCCGGGAAGCTGGTTTTGGGCAAACAAGAGACTTTTAAATATCAAATGCATTATTTTTTAAAACTAATTTTTATAAACTTTAATTTTTCAATTAAATAGGTGTTATTGAGAATAATTTACCTAGGATGAGTAGGCCCAATTGCTCCTATATTTGAAAGTCCAAAACCCAAGCCCATTATCATGCAAATTAAAATCTATAAAATAGAAAACTTAGGCTTTGGAGACCCCTATCATCCGAACATAACACACACACCACACACACCACAAACAAAATTTTCAAAACCTAGGAGGAAGAAAACAAGGAGTCTTCTTCGCCCATTCGTTCTTCCTCACATCCCACGCTGACAATCGCATATTCGAGCATTCTAAAACGCAAAGGCATGTATCTAAATCCTTGGCGAATCATTAAAACAATATTATGCATGATTTGATTTATTTTGCATGAAAAATATTTACGTTCGATGGGTTTAACGATATAACGATTATTTTCAAAGCTTTGATGTTTTTACGATTGTTTAACGCTATGATTCCTAAGGACACGCTGCCAATAGGAAGTGTTTAAAGGACGAGAAAAGAGTCGTTAACGTTGAAATGAAGGTTGGATATCATGCTTGGCCGAACAAGGAGAGTCCTAGGGTGTCCTAGCCATATCCGATGGGAAGATGGCTCGGCCAAGGCTGGGCACCGTGCAAAGCTTGGCCAGGGTTGGGCTTGGGATCGGTGTGAGTCATGGTTCAGGGACTGTGAGGGTCATAGCAGGCTGCGTCCCGTGGTTTGTCGATAGAGAAGAGTCCATGATCGCATGAACTTTTCCCATGCACATAGGAAGCAAGTCACGATCGGCTGCTACGTGAGGCGGGGCTTGGCTAGGATAGGTCTGAGGGTGGTCCAGTGAGGGTCAGGAGGGTTCCAGCATGGTGGTGCCTCGAGTGAAGAGTCATAGTCGAGTGAGAAGTCCTAGCGCGCAAGACTTCGGCCGCGGCTCATGCTGGAACTTGTGGCGTGGGCTAGGGGATGGTTAAATGGGTCAAGGCTCGTCATTAGGGTCACTAGGTGGTCTGTTCAGGAGTTGGCTCGAGGTGGCTCGGGTGTGGTTCGAGTAAAACGTGAGATGGCTCGAGGGAACTAACTAGGGTTTGTGATATTGAAGTTTAATGGTTAAGGGGTCGAACCATGGTCCATGGGGGTTGATTTATGGTTAAAAAGGGTTGTTTAGATATGAAAAGCCTATGTTTAAAATTTGGGAGGAAAATATTGAAGTTTGAATTAATTCGGGAATTAAACGCTTCACGAATTAGTAATTAAAGAATTAAATCAAAACCCTCGAATTTAAGTTAAATAAAATATTAAAAATCAAATTTAATCTTAAATAATTATTTGGGATGATCTTGAGTCAATAAAAGTAAGAAAAAGTCAAAATCGATAAATTTGACGTCCATGGTCAAAACTGTCATTTTGCACCTGGGTAGTACGATAATGGTTGGCAGTGTCACGAAGGGTCATAACGTATGTTAAATGATATAATATGATGATTTTGATGAAAATATGGTATTTAATTATTTATGGTAAAGCTGTGCAATTTTTACTATAAAAATACTATTTTTGGAAAGTCGTGATATTTTATGATTTAAAAAGGAAAAGGAAAAATACTTTGAAGGATGTTAATTGATTGTGACAAAGAAGATATGCGTAAAGTCTAGAAATTTAATTTATGAAAGCTGAATGCATGCAATCTAGGGTTTTATTTAAAAGATGTGTTTATTTATTTTTATGCATTTAATGCATAATTATTGCATGATATGACTCATTTCACGATTATTTTAAAAAGTTCACGAATTAGGGTTTCTAGATGCATTTCGCACTCGATCGAGGAAGGGAGACGGGGAAATTATCAGGAAAATTATTTCTATTACATGTTTAATTTTTATTTATTAATATAAGTTGTTTTAACTGTATTTTTCAAGAAATGGGTTTTGTTGAGTATCTTTACCCGTCAGAGCATATTTTTACCCGGTACGAAAATTTTATCGAAACGAAGGACTTTTGAGGGCTCGTGCAATATTTTCAAAAACGTACCAAAACGAAATATTTTTCGGGAGCGGTTTTGGACGTGTTGAGCTTGTTTTATTGCTAATTGGACTCAAAGATCATTTTAATCCCTTCTAAATTATAATTAAGGGCCCAATTGTGATTTGTTTTTTGTTTAACTACCACATAAGCCTACCCTAAACCTAAAATTATTTCAGCAGCCGCCCACACCCTCCTTTCAGCAGAACCTCCCCTCGATTTTAGAAACACTTTGCTGGAAGAAGCTTCGGTCCTCCTTTAGCCTTCAAGCAAACCTTCTTCTCGTCTCTCCGGTGCCTCCCCGACGCGATATTCTTCAAAGTTTTCGAGCACAATTCATCAATGCACGCCATGTATCTTTATTTTTCGCATCATTCATACTATATACCTGCTGCATGTGTGTCATGGTCAAATTTTTATAGTCCTTGCATGGTTTTACATTTATGCTTCGATTTTATTCATGAAATCCACATTCTTATACATCCAACTCATGTTTTTATGATCCTGGTGCAAGGGACTGTCGGATGCTGATTCTAGAGGAATGAAACATGTCAAGTTTTAAGAAAACTTAGTGCTAGAGTCGAGACTAAGTGCTGTTGGCCAAAGGATTTTGGAGCAAAGCTTCGACCGAAGCTTGTTGAGGAGTAGATCGGATGCTGGGGAGGCTCGGCTGTGCAAGGGACGTCCTTAGCCCGGGATCAGGTCCTAATGGGTCTGAACCGTGGCCTAGGGTGGCTCGAACATGGCTGGGACTAGGGTAGAGGCCGCATGGTTGAGGGACCTGTGTGTTGGACTCGGGCATGCTCCGGGTGTAGCTAGCGATCATGTGTGTGGTTTGGGTTGCATGGGGGTGTGTCCGTGGGTTCAGCAAGTCCAGAGGGATTCTAGGGTGATCTAGGTGAGGTTGGTTAGTGGCTGGTCCCATTGGCTAAAGGCTAGGATCGATGGTTTGGGAAAAGGGGCAGTTAGGGTTTCGAGGTGTATTGCGTAGAATTTTCCAGCAGGCTATGGGGCCTGGTCGAGGGGTTTAAGGGGTGAGTGGCGTGAGTTTTTGGTGTAGGGGTGGGTAGGTTTTTATTTAATTAAGTTGTTAGGTTGCTAATTGGGCGCTAGGTGTAGTTAAGGACACTAATTCTTTAATTAAATCTTTATTAATCTAAGCCCATTAAATAATTAATCAGACCCGTAATTAATCCATTAAAAATTCCTAACAATATTTAAAAATATTTGGTGCCACTCGTTTCTAGAGTCGCACGTCCGAAATTAATCAATTTCTAGCGAAAGTTTGATAGCGATTAAGTTCGTCCCTTACTATAATTAGATTGCCGCTTTCCTATTTTGGACTTACTAAATTTAGAGTTTCTATTTATAACTTTTCTAAAAGTAGAAATTTTATTTAAATCGTCCCAGGTTCTCTCGCCTTCTGCCGTGCATCACGTATTCAGCTGCGCAAAATTTACATTAATAACATTCGATCAACTAATCATTATATAACACAGATACTTAAACATTCTTTTAGACAACTCATTTAAATAATTTCAAATAATTTTCATGAATGCATGTGGTTAGCGTGTTCGGGTTTTCGGGCGTTGCAAAAATTATGGAAAGAAATTAAACTTACAAACTTAAGACTTGACGACTGAGTTTTCCGGAACTGGCGGTGGCACAACCCATTGCAAGAACATTGCTGTAACGTCCGAAAAATCTACCTACGTAAATTGCATGCATGCAAAATTATTTTAATTGCCTACTTGTTTTATTTAATTGTTTTTAAATGCTAGCATAATATTTATTATATGATTAAATGTATGATTGCATGATTAAATGATAATATGATATGATTACATGAAATTAAGGATTTTACCCGAATATTCGATAATAGGCAGGGAAAAGGAGACCGAGAACGACCAAGACAAGAATATGTATTTTTCATTAAATAATGGCAATGCTTCCTAATATGATTAAAAATGATTTACTTTTTCTAAAAATGTTGGAGTTCGAATTTATTTTACGAGTCGAGCTCGATTTTCCCAGAAAGCCGGTTTTGGGCAAACAATGAGTTTTAAAAGATCAAAAATATTATTTTATGGAAACTAATTTTATAAGCTTTTATTATTTAATTAAATATGTGTTATTGGACCCAATTTAATTAATTAAGTAGGTCCTATTACCCTTAAGCTTGCAAGCCCAAAACTAAAGCCCATTAATATGCTAATTAATTATAAATAAGTTACTTAGGTATACTAAACCTCACAATTCACCCACCCAATCAGCTGTGAATCACACCTTACACACACACAATAATTTCGAAAATTTGGAGGAAAAGAAAAGCTTGTGTTCTTCGTCGTCCGGTCGTTCAACGTCGTACCCTCGCCGAAGATCGTATATTCGAGCATTATAAACGCAAAGGCACGTTTTCTAAACCATTTCAAACATCATAAAAATAATAATAAGTGTGTTTTAATTGATTGGGTTCGATTATTTTACGGTATGATACGTATTTTCAACGTTTTTACGATTTTATACTTGTTTTAAAAGAATCGCTATGAACCCAACGGACACGCTGCCAAAACATGATAAAATATTATTGATTATGATCAAAACATGATAAATTTAAAAGAAAACAGAAGTTGGAACCGTGGGAATCAATAGGTGAGAACCGTGGGTTTGGTTTGGCTTGTTCTTAATCCTATGGTTCGGTTGCTATGCATGGTCGCTTGGGGCTCACCCAGGTCTTGATTAGGGTGCGTATGGGACACACTTAGGTCCTAGGAATGGCCCTAGCAGGGCTAGAACTCGCGCAGCAGGGCTGGAGGAGAGTCCTCGGTTGATAGGACTCTTCCCGTAGCTTGTTCCTGTTTGGCCGAGAGCTTGCAGAGGGAAGCTTGAGAGAGGGCTGGGCTAGGTGGTCTAGACGGTGGCCAAGGACGGTCCAGTGAGGGTTAGGAAGGGCTCGGTGGTGGCTTGGGTAGAAGCCTCCATGCAAAGTGGACGGCATCAGCGTACGTTGAGGAGGGGCGCGCAGCTTGTTCTTGTTCAGATAGGTTGTTGCTCGCGTCCAGGGGTTTGGGCTGGTCTGGGCAGGGTTTGGGCGTGATCCAAGGATGGTTAGGGTTACGAGAAGTGGTTAAGGGCTGGAAGAGTCCTAGTTGGGTTAGGAGTCCTAGATATGCAAGGAGTCACACACACACAAATGCAGATTTTTTAGCTTGGTTCCAGGAGGGTTTGAGCGCCTTAGGGAGTGGTTCTTTGGGCTGGGATTGGTTAGAAAGGTGCCTAGGTGGGTTGGCTTGGGTTTGGCGCGAGGTGGCTTGACCATGGCTCGAGTAAATTGGGAGATGGCTCGGTGTGTTCATTAATGTGTCAAAAAGAAAAATTAAAAAATAAAATTGGAACCATGGGTCCACAGGTGTGGTTCATTGCTCAAAACGGTAGAATAAATAATAAAAATGTTATGTATAAAATTTGGGATCAAAATAATGAGTTTTGGATTTATCCGAGATTTAATCGCCTCACGAAACGTTAATTAAAGAATTAATTGAAACACCTAGTTTGAAGTGGAATAAAATTATGAAAAAAATATATTTAAACTTAAATAATTATTTAGAATAATCTCATGTCATAAAAAGTGGGGAAAAGATAAAATCGATAATTTTTACGTACAGGGGCAAAACGGTAACTTTATGCTTCGAAAAATATGTAAACACTTGGCAGCGTCCCGAAGGATCATAATGCTTGTTACATGATATTTTATGATTAAAAATGATGATTTTGATGATAACATGTGTTTTTATGATTTATGGTAAAGCTCTGTAATTTATACTGTTTAAAATGCTATTTTTGGAAAGTTAACCTATTTTATGATTTTAAAAGAAAATTAAAAAAATTTTGAGGGATGTGAATTGACTGTGACAAAAGATATGATTTATGATATATGATTTTGTGGGGATATCGTGAGGGCCAAGGCCCCAGAGGGACTCCGTTTACGGGCCAAAGCCCCAGAGGGACCCCGTGTATAGGACAAGGCCTCAGAGGGACCTCGACGATCGTATTTCCACGATGGAGCCTAGTGCACACCCCCATGGGCCATGTGGAGCTGAAGACTGATCAGTCGACCGAGGATAAAAGCTAGTCACTTTCAAGGATCAAACTTCATCCAAAATGATATATGATTGAAAGCTTATGATTAAAGTGATTTTATAATATATGATTCATGATGATGATTAAAGCTATTTTTAAAATGATTTATTTATGCTTAAAGCTTATTTTAAATGATTTTTAGAGGATTTATTTAATGCTTAAAGTTATTTTAAAATGATTTTACTATTTATGATTTAATTATGTTTAAATGGTTTAATTATGTCCAAAAGCTATTTAAAAAAAAATTGATTTTAATGCATGTGATTGTATATGTATTATTTGTTATCCATGTTCAGAACGTGCTGAGTCTTTAGACTCACTAGGTTTATATGATACATGATTTGATGATTTATGGGAGGCGCTGACGATTGAGTGGATTGAGTGCAGCAGTACACACCCGAGGACCTTTATGTTTCTTCACTAGCTAGATAGATTAATTATTTTAAAAATTATGTTAATGATTTTTATTAGATATATTTTTATGCTTCGTTTTTATTGTTAGAATATCTTTTTAAAGGTCAATTTAGGAAGTTTTGGTTAGGTGATGATTTAGGATTTATTTTATGTACTTGAGATTTAAATTGTTAAATTATTATGATCGTTAGAAATGTTAAGATATTTTATTTAGTTAGTATTTTCGAGTTTATGATTAGTAATAAAAAAAATCAAGGTCGTTTCAATTGCTCTGTTACCAACTGAAACATCCACTACTCGTTTTTCTTTAAAATATACTAGAAATTTTTTTCTACTACTCTCGGCCAAAATATTATGCATATATGTATAAATATTTTTGCTATTAAAATACCAACCAACCAATTATTTAAAATCCAAAAGTACGCAATTCAAAACATGAAATCGTAAAGGTCAATCAAACCTAAAGCTAACACTATTTCAAAAATAAACTTAACTCTAATATCATCTCAAAAACCTCTCAAAAGTATCATAAGTCATAAAATCTTTCAAGTAGCTTAAATCCTAAACATAATTTTTATTTGCGGAAACCTAGCGACGGCTTCCAGATTGTGTGCATCTTAAGTCCAGCTAGTTCAACCATCAAGTCCTCCATCAATATCAAGTTCATCAGCATCGATCACACCTAGTGAGTCTATTGACTCAGTAAACCTTACATAGTGAGTCCATCTACGTATAACCACGGTACCGGGCGGCGGGAACATCAGCGATACTCTCACCCGTCAACTGAGCCTTCGCCTTACATATCATCGTATTAGTCACAATCAATTCACCTCCTTCAACCTTTCATATTTCCATCACTTGTAAAAATTCATGCGAATATAAATCATTTTTCTTTTAAACCGAGCATGCAACATGTCTTTTAGTATTAACGTTTCATCATAAAATTCAATAAAAATTTGAAATAAATATTTTAACATTCATTACAGCATTCAGGGCACTGCCAGGACATCTAACATTTTTCAAGTGTAAAATGACCGTTTTGTCCTTGAAACCCTAACTTTCTCAATTTATCCTTAAACCTTAAAACGATGATCCAAATCCATCAAAACTTAACTTGATACCTTAAAATACACCATAAATATTTCTTAGACGTAAACTTAAGCTTCTCGACTAATTTCCTAATTCGTTTTTAAACTTAGACATACATTACGGTTTTGACTCGTATTGACTCGAAAATTAACCAAGCTTTACCAAACTTGAATCATAACTTAATAACACCTAACTATACCATATACAACTCAAATCAAGCCAATTAAGACCCTCGAACAATCCTAGATCAGCTATTGAATCTTCTTCCTAATATGGAAATCCTAGCCTCCTACCCATGCAACCTTCGTCCCTAGCCCTTATCCACCGAAACCAGCCCCCAGAACACCTTCCTAGGACCATGACTATGCCCATAGCAAGCCACTAGACCGAACCTAACAGCCCAAACATGCCCATCCCTTCACCCATGACAAAAAGCCAAGCGCGCCTCTTCCTCTTGCATGATTCCTCCCTAGCCTTCATACCAGTCCACATGCGTTCAGCCTAGGACCCTTGAAGACGTCCAAAGTGCAGCACACAACCCTCTCTTCCCAAGCCACGATGACCGAAACCCTAACCTCCCTTAAATCCAAATTTTCGTTCAAGCCATCAGCCCTTCACCTGCAGCCCTCATCTATGCATCAAGGGACCCTTAAACATGTGAAAAAAACATCCCCCTAAGTACCCGTACCATGGCAGCCCCTTTGTGCATCATTAGAAAGATTTTTAAAAAGAGAAAACTCTAGTTTTATGCATATATATAGCCATAAAAAAGAAAATACAAGTAGTGGATCATATTTTTCTTGCAATTATAATTAAATATACATAATATGGTGTGAAAGATGTTTCAAAGAAGATTAAGACGTGCCTTTGCGTTTATTACGCTCGAAAACGGCTTGCGATGGTAACGTTGGCGGAAAGACGGGGGAAGAAGCTTGCTGAATTTCTTCTTCAAACTTGCGTGACTTTCCTTCAAGAATTTCGTGTGGTGTGTGCTGATAAAGAGTCCTACCTTTCTAGGTGATGTGTGCGTGTGTTTATGTGGTTATGGTGAGGGTTTGTTGGCTTATATTTTAATTAAAACACATGGTGAAAGTTTAGGTCCATTAACCTAGTATAATAGGCTCATTAACTCTATTATATAATATTTAAAATATTTTGTTTAGGAAAGTTTGTGAAAATATTAGTCGAGTTTCCAAAAAGACCCTATTTTCATCGAAAATTGAATACCTATTTAAAATATGATTCGACGTATAAAAACACCTCAAAATACCTCATTTCAAAAATTTCATTAAAATACACCACACATTAAACAATTAAAATAATTATTTAATAAAAATATTTTCTCTCATATGGTCCCCAGCATGGTTCGCTGGAACGGCCGTTTCGGAACGGGAACGGCATTCACCGAGTCAAAGTTCCGGGCAAAAACGTTGGATGCTTCGTAACGCGGTTTTTCGCAGTATATCGGTGATATATCGGCGATATGTCGGTGGAACGGAACGGGTCGATGGAACGGAACGGTTTTTATCCGATTTTTTGATATTTTACGTGGCTTGTTTTAAGTATTTACATTTTTATATTTTTGTGTCGTTTTTAACTTTCCTAATTTATTCATTATTTCATCATCTAAGTTCAAAACATAAAATTAAAATTATGACAGCATCTACTTAAAAATAGTAAAGTATTTAATTAATTTATTCATATGTATTTATGATAGAATATTATTAATGCTAGTAATATTTGTGCAGTTTTTACTAATTTCTGAAATTTTTACATTTTTTTATAAATTTGTGACCGTTCCGCAACCGTTCCGCAACATAACATTGGAACTGGAACGGTGGTTGTCCTTCCAAACACCGCAACCGTTCCGACGAACCATAGTCCCCAGTCTCAGTTCTCGATTGCATCTCGAATAACCTTTAAAACACAGTTTTTATGCATTCATGTAGAAGACTATGTATTCATGTAGAAGACTACATTTTAAACACGTAAACATGCACACCATATTTAATATATGCAATTAAAACCATCTAATTAGTCATTTTCCCTAGTTTGGCTTACAGTTAGATTACGCTATCGCATTTTGGACCTTACATAATCTAAATAAAAATATAAATAAAATTACTGATTTAAATAAATTTTAGTTTTTTCGATCGGTTTGGTTTTGATAAATAAAATTTGAAATCAAAGTATATAAAATTTGGTTTTAACATTTATATCTAAATTTAAAGTTCAGTTTTCGATTTTTTTGTTTGGATTTTTGATTTTTTCGATTTAGCCGAATTTTGAACAAATTCATGTTTTCGAAACGAGAAAGGAAGTAAAAAAAAGTTAGAGAAAAATGTATAAATAACACTATTATATGAGATAAATTGAGGATAGAAGGATATGAGTTGAAGATATTAAAATCTATAGAGCTCTTTTGATTGGTTGATAGATTTAATTGTGCAATTTGCGTAGCCACAATTTTCGTGCATCCAAGCCCCACCGCACATCCATATGATTCTCACCTAACAGTTGATCATAAAATCTTCCCACCTCACAGGCAGAATTTGACATCCAGCAAGACCAAATCTTGTAAGAGACTGCATCAATGGCTGCCACCGCCAGCTCCGCTGCCACGGTTGTGAGGGCAACTCCATTCTTGGGTCAGACCAAGAACGAAAATCCTCTGAGAGATGTCGTCTCCATGGGCAATGGCAAATACACCATGGTAATTAATTCATCAAGAAAAAGAAAATGATGTCTTTAATCTACTGAAGCCAAATGATAACTTGCAATCACTGGTGATTCTTGACAGGGTAATGATTTGTGGTATGGCCCGGATCGCGTCAAGTACCTGGGACCCTTTTCTGCTCAGACTCCGTCGTACCTTACCGGAGAATTCCCCGGTGACTACGGCTGGGACACCGCCGGCTTATCCGCTGATCCTGAGGCCTTTGCCAAGAACAGGGCTCTTGAGGTAATTTTTTCTCTCATTCAATCCTACATTTCGGGAAGCATCAATGTGTTTGTGGGTTGTTGTAGCTAACTTTAATCGATGGAACATTAATAATTCCACAGGTTATCCATGGGAGATGGGCTATGCTTGGAGCTCTGGGATGCATCACACCTGAAGTTCTTCAGAAATGGCTGAAAGTTGAATTCAAGGAGCCTGTGTGGTTCAAGGCTGGATCCCAAATCTTCACCGCTGGCGGGCTGGACTATCTTGGCAACCCCAACCTTGTTCATGCGCAAAGCATTCTCGCGGTGCTTGGATTCCAAGTTGTTCTGATGGGGCTAGTCGAAGGCTACAGAATCAACGGCCTGGACGGAGTCGGAGAAGGCAACGACCTCTATCCCGGCGGGCAGTACTTCGACCCCCTCGGCCTGGCTGATGACCCCTTGACCTTTGCAGAGCTGAAGGTGAAAGAAATCAAGAATGGAAGGCTAGCTATGTTCTCCATGTTCGGATTCTTCGTCCAGGCTATCATTACCGGAAAGGGTCCCTTGGAGAATCTGTTGGATCACCTTGACAACCCTGTTGCTAACAATGCCTGGGTTTATGCCACCAAGTTCACCCCAGGATCGTAAATGTATTAATCGTAACGATATTGGAGTGCGTTAATTGATCGAGTCGATCACGTGCATTGTTGTTCAAGATATTTTGGTAAATGATGTAATGAATCCACTTGTAGTTGATGATATGGTTACCTGATTTGTTGATTGATTGAGGTTTTGATCGATCCTTGTCTAGTTGTCTCCAGCATATCCCACAACTAGTACCTGGCCAGATAAAACATGAACGCTGGTAAAATATGTATCAGCTGTTGGAAAGTTCGGTCCATGGGATGTGGCGAAAAACAATAATGGAAGAACATATTTAGAACATGAGTCTATACCATTTTCAGTGTTGGAGTAGATGTTATGCAAACCAATGGTTAGGTAGAGAATTTATTGACTCAAGTATAATAAAAAATCTTTATTTTAATATAATTTAACTTTTTATGGTTTTATTTTACTTTATCTGTATACTCATGCAATCAGCATAAATAAAGTCTTTGATTATACTTTAATACAAATGAATCGTAATTCGATATTGAAACTCATTTATAGACATTATATATTCTAAATTTGTTCTTAGCCGATTCATCAGCCTAAAACAAGGATAAAGGTCGCTTAAGATTGAGACTAGCATCTATGGTTGTGATTGTACATGATTAGTCTTTACGATCGGGACAACACTGAGGCTCTACATACTAGGATTGTGTTTTGACTCGTTTATCGACTCCGCGAGGGTCACACGTATATACGCTCAAAACCTTATAGATACTCGCGTAAAACGTGCACCAGAGATAGGGGAAGAAGTTCTTTGAAAAGCTTGAGAAAACCTAAGGATGAGAGCTGCAGAAATTCGAAACTTGCTGCTGAAAAAGTAGAGGGGGCGGCTGAATGCTAGGGTGGAGAGTTTTGGGTTTGGCTGAAGGTTTTAATTATACTAATTAGTGTTAATGGGCCCTTAATTAAAAATAATGAGATTAAAAAAGATTTTAGGCCTATTATGCAATAAAATAATCTCATCAAGCCCAAAAATACTCCCGTAAAATATTTCGTTTAGGTACGTTTTTTAAAATATTGTCTGAACCTTCAAAAAGTCCTACGATTTGCTAAAATTTAGGTGCAAGTTTAAAATATGATCCGACGAGTAAAAATACTCAACTTAGGCTCATTTTCAAAAATCCTCTATAATTACATCATATATTAAATAATTAAAAATAAGTATTTAATAAAATATTATTCCTTAATTATCCCCGATATCCATTCATCGTTCGAGCGCGAAATACTGTTAAAAGCTCTAATACATGAAATCTCAACAACGATGAAATAAAACCCCTTTCATGTCATGGTCATGCATTTAATGCCTTAAAAATAATTAAACACATATTTTAGAAAAACTCTAAATTGCATGCAGTTAGATTACGTAGTTCGAATTTCTAGACCTTAAGATTTCTCCCCCTTTATATAGAATTTCGTCCTCGAAATTTAAAACATACCGAATAATTCCGGGTAGCGACTCCTCATCTCGATCTCAGTTTCCTAAGTAGCCTCTTCTTCGAAATGATTCAGCCACTTGACCTTGACCATCTGATCACCTTGTTCCGGAGCTTCCTCTCTTGCCTGTCCAATATCTGGGTGGGTCTCTCCTCGAAAGACAAGTTCGGAGTCAACTGCAGAGGCTCATAATTCAGCACATGCGAAGGATTCGACATGTACTTCCGCAGCATCGAGACGTGGAACATATTATGAACTCCTGCCAGATTCGAAGGTAATGCGACTTTGTAAGGAAGTGTCCCAACTCTCTCTAGGATCTCGAATGGTTCTATGAATCTAGGACTGAGTTTTCCCTTCTCTCCGAATCTCATCACACCCTTCATCGGTGCGACCTTCACGAATACATGATCGCCCACTACAAATTCTAGATCCCTGCACCACTAATGTACATAACTCTTCTGTCGGCTCTGAGCGGTCTTCATCCTGTCCCGAATTCTGGCCACTAACTATGTTGTCTATCTGAAAATGTCTAGCCCCAACTCTGTTCTCTCCCCTACCTCATCCCAATAAATTGGTGACCTACACTTCCTCCCGTAAAGTGCCTCATATAGAGCCATACCAATAGATGTCTGATAACTGTTGTTGTACGTGAACGTTCATGCAAGATCTGAGTAGATCCTCAAATATCTTTATCAACCTCTCTGACTGCCCATCGGTCTGAGGATGGAAGGCAGTACTGAATAGCAGCTTAGTACCCAATGCCTAATGCACTCTTCCAGAAAGCAGACATGAATCTCGGATCCCTGTCTGACACAATAGACATTGAAATCTCATGCAGTCCGACTATCTCTCTGATATACAGCTCTTTTCATAGACCTTTAACTGTATGGACACGTAGGCTATAACCCTACCATGCTGCATTAACACTGCGCCCAAAACGAGCTTCAAAGCATCTGTATATAGCACATACTCCCCTTGCCCTGACGACATAGCTAGAACTGGCGTTAAAGTCAATGCTTGCTTCAGCTTTTCAAAACTTTCCTGGCACTCTGATACCCAAATGAATTTGACATTCTTTTTCGTCAAGGCGGTCATGGGTACCGCAATAGAAGAGAAACCCTGAATAAACTTCCTATAGTACCCTGCCAATCCCAATAAATTATGGCACTCTGACTGCCTCGACCTTATTGGGATCAACCTCGACTCCATCTCGGGATATGATGTAACCCAAGAACACCACTATATCTAGCCAGAACTCACACTTACTGAACTTGACATACAATCGATTGTCCTGTAAAATCTGTAGCACGGCCCTCAAATGCTGACTGTGCTCCTCCCTGCTCTTCGAATAGATTAGGATGTCGTCTACAAAAACTATGATGAACTGATCCAAATATGGCTGAAACACGCAATTCATGAGATCCATGAAAATCGCTGACATGTTCGTCAGTCCAAAGGGCATCACCATAAACTCATAGTGCCCATAACGCATCCTGAAAGCCGTCTTATGCACGTCATACTCTCTCACCTTCAGCTGGTGGTATCCTGATCGGAGATCTATCTTCGAAAATACTAATGCTCCCTAAAGCGGATCAAATAGATCCTCGATCCTGGGCAGCGGATACTTATTCTTGACCGTGACCTTGTTCAGTTCCCTGTAATCAATGCAGAGCTGTATGCCGCCGTCTTTCTTCTTCACAAACACTACCGGAGCTCCCCGTGGAGAGAAACTCGGGCGGATGAAACCCTTGTCCAGCAAGTCATGTATCTGATCCTTCAGCTCTTTCATTTCTGCAGGTGCTAGATGATAGGGTGCCTTAGAAATTGGCACTGTACCCGACATCATCTCAATAGCAAAGTCAACCTCGCTGGGCGGTCGGACAGATACTGACCTCTGTCGAAAATCAATAGCAACTCCGTTCGAAGAAAGTCAGTCCATACCCAGAATAATGTCGAACTTCGGCAATGGTAGCACAATCAAATCTGCCTGCACCGCATTTTTCTGTAACCGAAGCTCCAAACTCTCCACTATCTGCGAGATAAACATCTGATCTCCGGACAGAATCGAAACCCTGAATCCCAAATCCATAGCCTCTGGTATGATTCCTAGTCGCTTGACAAACAACTCGGATATAAATGAATATGTAGCTCCGGAATCTAACAAAGCATATATGACTACACCTGAAATATAAATCCTTACTGCGACAAAACACACCATCAAATCTGATCGCGTTGAAACTTAAGAATTTTTCTTATCATTAATTATCCTAAAATTCTCAAAAAATCTCCAATTTAGTCCTAGTGTTCTTTCGAAATTTACCAAATTTGCCCACAGAAACTTCCAGAAATTGCAAATTCACCCCAAAAGTTTCGAACTTTCCTCAATTTAGTTCCTCTTTTTTCGAAAATTCCATTCTAGCACTCATACCAATTCAAATTTACTCAATTTAGGCTCTAAAATTTCGAAAATTAATAATTTGATCCCAAAATTCTCGAAAAAAGCAAAAACAGTCCCTCAATTTTTTATTTTGCAATTAGGTCATGTTGGAACATTTCTTGTTCGCAATCTTGATTTTGATGTTAATAAAACTTTTTTATTTTGTTACTAATGATTCTACCTAAGTGCGCAGGAATCTGGAACTGATCAGGATTCAAACTGATCAGTTATCAAGTCAAAACTGAAGCTATCGAGGCGCAAACTGAAAGCGCCAATTGATCGCCCAAAATGAATCAGTTCAACCGATAGATCAAAGACCAGTTCAACTGATTGTCTAGCTGATAGACAGTTCAGCAGAAGACCTTCAGAAGTCTGGCCAGCTGATGAAGAGCTCCACTTATGAACAGTCCAGCTGATCAGTTCAACTGAAGCAACGAAATCAGTTCAGCAGACGAGCCAACTGATTTCACCGAACCAGTTCAAGATCAGTTCAACTTACCAGTTCAGAACATCAGTTAAGAATCAATCAGTTTGCAGAACACGACAAGCTTATTCAATGGAATCCAGTTGTGCGCACTGAGGAAAAGTTATTTTACGATCAAAGGTACAATAAAGCAAAGCTTAAAGACAAAATGTTCCAGCATAGATGTCGGAAAAGGCAAGACACGAATCTCAAGGATCGAATTCAAGTTGCAATTGATACAATTATTGAGTCTCACTGTACGATCAGTTTCTCGCCTATAAATAGAAGATCAGTGAAGACCAAGACATTATGAGAAAACGAAGAGTGTGGAAAAACAATAGAAAGGGCACGTTTATTGCATAATAGCTTACAAGAAGCAATCAGCTCAAAGGGAACACTTCATCGTACTATCAGCTTAGACTAGAAGCACAATTCCCTCATTGTGTGAGAACACTTTCGTGTTGTAATAAAAGAATTAGTTCACCCACACACACACCATCACTCAAATATAGTATTGCACATTTGATCTTCTTCAGTCATTTAAAGTGTGCTAGACTTATTGAGTTTTGTTCAGATAAAAGCTTGAATATTTGATATTTTTCAGTCATTGGAATCCTCTACTGTTCAGCTGAATTTTTTCTCTGTATATGGTTCCTGAAATAAAAGATTTGTTTCAAAGAAAATTGTCCGTTGGTTTGTGTCCATTGGCTTGTTTTTAATCCATGTCAACATATTTCTGACAAACGTACATTGTTACGATCAACTTTGTATAGTACACTGTTGCGATCAGTTTTGTCTGCTGGTGTAAACTGATTCTGGTAAACTGAAATATTTGAAACTGAGTGAGGAAAACTAATAATCTGATAAGAACTATTTCAGTTTGGGACCGTCTTAGTTTTGTTCGATTAAATCAGTTCAACTAATGATCCCAAACTGATTCTGGTAAACTAAAATATTATTGTTCGAGCTAACAATAATATATCAATTAAATAAATTAGGCAATTAAATCAGAAAATTGAAAATTCACCTAAATAAATAAATAAAATATTAATTAATTAATCGCGGGAAAAATGATAACCAAGTAAATTCAAAAATCAAACTCTACTTTTTCATGTGAAACAATGCATAGTAAAAAATGCAAAAATTATTAATAGTATTCGAATTTTTTATTTGAAAGAATGTATAGTTATATATCAATTAAATAATTATTAAGTAATTGTGGGAAAAAAGAAACCATGATACTATATCAATTAAATAAATTAGATAATTAAATCAGAAATTGAAAAGTCATCTAAATAAATAAATAATTGTTAAAGAAAAAGATAACTAAGTAAATTCACAAATTAAACTCGTACACAATTTTAATTTAAGTTTGTTCCATCAAATTATTTATAGATTAAGAACTTTTTGTAAGAACTGAGAATATTTATCTGAAAGGAACAAAATTGATCGTTAATATTTTCAGAGCTGAAAGCGATCATAATCATGAATAAATCAGGTGGCAAAAATGTGCAATTTAAAATTGATAAGTATTATAAATATCCCTCTCCTTTCACAAAGTGGTCCCATGGTCTAGTGGTGAGGACATTGGACTCTGAATCCAGCAACCCGAGTTCAAATCTCGGTGGGACCTTGATTTTTCCAAAGTATTTTGCCATTTTTTTTTGACGAATTTTTTCATTTTATTTTAAATGTTTGCGTTACCAAATTATCAAAAATTAAATTAATCAAAATAATTGAACCAATTGATTTATATTTCAAACCAAACAAGGAAATTTTTTTAATTAGATTATTTCGAAAAATTTTAACGGCCAATATTTAAGAAATAATAGATTCTCAATGAGTTAGGGTTTAATTATATCTTATAGATGGTATAACGATGATGACTCTTTTCTTTTTCTTTGGTTGAGACAGATGAAATAAATCGAACCAACATGTTACCAGCAATGTTTGAAACAGTTTGTAGGAAGTATTTCTCGAATTTTAATAGACTGAGAGACTGAAAATGTTTCGGAATGTTCGTGAATATCTGTTTCTTCTTCAATTTCTATAATTTTTAACTAAAAGTTATAAATAAAACTGAAATATTTTTTTCTATTTAGATCATTGTGTTATATATGTTAAAAGATATGATGTCACTAAAAAAATTTGGAAACAATTTTTCTACAAATACTCGATTATAGTTTACATTAGCTTTGAACTTTTATTTTCAAACTCTTACTACAATTGCTTCTCACACACTTTTTTTATAATCTTTAAACGAATCCCTCCAAAAAAGTACAATTTCTTCCAAACACTCTTTAAATATGTCCGAGCTTTCTTAAAGTTAATTTAAAAAATCCTTTAACGGAACAAAGGAAACTGCAGATATAACACAAGCATAAAAAGTTTGGAACGTCGGGGAACAAGCGAAACTGAAGAAAAGCAATCATTTGTGTTTCACTTGGGCAAAACTGAATACAACAAATCGATAATTCTAGAATCACTTCATTGCAAAGAATCCTCATCAGTAAATTTGAGTTTTAAAAAAGCGAATACCCAAAAATTGGATTAATAAATGAGATTGACAAACTTTGTAATACTCTACAACACATGGTACTAAAGAAAGGCGATCAAGAAGGTATACAGAACGAGGAGCTAAGTGCAGGAGGTAAAACACAAACCAAGTGCGGTCCAGGTGGATTGCAGCTTATACTTGCTTCTTTGACGTTTGGCAAGCCAAGTTGCGGGGGACGAACATATCCAGCCACTAAGGGCAAGAACAATATTGAGACCACGATTCGGGAACCTGAAGAAGAAGATGAAATTTACCAAAGATGGCCCATTGCTAAGAGAACAAAAGGGGGGAGGAGAAAACAATAAGGATATAGAGATGCCTTGTTTTGTGGAGAGTGAAACGTATCCTCTTTTTCTTCCAGCAATCATCCAATTCTCAGAATTAACATTGACTTCGTATAACACCTCAACCTGTCACGGAAAAAAAATAAGACGTTCCAATGGATTATGTGCCTAATGCAATTTAGTACAAGTCCAATATCGTTTTATTTGATTATCGGACAGTTTCCTTCTGTAAGTTTATAATGGGTAAACTTTGTCGTGTCAAGGAACTATATATCAAATGGGCAACCAACAACATGATCACAGATAACAACACTACAAATCAGACTCCTTGCTACAGTATGTCATCCACGTGGTGAAATAAATCAACTCATTCATGGAAAACATCAAATGGTAGCTAGGTAGAATTGCAACGAAAGAATGATGTTTTAGCTTTGAATATTTAAGAAAAACAAAATCTTAGAAGACTCACTAAGTTGTCAGCAGCACCATTCTCCATATTCTTTAACCGTTCAACCCTCCATTCAATGGTCACAAGCTGTCCAACTCGGAGACCACTTGAAGGGAGAGGAAGGAAACCAACAGCAAGGCAAGGGTCCAGCACTGGTCTCTGTAAAGTAAGGGCGCTCCTAAAGGTGAAAAATAGTTCGTCATCATTACCAGATTCTGGAGGTCCATCAGCCACAGGGGTATGAGCTCCAAGCTTTCTGGATCCACGGATTTTGTATCTGATATTTAATAGACTATCTTGACGCAACTCCTTTGTATTATCTGTATGAGGAAGATGTGTACAGATTATAACAAAACAAAGCAGTAGAAGACCATGTAAAAAAGCTTGCTTTGAAATTTTATACAAACTTTGGTATAGTTTAAGGAAAGTATATCTAATCGTGACAAATCATCACACAATTTTTAGGTTGGTCAAGAATATTTTCCAAAGTGCCACTGTGGAAGCAATGAAAGGTTCTGATTGAATTGATTAATTTTTAAACTAAAGAGTCTTCCATAGAGCCCAAAGGGTTCCCGGTGCAAGGGTTGAGTGGTTACGCAGCTTTGTAAGGTTAGGATAAATGGTCGATTCCTAGCAGGTACAGTAACCATTCAATCCGTGATATTCCTGTCTGCTCCAACTAATTATAACATTTTTATACTTTACAATATTGTAATAATTTATTTGAATTTTGAATACTTATCCCCAAAGGTCTTGTAAATAACAATATGAATATCGCGCAATGTGTGAAAAACTAAGAAGGATGGATCTAATCGTCTTGTTGACTGCAGATGTACGATAATCCAGTACTTCAGTTAAATCTGAGAGTTGAAACAAAGGGGAAGAAAAATAATAGTGAAAGGAACCAATTTTGGTTTTACCATTGATCGACGTGTCCACCAAGTAGATGCTAAACAGCATTCCAGCTTTGGATTTTGGAGAAACAGTCAATGGAAAGAACCTGGAGACAGGTCTTCCATCACCTTTGCCAGTATGATCAAAGCAATCTTGAAGGTCCAGCCATGCATCATGGATGGTAAGCGAAGCTTTCACTTGGGACTGCAGTATGACCTGCACAAAAGTAAAAGGTTGGAGACAGAACATGGAAGATACATTTTTTCACAACACTTATTCATACAAGTCAATAAAAAAACTAGGCTTCCCCACGGTTTTGGAGGTTAAATTCACATGGTTGTGGACAAAAAATAAAAGTAAATGCCACACAAAACTCCATTTGGTGTACTAAAATAACAAGGATGTCGTACAAGTTCATTAGTCTACAAATTTAAGAATGTGACTGGTTAAGAAAATTGTGCAATAAATACCTGCAAAAGCAGAGTACCATCATCGCATTTGTCTGTAACACGTGTACTCACGTCAAAAGGATTTGTAAAATGCACGGCAATTGTCCTGTGATTGATCACAATTGCTTTAGATTTGACTCCAAACTCTTTGGAAAAACATAGAAGAAAATGAAATCGGAAGGCAAAAGAAAATGGTACTTTTCAAACGTCTGGTTATGAGAAACTCCAAACTCAAGTTTTAGAGCTATCATCCTCAAACCATCCACCACACTCTGTCCTTGGGGTACAACCATCCCTATCAAGATATGAATGAAAATAATAGCAAATCTTAACCGTAGAAGGATCTTTTAATTTAGATATGAAATACCGTAAGTTTATGCAAATGACTAACCAGCAGTTGCTCCCCTAGCTATCCCATCACTAACGGCCCGCAGTGGAATCCATAAAACCGAAGTAATGTTGCTTGCCCAATTGGGAAACTTGATTTTGCCATCTTCGAGAGCCAATTTATTGACTTCAGCTCCAGTACGAGAAAGGCAATCCTCTGGATCAGTCAAGTTGGCTCTATTCTGTGACGCTTCTTCTCTGTGCTTCTCGATCTCAAAGCCATGAGCCTCCTCAATCCTCAAGCCAGGACCGGTGTCTATGTGCAGTACAGCACCCTTCAGGGAGTAGTTAATTGGTGTAACAATTATTCCAACCCACTGCAGTTCATTCATCAGCAAAGCAGATGAAATAGCAGCAGCAAGATCAACCAGAGGCCTTGGTTTTGCCACCTAGACAATAGCATTAAGTGATGAATCTCTTAGGTAGAAAAGCAGAAAAGGTATATACAAGTAATAAAAATGGCCAAGTAATGAAAGGATTGGAATTCCATTCATGCGTGCACTGATAACATTTCCAATTCAGAAAAAAAGTATTATTTCAATTTCCATGCACAATGTGATACCCTCAAGATTGGTCTCGTTGGTTTCTCGTAACTCATAAAATCATCAGTGTCCACAGGGCCGATTCTTGAAAAACTATGAGATCTGAAACTTAATTGACCGATATGTCCTGTGAGAGCCCCCAATACATAGGAACCGGGTTTTTGGGGGGGCACTGGTAGGGTAATTGTATTCTTCCCAGGCATTAGGACGATAGCATCAGAGCTCTTGATTGCCTACACATTCAAGAGAAATAAAATGTGATGAAATGAAAAAGAAGCAATATCATTACATGACATCAACGAAGTTGGATTGTCACACAGAACAAGTACATTGGCCCCTTCATCAGTGTTATGTGTAGCTGTCAGTGTAAGACTAAATGATTCAAGAGTTATATCATCTGGAAATCCACTCCACAGAGTTACAGAGAGAGTGCCAGGGTCCCCATCACAAAGCTCCAGAGCAGGTCCGGGATTGCCAGAAAATGTTACTAGGGATGATACGTCTAGGGGCACAGGGTGCTCCATTTCACTATGAGCAAGACAGACGACTTCAGATTGAAATGCTTGTCGCTCTTTTATTGAGAATAATCCTTTATCCAAGGACAACAATCTCACACAAGAAGATAAATAGCCAGCTTGATCATTCAGTATCTTCTGACACTCTGCCAAATTTGGGAGGACTTCGGCCAATAAGTTCTCCCATCCTTCACCCGCATAAAGTGCACAAACTTTCTCATACAGATTTGCTGCAATATCATAATTTGAGCGCTTATGGTAGACAGCAGCAATTTCACCATCAAGGACAACCCCATGTCTCTTCCACCACGAATTATGGTAATTATTTGCTGCACCTTTTGACAGATCCAGATATTTTTGCTGAAACGCAAGAAACCCAGATCGCACAAAAGATCAGACCAAAGAAATGATATGTGAGTCAACACAGCCAACAATAAACTCTCTGTAATAGTAAAGTGGCCACATAATGTAATTTCTTTTTAGGCAAATATGAGACCAAAAGATAAGAAGCTCTAAAAAGATTAAATAAAGGAACAAACTCCATTTCCTAGCGAATTTTCACAGCTTCCAATTATATATATATATCGGAACTTAAGATTGGAGAAGAATATCTTGAACTTAAGTCAATTAAATTCAAATCTCTCTGAGCATGTAAAAGCAGATGCACGCGATTTTTTAGAAGGAAAACCAGAAAGAATGTCGGAAGAGACTTGATCCACAACTTGGACGGAATAGTGAATCCTTCAGGTCACTACCTCAAATTCAGTTACAGAAGAAAATGATTTCCACAGTTCGGCCTCAGAAATTGTATTCCGTAAGGCATGTTCAGCAGCAACATATATTTCAGCAAGCCTCAGAGGCCGGTCAATTGAACCCTCAAAATTTCCAGGTGAAGAAAGGGTCCGCGACATGGATATTGCATTCACTTTTGGCGATGGGGATATTAGTCCTGAACTGCCAATGAAACACAAATTGAAAATGGACTGAAAAACTCACAACCCAAAGTTTAAACTTCCCATAGATCCAACCCGTGGAATGAAACAAAAACCAAAAAAGAAAAAAACAGAGAGAGTAGATAATCTCCCAGGTAATTTGTACACATCACACAAATCATCCACATTTCAAATTCCATTTTAACTGTCCCTTTATGCCATCATTGAAATGGAAATCTTTTTTCAATGGCAACTTACTTCTAGAACGAATGAATTTTCCGAGATGAACAACGGAAAGACCGAATATCAAATAAATCCCAAAACGAGTTGAAGTTAATATAGAGATTCAAACATTTAGAAATGAACAAAGTTCTATGCAATAAACACAATTAGCGGCATTTCGCTTTTGCACATATTAAGTAATGACAATTGATCTCTTCTACGGCAATTAATCATTCTTATTGGACTCTTTCCATTGAACCTGAACAAGTACGTGTTAAGAAAAGGTTATAAGAAATTATAAGCTGAATTGAAGAATGCGATTCTAGAATATCAAGTCACATCCTATAAAATACCCATATTAACTCATGCAGTCACCAGTTTCGATATTTTCAAGCCACCACTATTCCCAAGGCACAAAGGAGGTTGGTAGTGCCACATTCAACAGCCATTGCCATTCTCAAATGCCAACGCCAATGCCAACCTCAGAACAGAGGGACCATCATTATTAATCCTAAACTTGTTTGTGTTCCCAGTGGATGCCATCAAGGCCAATATCACTTGTCACGGCTCTTACGTGCTGACGACGACCAGTTAAAAACAAACATGCAGAGCCGTTCCTTAGTTGTCTTTTGGAATTTATACTTGAGATTTTCCAGAGTTCTCAGAGGGGTTCTAAATTCCCATCTCAAACATTTAACATATAAATATAGAGCTTCAATGGGGATATTTTTGAGAAATTTACCTAGAGAACAAACGCATTATCTGCATAAGATCCACAGACTAAATAAAAGTCTTCAAACATTTCATTCAGCATTTTCCTTTGTACGTTCCAATTCTAAAGCATAAAATAATAGGTGGTGCTATGGTATTTGATGAGATGAACATAAAACAGAAACAGCTACATAGTTTGGGAGACATAAATGTCAAGGAGCCTAAAGAAGCAACTTTCATTGATGATAAATGTTTTGGACCCTTCAAAGGAATAATCAATTAATTGACGGAGTCGATGCTTCAATGATAATTTAAGGGGTAGAGCATTAACTTTAACAGTTGAGGTAGTAAAATGTATTCTTACAGGAAAGAAACACAAGAAATTATGAGCCAATTCCTTTGATACAAATCTGGATTGTAATTTGGCTTCGCCAATACACAAAAGGATGGTATACAATTTCAACCAGAGAAGTTAAAATTATTGCGTCGAAATAACCTTTCTCTTTCCTCTTTTAACCATGTAAGTGAGAAATATAGTTAAGCAAATAAAACTATGATGATCCAATCTTTGAGTTTAGTTACCCCTCGGCGGCATTTGGATGACCATCAAACAACTCAAACATATTTCCAGCTGAGAGAGAAGCCCTACGACGATTTGCCTCACGCAAAAGAAGAGATGGCTCGAGAGGCAGTGGCCTCCTCTGAATGCCAAAATGTTTAGGCCGTGAAGTTTCTTGGAGTATCATCTATACAAACAAAGTAGAAAGATTCAAAAATGGAAGGCATCAAAACAATATAACTTAAGCATAAACAACTACTTAAATGTTTTGTTGAAAAATTTGGAAATGGTTACGGCAATTGGATGGCTAAACCAGGAAAAAAATGGAGATCTACACAGTAACAAAAACCAATATTAAGAAAAAAATTGTGGCAAAGGAAGAAAGGCTTCACTATAATGAAACAAGCCTAAGAATGAAATACAAGGTGCTTTCATAGGCAGCCCGTATTTCCAAAAACAGAACAAGTAGTGGGATGCACCTCATTCAGAATATATGCTGGCACAACTCATTCAATAAATATGTAATAATAGTAACACATCCTCTTCAGTAGATCAATTAGCTCAATCTAAAAGAAATTTAAAACCAGGTGATCTTTCAAGAAAGCAAGAGGACAGAAAAGAAAACAAATTAGCACGTCTAAAACTTCACATTTGTCGACATAAAATCATAGAAGTTAGTGTTGATCACATTGGAAAATTAAAGAATATAAAGTTTCGAATATAAAACATCCAGAGTTAAAAATATAAATGCTTGAATATCGATCACGATTCAATCTATTAAAAGTTGTTTAGGTACTTCAGTGGCTGATAGATCAAGCTCCTTCCAAACTTCATAAGAGTGTTCTGATCAAATCACGCAAAGAAGTAAAAATGTAAAATGCAGTAGAAATGTAAAATGTAAGCGTGTGTTCATAGAAGTGAGCGTCGATCACATTGGAAAATTAAAGAATATATATAGTTTTGAATATAAAACATACATAATTAAAAATAAAAATGCTTGAGTATCAATCATGATTCAATCTATTAAAAGTTGTTTAGGTACTTCAGTGGCTGACAGATCAAGCTCCTTCCAAACTTCATAAGAGTATGTTCTAAGCAAATCATGCAAAGAAGTGAATGTAAAATGCAGTAATTAGGTCTTATTTTCCAAATTTGATAGTAAACTTCTCCTCCTATGTGTTTATGCCACTCTACCACCAAATTTGTTGTAAGGTCCTTATGATCTCTATGAGAGATCCAGTTGTAAGGTTGTCACCATTACTAAGTTGGTAGTTTAAATATTGAACAAAATCCTGCAAATTTGTTGCAGCAATGAGTTCAGAAATCCTCATTTTAAAACTCACAGACATTTTTTTTTGATAGAAAACTAATTTTTTATAATAATGAAAAAGTTATACAATAGACGCGGATGAGTAATCCGCAACAACGTTACAAGAAAATGTTGCTAAAGCACTACGGTATGACACCATCACACTATTCTCGTGGCCATACAAATTTCCAATCCCTAATTAAGTCTGAAATACATAAATGATTGTACGCTGGCAAGTGTCAAAACTCACAAACATAACTGTTTTAGAGTCAACAGTTCTTTGAAAGTAACAGCACGACTATCAATTTTTCAACGATATCCTTTAATCCATATACCACAATGACATTAAATGTAAATAAGCTTTCAGGCTACCATCAGGATTAAACTTGGGCTCCATGGGTGGCTGAAATTTCCAAATATCTAAATTCTAGCCAGACCTTCAAGTAGTCTGTTGGTTAAAAGGGAAAGAAACACTTCTTTCACAAAAGACATACATTCATGTAAACTACAACCAAAGGCATTGACAGTCTACAAGACTACAACAATGTCAGATGCCATCTAAAACATCACTGTTCATGAAATTTTTACCCACTAGGAACCACTATAATAACTATAAATTAATAACTGCATTTAATATAATTCAATTTCCAAATGAAAGTTTCAAATTCCAAGCTTAAGTGTGGAAGCATCTGAAGATGTTCATAAAGTCCATAAAATGTAAGAATGTGTATTTTATTAAAAAATATTAAGCAATTTTTTCATGTTCAGTAGTAAATGGTAAAGGAAAATAGGCGATTTATTTGTTATGCTTGTACTGAGCTATCTAAATGAAAATTAAAGACAGCAGTTTACCATGTTCCCCATTACAATTTCCTCACTTTCCGTTCACCGAAACTCACCTTTTCTTTTGCAAGCACCTCAGATGAAGCAGTGGATGGAAGTGAAGGCCAAACTGCTGGCTTTGGCCACGGTAGCGTGCTAAGTGAAGCACTGCTCATAAGATAAAGACGTGATAATAAGCACATGTCAGAATACTTAATGACGGTCAAACAGTTTGCTTTTATTTCTCCGACACAACTATTTTCCATTTCATGTACACTGCCAATTACTATTCCATTTCTAAGACAATCCAATTCACCATTATATGCCAAGATGATACAGTTACATATAGTTTCTTTTAAGGAGTGGGAGATAGAACCATTGAAATTATATAATCGCAAAATTGGAAAAGTACCTGTTGACCGGACTTCTTTCTATATCTGCTCCATAGCCAATTAAGTACGCCAGCCTCATAAACTGCCACAGCATAACGCACTTCAGCACGATGTTCCATTGATCTTGTAACAAGAAATTATAAAATAAATTTTGCACTTCATTTTCATTTGTAGTGAATAACAAATCCAAGATTAAAATTGTCTAAAATCTATACATCAAGACCTATCTCTCATCAAAACTATAATACTCAATAGGGAAAATATGGGCCAAAAAGTTGCAAGTGCCATACAATTAAATTTCTAGGCACAATCCTTAACCATGAAAATATTACCTTACTCCGGCATAAAGTATACAGTTCCCCTTGAACACGGTAAAACTCCTTTTCCACATCAGGTGTTGCTAATCCATCTTTATAATGAGCAGTGGTTGCATCGATCACCGCCAAGCAAGCAGTAATTACCCATACTTCACGCATACAAAAAGGAAATGCACTCTGAAACAACCCCGGTATATAGGAAAACTTCCACTTCAGAACACCTATGATGAGAATAAAGGAAAATACCAAACAGAGGTAAATGGAAACTACCTCATGCACTGCCAGTGACTTGGAGAAGCTAATTATGAATGAATAACCTCTTGATGCAACCTCAAATGGACGACTTAAATTGAAAAGTAACTGCAGTAAATTGAGGTAACAGCAGAGCATTATCAGAACATTGCAAAGAAAGACAATTTATTTAAGTCTAGGCAATGAATATAAATGCACAAAGACAAATCTATTATCTATTACTATTATTAATTCAAAGCATAATAGAAACAAAAGTTTTAGTGTCATGATCTATTTTGATTTTTTTTTAATTTAATCAATTCAAATTGCAGTTTAGTTCTCGTTAAGTTTTACAATTATGGTATGACTCCATATAAATATAATCAATTAAAATTATAGTATCGCCTTTCATTACTTTCTACAATTATGATATTAGCCATATTTGAATATAAATCAAATTAATGATAACAATGATTGCATAAGCACGCAAAGTGTCCGCCGGTACACTAGTACAAATAATGACGGCAAGCTAATATTCAGAATGTGTGCAATATTTTACAGTTAAAAATCAAATATGTAGATTTGAACAAATTTTGGAAAACACAAGGTTGTAAATAGACTGACCAAATAAATTAAACAAGCAACAACAAAACCTAAATAAAAACAACTCCTCGGTCTTTCATACCTTTGCTTGACAAGCAAAGAGGTATTGACGGAATTCAAACTCCCTAAATGAGTCATCTTGAACAATCTGAGTTAATGCTTTTTTCCCTGGGTCAAGAAGAATAGCTTGATCATCTACTGACTCCATTCCTCCAAAATCCCTTTTTCTTCCAACCATATTAACTATAACGCACAGTTGTACAAAACAAAGTCAGGTTATACATCCACGCAACTACATAAACTGCACCTGAACTAATGATGACAGAAAAGACAATATTATGTGCAAAATGTTGAAAGGATTGAAGTTCATTTTACTAGAACAAGCAAATAAGTCTAATGTTCTGTTTAATAAAGTGAACCATAATGTCAAAATAAGGAAAGATTTAGAACAGAAATTGGGGGGGCAAACAGATGTATAACTAAAAAAGTACATGGATAGTTCAAGGTCAACCCCTTTTTCTATATCTTTCATGTTCCAGGACCATCAATGTTAATACCTTAATTTGTGAATTGCCATATCTTTCGTAAACAATCAAACAGTACAAGGGTGGTACCATCGTAAAATGACAAATGGAAATTTGTCGTGGATCTTCACAAGTGAATGAATAAGAGCCAAAGTAACACATAAATGACGACAAATACCGGCTATTCAACTAAATTTGAAAAGAAGATGACTCATAAAAACAATATCTTTCCAAAAAGCAGAGTAAAACAATAAGTGCCAAAGACCTGTTTCTAAATAGCAAAGTTCAAGCTCGTCGTATTCACGCAATGCATCTTCATGTAGATGAGCAATTTCAAACATAAAAGCCAGACTTTCCTGTCAACAGAGATGGAATACTCATGAGAAATCTTGATATGGGAATAATATCTCAAAGTTGCTCCCCAAAAATAGATATTGAATGCCAAAAAGACAAAACTGTAGAAAGAAATAACAAGAGTTAATGCAGTGATTGGAAAGGAACTAATAGAGTCCAGCAAACAATTAAATGGTTCTGATGACGGTTACTAGAAAAGGATGACAGCTAGACAGAAAAATACTGTATCAAAATTTCTTTGTTTTTATTTGTTAGGACAAGATTATCCAATTTCTTCTCGATCATTTGAGCAAGGGGGGACAGGAAAGGCAATAATTGATCCAATGATCCATTTGACCCTGATACAGTTAAATGTTTCACTCTATTTAAGGGACTAATCAGTGAGCACTGAAGCTTTCTAAATTTGTGATGCTATATAACTTATATCTTCATTACGTTGCAGCAGAAGGTCGAAGGACTAACAGACACCCTCAGTTCCTTTTATTATGTGAACAACTCTGGATAAGCAGTACGCTTGAATCACTCCCTTCTTCTACCAGTGAAAATAGATACCAATTTTACCTTCAGGATAAAGAAGTTGCAGAAGTTCCAAACTGGCATGAATCGTATTTCACTGAGCTTTCGGATTTCCTCTTCATAAAAATGAATGCGTCTATCAAGTGTGTTTCTGATGCACTCAATGACTTTGGCCTCCAAGTCATCCCAGAAATTTGCATCGGGCCCAAGCATATCTAGTTTGCAGCACCTGAGTGAAGCATTTGAAAGAAGCTCTTAACATAGCTTGTTATACATCCTAGTCATCTATTATATTCTTTGCATTTTACCTAAGGTCAACTTTTTCTAACAAATTACCAGTGTAATACAAGAATGGGATTTAAATGTGAGCAATCATAATACAAATTTGAGAATATTGAAAGAGAAGAAGAATCATGATAGAGATGATCTAATATTTTGATAGAAATAAAATGTAAATCAAACGGTCATTACAATCCCACAAACAGTCAAATGTCAAATTAACTGATGTAAACAATTTACTCAACTATAGAACACAAAATAACTGGAATTTCACAATGGCATAGTAGAACCATTACCTTTCCCTCTTCTTCGAACTAAAATCAACTTCAAGTTTGGCATAAACTTTTTTGGCCATCTTGGTGGCCTGATCATTGTGAGCCGGTGCTTTAGACACAAAAACAATAAACCATTCTCGTTCATCATTTTGAACTATCAGTTTCAGGCGTGGTTTAAGAATGTTCTTAAACTCATCAAGATCCTAGACAAGAGAAAACAGATGAAAAAAAATCATGACCAGAAAGAGAGTAAGAAGAAATTATTGCGACATAGACCTACGCCAAGAATGGGGTAAACATATTTACCTACTCAAAGGAAGTAACAAAAATTGCAAAGAACTACCTCGCAGGTAACAAGAACTACAGTAGCATATGGCTCCCGAAACCAAAACAACGATTGCTCTTGTGGAAACCGACTACGAAGTCGTGCATCTGTTGTCAATATGAATTCTGCTGGTAATTCATCGACCTTAACAGGATTGCGGGTTTTATTGTTCAGGAAAACACTTTTGAATGGCAGCCGTTCTTCAAATCCATTCTTGATGACAGGCCACAGGTCACTGACATCCTCAACTATGGCAAAATTGTGTGATGCTTGTGAGCCAATGACACAGTAATGCAAAAATTTCTTCCTAGTAAGCTTTTCAATAACTTAATCTATCAGAAATATCTGCCAACTCTGGCACAAAAAAATTGTTCCTTTGAACCAATTAAACAAACACCTCCACACCAGGATCTTGACGAGCATTTATCCAATCGTCCAATGTGAAACTGAAACTTAGTTGATTCTTAACTATCTTGTTACCACTAAATCAAACCATGTAATTTTTAATTCCAAATTTCCACAACCTAATAGCAGTCATGCTGCAACTAGAAAACCTAAACCTACGACTTGGACAAAATAAATACTAAAAAGATAAAATTTGCATCATTAAGACAAATGCTCACTCAAACTTCCGAGTTATCAGTTACTTAGTTTAGAGCATTACAAAGGAAAGAGAATTCAATCACTCAATAATGTAAATCCTAATTCACAGAAACTAAGAACTGCAAAATTGAAAGCCGGAACAATGATTAGGGTCGCACAGTCGCAAGGCGAACTACAAAAAAAAAATCGCGAAATGTTACCGGCAAGAACAACGTGATCAAAGGATGTCTTGATACTCTGAAACTGAGGTAAGAAAGCCGCCATCAAACCGATCTGCGGCGACCTTCAGTCCATCGATTGCGACTAGGATCCGTAGGCAACAGCAGAATGAAGCAGTTGGAGTGGGTGGTGTTTCTCTGTGAAGTACCGATCTTGCTGGTTTTTAAAATTCGCTGCCTTCTTACGACAGCGATTACTAGTGGGGAATGATTTACTCCAACTCCTAAAACACAAATTTAGAGTCGCACAACACACACAACAATTTATATCTACATTCGTTTTATTTACAAATGTGATTTTAAGGTGTATGCTAATGTTGTTGACGTCTATGCACCTTTATAAATAATAGTCTTGGATAGGGTCCGGGTCCTTCTTGAACTGGGAAGGACAATCAAGGTGGGATCAATCCAAAAGTAGCCGGCCAGTCCAGAGTTGGAACAGAAAGCCAAGTATTCTCTTTCTTTTCGGTCGACACACGTCTTCTCTCAATTAAAATTTACGAGACATTTACCCCCTCCTTCCCCAAATAAAACTATTAAAACGGTCATCTATACCTTCAATTGCTTTCACATTACATTAAATCCAAATTCACCACCTCTCACTGTCTAATCCTAACATGTTCTTGCTCATTTATTGGTCGAATTCTTCTTGGTCAACCAAAATTATGTTGGTCGACCCATCATAATTATGGGTCGACCTGGTGTGTCACGCTTATTTATGTTTTTTTATTAATTTTTGTCTATTCTAATTATCTTATTCTCTTAATTTTTGTTGAATTTTGTAAGATATGCCTACAGTTATCATTGTTCATTTCGATGGTAAATGGAAAGTGAGTGAACATGGGCCGACCCAAAGTTACAGCCTTCGTGTCGACCAAAAGCAAGCAACAAGGCTCGACCCAAAGTTCCAGCATTTGGGTCGACCCAAAAGCAAGCAACAAGGGTCGACCCAAAGTTTCAGCCTTTGGGTCAACCCAAAAACAACAAGGTCGACCCAAAGGCGGGAACTTTTGTCGACCCTTGTTTGCTACATAAATGCTACTTTGTGTCGAGCTAGCTAAATATGTGATTCATATGTTAAAACATGTAATATTATATAACATACTTATCGTGATTCATATGTTAAAAACATGTAACATAGCTGTGAAATTGTGATTCATATGTTAAAACATATAACATAATTGTGAAATTGTGATTCATATGTGAATATATATAACATAATTGTGAAATTGTGGCTCATATATCAAAATAACATAGTTGTGAAATAGTGACTCATATGTCATAACATGTAACATAATCGTGTAATATTATAGAACATACTTGTGAAATTATGTGATTCATATGTTAAAAACATGCAACATTGGAAAAAATTGCGTAATTATCCGTCAAAATTAAGTAATTATCGGTCATATTTGTCAAATCTATGGATTCATGCGTTAGAAAAATAGTCGACCCAAAAGCAACATTGGTCGACCCAAAATCAACATGGATCGACCTAGAGATCAACAGGGTCGACCCAAAGATCAACATGGATCAACGGGGTTGACCTAGAAGCAAGATGGTCGACCCAGAAATCACCATGGTCGACATGGTCGACCCGGAATCAACATGGTCGACCCACAAATCACCAGGGTCGACCCAAAAACTTATCAACAACAAAATTACACCATAAATACTTAAATCGAAATTAAAAAGATCAATACAATGTCCAATAATTAAAAGATCAATACAATGTCCAATAATTATCAAACATATTACAGGCTAAAAAATATCTGAACTCAGATATAAGTCTATCATCTAAATTTAATATTATGTTATCACTCCTAAATAAGGAATATCCAGCAGCAGCTAAGACAAATGCTCATGAATCCTCACTATACAAGTAAAAAGAGTATTAAAGTTAAATTTTTTTTTTGTAGTAAAAGTAATAAAATTATTAGTCATCTGTCAATGCTAAACATATTACACATTAGATATACGAGAACGTATTGTTTAATATTGGCTCTGAATTAATCATATAGCTTTATATTTTATGGCCTCTCAGGGTGTGGATTGTTTTCAACAAGGGATAACAGACGAGCAGCGTTAATAAGTATAGGCTCTATGTCCTCATTCAGAGATTTGTAGTTAGGGTCGTGTCTTCGCTGCAAGTCAAATATAATGCACTTATTGACCCCTGCCACGAGTTTTAGAAAAAACCAGCGCCCACGAGTTTTAGCAAAAACAAGCACTGGGTCGACCCAAGCTTGGACGACCAAGCAAAATGTTGGGTAGAACAAAATGATTGGTCTACCCAACATTTTGCTTGGGTCGACCAAATGTTGGGTCAACCAAAAGCGTGGGTCGACCAATGTTTTTTGGTCAATCCAAACATGGGTCAACCCTTTCTTCTTCAAGCGAGTCGAAAAAACAGAAGCAATAAATCGAAATAAACGTTAACATTACCAAATTTTTGCCAGCCATTTGTCCAATTGAGTTTGCTTAGATTGGAAGGGTTCTGTGTCGAGAATTGCCGGGAAAGGAAATACAATTTCCGTTGAGAATCGTCGCCGGAAAGGAAATAGAAGGGGGTCGACGAAAGAGAAACCTAGTTTGGAGTCGACTATATGAGATGAATGGATTTAATGTTAAGGGTTTAAGTTAATTATGTATTTACACTTAAACAGAATGACATTTATGTAAATTAACTTGTGGATCTTTTTTAAAAATAAGTCACGATTCCCCGAATTTCCCCTTGTTTAAACCACTCCCGGACATGTATCAACTCAAGAAACTTGTCAAGACCACTACAAGCTTGGGCAAGACCGGGCCCAACGGACTTAATCAGGCAATACCAGATGACTATGTCAAATGATCATGGACCATGTTCATCGATAATCAAAAGACATTCACATTCACCCACGTTCACAAATTGTGTGGAAATCAAAACATAGACCACGTCTGTACATCATGACCAATACCCGAGCATCTCTGAGCAGTAATAAATCATGTTGCCCTATAAATACTCGTAAAACCGGAGGAGACGCTTTGATAGGATCGGTTGAAGTGTTTAGAAGGGGTTGAGTAAACAGTTCCTAAAATATCTTTCTTCAAAAATATTCCAGTCTCGTTAGAAACTGAACTTGATATTTTTATTGTCAATGTTAGTTGGCCAACAAAATATGTGCGGAAAGAAGCCAAACTGACATATTAGAACAATTCAAATAATGGCTTTGGCTATGTAAACTAAATGGTAAAACTGAAACGTCCACTACGTTTTGACTTTAAAATCCTACTAATTTTTTTTATACTCATTAATTCGAAAACCAACAATTTAAAATAACTTTAACAATTTAAATATCAAGTGCATAATATCCTTAAAATCGTCAATTACCAAAATTCAACTTTTACCTTTAATATGATCAAAAGTAACATCAACATAAAGCATAAAATCTCTTATAAAATCCTTAACAAAATTCTTTAAACATTGCCTAACAATCTAGTGCAGAAATAAATGTCCCTCGGGAGTGTACTGCGGTACTCGATCCACTCAAGTGTCAGCACCTCCCTCAATATCATCATCACCTGCAGCATGCAAACCTAGTTAGTAGTGACTCAGCACGTTCTAAACGTGAGAAGAAAATAATACATATACAATCATGTGCATTAAAATCATACATTTACTTAAAATAAATTTAAGCATAAATAAATCATGAATCGTAAAACCATAAAATCGTAAAGCTTTGCATCTTTTATTTTTTTTGGTGAAGTTTGATCCTTGAAAGTTACTAGCATTTTATCATTTGGTCGACTGATCGGTCTTTAGCTCCACATACGCATGGGGACGGGCACTAGGAACCGCCATGAAAATATGATCGTCGGGCTCCTTTTTGGGCTTTGTCTCGTAAACGAGCTTCCTCTGGAGCCTTTTCCCTCACGACATTCCCATAAAATTGTAAGTTCACCATTCCTTCTTAAAACGAATCCCCCACATATCCTCTATCCTTTGTCACAGTCAATTCACATCCCTCAAAATATTTTTTCTTTCATTTTTAAATCATAAAATATCACGACTTTCCAAAAATATCATTTTAACAGTAAAAATTGCACATCTTTACCATAATAATAAAATATCATTATTTCATCAAAACATCATAATACATCATTTATCATGCGTTATGACCCTTCGGACACTGCCAATTCTTTTCGTACTACTCAGGTGTAAAATGACTGTTTTTGCCCCTAGACGTAAATTTCTCGATTTTGGTTTTTTCTTACTTTTATTGACATGGGCTTATCCCAAATAATTATTTAAGCTTAAACATAATGTCAGATATTTTTATTTAGCTTAAATTTGAGGCTTTCGATTATTTTCTTAATTAATTACTTGTAAAACGTTATAATCCCGATTTGATTCAAACTTGAATATTTTGATCCCAAAATTTAAACATAGACTTTCTATTTCCTAAACTACCCTTGTGAGCCATGAGCCACCCCTGTGGACCCATGGTTCAAACATTTACCATTAAATTTGAAATTTTGACCCTTGCATGAACCCACCGAGCCATCTCTCAATTTTATCTAAACACGCCCGAGCCGTCTCGAGCCAAAACCTGACCAACCCACCTAGGGACCCTACTGACCAGCCCTGACCCAAGGAACCAGCCCCTAACTCATGCACGAACCCTGCACATGGACACGAGCTGCGCGTGTTTGCTTCTTAGTCTTCCTAGGATTTCTAGTCACTCTAGGACTCACGTGACTACTTAAACTCTGATCTACTTTGACACTCACCTTCCTCAGACCATGCTCAGACCCAACCGAATCCAGCCCGAGCCCCTGAACCACGCAGCGAGCCACTGCACCAACAACAACCGCGCGAAACTCCTTGTGTGCATAAGAGTCCTACTTCGCGTAGGACTCTTTGCAACAGACACCACCGATCCACCCTGGTCCCAACCTTGACCAGACCCTCCTGGACTCTACCTTAACCGCTCTTGACCATCCCCAAGCCAACCTTAACCCTGAACCAACTGCGTGCACATTTTCTCCCTTCTACAAAGTCGAGGCCTAACCTACGAGAGCCATCATGAACCCTGGCCACACCAGGCCCTGTCCCAACCCCTAGCCATCTTCCCTAGACCTTACTGGACCAGCCTTGCCAGCCCCACCCTACTGAGAGCCGCCCCAGTTGCAGCCCTCAACCTACGTGCATTGGGAAGAGTCCTACCCCTTGTGGACTCTTCTCCAGCTGCAATCAACAAGTCTTAGCCTTGCTAGGACTCGTCCAATACCTGACCCACGTCCAGCACAGGCCCCTACCCAAGCCGTAGCTGAGCTGCAAGCCACCATGCACAAAACCGAGCCCTTGATCATCTAGACACTAGGTTCTTACCCAACCTCAGAGAAGCTCGACTCCAGCCAGTATTTTGTCCCCTTACGACTCTTTTCTCGTCCCTTAAACACCTCCTATTTGCAGCGTGTCCTTAGGAATCATAACGTTTAAGAAACGAGCGTAAAAACATCAAAACTTTTGAAAATAGTCATCATATCGTTGAACCATCGAACATAAATATTTTTCATGCAAAAATAATTAAAACATGCATATTATGGAATGAATGATGCGTCAAGGGAGTTTAGAAGCGTGCCTTTTCATTTTGAAATGCTCGAATATACGATCGTTGGCGTGGGACGCAAAGAAGAACGAATGGGCGACGAAGACTCCTAGCTTTTTTCCTTCTCCTTATTTTCAAAATTTGTGTGTGTATTTTGTGTGGATTTCGGCTGGTATCGTGTTTTGAAACACCTATGAATCCTTTTTATAAATTTTAATTTAAATGTTAATGGGCTTGAGTTTTGAGATTTGATGTTTAGGAGCAATTGAGTCTACTCAATTTAGTTAAATTGGAATCAATAACTCTTATTTAATTGAATTTTTTTTTCATAAAAATTAATTTCCAAGAATAATATTTTTGATCTTTTAAAAACTCATCGTTTGCCCAAAACCGGCTTCCCGGGTAAAATCGAGCTCATCTCATAGAATAATTCGAACTCTACCATTTTCAGAAAAATTTAATCATCTTAAGAAGCCTTGAAAATATTTAATGAAAAATATTTATTTTATCTCCATCGTCGTCGGTCTTTTTCCCAGCCTATTGTCGTATATTCGGATAAAAGTCTACAATTTCATGAAATCATGTCATATAATCATTTAATCATGCAATCATACCTTTAACCATATAATATGCATCAAGTAAGCATTTAAACCAATTAAATAAAACAATTAAGCAATTCAAATAATTTGTATGCATGCGGTTACGTGAACTGATTTTCGGGCGTTACAAAACCTGCCAAAACTGAAACTCCAGGTCTACTCAACTGAACGAAGAAACAGTATATAAATTGTTCTCGAATACAATGAATTACAAAAAAATCTCCTAGCACTTAATAATCCTAAATAATCAAAAACAACTTTGTAAAGTATGCTTGATCGTATTATCAGTTTTGCTTGTTATCTTGAATCAGATGTATGTCTTTTGTTTTGTAGATTGGTAACCTTTGCTCATCTGATGTAAATCTCTATTTATAGATTTCAAACTGCAACGATGACAAACTTCAAAAAAGATCTATCTCAAATAAAGATAGTCATCGCGTCTTCGGTCCAGGTCATCATTCGCTTACATCCGTACAAAATGTAGTGCGGTTGGATTTTTTTGCGTCAGCAAAGTTTGGAAAAACTTATCCAATAATCAGTTTAGCCCAAAAAAGACAAGTACAAAGAAGGACTCGAGGTAGGGGTGTCAATCGGTCGGGTGGGTCGGGTTTCGAGTCAACCCGCGAAATTTTTTAATTTTTTTTTCAACCCGAACCCAACCCGAACCCGAAGCAACCCGAAAACCCCCAACCCGAACACGAACCCGTCTAATCCGATTCAACCCGTCTAACCCGCCTAACCCGAATTTTATTTATTTTTTTTAAAAAAAATTTAATGAAAAAAATTCGAAAAAATAAAAAAAATATTTTAATTTAAACACATAATAACAAAATTTTCGATTTAAATTTGAAAGTTTAATTGTAGAAAATTAAAGTATATTTACTAAATCAAATAAATAATTGTTAAAAAATAAAAAAATACAAAATAAATATTAAATTATGAAAATTTATCATATAAATATACAATAAATTTTGTTCAAACATACAATACATAAAAATATAGGTAATATTTTCAAAAAAAAAGTTTTCGGGTCAACCCGCAACCCAACCCGAAACCCGTCTAACCTGACACTATCCCGAACCCACCCAACCCGAAACTGACCCGAACCCGAAAAACACCAACCCAAACCTGATTTTTTTTCGTGTTGAGTCGTGTCGGATTGACGGATCGTGTTGCATTTTGACACCCCTAACTCGAGGCATGGAATTACAAAACCTATTCTATTTTCTCATTGTTCTCGGGCTCAGCATCATAGACATCCTTCTCCTCTATCTCATCAACAACCTCAACTGGGAGAGAATCAATGGCCTTATCAAAATTGGAAAATTATCTCTCTCTGTCGGAATGAGACCGGCCTCCTCAAAGTATTCTCTGCATTTCTAGAAGCTCGTCTGGAAGAAAGAATAAACTTTGTTGTCCAAATCCTGTTTGAACTCCTTGGACAGGAGGAAAGCAGTCTTTCATTCTTCCTTATAACTTAAACGAGTCTTTAAGACATCCTCCACAGCATCCATATGAGCTTTAGATGTGTCGGCTTCCGCTATAGCTTCCCAAGTTCGAACCAGGGAGGCCTCAAGCTCGGTCATGGTGGCCTCATCCTTCAACCTGAAGTCTTATGCCTCCGCCCGATCTTTCTCAAGGTCAGACTAGGCCACATCTAGCTGCTGATAAGCCGCTGTGGTAGTTGCCTTAAATCCATCCATGGCTTGCTCGTGCTCACCCCCGGCCCATACTAGCTTGACCTTGAGCTGGTCGTAAAGCTCCTCAGCCGATCAGGCCCGGTTTGTCTCTAGTTGGGCCAGAGAGATGGCATCCTATTAGGCATCTATCAGCATCCGGATGCCCTATATAAGAAAAGAAAATGTTATAAAAAAATTTGGTAAGAATTCAAAAAGGACAAAGGAAATGGACTTACCAAGAAGGTCGGGTGGTGCCCTCATAGAATTTTTTATTGGAGCCCAGGCTCAGTAGATGGGCCTGCTCGGTTCAAGAGGTCGGGTCCTTCACCAGCCGGACCTCGATAGAGGAAACCCCGTCCAAGAAAATGTTCTTTTGGGTCGTTGGGCGGGGTTGATGGGTGGAGCCTTGGAACAACACAATGGAGGAGGAAGGGTTGACTGCCTAGATAAGGTCCAAAATCCCCTCCTTCGCATCACTGAAGAGAAAGGGCTCAAGCTCAGCCATGACTTTCCTCTTTCTCTAGCATAGAGCAAGGTTGTTGGGGGACTCTTCCTCAGACCCGGCTAGAGTCTCGAAGTTTTTCTCTCTAGCAAACGGTCATTCCTCAACCTCTCAAGCCTAATGCGCTTGCCTCTCCTCGACCTCCTGGAGCTCAGAAGCTTTCTAGGCCTCCTTGGCCGCCTTCTGGGTCATGATCTTCTTATTTTAATCTACTACCGAGACAATTTTTTTATTCTCCTCGGCCGCTTTCTCGGAAGCCCGCTTTTGAGCAAAAGTCTGCTTCATTTCTGGGTTTTCTGCAATGGCCAAAGGAATCAGGGTCAGATATTGTAAATACTAGAATTCAGAGAATAAAGTGTAAACGAACAAGAAATGTACTGGGTTGAGCAGCCAATGGATAAAAGCCATCAATCTTCCGGCTCACGGGTCTTCGGCCTAGGTGCCCAACCCGTAAGCAATTAAATTCTTGTCCAATATCAAGGTGGAGGAAGATAATTTTTACCCTTTCACGAGCTCTTATATCCGGATGTAAGACTCTTGGGTTTTGTAATTACCCGGGAGCTTGGACTGGTTGGGGAGCTTGGGTAGAAAGTCAGCCAGGAAGTTGAGAGAAAAGGGTAGGCTAATAAAAAAATACCTACTTTCAACCCCTTCAAGGAAGAAGAGATATCATCAAGGAACCGACTATTAACTCGAGCATTCAAAGAGAATGCACTCTCATTAAAGCAGTAGATGAAATATTAATGGAGGATGAGGGGGTTGATCAAAAGTTTGTTCATTTTGAATAGCACAAAGGCCGAGGCCATAATAAGGAAGGAGCATCGGAGTGACCACACAAAAACCCTTCTGTCACCCTACTAACGTTTCTTGTTATCAGGTAGACAGACTATCCAGCTCGGGTTCATCTTTCCCGATCACTAGCAAATATAGGGAAAAAACATATCTCTGCCCAGAGAATTGCCCACCCAGCTCACCTAATTTTCCCGAGAAACATCAAATATCAAAAATTTTAAAATAAATTTTCAATAAAAATTATTATTCGAGTCAGATATCATCATAAAGCCTTGCATTCTGACAAGAGATTTGTTCCAAATATCTCATGTCAAACATTAAAATTAATTAAAAAATAATTATAAACCAGAAAATTTATATCACCCAATAAAAAGCTTTTTGAGATGGCGCACATCTTGAGTTTATAACCTAATATTGGTGCTCTCATTGAGAGTCGACGTAATGGAAGAGGCGAACGACAAAAGGGTAATCGTTGGATCAGCTTATTACTTTTGGAAAAAAATGGCATATTATTTGTTGGATTGATATAAATGATACATGCAGTGAATACTGATAGATATGTGAAAGACATCTAAAGTGGCTGAATAAGGTGCATGATAAAACTAATTAAGAGTAGCTTATAAATTAAAGAATGTTATACCACTCATCCACTTTGCAGAGTATATACACAGAAACCGAATTTGGTATTTGAATATTATTTGTATCAATGATATGACCAATCTCAAATAAGAATTATGTTACCTTGGAAATACATTTTTTCCCTATAAAACAATTGATGACATAGATAAAAATTCAAAAATGAGATTTCCATTATTCTGAATTATTGATGTAGTATATAGTAAGGGATAAATCAACAATCATCAAATTTTATAAAAAAAATTGGGCTGAAACGCCTATGTAATTAGGTCCAAGGATTTTGATATTTAAATTATAAAGGTAAAATTATATTTTGGGCTTGTAAGTTTGCTTCTTTACGAGTTTGATATTTTATTTTCAGTTCGTTACTTTTGATTTTTTGTTGTTGCAATTTTAGTCCTTTTTTCCAGCGTGAGAATAATATAACACCAATATGACGTTGATGTATAGGATTACATCAGCACTTTTTATATAAAAAATTACCGATAATTAAAATATACATGATTAAAGTTACAAACATATTAACATGTGTTTATTTCAATAAAATATATGAGATAAATTAAAAATATTCAATTTTTTATCCTATAAGTTTTTTTTTTTCTCTTCTCTTCTACTCTTCGCACACGTTGCTTATGCATCATTTTTCTCATTTGCAATAAATAAAACTTCGAGGCGCCATTTGCAACAAATTTGCAATGGCGACTCTGCATTTACGCCACCTCAACGCTTTGTCCTCCTATTTATCTTCTCACACGAAACAGCCCCATTATTTCTCATAATTTCGATCTCTCCCCATTTCACATTCGAACCAAAAGCGTCACACTTTAGACCATGGCTTTGCTGCTAAAAAAGTGAGAAAGTGTAAATGTAGCAGCCATCTCACCATTCTATTTCACAGTCGAACCAAATTTAGGACATAGGTTTTATTTATATAGAGCCGTTGCAATAAATATTCTATGGAACAGAGCCTCTGGAGACGATGGTGATGATAGATGTGCTGCGAAGAGCAGGCAGGGATGTGACGGTGGAGAAGCAGCCACTCGTTGATGCAAGCTACGAAGTCAAGATAGTCGTGGATGCTTTCATTTCGAACTTTCATAACACTGCTTTTGATCTGATATCGCTTCCCGTGCACTAATATTTTTATGTTATTTTTACTTTGTGTGCGCGCTCGTGCTAACAAGGATATACTATCATCTTGCCTACATCTATTTGGGTCGTGTTTCCATTTCATAGTTTTTTTTATAGTTGATCTGTTATGAAGATCCCAAAAATATGTCCAAATGAGTGCATTGGCTAATGCAGATCTAATTTGCTAAATGTTAATGATGATTAATGGATTCAAGGAGCATAAACAAGGATATTAGCAAATGAGGTCAAGAATAGTAGGCGGTTATCAGCTCGCTACTTGCCAGTATATGTAGAAATGCTTTGTTCAAATTTAAAGATGATATGATTCACTGGTCGTGGTGATAAAACATTCTATTAAATTGACACTGATGGAATCGGTTCGGGGCACCTACGAGTGTGCTACACAATATTCTCAATGAGCTGCAATAACTCGTGTTCTAAAAATGTAAATACCGATGGATTAAATCGAGTTTGGTCTTAACGAATGATTACTTCGAGTATTTTTCTCTTGGTTTAAAACCAAACTCGATTGGATTTATCGGTGTTTCTTCTGTGAACTAATTTCCTACAAATGTTTAAATTCTATACACAAGAAAATGAGACTAGACGATTAGTGTTCACAACACTTTGTGGTCACAAAATTATAGTCTAGAGACTAAGAGATGCATCTTACAAAAATTTCCAATTCAGTTTCGCAGTAAGCGTGGTGATGAAGGAAAACTTCTGAACCCAAAAATGAAGGATTCTAGACAATTTGGAGAAACAACGCTCCAATTAAAAGCAGATAAGCAGCTCCAACCAAAAAAATAGAATGCATTAAGATAACTTTACACCAGAATGAGGTAGAGTTTGAATCAAAGTTATCATTAGAATATGTCAAGAAGGGGATCAAATAAAATTACAATGAAAATCCCTTGGCATTGTGGGATTAAAATCAACTCAAAATCTGCCTTAAAATCAAGGAAGGAAAAGAGTATGAATTTCTCCGATGGAAGCCGATCCCAATAAACATAATTGATCAAAAGGATATGCAGATTATAATCAAGGAAAATCTGGACCTTGGTTTAATCAAAGCAGGAATTTCATCATATAGCAGTCCAGGATTTCTTGTAAGAAATCATGGTAAGATAAAAATGAACAAACCCAGTGTAATGCCCGAAAATCAGTCCACGCAGATCGCATGTATGAAAATTATTAAATTGCTAAAATATTTTAATTAAATTATTTTTGATGCATGAATGATATATTTTGAGTGACTAAATGATTAATTGTGTAATTTTGATTGAATTCATAATTTAAAGTTTTCAAACGAATATCATTGGTTGGCTGGAACGGATGACCGGAGACGATTAAGGTTTTAAAGATTTAAAAAGCTAAATTTTTATTTAAGAAAATATTTATTTTAAATATTTTAATAATTATTTCATTTTTAAGGTCAAAATTAAATTAACTAGTGGGATTAAGGAATTTTATGTAATTTATAAATGATATTTTTTTTGGAAATAGATATTTTTAAATCCTTTTAATTCAAGCCTAATGATTTTATTAATCTTAAGGAGTCTAATTAATTATTTAAAAACCTTGGCTTAATTGAGCCCATTAATTAAGTGTTTAGAAACCTTTTTAAATTCTTTTTAAAAGAGTTCTACACACACCTAAACACATACACACACCTAAACACCTACACACACACCCCACAAAACATACACACCATCACGTAAAAAAAATTGAAAAGAAAGGAAAGAGTGCAGCGGCCGTAGGAGTCTTGGGCAAGGTAGTTTTAGATTTTTTTCCTCCTTCGTTCTTCGCTTTTCTTCCTCGTTCTTCTTTCCAACAACGATCACCCGACTCCCTCGCATCCCAAGGTGGATTTTTGGTGGGATTTTGACAAGAAAAGGGTATAAAAAAATAAAATCATCCTCTGTTCGTCACTGACGTTCAACCGCTACGGTATTCGTATTTCGAGCGTTTTAAAACGCAAAGGTATGCCTTAATCTTCTTTTACTCATCTTTCACACCATATTATGTATGTTTAACATGTGTGCATGAAAAATATGAATCCCTCCATGTATTTTCGTTTTTATGGCTTGTGCATACCAAAACTTTGATTTTTATGCATTAAAACTTATGGTTATGATGCACAAAGAGGTTGTCATGGTATATCTATGGGAAGGGACATTTTTCCACATGTTTAAGGGTCCTTAGGTGCATGTTTAATAGTTGGAAAAGATAGGGTAGCAATATGAACGAAAAAATTGAGTTTCATGGGCTAGGGTTTTTTGGCTAGGGTTCCTAGAAGTACACGGCTCTTAGCTGATGTTGGGATGTATTCAACGGTCCTAAGAGAGTATAGTAATGGTCCTATACGGGCTGTACAAGGGCTGGAAGGGAAGGGTGCTAGCCTTTTTGGTGTCATGGATGGCATAGAGGGGCGCGGGTAGGGCTGTTGTAATGCCCGAGATTTTGATTCTGTTAATCTAATATTATTGATTTTGAACTGATATGATTATAGACGGATCATTCCGAGACCAGATTGGCCAAGCATATGAATGACACAATTTTTGGGGCAGAACTATTGGCGCCCGAGCGGTAGTTTTTGACCGCCCGAGCGCCAATGTTCAATAGGAACATGTTTCGAGCAGAAGTTGCGGCGCCCGGGCGGTAGTTTGTGACCGCCCGAGCGCCAAGGTGCAATTCGAAAGTGCTTTGACAGAGAATGTCGCGCCCGAGCGGTAGTTTAGCACCACCCGAGCGCCGACTCAACTTCAAGAAGAAATAGCCAAGTGTCCAAGGCATGCAGTTGAGATATATATATATATATCCTTCAGAATTCAGTTTAAAAGAAGAAAGGAAATCGAGAAAATCCTCCAGAAATCCTTACGCCTTTAGACTTCGATCCGTCCGTCTGATTTTGAATCCGAATTCAGTATTGTGTTCCTTTCGACGCAGGCTACAACTGGACGTAAGTTTTACCAAGTTTTGATATATCTTGAAATTATGATATTGTTAGAATCGAATATAATTCATATATGATGTTCTTGACATGTTAGACATCGTAGAATCAAAGTCAGATTGAGAAACAGATTGATTAGGGAATTGTTATGATTTTTCCGAATATATCGATTGATATTGAACAGACTTGAATTATGAATTGATTACAGATTGTATTGGATATCCGTTATGGATTGTAATTATTATCTGATGATGTTGTATTGACCGGGATATCGAGATTGTTCCGTTATGCCGTTGGTTTTGAGTTAAATCCAGATTGATCAGATTGGAATTGATTTGAATAGTATATTGATATGGTACTATTGATATTGTCATTACCAGATTGAGTGTTGAAAGACTTTGAATTCCAGACAGGAACATCGTCAGAACTGCAATAAAAGAAAGGTATAAGTCAATGTGGTACCGGGAGAACGACTCGAGTAGGATATACTTGAGTTTCCCTAAATCACATACTTATTGTTATTATTTACAATGATTTGAATTGATATGCTTGTTCTATTGATTTATAGAAGCATGTATTAGATGAGTATTAGACGAGTGATCTTGTGACATAAGTGCCGATAGTGATGGAATCGTCACTGGCACATTGCACATTGTCACAAGATAGTGAATTGGCGATAGTGCCAAAGTCTGTGACGGATAGGTCAAGACACCGGATGTTTGGTTATATCGAAGTGGATAGAATTGTAGTTTCTTCTATTACTGATGTTCGATATGGAATACCAACATCTGGAAATCGGGATCCCTAGACTAGGATTGAGTCTAGTCTGAGACATGGAGTCACGAGTCTGATTGACGATTTTATATTGGTTATGTTTCATATTTTGATATATGTTACTGATATCTGTTACATGCATTTACATTGTTTATATGATTGCATGTTTCGTTGATTTATACTGGGATGTATTTCTCACCGGAGTTATCCGGCTGTCGTCGTGTTTGTATGTGTACATGGCGACAGGTTCAGGGTCGAGGAGATGAGGAGAGATCGTGATTAGAGTGGAGACTACGGACTTTGACGTTGATGTAGATAGGATTCAACACTTGACATTTAGTTGTTAAACCTTAGTTTAAGTTTGATATTTGTTGTACAAGACATGTACTTTTATACTGATATGTACATTAGATTGAATACCATTACGTTCCGCAATTAAAAAAAATTAGACCTTGTTTATTATAATTGATTAAATTGTCCCAATGATGATTAAAAACTAGATTAGCGTCCGGGTCCCCACAGCTGTACTTGCATGGGTTGTAGAGGCTGCTCCAGTAGGTGGTTAAGGGCTTCATCATGGTCCTAGGAAGGTACAAGGGCTGGTTGGGTCGGCCAAGGGCTAGGGTCGAGGCAAGATAGGGTTCGAACAAACTAGGGCTTCGAAAATTAAGTTTAGAAAATTCAGTAGCTTCCTAGGCTTGTTCAAGGGTCTTAAATGGCTTTATTTGGGTTGAATATGGTTTATTTAGGTGTTATTAAGCTTTGGTGCAAATTTGGTAAAGTTTGGGAAAGTTACGAGTCAATACGAGTCAAAACTTGGATGTACAACTAAGTTTAAAAACGAGTCGATGAATCTATTGAAAAGATAAGTTTTAATCCTAAGGAATATTTATGGGAGGGTTTTAAGGTTAAATGTTAATTTTGGGTTGATTTGGAACGTTGTTTCGAGGTCTAGGGATAATTATAAAAAATTAGGTGTCTAGGGATAAAATGGTCATTTTACACCTGAAAAATGTTAGACGTCCTGGCAGTACCCTGAATGATGTAAATAATGTTAAAATGTTTATTTTAAATGTTTATGATAAAATTTAACGTTAAAAGACGTGTTGCATGCTTGATTTAAAAGAAAAATGATTTATATATGTATGCATGAATATTTATAAGTGATAAAAATATGAAATGTTGGAAGCGGTGAAGTGATTGTGACTAATACGATGATACGATGATATGATTGGAGATATCGTGAGGGAAAAGGCCTCAAAGGAAACCCGTTTACGGGAGAAGACCCCATAGGGAGCCTGACGATCATATTTCCATCGACATGATATGATGATATGTAAGGCCAAGGCTCAGTTGACGGGTGAGAGTGTCGCTGATGTTCCCATCGCCTAGTATTTTGGTTATACGTATATGGATCCATCGACCTTCAGCTAATACGAAAGTCACAATTAACGATCTGAATTCAACGAAAAAGAAAATGTATACGTATATGACGAGAAAAGAAATGTTTATGATGGAATGAAAAATGTTTATGTTTATGCATGTTCATGAAACAATTATTTTAAGTAAAAGTATTTTCACTGTTGCATGCGGATGTATATATATTATATGTTATCATGGTTAAGGTTTGCTGAGTCAATAGACTCACTAGGTGTGATCGATGCAGGTGAGCATGATGTTGATGTTAATAAGAGACTTGATGGTTGATCTTGCTGGATTGAAGCTGCACGCAACCCGAGGACCAACGCTAATTTTTTGCAATTTAAGTTAGAGTTATGATTTAAGTTTACATTAAAGATTTTACGACTTTTATGATGATTTTGAGTGGTTTTTGAGAGAATGTTAGTGTTAGTTTTATTTTGAAATATTGTTGAGTTAGGTTTTGTAAACGAATGACGATTATATATTTTGAATTCTTTCCTTTGAATTTTCAAATATATTTGGTTGTTTATATTTTAAGTGGTGCAAAGTTATTTTAAAAATATGTTTGTGTTATATATATATATATATATATATATATATATTCGGCCGAATGAATAAAATAGAAAAAAATTGTACTTTTTTAAAGAAAAACGAGTAGTGGACGTTTTAGCAATTTAATAATTTTCGTACATGCGGTTTGTGTGGACTGATTTTCGGACATTACACCCAGACTAGTTATTAATTACCAATAAATTAATAAGATCCCGGAGTTTGATTTTATGCCTAGTAGAAAACATCTAATTAGTTGCATACGCAATGCAAAGATATTCTCTAAATTTGATTGTAAGTCTGGTTTTTATCAGATTCGGATGTAGGAAGAAAGCAAGAAATTTACAGCTTTCTCCACACCACAAGGACAATATATTTGGGAAGTATAACCAATGGGATTGGCTAATTCACTCCTGATATTTCAAAGGAAAATGGATAATTTATTTAAAGATTATTTCAAATTTATATTTGTCTATATTGATGATGTTATAATTGCATCCAAAAATATAGAGAAACATATCAAGCATTTAGAGATTTTCTCCAAAGTTTGTAAAAAAGAAGGACTGGTTCTATCTGAAAAGAAAGCAGTCATTGTCACAAAAAAGATTGAATTCCTCGGAATAGAAATCGATGAATCTGGAATAATTTTGCAGGAACACATAGTCAAAAAGGTGCAAAATTTTTCAAACATACTAAAATAAAAGAAACAAATTCAAAGTTTTCTTGGAGTTGTTAAATTTGTTGTAATGTTTATTAAAAACCTAGCAAAACAGATGAAAGTTTTCGGTCCATTACTGAAAAAGATGCAAAATTCATACGGACAGAAGAACAAGGAGATTTGTAAAAATCTTCCAAAAATGACTATTCCTCAGGATGAAGATGATCTGGTATTATATAATGATTCAATTGATCATATTTGGCAACAGTTTTAACCAAGCTCACACTAGAAAGAGAACAACCATGCAGATATTACAGTGGATTTTTCTCAGATGCAGAAGCCATAAGATGACATATCAACGAGAAGGAATTTTATGCAGTAAAAAATGCCTTTGAAAAATGGCCATTATTTTTACTAGCAAAAAAATTTACTTTAAAAGTTAATAACACACAAGTAAGAGCTTTCTTGGGAAATATAATAGAATCTAAACCCGAGAAAGCTAGATTATTAAATGGCAGGCTCTATGTCAAAATTACATTTTTGATATTGTGATTATAAAATATCATGAAAATACTATTGCAGATTTTTTAACAAGAGATGGACATCGGTGATATCGATGCCATCATAAAAATGCAGAGGAATTTGAGGGAATTACAGGATGTTTACAGGCGTATACTCAGTTATGATTTGTAATACAACGGCCTATTCTCCAAGGTATTGAGAAACCACTGGTTTCCCAAATGGAGAGTTTTCGAGTACATGATTCTATACCTAGAGCAGGGGATTCAAATACCCCTAGCATGATTGTTATGTCGGGATCATTTCCATATGAGTCGGTTGAAACAAAAATTGAAACTCCAGATCCATATCTCGAGTCTTCAAGTCAACCTTTCACCTCGGAGATTGAAGAGAGAAATAACAATCTTAGACCAAATACAGACAAGGGTAAATCTAATGTTGGTATTAATGAAACTACAATTTCTCCATTACAAGTGTATCAACAGAACTGAGAGAAATTAAAAACAAGAATAGGCATTAATCTCGCCACAATCAGGGTTGATGTTTTAGAAAAATATCATAGGATATGGATGAAACCAATTCCATATCCAAAGGAAGTAAAAGCTTGGTATGAGTTCGGGGCTCTTGCCTCGGTTTATACTACATCGCCCAACTTTCCTAAAATTTCAGGATTACCTAAATGGATTCAGGAAGCTGTTCATGAAACATCGTTAAACAATGATTATTTTTCCAGATGAGACATTCTGGAGCTATACGTTTTCAATACAGCACCAGAACCAGCATAAAAAGGCTCTCACGAAGCCTTTCATTTTATCAAGTTAAGGAGGTCATATATAAATGTTCAAAGATTTATCAAGGATCCTCCGACAGAAGAAATACCCCTTGTTGCTTCAATAACTGAAGATGATTTTTCCATCAGAAGAGCATGGGGTTTATGAGTCTGTCTAACCGAGATGGACAAAGTCAAGTTTCTATTTAAGTTCTATCATAATTCTGTAAATGGATCATGTTAAATACCATGACAGGAAAAACAACAAGTTTTGCAGAAGATCTATTCGAAAAGAAAAGAAATCTTATGTGGAATAGCAAGATGTCGGGGAGTAAAGAAACTCATCGAAAATTTTGTAACGAGGCTCGTGTGGGAATATGGTCAGAAAGAATCTGCCCAGAATTCCCAAATCAAAAGGAGCCAGAGTTTGGCAAGGGCTTCAGACCTAGAGCAGATAGGAAACATCTTGCAGAGACAGTACCTAATGGTGAATGACCACAATCCAAATTTCCTTGGGGCACCAAAAGTTTAAGATTCCCCGATAAAAGTAAAGGGACATGTGACCACAATCACGTTTTCCTTGGAGTAATCAAAAGCTGAAGATTCCCTGACAAAAAGCAAGTGGGCATGTGATTTTCCCACTACCAAAAAAACTTGGACCCTAATTACACCTATAAATAAAATGTAAATGGGCACAAAAAAATTACACAAGACTAAAACAGAATTTGGAACCCAAAAAAATGTATTTTACATGTTTTAAGGTTTCCAAACGACGTATCAAGGCAAGAAGAAAGCAGCTGAAAATTTTCAAAGATCTCTATAAACAATTAAAAGAAGCAGGGAATGAGATCTCAGCTGATATGATCCAGACACATATCTACTGGTTATGCCAGAAGATAAAGATAGAAGAACAAGTTGTTTCTAGATTAATGATCTAGAAAAAGAAAACTCAAGAAAAGTGGAGAGACCACTCAACCACCCACTCAAGAGATAAAGCCAACCATAGCTGGAAGGCAATAAAGAAAGGTTAGCAAGAGTTTGAAATCCAGATTTCAAATACGCAAAGGGTTTCTATAAATACAAAGGTAGAAAGAAGATGAAGACATCATTCAACCTTTTCATTTTCTTTCAAATAAATTGTAATATTTTCTCTTGCTAGTTTATGTGTGTTGTAACTCCGGCTATTATAGGTAGCTAAGAAAGTTCCTCCTCCTCTACAGGAGGTTACTATATAATAATAGTTTGTATGTTTGAATAAAAAGACCAAAGCTTTTTCCCCTCTCATGTATTATTTTCAAATTGAACTACTTTACTATACACCTTAGGTAGAAACGAAACAGGTTTGTGCTAAGTGCTGTTGAAGAAATCTGTGTCAGGAACCATCTGTTGCGAATGCGTGTTAGGTTGTGAGGAGCAGTCTGTAAAAACCGGTGGATATAATCTGACTATACTCTGATCAAAAAGGTAAAATGATCAATTTATTATACGGAAGTATGATGGACCATTTATAAAAATAAAAATAAAAATCGAATATCATATATATAGGCAGAAAACCTTGCGTAGCTGTATGTTTTGAGGCTATACGCCTTAAAAAAAACTCGATAGGTAAAACAATACCACGTACCATAATTATAAGGAGTAAGGGTATTTTGAAAATTTAGAAAATTGGGGAGTTAAAACAAAGATTTGAATAGATGGGGAGTAAAAAAAAAGTTGAGAATGAAGATGGGGAGTTATTGCAAGTTTGTCCATAAAATATATGTCAATATTTTAATTAAGTAATTATTAAGCACCACAAAATAATTATCTTACCATGGGTATTTTCGAGTCTTCATATTTTGAAACTTTTTGTACAATAACTTCATTATCAAGTATTAGAAATATTTTTTCTGCATAAAAAACGAGCCTATCATTCATCCATAACTCATTTTATTAAAAGGATCCTCTCTACCGTCGCAGTCGCGACAGATAGAAATAATATAAAATGTACGATTATTTATTTAAAAATAATTTCTTTTGATTGTATAGTAATGTATGACATATTTTCTTCAAAAAGATAAATGAAACTATGTAACATTCTTACATAAGATGTTTAAATTTAGAATTTTAAGAAGTTCACACTAACTTAACCATTACTAAGATAATTTACTATTTTTTGAAGTTTAATCAAATTTAATAGAGATAATATAAACATGTACAAATTTATTAAAAAAATCTATGTTTTTTTTGGGTCCAGAACAAGGGCGGAGCCACTTGTATGCCTATCAGGGCTGTAACATAGAAGGGCTCTTCTATTTATATTTTTTTACATTGATATTTTAGCTCAAGTTGTATATATTACATGCAACTCAAGTAGAAAAAGAAAGACAACCGCAAAAATTAAATATCTTGTCGGGTAATCCAAGTGAAAAAAGACAAAGCCTAAAAAAAACTAAGATGTCAAAATTAATGAGGGAGCAAGCTGAAGCTTAACTTCTTCTTGTTGGAGAAAAACCCATAAATCGCAGAATCCATCATACTAAATTATTAAAAATTTTACTGAAAACTTAAGCGAAAGCGTACCTGAAACCGTAATCCTGAATTCTTTAGAACGTGTCTTGATCTTATAGATCTACGCGTTCTTTCCTTGAGAGAATCCTTTAGTTTGTCTTCAGAACTATTTTTTTATGGGGAAGAGAATAGGAAACGTGATTGCGCGAGATCTGGGGACCACGACCCATATATATAGATTATCATTATCTTCTGATATTTATGTTTAGCTCATCGTAAAAACAGAAATTACACTTATGTCTCTACACATTAAAGGCCCACAACCTATTAGATACATTAAAGCCCAATAACCCGAAACCTTAGTTGATCACTTTATTTTGGGCTTAATTTAATAGAAAACCCAAAACACATAATTATTCACATATAAGCCCATATAAATAAAATTGTTATAACAATCTCCCACTTGGGTTATATGTGCAATCTTATAATTATGTTCGTAAAAATATCCTTATGAGCTCAAAATTGTTGTCATTCTGAAATGTATGTTTAACCAATCCGATCCATCAATCACATCAACGTAGGATCAAAGCAGTCTTCGCTACACTCAAGGTAGTTGGACCCATCAATGGTCACATATGCCAACACAACTGAATGACATGGATCATGAAGTGGATGTGTAGCATGGAAATTTCATACAATGTGACCGTAACATGCCTATTTTCAACTGGTCCTCCCTTAACCTTATTGAGATCAATCTTTAAACCATAATCAGAGTGTGACTTAACTTGAAATTTATTTCTGCAGAAAATAAATTTACATAACTGTAACTGAAAATGTCTACAACTGAAAATCGTTTAAAATAAAAAAACACCTACTAAAACTGAATTTCATCCATTGACATAACACCCATAATAGCAGTATGCTCATGAAATTATTTGGGTGGTAATCCCTTAGTAAGCGGATCCGCAACCTTGGAATTTGTACCGATATGCTCAATAGACAACTTTTCACTCTGAATTCTTTCTTTAACAACCAAAAACTTGATGTCAACATGTTTTGACTTCGTCGAGCTCCTGTTGTTATTGGAATACATAATTGTTGATTTATTTTCACAATGTAATCTTAGTTGCCTTTCAATGCCATCAACAATGCTTAGTCCAATGACAAAATTTTGCAACCATATTCCATGATTGGATGCCTCATAACACGCTACAGACTCAGCTGCCATGGTGGAAGAGGTTATAAGTGACTGTTTAGCACTCTTCCAGGAAATGGCACCTCCAGCAAGGAGATAGATGTAGCCCGACGTAGATTTCATATTGTCTTGGCATCTAGCAAAATCGGAGTCAGTATACCCAATGATCTCAAGCTGATCCAACCTCCGATATATGAGCATGTAATCTTTTGCTATCTGTAAGTACTGTAAAACCTTTTTGACTGCTTTCCAATGTTCCACTCCTGGATTACTTAAATATCGTCTCAACATTCCTGTCACGTACGCAATATCTGGATGTGTACAAACATGAGCATTCATCAGACTCCACACTGCAGATGCATAGGGAATCTTCTGCATTTTCTTTTCCTCAAAATCATTCTTTAGGCATTGTTTGAGTCTAAATTTGTCTCCTTTAACCACAGAGGTATCCGTTGGTTTACAATATTGCATCCCATATTGCTTGAGAACTTTCTCGATATAGCATTTATGAGATAATCCAAGAATACCTCGAGAACGATCCCGATGTATCTGAATACCCAGTACAAAAGATGCATCACCAAAATCTTTCATCTCAGAATTCTTAGCTAGAAATCTCTTGGTGTCATGCTACAACTCTATATCGTTGCTAGCGAGCAGAATGTCATCAACATATAAAACCAGAAAAATATATTTACTCCCACTGAACTTATGGTACACACAATCATCGACCAAATTTATCTCAAAACCAAACGAGATGGTCACTTGATGAAATTTGAAATACCATTGTCGAGATGTCTGCTTGAGTCCATAAATGGATTTCTTTAATTTGCAAACCATATTATTTGTGTCTTTGGACACATAATTTTCTGGCTGCACCATATAAATTGTTTCATCAATGTCATCATTTAGAAACGCAGTCTTTAAATCCATCTGATGAAGCTCAAGATCGAAATACACCACCAAAGCCATTATAATCCTTAAAGAGTCTTTCGAAGAAACTAGAGAGAAAGCCTCTTTATAATCAATGTCTTCTTTCCTTGTAAAGTTTTTAGTGACAAGACGAGTCTTACATCTTTCCACATTGCCTTTCAAATCCTTCTTGGTTTTAAATATCCATTTACAACCAATGAGCTTCTTACCTGTAGGAAATGGGACAAGATCCCATAGGTCATTGTCCTTCATGGACTTTATCTCCTAATTCATGGCATAATTCCACTTTTGAGAGTTAGAACTTTCCATGGCTTGATGGAATTTAATAGGATCATCCTCCATCAATCCAATGTTTACCTCATGTTCTTGAAGAAATACAATGTAATCATCTGGCACTGCATTTCTCCGCTCTCTAGTGGATCTCCTTAATGGCATAGGTTCTGGAAGTGCTTGATTTGTTCATCTGGAATGGGAGAAACTCTAATATTGTCTTCATGTATTGTGTCTTGGTCAAAGTGAGGAATATGATCTTCATCAATGTCCAAGATACCTGTGGAAATATTTATATATTTCTCTTTAAAGACAATATCACTGACTTTACCTCTCCCCGCAAACTCAACATCCTCAAAGAACATGGCATTTTCTGACTCAAAAATCAACTTACTTGTGGGATCATAAAATTTGTACCCCCTGAATCTTTCAGAGTATCCAATAAAATAACAACTAACCGTCCTTGAATCTAGTTTCTTTTCATTAGGCTTGTAAGGCCTTGCCTTAGCTAGACATCCCCAAACATGCAGATGCTTAAGACTGGGCTTTTTACCCGTCAAAAATTCATAATGGGATTTGGTCACTGCCTTAGTTGGAACCCAGTTAAGGATATATGTTGCAGTCTTTAGTGCTTCTCCCCATAGTGATTCTGGTAAGGTAGAATTACCGATCATAATCCTCACCATGTCCTTAAGTGTTTTTTTTCGTCTTTCAGCAACATGACCGATCATAATCCTCACCATGTCCTTAAGTGTTTTTTTTCGTCTTTCAGCAACACCATTCATAGTGGGCCAACCCGGCATAGTGTACTGTGGGACGATACCACATTCTTCTAGGAATCTAGCAAACGGTTCTGGACGTTGTTCACCTGAACCGTCATATCTGCTATAATATTCATCATCATAGTCAGATCTAATGCTTTTATTCTTTAAGTCAAGTTGATTTTCAACTTCAGCTTTATAGTTTTTTAACATATCCAATGACTGTGCCTTTTCATGAATGAGATAAATGAAGTCATATCTTGAAAAATTGTCAGTGAACGTTATAAAATACTGCTGACCATTCCAAGAAGCCGAAGGGAATGGTCCACAAATATCAGTATGTATAAGCTCTAAGACGCCTGAACACCTGTTGGCTTCAAATCTCTTTTTGTTGGTTTGTTTTACCTTTATACAATTTACACAATTATTAAAATATGTGTAATCTAAAAGTTCGAGAATTTTGTCTGACACAAGTCTCCTTATTCTCTTTTCAGAGATATGCCCCAATCTTTTGTGCCATAACGCAGCTGAATTCTCGTTGGTTAATTTTTTTAGTACCTCTACTTGTTTGCAGAGATTCATTAATAGCAATAACATCCAAAGAATAAAGATTATCGTATCCTGATAAAGAACCAGAACCAATCAATTTTGAATCGAGAAACAAACTGAATATTCCATTTTCAAAAGAACAAGAATAACGAAATTTTTCCAATGCAGAAATGTAAATCAAATTCCATCTAAAAGACGGTACAACAATTTTAGACGGTATAACAAATGTTTCATAAATATCCAAATATATTACAGTCTTTAACAATAATCTAAATTTTCCTATTGCTTCAACTTCAACTTTGTTGTCGTCACCAACATATATAAATCTTTCAGTATCACTTGGTTTTCGGCAATCTAGGCAAACCTGCATAGACACACTGATGTGAGTTGTTGCACCAGGATCTATCCACCATGTGTGTCCAGGCACTGAAGTTAAATTAACCTCAAAACAAATCATATTCAGAAGCATATATTTCTTAGCACACCAAGCGTGATTATTACTGCATTGCTTCTTCATATGCCCATCACTGCCATAGAAAAAACGACCAGAACTTTTAGAATCACTAGGATTCTTCTGTTGTTTCTTCGGAGGCTGTGTATCCGAAGCTTCCTTATCCTTTTTTTTCTTTCTTTTATCCTTCGAGGTAGATACATAATGAGCAGTTTCTGTTTTGTCTTGCTTCAACCTTTCCTCTTCCTGGACACAGTGCGAGATGAGCTCATTTAGAGACCAAGTGTTTTTCTGACAGTTATAGCTCACCTTGAATTGGTTAAACTGAGGAGGAAGAGATATCAAAACCATATGCACCAGCAAGTCTTCAGAGAGTTCAAGCTTTGGTGCTTTCAACCTTGAAGAAAGATGATACATTTCCATAATGTACTTCCTGATGTTGTCCTTACCCCTGTACCTCACTGAAACGAGGACTTGCCAAAAGTGTACCAATTTCAGACTTTTCACTTTTAGCAAACCTCTTTTCGAGGTCTTGAAGTAAAGCCTTAGCCGTAACAATGTCGCTAGACATTGTGCCCCTGAATGTTTCTGAATGACCCTCTTCATGATCATCACACACATGCGATTCGATCTATCCCACCTTTCAAACTCCCTCTTTTAATTAGAAGTACTCTTATCCGTAATGGTGGAAGGAGAGTCAACCCTTATCGCAAGGTCTAAATCCATGACTTCGAGAACTATCAATAAATTCTCTTGTCACGATTTAAAATTCGAGCCATTTAACAAAGGAATAGAATTATGTTGGAATGAATATTTGCAGGAGTCAAATCTGAACAGAGAACAAAAACCAGATATTAATGCTCAACCAAATATACAAATAAAATAATCAATAAATTAAAATAACGTAAACCCCATAAACAGAATATCGAGCACTCCGTTAATGTTTCATCTTTTAGACAAAAGATTAACTTGTAAGTGATATCCTAGTGCAGCATTCAAATACTGATAGTAACTATCATGTCAAATAACAACTTTCCTTTGGGACGATTTATTATTCAAATGAAAAACCGAACAACTATCACATGTTTACCACCACAAATGCATATGTAATTATATTAAATATTAACCTTTCTTTGGGCAGATTAATATTCATATAAATCATATATACCAAAATCCTTTTGTATTTCAAAATAAAATTAATTTCCATAAAAGATGTCATTTTGACGACAGTTTATTTCAAATAATAAATTTTAAAAATACATATAACCTTATCATTATTTGAATAATTGAATATTTAACCTTATAAACCTGAACCGAAATTTTTTTTTTATTTTCGGAAATTTTGTACCGACGGGTCGACCCGGTCCGAATCCGTATGGGTCAACCCGGATCCGTACGACCCTACCCGAATCTGTAAGGGTCAATCCGAATACACACGGGACGACCCGAATCCGTACCTTTTTTTTGGGAAAAAAAATTTAATCCAAATTTTCGATTTTCCTATAAAATAATTTTGTTGAACAAAACTGAAAGGAAAATCTAAATCTTATACCAAATCCATAAAATTTACAACCAAATCTTTTTACAGAACTGAAACTTTAAAATATTTGGTTTTCAACCAAAATATTTTCCATTTCTGAAACCATATCAAAATATTTTTCAGATCTGAAAACATATCAATATATTTTCCAAACCTGAAGCCATATCAAAAGTTTTAAACAAAATTTTATTTTTCAGATCTGGATCCAAATAATATCCAAAACTTTAAACAAATCTCAATGATTCAAATATGAGTGGCTTTGATACCACTTGTTGGGGAAAACCCATAAACCGCAGAATCCATCATGCTAAATCGTTAAGAATATGACTGAAACTTTAGCGGAGCGCACCTGAAGCCATAATCATAAATTCTTTAGAATGTGTCTTGATCTTCCGAATCTACGCGCTCTTTTTTTGAGAGAATCATTTAGTTTCTCTTTAGAACTATTTTCTTAATAGGTAAAAGAATAGGAAACGTGATTGCGCGAGATCTGGGGACCATGACCCATATATATAGATAATATTTATCATTATCTTCTGATATTTCTGTTTTAACTCATCATAAAACAGAAATTACATTTATGTCTCTACACATCAAAGTCCCACAACCTATTAGATACATTAAAACCCAATAACCCGAAACCTTAGTTAATCACTTTATTTTGGGTTTAACTTAATAGACCACCTACAATACATAATTATTTACATGTAAGACAATATAAATAAAATTGATCCAACACTTTTTTCTTTCTTTATTATTATTTTTTTTATGAGGAAGTTGAAATTTAACTTTTCCATACATGAAAAGGAAAATAATAGTCCCTAGTGTGCCCGTCAGTAGTGTAACCACTTTTCGTAATTCATGAATTAACATTAAATTTGACATAATAATTATAACACGCCAAAGAAATAAAATATGAGAATACCCACAAAATAAAAAATTTCAAAAAACATAGAAAAAGATGAATACAGAGGAAAATCTTATTGAACTATGAGAAAATCTAATAAAAAAATTGAGATTATTTTATACTATACCTGAAATATCCTATGTCATTGTATCATCAACATATATGCTAACTTTATAAAAATATGAGGGACTTACATGATCTAATGATATTGGAATAGAACGAGAAACACTTCCGATGTAGCATAAACTAATCCAAAAAAGCGATGGTGCAGGGAAAATAAATTAAGATTTGAATGATATATTTTAGAACTTAACAAAATTAAAAGTCCGATTTGATAAAAAAAAAAAAAAAAGAGGTAAATGTAAGGCCACAATTGATTATGGCAATCATCTTTTACCAAATAAGTTTATAGAATATCAGGACTCGCCACACCTATTAAACCTATATAACAACATATGCCATATGTTTCAATCGCAGTTCCACCATAAATAAGATTGGAAGGTAAATAAAGGGTTGATTCCATCCTATATGTAGGGGCACTATCCCCATGATAGAATCAAGGACTCAAATTTAGCCACACATACATGGGGTCCACTAATTTTTTTAAAATCACATATGTGTGTGAATATTGTCCATCCAAATCATGTGGGGAAACTGCCCCCACATGTAGCATCGACCTAACCGTAAATTAAGATTCAATCGTAAAAAAATATCATGGTACTAAGTTATCGGTTGTAGTATTTAATTATTTTATTAATGAGAATTACGAAATTACCTATTACAATATTAAATGAGAGTTTATTATTAAGAACATGTCTCATAATGGATGAATTTGACACGAATATATTACTTTTTACATTGTTATTTATGAATTAAATTGACTTATTTATGAATTTAATTAAAATATTCTCCATTATGATATTATGGATCTTGATACATAGATTTTTTTATCAATACAATTATGTCACATAATTATTTTTATTCGTATATAATTTAGCTCACGCAGCTACAAAATCCGGGTTTCCTTGCTAGCCATAAAAAGGAAAATACTATCTTGGTGTAATATTTATAATCTTTAAAATATATCTTTTTTTTATCCCCTATGTATTTCTTCTCATTAAAAAATAAATTTATGTAAAAAATAATTTTAAAACTTATTAAAAATCAGAAAATTTTCAATTTTAATATCGATTATTTTTAGTAAGAGCACTTATATAAAAAACCGGCTAGATGTATCAGCTTAAGTACGTCGTTTTGACCGCCTTTTAATTTTCTTTTTCTGGGGAAAAAAGATTACACCACTCCTAAACCAAATAAACTCTGCATAAACCTCACAAGTGCAAGTTACGAAGCCATAAATACAAAACGGGTCAATTAAAAAAATAGGAATGAAACACAAAGTATTTAAAAAACAAAGACTCCCGATTTTTTTTTAAGAAACAAGGAGTTGACTCTTGATTATTACATTAATCGTAATTAAACTTTTAACTTAATTAATTAATTGTCATCTTCTCTTTCTTCTGCGTCGACACACATCGGTTTACGAGCTCCCTAAATTAAAAAACTATTAAAACAGTCATCTACCCCCTCAACTGCTTCCGGATTACATTAAACTCAACTTCACCACCTCCCCTCAGTCTACTCCCAACATGTTCTTACACATTCGTCAGATCTAGATCTAAATCTACTCCAACATCTTGCCTGATTCCTCTGTATTTGAAGAACGATTCCTCTGTATTTCAAGAATTAAATTCCTATAGTAAGTTTTCTCCATTTTCATTGGACCCTATATTATTGTTTTCTTCATTTAGCCAAATCAAATTTTTAATTGACCTGGTTGCTTGTGGTTCTACTATTCCTAATGTGTCGACCCGATCCAGAAATAAGAGTCCACCCAAAAGAATTGGTCGACCAAAATTAAGTTGGTATTCTTGGTCGACCAAAATTAAGTTGGTCGACCAAGAAGAATTCTCCTTGGTTGACCAAAAAATTTTCGGTCGACCAAGAAGAATTTTTCTTGGTCGACCAAAATTAAGTTGGTATTCTTGGTCGACCAAGAAGAATTCTCCTTGGTTGACCAAAAAATTTTCGGTCGACTAAGAAGAATTTTTCTTGGTCGACCAACAAAATTTTGGGTCGACCTGGTGTGGTCACGCTTATTTATGTTTTTTTATATATAAATTTTTTCTCATTCTAATGACCTTTGGTGAATTTTTTTAGGATATGCCTACAGTTATTGTTATTCATTTCGATGGTAAATGAGAAGTGAGTGAAGAGCTGATATATAAATAGAATCCTAGGGTCCAATGCAAAGTTTGTTGCTATTCCAGTAGATGATGATATTTGTTATTTTGAAAATTTAAAAAGTGAACTATATAGAGCTGGGAAAGTAGACGATACTGCCAGCTTGAGGTTGAGTTATCTTCTAGAGTTGTTGTGCAACATTCAACCGACTTATATAGAGAATGACCATGATTTGAAAGCATATTTGTATTTTGGTTGTTCGAAAAGTAGGCCAGTGCTTCAAGTTGAAATAGATCATGCTGCTTCTTTTGATGTTTCTGATAATGTGCACGGAGTTGGTATTGATTAATACAATAATAATTTTAACGAACAGAGACATGTTGATGATTATTTTCACTTGAATATTGTTTCTTTGTATCGTAATAATAATAGTGAGTTTTTCGACGAAGCACATAATATGGATGCACTACAACAAAAAATGACTTTCCGTAGCGCGCATATGGGCTTTCCGCAGCGTGCAAAGTAAGCTGTTGAAAGTTCAAGATTATCCGCGGCGTACATGTGCACGCTGTTAATACTATTATCAACTGCGTGCACATGTACGCCGCGGATAATCTTGAACTTTCAACAGCTAATACTATTATCAACTGCGTGCATATGTACGCCGTTGATACAACTATCCGCAGCGTGCAATGTACGCCGTTGATATTCATAAAACATCTAAATATTAGCGATGGGTTTTGATACAATCGTCGCAAATTTGCAACGGTTAAAAAGTGAAAAAATCGTCGCTAAATTTTGCAACACTTCAAAAACCGTCGCTAAATTTTGCATAAAAATAAAAAAATTTACTTTTATAATTTAATAAATTTTTAAAAAAACTACAATACGACTATAATAATAATACTTATGATCTTAATTAAAAATTAAAAAATTAACCGAAAATTGAAACAAAAAAACGTACCTAAATCGAAACTAAAAGCGTATAAAAGAGAAAATTTTTTGAAGTGGTGTGGAGGAAAATGGAACGGAAATCGGATATTTATAGACAATTTGCGATTATTAGCGACGGTTTTCCATTATACTGTCGCTCATAGCGACGGTTTACTATTAAACCGTTGCCGATTTACGACTATTAGCGACGAATAATAATCACCGTCTCTTTTTTTACTAAACCATCGTCGATTTTAAATCGGCGACGGTTTCTTTTAAACCGTCGCAAACTGTGGCGACGGTGTTTTAAATCGTCGCAACTTTAAATTAACGACGATTTTACTAAAACTGTCGGTAATTTAAAAATTCGAACCCATTTTCCGCAGCGTACTAATAATATGCATGCCGTGAATAATACTATTGACGACGTGCGATTAATGTACGCCGTTAATGTCTAAGCACGATTTTTTTTAAAAAAAGATTTATTTTTAACAGCGCACATAAACATACACGCTGTTAATAATACTATTAACGGCGTGCCTTTATTGTGCGCTGCGAAAATTGCATAGGTTATTAACAGCTCACATATAACTGCACGCTGTCGTTTATATAATTTATTAACAGCACACATAAATGCATTTTTTAATGTACGCCGTTAATAGTATCAAGTGCAACACTATTAACAACGTACATATGGGTGCACGCCGTGAAAAGTAGTATTCGCAGCGTGTTTTTAATACACATTGTTGATGACGTGCTGCGGAAAATAATTTTTCTTGTAGTGATGCCATCCATTTGGATCGTAGTAACACGGCTGAGACATGTGATGAAGCACATGATGTGAATGTAATCCATGACATTGAGGTCGAGTAAAATGTGGTTGCAAGTAATGACACAAATGTGGTTGCATATGTAGGTATTGATAATGACACATTTTCATTCACAGATAGTTCAAACTTGTTTGTTGGTCAAGAATTTCCAAACAGAGAAGCGGTGAAAAAGGAGTTAAGTAGAATCAGTTTGGAAGCTTGCTTTGAATTTGAGACTGTAAAAAGTAGCCAAAAAGTGTACGCCGTAAAATGTACAGTGTCTGATTGTAAGTGGAGAATCTGGACCTCAAAGAATAAAAATGATTCAAATGCATTCTCCGTTCGGACATATTGCAATACACACACATGTGGTTTGACAGGGAGACGTAAGAGAATCTGCAGAGCGAGTTTGGCTGTTGTTCGTGATATGTTGGTGGATAATTTCAAAGGTCATCCAGTGCCAATTGTACCAAAAGCGGTGATGGAGATGATGCGCAATAGTATGAATGCTGATATATCATATTACAAGGTTTGGAGAAGAAAAGAACTAGCTGACAATGTTTTGAAAGGTGATCCTACCTAGAGTTTTGCTGTATTACCTTGTTAAATGCACATGGTTGAGAAGATGAATCGAGGAAGCATAACAGACATATGTGTCGACGAGGAAATCGATTCAAGTATATGTTTCTTGCCTTTTGTGCATGCATCAGGGGATATCGAAGTATGCGAAAAATTGTATCAATTGATGGTACGTGGTTGAAGGGCAAGTATAATTGTGTTTTACTCGTGGCATCGCCACAAGATAGAAAATATCACCAATATCCTTTGGCGTGGGGAATAGTAGATGTCGAGTGTACTTTTTCGTGGAGTTGGTTTTTAACTAAGTTAAATGAATTGGTGATAATATCAGATAGACACCAAGGAATCATTAATGCGGTTTCTAGTGTCTATAGAAATGCACATCATGGTCATTGTACGTGACATTTATCCCAAAACTTGAAAACTAGGTGCAAAAGAAAGGTGCAACCAAAATGTTTCTGCACATTGCAAAAATTTATAAGGATGTCGAGTTTGATATTGCATACAATGATTTTAGGAAGAGATATCATGAGGCCGCGCAGTTTTTGGACGAGATAGATTCAGTTGATCGATGGACTCGAGCATATTGTCCAAATACCCGTTACAATATTATGAAGACAAATGGAGTTGAGTCGATCAATGCTATACTACTCGAAGAGAGGAAGCTTCCAATCATTGCACTTTTAGATTTTTTGCAAAAATTGGCCTCATCTTGGTTTGCTCGATAGCGCCACGCATCAATTGCAGCTACCACTAATCTGACCCCTGCCATCGAGGAGATTCTTCGTAGCAGGTTCACTGATGCCCAGGGAATGCAAGTTTTTGAATTAGGATGTAAGGTCCAGGAATTTAATTCATGTAACCTGAGTGCATACAATCTAGGATTTTTATTAAATTATGTGGTTAATTATTTTTATGCATTTTATGCATAATTATAGCATGATAGGATTTATTTCTTGGTATTTTAAAAGTTCATGCATTAGGATTTTTAAGTTGCATTTCGCGCTCGAATGAGGAACGGAGACCGGCGAATTATTAAGAAAATTATTTTTTTTATAGGATTAATTTTATTATTTAATATAAGATGTTTTAAATGTATTTTTCAAGAAATCGGCTTTGTTGGGTATTTTTACCCGCCAGAGCATATTTTTCAGCGGTACGCAAATTTTATCGAAACGAATGACTTTTTGAGGGTTCAGGTAATATTTTCAAAAACTTACCAAAACGAATTATTTTTTCTGGAGTGTGTTTGGACTTAATGAGCCTAATTTTAAGCTTATTAGGCTTAAAATTTTTGTTAAACTTTTTAAATGACCATTTAAGCCCATTTGCACCTTAATTAACTATTTAAATAATATCTAATCACCACTAAACCTAAACCTAAGCCATCATTCAGCCGACACCTCCCCTTCCACTCAGAATCCTCTCGGTTTCAGTAGCCTTTCATCAGCAAAGCATCGGCTATCACATTTTATTGCAAAATAATTTTCTCCGGCGCTCCCCGACACTCGTTCTTCGACGTTCTTGCGTAGAAATCATCAACGAACGCTTTGTATCACTCCTTTACTCATCACTCACGTTTTATATGCTGTTTAATGTGTATATGCAATAAAAATTTCGATCCCTCCTTGTTTATGAAAGATTTCGGTTATTATATGTATTTCTTGCATTATTTTGTTGTTCACTCACGATTTTTCTGGTTTGTGGTGTAAGCCGCTGCTGTAATAGGTCTACAGGGAGCTGTTATTGTCGAGAGGGATGTGGTTTAGGTGCTGGAGTCAAAGCTTGATCGAGTTAGTTGTGAACGTTTGAGGGCCGAGCGGGTTGGTGTTTGTTTGGGTCCGATATGGTTAAGCCGTTAGTTTGAGGTACTTCGCTGCGCAAGGGCCGTCCCCTACCTTGGACCAGACCCTGGTGGACCTGAGCCATGGCCTGGGATAGCTCTAACACGGCTGGATCTAGCTAGGAGGCCGATTGTGCGCTGGTTTGGGAACTTGGCTCGTGGGGCGTGTTTTGTTGTCTAGCGAGGAGTTGCGGTTTCCAGCGTTCATGGGGCTGGGTCAGTTGGTATGGTTGGTCCCTTAAGTTCTGGTCTAGGTCCTAGATGGCTTGGTTAATGGCTGGCGCGAGCTGGTGCGAGCCTAGAGGTGCTAGTGTTTGGGTAGTGCATCGAGGGTTTGATAAGGGAAACAGCTGAATTTTCCAGCAACTTGGTGGATGGTTTTCGTAAGTTTAGAGATCTGGATTTTGGGGTTTTAGTACCTTTAGATGTTGTTAAGGCATGGTAATAAGGTTGGGAAAATTCGGTTAAGTTTCGAGTCGATTTGGGTTAAAACCGGGACCCCGATCCAAGTTTTAACACAAATCGGTTAAGTTGTATAATGGGTTCGAGTTTACGTCTAGGAATGCTTAAAAATATGTTTTTGGGTTGTTTTAAGGAGTTTGGTAAGCTTCGGGTCAAATTTTAGCGGTAATTTTGGGTTTCCAGGGGCAAAATGATCATTTTGCACCCGGGGTGAGATTTTGGTTCTGGCAACGTCCTGAGCACATTTTTCATCATATTTTAAATGTTTATGCATCATGATCACGATTTTAAGAGTTTATGAAAATGTACGTTGTATGCTTGGTTTTAAGAAAAATTGCATATGTGCATGATTTTCATATGTGATGAAAATGATGACGTTTTGAATGATGAGAATTAGTTGTGGCTATCGAAGTATATTTAAATGCTTAAGACGTATATGTAAATGCTGATGATGAGGCCTAGGCACAGTGGATGGGTAATCCTGTCACTATGTCCGACAGCCGCAGTGTACCGCGGTTCTATGTATGATGGATCCATCATAAATGATAATGTACGATAGTCACCTCTAATGAACTGAATTCAGTAAAAGTAATGATGATTAACTGTAGAACCCAAAATCAGTACACGTAAAACATGTGCATTTATTTAATTGTTAAATAAAATATTTAAATTTAAAATGATTTTTTTTGTGATGCATAATTTATTTAATTGCATTATTTACATTATTTTAATGTTTATGTGATGCACGTTAAAATATTTTCTCGAGTTTCATGTTTCAGACGATTATTCGATGCAGGACCGAGGAATAGAGACCTGTGACGATTTTTGGCAATTTTAAAATGTGGTATTTTATTTTAAGTTGAGTTTGGGGCATTTTAAATAAATTATTATGTTTTTAGCATTTTTCGAGTCTAATTGATTTATTTAGAGAGTTTAGAATTTTAAAACTTTTAAAGTTGGCTTTGTGCAATTTATTTTGTTAGAAATGGGAATTTCGTAAAATTAGTTTGTAGTTATTTGAATTGGGGAGTTTGGTTACATGGAGTTTGGTTACATTAGTGTGAGTTAACCTTTTTATTAGTTAAATTCGCACTAATTTCTTCTAATTAAAACACACACACACACGTTTCACACACTCACACACACTTACATGTTTTTACACTCACCAAAACACACAACACACACCTACACATTTTATTTTCAGATTTTTTAGAGTTAAAAACCTAGGGTTCTTGAGAGAAAAAAGAGCTGCCCCTTCTCTTCATCTTCTCTAGCAATTTTCGTGAGTTTTCTTCTAAGGAAAACAAGCCACTAATCGTTCCGGATCAAGCCTCGCACTGTCTCCGCTTCAGTATCGCCGTATCGTGGTTTTAAATATCAAAAGGCACATATATACTATTTTTCCTGCGTCGATCATGTCATAGTATGTGTTGCGTTGTTTTATGCGTAAAAATCCATGTATGATGTGCAAGGTTTGGGCAGAAACATGTTGGATCGATTTTGAAACGTTTTTAGATCTAAAATTTCAAATTTTACTGTTCTTTTGAAAACTGCGATTTTTCGGTCGTGATTTTGAGAAAACTTTCAAAATGAAAATTGTAGAACTTTTTGATACCTTCAGTTTAATGTAAAATTCGAAATATTTGGATAAAAATTGAGTGAGTTATGATCATTTTCGTGGGATTGCTCAAACTGCGATTTCTGAAAAATTATGTTATTGATGTGTTCTTGAGATTTTCTTGTTGCAGGCTTTGTTGGGCATCGATGGGTGATCATTGCTGCGTTTAGGTATATCGAGAATGATGTTGGGATGTATGTTGGTATTTCGTTTCGTGTCATTAGGCACTTGGTTTAGTTAGAAATCGTAGGAATTGATTTTGGTGTCAAATTTCGTGTTCATGAGTTGTATTGCGTTGTAAGTTGGACATCGTTGTTTTGGAGCGTTTGTTGGAGTTTGAATGAGTGTTCTAGCACTCTAGGACGGGTCTCGAGGTGTCGATTTATGGTCGGGATGATAGAGTTAGGAGGAATAAGCCTTGAATACATGATTTCCCGTTGGTTTACTTTCACCGAGCCTACACGGACCCTGGCACGGGGTCCGTGCCCTTGTTTCTTCCGAATGTCTTTTTACAGAGTCTACACGGACTCCTACAAGGACCTAGGCACGGGGTCTGTGTCCTCATTTCTTTTCGAGTATGCTTTTACAGTACCTACACGGACCCGGACCCGGACCCGGACCCGGACCCGGAGGGGTGCACGAGGTCCGTATACTCCAGTCTTTGGGAAATATTTTAGGGATCGAATTGGGACTATATGTCATGGTTTAGTAAGACAATTAAACGAGGTCAAGCCCCGAGTAATCTAGAATGTCATAAGCCATTTACTTGATTCAGTGGTGAGTACGAATACCTACGTCTAAGTTATGCTATTTAAGCATTGAATTCATGTTAGTATGTGCAGCAATGGCCCCAAGCGAGATCCAACGAATCCCTCAACGCCAAGTAAGTATATTTGACGTGCAAAGAAAATATTTCAAGTTTTTGAGGTATGCTAAATGTCTTGTGATCAATTTATGTATGGGATTGGAAAGCGGTAAAGCATGACCAGGGACCAATCCACCCCGTTAAATCATGAACGGGTTTAGAACAGGATTGTAACGTCCCGAAATTTTGAAGTCCACGTGAATCACATGCATGCAAATATTAAATTCTTTGGTATTTTATTAAATTCTTTTAAAGCATAAAATGTATTTTTATTTTATTAAATTTTGTTTAATTATTTTTATGCATTTTATGCATTATTATTGCATGATAGGATTTAATTCATGAAATTTTAAAAGTTCATGCACTATGATTTTTAAGTTTCATTTCGCGCTCAAACGAGGATCGGAGACCGAGAAATTTTCAAGAAAATTATTTTTATTACACGATTAATTTTTATTAATTAATATAAGATGTTTTAAAGTTATTTTTCAATAATTGAGATTTATTGGGTATTTTTAACCGCATGATTTTTATTTTTTTAACGTTACGCGAATTTTATCGAATCAGGGAACTTTTTGAGGGTTCAGCTAATATTTTAAAAAACTTTTCAACACGAAATATTTTTCGAGAGTATGTTTGGATTTAATGGGTATATTTTTAAATTTATTGGGCCTAAAACTATTTTTAAATTTTTAAACGACCATTTAGGAACCATTATCTTATTAATTAAATAACTAATAAATACCTAAGGACCTACTAAACTTAACAATACCCTCCCCACCAACCGACACCCCTTCATTACACAATATCCCCTCTGTATTCTTCATTTCCAGCTGAAGTTTCCGTCGGTGTGCTCTTGTTCTTGCAAAAGAAATCCATCCGGGTCTCCCTCTTCTCGTTTTGTTCATCAAATTTCTAAGGCACGCCACGTACTTTTATTTCTGCATCATATACGCTATATATATGTTGTTAAATGTTGCTCTGTGTGTGAAAATCTCGATCTAACTCCATGCTTGAAGATTTAACGGGTTGGCTGCATTTTTCTATTTTCTGAACTATAACTCACGCTTTGTTTTCTGTGGTGCAAGGGGTTGCTGTTTTTAGTTGTTTAAGGGCTGTACTTGGTGTCAAGGTGGTGTTTTGGGGTTTAGAATTGTTGCTGGTGGTTGCAAGATGATTAGCCGAGAGGAGTGCTTCAAGGGGATAGCTCGTTTCTTGGGATATTTAGCGTGCAGAGGTAACTAGCAACACCAGGACCTAGCCGAGCCTTAGACCAGATCCTGGTGGGTCTGAGACAAGGCTTGAAAGGGTTCAACACGTGCTGGAACCATCTTTAGGCGCGGTGTGCAGAAGGTAGGAAATAGGCTTCGGGTTAGACGCTTTGGGAAGACTAGCGGTTGTGGTGAGTTGCTGCTTACATGGGAGGTTAGCCGTGAGTTCATGAGGTCCAGTAGGGTCCTAGAGTGGTCTTAGTGTGGTCGAGTCATGGCTGGTCGTAGGTGGTGCGGTCTAGGTTGGTGAATAGCTCGAGTAGGTGCATAAGCTTTAAGTTGGGTGGGCTCGCTGAATTTTTACAGCAGCTGTTCCAGGAGGGTTCAGGTGTTTAAGAGCTCGGTTTTAGGGTTGTTAGGACCTTTTAAGTGTTTTTAAGATATGCTAAAAAGTTGGGAGAAATTTGGTTGAGTTTAGAGCCGATTTGGGTATAAATAGGGACCCCGATCCAAGTTTTAAAACAATTCGGTTAAGTTATGAAATGAGTTCGAGTTTACGTCTAGGAATGCTTTTAAATATGTTTTGGGACATTTTAAAGAGTTTGGTAAGTTTCGGATCAAAATAATGAGTTTTAGATTTATCCGGGATTTAGTCGCCGCACGAAACATTAATTAAATAATTAAATTGAAACGCTTAGATTTAAGCTTAATAAAATTATGGAAAATTTTATTTAAGTTCAAATAATTATTAGAAGTCTAAGTTTTTAATTTGGGAATTTTATGATAAGATTTGGTTTAATTCGGGATTAAAACGTATTAATATGTTATAGTTAAAGATTAATTTTTAAGTCATCGATTTAAGCCAAATGAAAATATGGGAAAGTTCATGTAGGCTTAAATAATTATTTGGGACATGTTACAGTCAATGAATTAAGAAAATGTCAAAGACGTGAAATTTTACGTCTAGGGAGAAAACGGTAATTTTTGGGTTTACAGTGGCAAAATGGTCAGTTTGCACCCGGGGTGAGATGTTGGTCCTGGCAGCGTCTTGAGCACATTTTATCATGTTTTTAAATGTTTATGCATAACGTTCATGAATTTTATGGAATTACGATAAATACATTGCGTGCTTGGTTTAAAGGAAAATTTACGTATATACATGTTTTTATTAAGTGATGATTATGATGCTATTTTGAAGGATGAGATTTGACATGCTTTAACACGTATATGATGACATGAGTTGACATGCTTTAACACGTATATGTTGATACGATGATACATGCTATGATTATTATCATGTTTTGAAAGGATACGACACGTTTACGTATATGATGACATGAGATGACATGCTTTGACACGATATGATTTTACACAACACGTTTACGTTATGCTTTTAAGTTCATGAAAGATATGTTGAGTATGATATTTTTCATTGCTGTGTGCTATGTATATGTACTTGTTATTCCTGGTACAGGTGTGTTGAGTCTTTATACTCACTAGGCGTGTGTGATGCAGGTGAGCTAAATGTTGAGGAGACTGGAGGTGCCGAACTCTGAGTAGGCAGACCTGGTGCGGTGACACAACCCGAGGACCACCTGTTTTCCGCATTATGATTTATGCAATTGAGAGAAGATGAACATTTTCTTACGATGATGATTTTATGATTTTTACACGTTTACGTTTACGTGGTTTTGGACGAGTTTGATTATTTTAAACCGCGCTATTTTTACTGACAAATACTTAAGATCATTTTTTTTAAATGTTATATTTTTCTATTACGATTTTTACTCCTTTACGTTTACGTTTGACGTTGGTCATTTTAAATTGTGATATTTTTATTGTAAAATAAAGACGATTATTTTAAATGATATTTCAAAAATGTGAGCTTAAAAAAAAATATTTCCGCACTTTTAAAATGAGCGAGACGTTATAAGGATTGGAAAGCATTAAAGCATGAACGTGGACCAATCCACCTGTTAAAGCATGAACGGGGATCTCATGTATGTGGCAGTGGATTCGTCCATGTCATCCCAGTACTGTTGTTTAGTCTGATCAGTCGATTTATGTTACGGGTCACTCGCTTTGAAACATGCCTCAACGCAAAATGATGAAGTTTATGTATGTTCATGTATGTACAAGTACGCAAGCACGTTTAAGAAAAGTTTTATGTTTATGGCATGTCTATGTATGTACGTATGCAAGTTCAAGTTTTAGTGCAAGTTCAAATTCATGTATGTACGCTCTATTTTAAAGTTGTATGTGGTTTTATTACGTATTACTCGTTACTTCCAGTTTATACGTGTTGAGTCTTTAGACTCACTAGACTTGATCGATGCAGGTGAGGATGACTTGAAGGAGACTAGGGGTGGAGACCAAGGAGCTAGCTTGGACTGAGCTGGAGGCTAAACCCGAGGACCGCCATGTTTTATGCCTTGTGAAATGATCAAAATACTCTGATTTATGTTACTGGTTATGAGATTTTAATCAGATGCTTTTGGTGAACTTTATTTTTAGATCTTTTGTTGCAAACACTTTTGGAGACGTACAATTTATTTTAAATCGAAGTTGAGAGTTATTTTATAATCAAGAAAATTTTTATTTTTCCGCAAATTTTAAGTAGTAAAAAGTACGGTACGTTATATTAACTGATGAACTGTTTTGACACGTCATGATTTTACACGACACGTTTATGTTACGCTTTTAAAGTTCATGAAAAGTATGTTTAGTATGGTATTTTTCACTGTTATGTGCCATGTATATGTACTTGTTACTTCTGGTACAAGTGTGTTGAGTTTTTAGACTCACTAGGCGTGTGTGATGCAGGTGAGCTCGATATCGAGGGAACTGGAGGTGCTGAACTCTGAGTAGGCAGACCTGGTGGCGCGACACGACCCGAGGACCTCATGTTTTTCCGCACATTTATAATTTTACGATGTTGAGAAGATATGAGTATTTTTATACGCTGTTTATTTCACTGTTGGATGTTAGGATTTTTACTCGCTTATTCCCTGTGATATTTTATTGGTAATTACAGAAGATTATTTTTAAATAATATTTTAAGTAGGACTACATGCATGCAAATTATTCAAATGCTTATTTTCAAAATGTGAGCTGTATTTTTATATATATATATACATATATATTTACGTATTTTTAATATAGTAGACGTTACATAAGACGTCTTGAGTTTGATGTTAGGAGCCGTGGACATTCGGCTATTAGTGGACCTGGAATAAAAAAGATGCACATGCCGAGTTTTTGATATTGATAGAATCTCATGTACTCATGCCATTGCAGCCAGTTTGTTAGCCAAGATTGATTTATATGATTTGTGTTCAGAGTACTATTCTACGATGACATTATGCATGGCTTACTCTGAGACTGTTTATTGTTGCGTGTTTTCTTGATTGCTCGCAAGCGCACGACGTCAAATTATAGTAAACTGTATTTTTGAGTACAAGTGTCGACCGCACGAGGAGTGTGTATATAAACGTATATCAGTGCTTGTACTTAAAATAGTCTCGACTTTATTTAGAAAAATCAAAAGAGGTTTGGTTTGTTCTCTTTTTATTTGTTTAAAAACAACTTAATTGCAAATAAATAATTAAACTAAACACCGAATGGACAAATATCACCGAGAGAATATCTAGAGGAATGATTTCACTAAATTTTCACGATAATTATTCCCGATTGAATTTATATTCATGAATTTCAATTATTTAATGGCCAAGAACACTTAATTATTTTATTTTCCCTTTCCCAAGTGACGAATAAATTGTATCAATCAAACTTCGATTCAAACATTCCTAATAAAAATCTAAGTTTCATTGATAAATGCAAATGATTTTCGCATTAAGTCTCGATAAAGTTATACGCCTTCGGATCGATATAAACATTCAACGATGTGTTTCTAATTATCTAAAATCATAATCCCTCTCCCGAGTTGTAGAATTAATCAAACAACACAAAATTTATGGCAGTAAATTGCAGTGAATAAAAACAAGAGACACAATTAAACCAAATGGAATTAAATCATATAAACAGCCGCGTCAAATCAACGTATCGACAAAGCTACGTCATTCTATAGACTATAAAATTAGTTCATGACGAATTCTAAATAAAAACAACACATGTTTAAAGTTTTAGACATCACAACACAGTAAAATATAAAAGTGAAAGAATAGATGACAAATCCGAAGTGTCTTCTCTGTCTCCAGATCCGTCGTTCTTCATATTTTTGATCAATCTTTGCACTCCGGATCTTCGTCTCGTGTTTGCTCCTGCTCTCTTGTGTGTTTTTCTCTCCAAAAACGGCGTCCCTATCTTCTGAATCCTCCTTTTCTTTATATTTCCGCGTCTGGGCCTTAAATTAAAGTCCATTAGTTATGTTCTCGCCACCATTAGTGCCTAGGCACCCGATTGTCGAGGGTGTGGCGCCGCGGCGCTGCCAAGCGCTTGGCATTCGCATTATGTGGCACCGCGGTGCTGAGAGACAGCTCCTAGGCGCTTGTTTCTCGGCAGTTCAGCGCTGCGGCTCTGACAGTCGGCGCCTAGGCGCTTGATCCTTGGTGCTTCTGCTCCAGTTCATCAATGGTTCGACATCAAAAATTGCTCCTAATCGCCATCATTCGTCCAATAGTTGTTTATCTCCTTTACAGCGCAAAAACAACAAATAACAAGCGTAATTCTGTTCGAAACCAACATAAATCAAATGGATTAACATATAAATTAAGTGCAATTTTTTCACTTATCAAACCCCCCTAAACTTGAACTTTTGCTAGTCCCGAGAAAAATGAAAGTAAAAATATGAATTTAATCAACAATTATTGATAACGACTAACAGTCATGGATATGCAACCATTGATCATGGCCTTCGACTAATCCATTTTTTATGTAATTCATAATCACTCAAGAGTCACGTGCGTATGTGATATGTCAATGTTTATTTACCCAATCAAATGCTCAAATAAATTTACAATACCCACTAGCCTTATAAACTCAAGAGATCCACACTTCATTAACATACAAATTCACTTATACAAATCCCAAAGGACTTTATTGGTAACTGTTTGGTTCAACAGGTATTCAACATAAGTCTACATAGCGATGATGTTATACAATGAGATGTTTACATGCAAATGATTAAAATTCATACTTTCTAACCATGTTTCTCAGGTATCTTTAGGCTTGACTTGAACAAATTTTCTCCACCAGTATATTGGATAAATGTGCAAGGTTAATAGGTCTTGTAGGCTTGTAATGTTAGGCTATGGCTCATGGCTACAATAAAAGGTATGGAAATCAAAACTTGAGAGGAATAATCGAATTTTCATCATCTTCACTCTCATTTCATTCACCATCACTTTATTGTTTTCTTCCCAATCATATCCTCCATTTCTCATAGTTTTATTTTTCATCACTTTTTGATTCATTTCTTTGATTATTTTTCTTCTTTTTGTCTCTTTTTCAACTTCTTATTGCACGTTTAATTTTTCTTTTTCTTTTCAAGGAGTATTTGAATCATCACAAAACCAATGAACTTATTTCTCTCAAAATTTAGGTAGGACAATAAGTGTATAAGCTTCATTAGGTAGTTTCTGTGGGATGTAGAATAGATACAAGTGGGGTGGTGAATTTTATGTCATTGACACACACCACTTGATTTTTAGTAGGCTCAGAATGGGACACTAGGGATATTTTATGTTCATTTGGTAGGCTCGAAGGCTTAAATGGTTCCAAAGATTGCCTAAATCATTCCTATATCACATATTATCCGTATTTCGCCTTGAAAAGTGTTCAAGCAAGTTCTAGATTTCCGTCAATTCATTAGTCATCTCATACAAACAAATTCACATGCATTGTTCAATCAAAATGATATATGAGATAGGTGCACGAAGCAGAGTCAAGTATCTCAATGAACTCGAGGCTCAATGGGCTAACAATGGACTAATAAACAATGAAAACAGGCCCAAAGATATTGAGAAAAATTGCCTAGATCATCTCTGTATTTGCAAAAGTGTCAGTTAATGTCATGTGAGAATTACAAAGAATCAGATATCCATTGTCCAATTAGCATCACAGTTATGTAAATTGTATCTAAGCATTGATAGTATCAACAAACATGACAGTGCAAAAACAAATTGTGACTCTCAAGTTATCATAAACATATGTTTTCAGAACCATAACTTCATTCTCATCATCGGTCACACAATGATTTATCCATAACTCTTTCTAACGACTCTAACATGCAATAATTAATTTAATTTTTTAACAAACTAGACTCAACTGTGCAGGGAATAACTAATCATGCAATTCCTAAAATAACAATGAATTAACAACTGAACTAAAAAGCAACTGAAACTCAAAAGTAAAGCAGAATTAACGATCCCCCCAAACTTAAGTACGTGCATTGTCCCAAATGTACAGTAATAAAGCAAGAAAAACGGGGGCTTACGTACCTCATATAGCGAGCATCAGGACTCGCTGTCCTCGCCTGATAGCTCAACCTCCTCATCATCATCATACTCGATATCATCCTCAATAGGTCTGTGTCCAAATTCTAGCGATGGTGGGAATGGCTCCTCAGATGAACTAGTAGCAGGGAAACGCTGTGCAAGCACTCGATTAAAATCGTGCACGTACTCTTGGTGCTTGCGTGTCATCCTCAATAGTCTATTCATCTTGCGCTCTAATTCATTGAGACGGTGGTGGTCGGTCTGTGCACTGCCGGTCTCCGCCTATCGTGTGTGTGATGGCTGTGGGACGGGCTGTGACCGTGCTCTACTCTCTGATGCCTCTCCACTCTCAATCTGTCTCTGTCTCTGTCTCCTATCCCTCGGGAGCTTTGCAACCAGTAAGATGTCGCCTTTTGTATGCAATACTGGCTCGCTATCATCCATGTAACCCTCGCTACATGACAGCGGTCAGTGATCGTCGACAAATGGGGCATGCTAACAGTGGAGGTGCCCCAAGCAGCCTGCAAAATAGACGTCATAATCACCCGGCATGCGTCAACTATCCTGCCAGTGATGATAAAATAAACCAAGGCTACCTTCGTCTTAGTCACATTAGACACATGCCCAGATGGCATCAACCGCGAGGCTACAAAGTGATACTAGTTGTACGCCTCCCTCTTCATAGACGTCACAGAGAATGTGACTGGGGCTCGTTAATTGTTGAGCTTCCAAGCCGTGCCCGGCTACCAAAATGTGGTTATGATTGTCTCGTAGGGATAAGCCTCTCGCATGAACATCGTGTACTCATCTGTGTCGTAGTCAGGCATCGAGTACAAAGAATTGATCGTTTGCTATCGAAGGCAACCATCCGGCCCCAAATCTTCACTTTATAATCCTCATGTTTAACCTTTAGATTGGCATAAAATTCCCGCACAAGGGAAATCACCGCGTCTGCTGGCGATTTCACAAACTCTTCCAAGTTTAGACGCCTAGCAAGATTCAATGTCTCACAACCCGGGACGCTCTGATCCATCCCTTTTTCCCGCTGCATGCTTTTTTATTGTAATTTAGAGTAATTTTCAGTAGCAACGACATCCCAGAACCGTCGTCTATCAAAACTGGCGGTAGACGACTCGCCATCCCCAGACTGAACCTGCTTGCTCTTTTTCTTCGGATGCATATTTCAATTCAATAAAAACCTCGATCAACAACAATTTTTCAACAACGCCTCACACAAAAAAATTACAACAATGCAGCACCCACAATATCAACACAACCAATCAATTAAAGATCCCCTCTAACATGCAATACTTCCAATCCAACAATTCTCAACAACAAAATCACTCGGACAATTCATCGAACACCTTCTGTACGTAATTCAAAACTCAATTCTTTCGAATTTCAAGCGTTAAAATCAAGAATCACTACACCAAAAATGTTACCTTATGATAGGTTAACCAAAATATGCTGCAATATGTCCGGTGTCGGCTCGTTGAAGAACTCTCTTTGAAATTTTTGAGCCAAAAAGGTGCTAGGAGTGAGGCATTTTGGTGGATTTGGTTTGAGGATGATTTGTGTGGTGTATTGTGTTGTTTTGAAAGAGAAATTGTGGAGGATTTATGGTGAGGGGCGAATTCTTGGTGGTGGAGGAGGTGAACCTGCGGCGTTGCTTGGTTTAGGGTAGAAGTAGAATGAACTCTTGGCCCTTTTTTTTCCTTATAACACGAACAAGCGCCGCGGCGCTGAGTAAGTAGCACCGCGGCGCTTAATTCTCTGCCCCTTCAGCGCCGCGGCGCTAGTCCTTCTCATGAAATGGCGCTGCGGTGCTCAATATGTTGCGCCTAGCCGCTGTATCTTCGCATAAAATGGCGATGCGACGGTTGTTGGTGGCGCCTAGGCGCCTGTACGCCCGAGATTACGAATATTTGAGCTCTTTGCACACTTTGTTTCAACTTTTACCTGCATAATAAAATACGTATCAATGTCTAATATTCACCTCCATAATTAAATAAAATAAGATAACGTAAAAGCAATTATACTACTGAAAATGAATAAAATAACGAAAGCAGTAAAAGATAGCGTTTGGGTTGCCTCCCAAAAAGCGCTTGGTTTAATGTCGTCAGCCCGACTGTCATTGGACTGTTCAAGGTGGGTCGTGATAACTTTTGGATGCCTTGATTTCTACCCTTTCACCTTCAACCTCCATGGTCAAATTCCCTCGTTTCACGTCAATGATGGCTCCTAAGAATAGCCAATGATGGTCATCATAGAATGACGCGAACGTTCTGACTATTCTCTATGTCAAGTACCACGAAATCTGCTAGAACCTTCAATTTATCGATTTGAAGTTCAACATCTTCCACAATAGCCAACGGTGTCCTGACCGATTTATCTGTCATCTGCAAGCTTAGTTCTGTGGGTTGGATTTTGCTCAATCCAAGTTTCTCGTAGAGAGAACTTGGCATTATATTCACGCTCGCTCCTGAGTCACAGTGTAACGTACCATACTTTTAAACTATTTTAAAATTTGCGGAAAATAAAAATTTCTTAAATACAAAATAAACTTTCAAATTGCGATCATCCATAAACTGTTCATCCAAAATATTTGCAATAAAAAGATCACAAATAAAGTTTGCTAAAGAAAAATACATGTTTAAACATTGTAACCATAACGTGAAATCCGAGTATTAAAATTTTCATGCATAAAATCTTAAAACATTGGCGGTCCTCGGGTTTAGCCTCCTGCACAGTCCAAGCTGGCTCATTGGTCCCCACCCTACGTCTCCTCAACATCTTCCTCACCTGCATCGATCAAGTCTAGTGAGTCTAAAGACTCAACATGTATAAACTGGAGTTAGCAAGTACTACATAATAAAATCACATGCATCCTTAAAGTAAAACGTACATACTTGAAACTTGAACATAATATCATAAACATAGACATGTCATCGTCATAAAACTTTTCATAAACATGCTTGCTTCATACATACTTGAACATACATAAACTTCATCATTTTGCGTAGAGATATGTTTCAAAGAAAGTGACTCATACATAAATGTGCCTGATCAGATTAAACTACAGTACTGGGCTGACAGGAAAAATCCACTGCCACATACATGAGATCCCCGGTCATGCTTTATCGGGTGGATTTGTCCCTGGTCATGTTTTACCGTTTTCCAATCCTGATCTAAACCCGGTCATGCTTTACCGGGGTGTAGAGGTTCTCGGCCACGTTCACCGACTTCCAAACCTGTTCATAGTTGGAGAGGTCCCCGGACACGTTCTCCGGCTTCCAAACCTGTTCATAATTGGTCACAAGACATTTAGCATACCTCAAAAACATAAAATATTTTCTTTTGCACGTCGAACATACTTACTTGGCGTTGAGGGATTTGTTGGATCTCGCTTGGGGCCACTGCTGCACTTATCTTTCATAACTTAGACGTATTAGTCTTGCTCACACCCAAAATGACAAATTTCCTTATGACGTTTTAAATCTATCGAGACTTGACCTCTTTTAGTCATCGTACTAAATCATGACATTAAACCCCAAAACAATTCCTAATATATATATATATATATATATATATATATATATATATATATAATTTTTTGGAGGAGGACACGGACCCCGTGTAAGGGTCCGGGTCCGGGTCCATGTAGGCGCTGGAAATTCACATTTCGAAAGAAACAAGGGCATAGACCCCGTGTCAGGGTCCGGCTCCGGATCCGTGTACCTACTGGAGTGGTAAACCAACGGAAATCACTACACTTGTGGCTTAGTTCTCCTAACTCGATCATGCGGACCGTGAACCAACACCTCGAGACCCATCCTAGGACGCTATGAGAATGATTCAAACTCTCATGACACCTCAAAACAACGATGCAAACCATACAACGCAACTCAAACTGTGAACACGACATTTCGACACCAAAATGTTTCCTACGACTTCTAATGTAACCAAGTGCCTATCGACATTAAACGAAGCACCAAAATTCATCATAATATCATACTCACAATACTTGAATGCAGCAGCGATCACCCAACAGTTCCCAACGAAGCCTGCAACAAATAAACTTCAAGAATTCATCAAGAACACATTTTCAGAAAAATTGCAGTTTGAGCAGTCCCACGAAAACGATCATAACTCACACGTTTCTTGTCCAAAAATTACGAATTTACTGTCAAATCGAAGGTATCAAAAAGTAATATGTTTTATATGATGAATGTTTATCCAGAAAATTGACCGAAAAGTCGCAGTATTTAAAATGACAGAAAATTTTGAGTTTTGAGATCTAAAATCGTTTCAAAATCGATCCAACCACTTTTTTGCTCAAATTTTGTACAACATAGATAAATTTTTACACATAATAAACATAAAAATATATACTATGACGAGATCGATGCATAAACGAAAGAATATACATGCCTTGATCTTTAAAAATGCTTGAAACGACGATACCGAAGCGGAACGAGTGCGAGGTTGATCCGGAACGATTTGTGGCTCGATTTTTCCTTGAGGAAATGCACGAGAATTGATGAACTTTTTGAAAAGGATGAGATGGCTGCTGATAACTTCTAAGAATCCTAAGTTTGTTTACAAAAAAATGAAATGAAAGGTGTGTGAATTGTGTGTGTGCTGATGGTGTGTGTAACGTGTGTGTGCGTGAGTTAGTTTAAGGGGAATAGCTTAATTAAATAATTAATTGCCTAATTGGAGGATAATCATGCATGGGTGAATAATTAATAATAAAATAATACTAATCTAATACTAACACCTCTAATTTTAAAATAAAATGCATAAGTGACACATCTTGAAAAGTTTTAAAATCATAAAATCACCTAAGAATTAAATTAGGCTTCTGAAATGCTAAAAACTTAATAAATCATTTAAAATGACCCAATCCTAACTTAAAATAAAATACCACATTTTAAAATCGCCAAAAATCGTCGCCGGTCTCTTTTCCTCGATCTCACATCAAATAATTGTCTGAAACATGAAACTCAAGAAAAATTTTAATGTTCATCACATAAACATAAATAATTTAAAATAATGCAATTTCACAAATTATGCATCACTAAATTCAATTTAAACTTGAATAGATAATTTAACAATTTAAATAAATGCATGGATTTTACGTGTACTGAATTTGGGCTCTACACACAGATAGCTTTTTCCACTAATTGACCCCTATTTCACATGGTACAACAAATTCACCGGGATCTTGCAGCTTCTGAGGAAAATTTCTTTGTGTTCCTTTGGTAAATTTCACTTTCTCCTGATCTGCAAACTCAATGTTAGTGTGTAGGTTCTTGAGATCTTCAAGAATTTTTTTCTTCTGAAATTCAGCATTTAATTGTAAAAATATCTGGGGGGTAGGGGAGTAAAGAAATATTAATGCATTGATTTGAATCGTACCTATCACTTTTCTTACCTCAGACTCTTTTGTTCGTCGCTGACTTATCTTCCCGGATGGGCATGTGATAAACCTTTTTCTCTTCTATTTTTACCTTACCAATCTCCTCATGCTGAATAAAAACGGCATTTACTTCTCTCAGATTTGGATCTGCAGTTTTTGGTACTGCGCTTGACGGTTGAGACGTGAGTTGCTTCGTTATCTGCCCCACTTGCGACTCAAGGATTTTCAAGGAAGCACCAATGTTCTCCATGTGTGTCTCTAAGTTGTCAATTCTAGACTCAGTCCTAGCCATTCTTTTGCCAGATTCAGCAACAAATGTCCCAACTAATCCTCAAATGATGGCTTCCATTCCCCATTTGATGTATTGAACCCCAGCAGGGGATTCAATACATTCTTATTATTTGCGTAAGAAAAATTTTCATGGTTTCTCAACCCAGGATGATAAGTATTAGGGGGAGGGTTACCTCGATATCCTCCATAACCTCCAAAATTCTTGTTGTTGATGTATTGAACTTCTTCAGGAAACTGTGATTCTTCAACAACAACCGATGGTCCCTCAGTGTTTGATGTACTCACTTTATTCATGGTTGCTATCTGTGTAGTCAATGCTGATACTTGCGCAGGGAGTGATGTGATATGATCCACAGCATAAACTCTAGCTGTCATCTTCACTTCTGACCTCTCAGACGGTCATTGGTAGCTATTAATAGTCATCTGCTCAAGAAAGTCATAGGCTTGAGCAGGAGACTTGGCAAAGATCGTGCCACCTGCCGCTGCATCCACTATTGTTCGTGTTTGACCATTCAGCCCGTTATAGAAAAGCTCAATCTGTACCCAGTCTTCGAAACCATGATTCTGGCACTTCCGTAACAACTCCTTATACATTTCCCATGCCTCATAAAGCTGCTCAAAGTCAGTCTGCCTGAAAGTACTAATCTCAATCTTCAACTGTGCAGACTTTGCAGGGGTAAAATATTTAGAAAGAAACTTTGTTGCCAACTCTTGCCACGTCGTTATGCTCTCCACTGGAAGCGATTGGAGCCATCCTCTTGCTTGGTCCCTGAGAGAAAATGGGAACAAACGCAATCTAATAATATCGTCAGGAATATTATTAATTTTTACCGTATCCGTGATCTCCAAGAAAGTCTTCAATTGAACATGAGGATCAGAAGTAGTAGTTCCAGCAAACTTTGGCAGGTTAATGATTTTTGATTACTGTTAGGAAGTGATCTCTGATAGGTATAGCCTCTGGCAGGTTATGCCTGTCATTCTCTCTATTTTCGGCCATCGATTGGATTTCTTCCCTTCTCGCTTTCTTTAGTCTTCTCGCAGTTCTTTCAATCCCCGGATAAAAAATAAGCAAGTCAGGGGTTAGCGATCTTAGCATGCACTGTCAAACAGATAAAATAAACAAATCAATAAATATAAAAATAAAATAAAAAGCTCTAAATTAAAATCTAGAATAATTGGTAACAATACTGGTATAATTTCAAATTTTGGCACTCTCCGGCAACGGCGCCAAAAACTTGTTGCGTGTTTTCTTGATTGCTTGCAAGCGCACGACGCCAAATTATAGTAAAATGTATTTTTAAGTACAAGTGTCGATCCAACGAGGAGTGTGTATAAACGTATATCAGTACTTGTAATTAAAATAGTCTCGATTTTATTTAGAAAAATCAAAAGAGGTTTGGTTTGTTAAAATACAACTTAATTGCAAATAAATAATTAAACTCAACACCGAATGGAGAAATATCACCGAGAGAAAATATCAAGATGAATGATTTCACTAATTTTTCACGATAATTATTCACAATTGAATTTATATTCATGAATTCCAATTATTTAATGGCAAAGAACACTTAATTATTTTATTCTTCATTTCCCAAGTGACGAATAAATTGTGTCAATCAAGCTTCGATTCAAACATTCCTAATAAAAATCTAAGTTTCATTGGTAAATGCAAAAGATGTTCTCATTAAGCCTCGCTAAAGTTATACGTCTTCCGAACGATATAAACATTCATTGATGTGTCTCTAATGATCTATAATCCTAATCCCTCTCCCGAGTTGTAGAATTAATCAAAACACACACAATTTATGGCCAGTAAATTAATTTAATATATAAACAGCCGCGTCAAATCATCGTATCAACAAAGCTACGTCATTCTCTAGGCTAGAAAATTAGTTCATGACGAATTCTAAATAAAAACAACACATGTTTAAAGTTTTAGATATCGCAACATAGTAAAATATAAAAGTGAAAGAATAGATGACAAATCTGAAGTGTCGTCTCTGTCCCCAGATCCGTCGTTCTTCATATTTGTGATCGATCTTCGCACTCCGGATCTCGTCTCGTGTTCGCTCCTGCTCTCCTATGTGTGTTTCTCTCTAAAAACGGCGTCCCTATATTTAGAACCCTCCTTTTCTATATATTTCCGCGTCCGGGCCTCAAATGAAAGCCCATTAGTTATGTTCTCGCCGCCATTAGCGTTGCGACACTGCTTGGGCAGCGCCTAGGCGCTTGGCATTCGCATTATCTGGCGCCGTGGCGCTGAGAGACAGCACCTAGGCGCTTGTTGCTTGGCAATTCAGCGATGCGGATCTAACAGTTGGAGCCTAGGCGCTTGATCCTTGGTGCTTTTGCTCCAGTTCATCAGTGGTTCGACATCAAAAATTGCTCCTAATCCCTATCATTCGTCCAATAGTTATTTATCTCTTGCACAGCGCAAAAACAACAAATAACAAGCGTAATTCTGTTCAAAACCAATACAGATCAAATGGATTAACATATAAATTAAGTGCAATTCTCGCACTTACTATTTATCCAGTTCCCGATGAAAGTGAATGGCCACGCAACATTAATTTTACAGTGGTCTTGCCTCATTTGTTAGAGAAGAGACTTGGCAGAAGAAAACAGAACATAATTCCTTCGATTGGTGAATTCAGCAAAAGATAAAAGCAGATTCAGCATTTGGGTCGACCAGGAGCAACATGGGTCAACTCAAAGTTACAGCATGGGTCGACCCGGAGCAACGCTTGGTCGACCCGGAGCAACTTTGGGTCGACCCAAAGGCGAGAACCTAACTTAGTTGTGAAATTGTGATTTATATCTTAAAAAATGTAACATAATTGTGAAATTCTTAATAAATGTAACATAGTTGTGAAATCGTGATTCATAAGTTAAAAAATGTAACATAATTGTGAAATTCTTAAAAAATATAACATAGTTGTGAAATTGTGATTTATATGTTAAGGTTGAATTGTGATTTATATGTCAAAACAAACATGTATCATAGGATGTTAAAACATATGACATAATAGAACATACTTGTGAAATTATGTGATTGACATGAAAAACATGTAACATTATGAGTCATGTGGTAAAACATATCACATTATAGAATTGATATCATATAACATATGCTTAATTGATTCATACTTTGTGTAATTATCTAGAAATAGGGTCGACCCAAAAGCAATCTTGGTCGACCCTAAATCAACATGGATTGACACAGAGATCAACAGGGTCGACCCAAATATCAACATGGATCGACCTTAAATCATTAGTGTCATCCCTAAACCCTAAACCCTAAATCAACATGGAATCGACCCTAAATCACAGGTGTGGTCGACCCACAAATCACCACGATAGACCCTGATCAACATGATTGGTCGACCAGTGTCGACCCTGATCAACATGGTCGACCCACAAATCACCACGATCGACCCAGATCAACATGATTGGTCGACCATTGTCGACCCAGATCAATATGGTCGACCCACAAATCACCACGATCGACCCAGATCAACATGATTGGTCGACCAGTGTCGACCCAGATCAACATGGTCAACTCACAAATCAACATGGTCGACCCAAAAAGCAACCAGAGTCGACCCAAATTGACCAACAACAAAAATCAATGTCCAATAATTACATACAATGTCCAGTACAACAACAAAATTCGACTATAAACAATGTCCAATAATCACATCAAAAGAATGTCAATACATCAAAACAATGTCCAGTGATTATCAAACATATTACAGGCTAAAAAATATCTAAACTGATATATGAGTCTATCATTTAAATTTAGTACTATTTGCTCACTCTTCCTCGACAAAGCATATCCAGCAACAGCTAAGACAAATGCTCCTTAATTATCACTGTAAAAATAAAAACAATACTGAATTTTTTATTATTTTTAATAGAAAGAGGAATAAAATATTAGTCTATCTATCAATGCTAAACATACTACACATTAGAGAAAGGACAACGTACTGTTTAATTTTGGCTATGAATTCATCATGTAGCTTTATATACAATGGCCTCTCAGGGTGTGGGTTGTTCCCGACAATGGATAGTAGACGAGCAGCGTTTATAAGTATATGCTCTATATCCTCATTCAGAGCTTTGAAGTTGGGGTCTAGCCTTCGCTGCAAGTCAAATATAATGCACTTATTGACCCCTGCCACGAGTTTTAGAAAAAACCAGCGCCCATCTGTGTGGACAGGGATGAGAATTATTCGTTCCTTTTCTCACGAGAGGCACGACCATTCTGGATCAATACCTTTGAATATCCCCACCAGATTTGTGTTGACAACTTTGTCTTTATCTTCGGCCACTACTGACATCAAAGTGTATAATTCCCTATCCATCAACGACACATCTGGTGACATGACTTCAGGATGTCGGATCTGCATCTCAAGCAATCCTCGGAGAGCTTTGCCCATGTGCTGAATTCGACAGAAGAATAGGTTTTCAAAGTTTAAAATTAATTGCTCTACAAATATACACGACTAGTAAATGCTTACAGAGATAGTGACATGTGAGTTTGCGGTCGCCATGGGCCCGTAGAACGACTTCTCATATTCTTCATAAAATCCTTTAATCCTACTCGGCGGACGGACGAGCATCGATGCCCTAACTCGCGCCAGCGAGTTGTTTACCTTCAAAGTCACGCTATCCGCAAATGGCCTCACACCGTCATCTATAATTGCCCCAAACTGACGGTTTCCTGTGTAAATTGATAAATTATAACAACTTTAATGCAAATATAAATAGATAAGATGTGGTGTACTAACCTCTCGACGTGGTCGCCTCGCCACCTGACATAACCGCATCAAGAGTCACTTAAATATCTAAAAATAAAAAGCTTATTGTTTAGTATACTATACATAAATATATAATAAAAAAAGTGCATTAACTCACCTTCGGAGGATTCCTCTGTTATGGTTGGAAGGCTAGTCTCAAATATCGGTTGTGGGTGTGATTGGCTACTACTGCCAATTTCTCTAGCCATATTATAATCCACACCTAACAGCATACATCAAACAAATTAAAATTAGAATGAAAATTCTAATAAATCAATCTCTTACGTAAACGTAAATATAATTAATAAATTAACTCACCAAAATCTGTCTCGGATGATTTCCTCTTCCGCCCTTTGCTATAGGTTATGCTATAATCTCTCTCCTCATGCACTGGCGTCGGAGACCTGATCTCAGCAACACCTGGCGTGTGAGACCTGATCTCAGCAAAACCCGCTCTAATCTGTTCGGCCAAACTCGATCACAGCTCATTGAAACCTGATTTCATATCCCTGATAAGCGCTCTAGTCTCAATAAATCATGTTCTCATCTCAAGACGCATAGAAGTAACAGAATCCTCCAATGCAGTCAACTGCCTCTCGAAACGATGCTCCATGGGTGATGTGCGGCGGGAAGGATTGAGTCCAAAGGGGACTCTAGGACCCGTATGTATGGGAGAACTGGTGCTGGAGCTGGATCTAGTGGCATCAGCAGAACGGGTGCTGGAACCATCCGGAGATAAATGTGCAGAAGGGGTGCTGGAACCATTCGGAGATAAAGGCGTGTGCTAGATTGAGGGAGACTTCAGAGGGTGCTCGCTACATATGACTGTTTGACCCTACCTCCACAGCTCGAGTACTCGAGTGATGACCGCGTCGGGCGCAAAATCAACAAAAACTCCGGTCGTATAATACGGTGAAACGAGCTCCTCAGGAGTAGGAGTCAAACATCCAAGACAATCCTACATTTAATTATTAACGTATCAGATTAATTAAATTTATGTCCAAAGTTATTGTATCAAATCAATTCATATTACTTGCATCTATAGCACAGTCACCAAAGGCTGCACTGGCATCAACAGCAGATGGGGCACGGTTTGAGGGCCACGTGTTAGTCATCCACTGAAACAACCTGGGTCACATCAAACTGTCAACATCTCTTCTCTTTGCAAACTTTTGTGCCACGCTTGGATAATATTCATAAGCGATGATCTGTAACATAAATTTCGAACAATGTTATTAAGTATTTTAACAATCAAAAAATAATATACCTGCAGAGGCATCACAAAACCACCGACAAGGAAGCTGTCATCAACTTTTTTCCGACAATGTGCCTCGGTGAGGTAAGTATATCGTCCTAAAAGGCCCTTCTTCAAACATCGGACCTCATCACGATATGCTATTCTACCCTAGGGATAAGTGTTAAACCTATCCAAATCATCTACAAGCCTCAAGTATTTAGGGTCGATCTTCATCGTCTTTTCGTAGTCCCCTCACAGAAGACGGCACAACAGAAGTAAAGACTAGTCATCTTTAATTTCTCCACATCTATATCATTCTCATTCTGCACTTGGACAATGTTATTTGCCTCCAAATCACTCAAAACAATCTCAGACTTACCGGAAAAGTGTCTGGTGCCAAAGACACCTCTATCTGGTAGATCTTCGGGCTCTATAACGCAATCGAGACCAGTTATTAAACAATACTCTAACAAAAAAAATCTAACCGGCATATTGTGCACGACCATCCACAACTCATCACTACCAGTATCAACTATTTGATTACTCATTAAATACCAGATAATTTGACTAGAAATGTTAAAATCTATATGATACCTAACCAAATTACCAAAGGAAAACTGTGACCGAGGATTTCGGTTGGGAATAAATCTAGAAAACGGACTAGGTCAAGTTATACTAAATGGATGATGAGTCCAAGTATCGATTTCACAGAGACTAATATTTAACCTCTCTCTTCTTTTCTCTCACTGTTCACGTCTTTGCTCATCTCTTGGTTCTCTGCCTCCCTCTCTCCTTTCTCCTCCTCTCACTTCTTCTGCTCTTTTGTTTTTCTATTTGCGCCTCTCCTCTATTCTGCCTTCACGCCTCCTTTTACTCTTTCAATGGGCATCATCCTTCAAATCTTTTAAGCTCATGTCAAGATAACAAATATAGATAAAATTGTAAATTTTATTTTCAAATGTGAGATTTTATTTTTGTCAAGATCTACATAGATTTATTCCAAAACTTCAATATTATCAAGGAATAAAATATAAAAATAATAAAATATAAAAATATTTTATTTTCTTTCTTTTGGTATTTTGTTTCCTTTGAAATCTTGTAAAATCCTCTTATCTCCAAAATTCGCCATTTTTTCTATTTTATTCAAATCTACAATCATTATAAAATTAATCCTGATAAACACATAATTAGGGATACAAATTTTAGATAATGACAAATATTATAAAATCAAATCCCTAAAAATATTTATAAGATTTGGCCTTATCAGACTGCTAAAAAATAGGCTCTCTCTTCGTTGTTCAAGTAGTGATGAATCTTCTCGACAATCTCTTTATATCTGGATTCAAGGGTCAATTTGAAGCGAAAAAATTGCATCTCTGTCTAGTTTTCTTGGCAAATAGACCTGTTACAAATAAAAATAAATACATTAGAAAAATAAATGAAGAATTTGGGTGGGTTGACCGAAGCTTGAGTCGAATCGACCCAAGTGTGGGTCGACCCAATGTTCTTTGGTCGAACAAAAATATTGAGTCGACCCAATGTTCTTTGGTCGACCCACGCTTGGGTCGCCAGCGTGGGTCGACCAAGCTTGTGTCGAACTTCTTCAACAAGAACACAAACCAGGCACATACGAACACAAACCACGCACGCAGAAACAATAAATCGAAATAAACGTGAATATTAACAGATTTTGGTTAGCTATTTTTTCAATTGAGTCTGCGTCAAAAATTTTTTATGTCGAGATAAGGGAAATTTGAGAAGGGGTCGAAAGAGATATTTAGGTTTGGAGTCGACTGAATTGAAAGGAGAATGAATGCAATGTTAAGGGTTTTAACAAAATTTAACGTTGTATTTATACTTAAAACATAAAGCCATTTATATAAATTGACCTACGTATCCTATTTTTTAAATAAGTCACGTTATACTCCGCCTCCCTAAATTTCCCATACGACACCGGAACCTGGAAAACATTCCTTCAAAAAGCAGCTTTCCCAAAGGCCGCATACTTCCGGCCGGTGGGTTCTCCGCCGCCTTTAGCGCTCTTTCACAACTAGGTTCATCCTTTCCGAAATAGTTGGTAAAATTTTTCATGCTTTTAAGTTGTTCTTCAACAATTTTTTCACTTCCTTTCAGCTTTGTTTGTGAAACCGTATATCTAAACATCAGTATGCAAAAAAAAATTCTTTTTTCTTTTCTTTCTTTCTTTGTTTTTTTTTTTTGGATTATGTGATAAACCATGGAAGATTGAAAAAACGGGGTCTTGTTATTTGGAAGCTTTTATTGTTTTGGATTTTTTTTTCTCTTTTGAATTTGATCAGAATTATCTTCAAGTAGTCTTATTTAACTATATTGAATTGACTTGTGAATTTTTGTTGATAATTGATCGTTGGTGTATCATCACTTGGGAGAGTTTATTACGAGACAAGAGTAACGAGTTTTATTTCTTTATTTTGTGTGGTATTTTATGTTAGAGCTTGGATTATGGAAATTTGCTCATAAATCTTGGATCTTTATAAATAATACTAATTGACGCGCCTTCGAATTTGGTCCAAATCTCGTATTGGTTCTTTTTATGGCTAAGATTCATTGGCGGGTAAAGTTCATATGGAATCTTATCTATATGGTTCGGGTTAATTTCTAGTGTTCTAATTTATGGAGGGGTTGCCTTGATCAATTTTTGGAATCATCCTATATGTTCCCATGGATTTAAAAGGCAAGTCGTGGGTTGGGAGAATATATCACAAGTTTGAGGCCATTTGTCAGGAGGTCGACGACTTGTGAGCAAGGTATTTCAACTATTAGAATGATCTCAACTGAAAAATCTTTATCTTGTACCATACCCATTATCCGTCTACATTCCCATGTGATAGGGACCTTGCCAAATGTTTTTCCTACACATTTATGTGTGGTCATATGGCCTGGATATTATTGATGCAACCCGGGCGAAACGGACGAGTCGGGTCAGGAACTCTGCCGGGTAAACTATCAGGATATTGGAGGAAATAGGAGTTAGACGCTGGACTTGGATTGTAAACTCTCGAGCTCCTTGAAGGATCTGCGAATGAGAAAATAACCACGTGAATGGGCGCCGGAGGGGAGTCCGGCGTGGCCACTCCGATGCTTAAGTCAGCAGGGCACTGGAGCAACAAAACCAATGTAGCCAAGTGATGGCTGTGATAATTGTTGTGTAGCAAATGAGAGTATTAAATGTGAATTAATATCTGAAAGATAGTAAATGCAAGTAAAAAACCTGATATTTATAGTAAAGGATTCAATGATGACCTCGTTCTTCGTGTGAGAGCATTAATTATAATAGGGTGGCTGATTATACCCTATTGTTCTGACATGTCAAATCGCACACTTGTCACATCCAGGCCACTTGATTTATTGACCACTTGTAATAATGTCAGAGATAAATCGGCTATAAACACTGTTGATCGGCGGCATTAAATACTTCACTCATATCGAAATGATCATGGTGAGGTATTCCTCGGGATTCCTTATAAGAACATAAATGTATAACTTCTCAGGGAGGTTCGGCTTCGGGTACTCTCGTGGCCTGGTCTCTGATTGACCGGCCCTTCTTTGGGTTCTTGCAGCCACTTTCTCGTTATCCCGGGTAATTTCATGACTCGGGTGCCGATCCGTCCGATTACTTTATTGGTATGGTCAGAACCTTTTATTCTCCTGACCCGGGCATTAACCATGGATATTATCCATGACCCGGGATATCTCGGGGCATCATCACTCCTACCTTAATTAGTCGGGCTAGAGTCCACTCGTTGTCCCGATTAGTCTCGTGTGCCCGGCCCGGTCAGGAAAATTGTTTGCTTACTCGCTTACTACTATTATTATTATATATATATATATATATATATATATATATATTTAGCTGATCGTAGTATACGAACACGTGGATTATAGCTGACATAGGCCGTAGGATTTGTCAGAGACTCTTCTTTTTTCAAGAAAATGAATTATTATGACGCATTGATTCCTGGACCTGTCTTTTCGAATATCTTCTCGTCTGTATGAATATTTTTGCACTATTTCTGATGGATATCTGAGCCGTTGGGTTCATTATGGATTAATGGTGTGGATTGGCTTCACTCTCCTATATATATAACAACCCTTCCTTTGTTCAATGACACCAACATTTATCTTCTAGAGAATATAATGGCAGGTGCAAGCGGCTCCAAGACTCCTGATATGGCGGAAGAATTCATGTAAACAGCCCGGGAGAAACGAAAGCTGGAATTGGAGGATGAAGTCTTCCATAAAATTATCCACTACTGGGAAAAGCTTCAGAGATTGAAGTTTCTCTACGAGACTGGGGAAGCTAATACTCCTAGACTGGTGGTAAAGCTGAAGGAGTATCGGGAACGTCTGCACGTTTCTGAGACAGCTGATCTCTTCAAGGACGATTATGTCTACGAGTTGATGCTCTACAAGGAAAGGAAAATTCTGACGGACATTGTCGATTCCGACAGCTTCCTCAAATCGTCTACTGGAGAAGTAAAGGGCTGGATGACCCTGTGGATGATGTTTGTAGAGGAAGCATATTATGATGTAGTCCGCAAGAATTTCTTTTTCTGAATAAAAGTTATTTTTGTTTTATATTTCCGTTACTTTCCCAGCACCCTTTCCGGAATAAAAATGCTTGTCCATTTCTAATTCTGTCGAGAATTTCAGTTTTTCTAGATATTGTATTTGTACTAGGAACTGAATAAAATAAATCTCCCTAACTGAGATGTCGGGAGCTAAATTCCTCGTGCTACAGAATAAGATGCCGGGGCCTCAAACCTCCCGGGCTATGATGTAGAATCATAATGACGCATGTATCAATATTAAATTTCTGTCGAAAAACGCTCCATATTTTGAGATGGATAAGAATGATGCTTCGATAACCGTGAACGTCCTCTCGTCTTACCTGATACCATTTACGAGGTGCCTCCATTAAATGTAATGTGCCTATAAATAAGAGAATAGAAATGAAAGGTGAACATCCGTTCAACATGTCTTCAAGTGACTCCACTAATTGCAGTAGCACACACGTCTTAGTAACCAACGCAATGCGTCCTCATCTGGAGGATTTGAAGAAGACGATTGAAGAATTAATCTGGGTGAAGGTCATGTCTACCTGGTACAAGGTTCAAGACCTGAATAATACCTACCGGAACGGTTTGGCTCCTACTCGAGCACAGAGAGCAAGAGCAAGGAAGTACACCCGGGAATTTGAAGTGGGTAGAGTTACAGATCTAGCTACCGACCAGGTTCTGTTACACATGATGCTGTGGAAAGAATGACATCAATTGGAAAAGATCTTAACTTCTGAATCCTTCATCAATCTTCGGATTCATGAATTGACTGACTGGCTAACTGAATGGCAAATTTCGGCATCTTCAATAATGGATAATGTAACAGTTCGCCGGATCTTTCTTTAATAATAAAAAATTATTAATTATCATGTCTCATGTTTCTTTATCTCCTGCACGCAAATAGGTACAAATAACCGATAAACAATAGTATCTTGGTCTCGAAATCAAATGTCGGGTCTTCGCACCATCCGGGCTTTATAAGAATATACCGGGGCCTCACATTATTCGAGCCTGTAGATAGTACTGGGACCTTGCGTTTCCCGGACTAATATGCTTCGTTGGTTAGTGTAACCGGTCAATCCATAAGGATTATTATGATGCATGCTTATTTATGTCGACGAAAATCGTTTCGTATTCCAAGGTTATAACACCTAGATATTCGTGTATGATTTTCCGTCTATTCTGCTCTATATTCAAGACTAATCTTGACCGTTTGTGTATTCAGTCAATGATGGTGATCAACTTTCTTTTTGGGTAAATAGGAAGGCGCTTCGACTGCCTAGGGCCTCTTTACCTTCTTCAACATTAAACGTCACCTTCCTATAAATAAGACGATATGGATGAAATGAGTATTAGTTCATCATGTCGGGCTCAAGTGATTCCAGTATCTGCAGCAGTACAGTCTCTTCCATTGGTGCTCATAGCCAAATACCAGCCGAGCTACGTCCTTACACGAAGAATCTAAAAAGAACTGTCGAAGAGTATATCGAGGTAAAGGTTATGTCCACTTGGTACAAGATTCAAGATATTACAATCGCTTACCAGAATGGCCTGGCTCTTACTCGTGCACAGAGAGCAGTGGCGAGGAAATATAGGCGAGAGCTTGAAATAGCTCGTCCTGCAGACCTAGCCACCGACCAAGCTCTGTTGCATGCTATGCTGTGGAAGGAGTGGCATCATTTGAACAAGATTTCAACCGCCGAGTCCTTCACCAGTCTCTATTTTCAAGAGTTGACTGATTGGATGAATGAATGGCAAGATTATGTATCTTCTAAAATAGCTGCAATACGACGCCGACCATTTCCTTAATAAAAATTTTAATGTATCTTGCTACTTTATATCTTTTGTGAACAAGCCGGCATAGATTAAGAATCAATAAACAAGAAAACCATAAGCTATTAATTGATCGCAGGATCCTCGTGCCACCCGTGCTTAAGATAATACGCCGGGACTTCGTGCCACCCGGGCTTAGGATAATACGCCGGGACTTCGTATCACCCGGGCTTAGGATAATACGCCGGGGCTTCGTGCCACCCGGTCTTAGGATAATACGCCGGGGCTTCGTGCCACCCGGGCTTAGGATAATACGCCGGGACTTCGTCTTCCCTGATCATTTAATGCGATGTCAGAACGACGCATCCCCCTCTGACAAGCTGTCAGGAACTGTCCGTATTCCAAGCAAGTGAATGACTATAATTTCTCGATTTGTGCTCACGTCTTTTCAAATATCCCGCCCAATGATGCCGCTCAATTTTCGAGGCTGATCTGGTCCGTTCGATCTGCTTTAGATCAACGGTATAGATCACCCTCTTCCCCTATATATAGTATATGAATGGTTTTCAGCATTCACTTGCAAATTCCCTTGTAGCGAAGCTCTGCCAAATTCTTTTCTCGAGCTTTTCCGTCACGTGGGTGTTATTCCGGCGATCTTTCCGTTCATCGACAACCGGTCACCATCTCCATTACTTCTTAGTAAGTCTCCTTTCCTCATTTACCCTTTTCATTATGTCAAACTCCACATCTTCCACGTCCGGCAAAAATGTCAGGGGCCGATCGGAGGATAACTCCCCGACCCCTTCTGAGACCTCCATTCGCCTTCCAATAGGCATTCCCATTTCCCATTCTCGACCCCTTAAAAAATCCAAAACTTCTTCTTCTCGGCCTGCTGGTACCCAGGGCAAGGGAAAAGAGAAGGCCACAAGTCTCCCATGGTTTTCCACTGTGACTTCTACCTTTCGCCCGGGTAGTATAGAAGAGTTGAAATCTTTGGACTCCATCCCTTCTACTTATGACATCAAAATTCCTGGACCGAACGATCACCCAGATACCCCTCCCCCCGGCTATCATGCTTTCTTTCTTGAGCAGCTCAAGAGTGGTCTCCGCTTCTCGGTACACCATTTCTTTGAGGGAGTTGCCCGATTTTTCAACCTTCCCCTCAACCACCTCCATCCTAATGCTTTTCGTATTATGGCTGCTACTTTTGTACTGTTCCGTATGAAACAACTTCTCATCAATTCTTCAATTTTTCATTATTTTTATTCTTGCCCGTTTAATGATGGGGTCTTTTCTTTTATGGCCCGGATGCATTACCGGTTCTTAAATGATATCCCTTCCTCTTTGAAGGGATGGAAGACAAAATTTTTCTTTCTTCAATTCCCGACTCTCCCCACCACTACTTTGGGCTTTCTTTCTGCTATGCCTTCCCAACCCGAGCTTTCCCGGGATTACAAACTCCTCCCCCCTTTTATCCAAGCCTGGGGGGCCCTAGAAAAACAATCTTATCTTTCCTCTGTATTGATTGGGGGGGACAACTTGATTCATTATGGGATTGGGTCTCGGCCTGAAGACCCCGTGGACAAGATAATAGATGAGTTCAGTCACCCCGGGTCGCAGGCTGGTAAAGTATTATCTTACCATTATTTCCCTTTATGTATCCTTCACCTGCTTGGTTATCTGACATGCTGTTTTTGAAATGCAGCCGAGGACATGATCAGGGCGAGTTTCCAGGAGGCCGCGGCTAAGAGAAAAGCCGATCAAAAAAGAGCCCGGGCTGAGAAGAAAGCTCGGGAAACTCAAGAGGAGGAAGAACGCCAAGCCCGGGCATTGGCTGAAGCCCGGGAAACTGAAGGACAGAGGGACGAAGCAGAAATGATGGTTCGTGAGGAACCCATTCTTCCCCCAGAAGAATCCACCGTCCCAACTACCGAAGAGGATCCAGCTCCTCTTAATCAACGAAAGAGGAAAGCCATCCAGGAGCCGGTGGTGGCAGTAGAGGATGACGTCGAGGAGGTCGTCCGGTCTCCTCCTATGACAGGTTCTTCTATCGGGCCTCTGGGGGAAGGCCTTGGGTTATCCCCAACATCTTCGGTGAAGATATCAGTGCGGATCTTCTTAAAATGATCCGGGGCCTTCTTCGTCCTGACGAGGTGGCACACCTTCAGGGACTTCATCCCAACATGCTTCTCTGCGAAGGAACGTCCCGGGTTTTTTCTGTAAGTTCAGGAAATTGTAACCCCCCCCTTTCTCTTCTCTCCCTTTCTCTCTCTTTTCTCGCTTTATTCTCAAGTTTGAACAATATTTTCAGGGCCTGCAGATGCTCGTACATTCTTACGAGCGAGTAGCTAACGTAGCTAAAGGGGCCAATGCTCGGGCTACCTCGGCCCAGGAGACGCATGCTAAACTCCGAGGGGAGGTGGACCGTTTGAGCGAGCTTCACGAGCATGTGTTGGCTTGGGAGAGGGCTGTCTGGGAGCAACAAATGGATTTGATACGGGCTGAGCTGACAGTGGCCCGAGCAGAGACACAAGCGTTAAGGGAGGAAGCTGAGTCCTCCCGTGCTCGAGCTGATGGTCTCCAGGCTACCGTATCCCTTCTTAAGACTGCTCAGGAGGAGCAGATGACCAACTTTTTAAAATCTCCTGAGTTTAAGCTGATGTTGGCTAAGAAAGCCTTCCCGTACTTTGAACAGGGCTTCAACAAGTGCCTGGAACAATTCGAGGAGGCGGGTTTGGTCCCAGCTGACCGGGAAGATTTTCCAGATTTAGAGAAGGCAGCAGCCTCTCTCCCAGACGAGGAGGAGCAGAACAAGGAGCATGATCCCAAATAAAACTAGTTTTTTTTTTTTTTTTTTTTTACTCCTGGGTTTCGAGCACTTTGTAAATATCTTCTTTGTTAATGAGATCTTTTCATCGCATTTGATAACGGCTTCCCCGATATTCCTAGATTTGAAAGTATAACCGGGGTACGGGTCCACCGGGCCAGGGTACGGGTCCCTGGACTTGAAAGTATAACCGGGGTACGGGTCCACCGGGCCAGGGTACGGGTCCCTGGACTTGAAAGTATAACCGGGGTACGGGTCCACCGGGCCAGGGTACGGGTCCCCGGATTTGAAAGTATAACCGGGGTACGGGTCCACCGGGTCAGGGTACGGGTCACTGGACTTGAAAGTATAACCGGGGTACGGGTCCACCGGGCCAGGGTACGAGTCCCCGGATTTGAAAGTATAACTGGGGTACGGGTCCACCGGGCCAGGGTACGAGTCCCCGGATTTGAAAGTATAACTGGGGTACGGGTCCACCGGGCCAGGGTACGGGTCCCTGGATTTGAAAGTATTTAAACGCTTTCTCGAACAATCTTTTTATTTGATGTAGAAATCAGTAGGTACAAGTATCTTCTACACATAATATCTTTTTAAATGAAAAGCATTCCATGGCCTCTTGAGAATTTGCCCCAGAGAATCTTCAAGATAATAAGCTGCACCAGAACTGATTCTTTGAATTATTTTGAAGGGTCCTTCCCATTTTGCTTCCAATTTCCCTACATCGCCCACCGGTTTCAATTTTTTCATGACTAAGTCCCCTATCTGAAAATTTCGCGCCCGAACATTCTTATTATAGGATTTCATTACCCGGCTACGATAAGCTTCCATTCGAATGTTAGCTCTGTCTCGCCTTTCTTCAACCAGATCAAGTTCAATGGCCCGGGACTGATCATTGTGGTTTGGGTAGGACTCTATCCGAATAGAAGATTGCCCGATTTCCACTGGCAGGACTGCTTCTGACCCGTATACCAGGCTATAGGGTGTTTCCCGAGTAGATGATCGAGGAGTAGTTCGGTAAGCCCATAAGACACTTGGCAATTCCTTCACCCAATCTTTTCCTTTCCCATGGAGCCGGGCCTTCAGTGCTTGCACGAGGATCCTGTTAGTTACTTCCGTCTGGCCATTAGCCTGAGGATAGGCTACTGAGGTGAAGGATTGAATAATCTTCATTTCATGACACCAGGAGGTAATCTTTTTTCCTGGAATTGTCTTCCATTGTCGGAAATTAGCTTCCTAGGGATGCCGTATCTGCAAACAATGCTTTTCCAAAGAAATTTCGTAACTTCGTCTTCAGTAATTCTGGATAATGGCTCAGCTTCCACCCATTTGGAGAAATAATCAATATCCACTAGAAGAAATCTTTTTTGTGCCCGGGCCATGGGGAAGGGGCCCACTATATCTAGACCCCATTGATCAAAAGAGCATGAGGCAGAGATTGGTTGCATACTTGCAGTTGGGCGATGGTGAAAATTGGAATGGTGTTGGCAACCCTGGCATTTTTGGACTAGTTTGGCGGCATCTTGATCCATCCGGGGCCACCAAAATCCTGCTAATAGGGCTTTCCGAGACAGGGTCATCCCTCCCAAGTGTTCTCCACAGCATCCTTCATGAATTTCCCGGAGGATGTATTCCACTTCCCTTTCTGAGATACATTTCAATAGAGGACCCAGATATGATCGCCTGTAAAGAGTGTTGTTCAATAGAGTGAACCTGAGTGCTTGTTTCTTTATCTTTAAAGCCTGAACTCGGTCAATCGGAAGCTTGGCATGGACTATGTATTCAATCAGGGGAGTCATCCATGAATTTATCTGGGTAGGTGATGCCTCATCAACAGATAGTACCAATCGGGTAAAACACATGATTTCTCGGGTACTTACTTCGGACATAGAAGCAGCTAACTTGGCCAGACTATCAGCTTCCTCATTCTCTTCCCGGGGGATTTGCTCAATGCTCCAGTCGGTAAAAGAGGCAGCTCGGGCTGCTATGAGTTTCAAGTATTTGAGCATTTTTTCATTTTTGGCCTCGTAAGCACCCTTAATTTGTTGTGCCACTAACTGAGAATCAGAGTAAATAATTACTCGGGAGGCTCCGACTTCTTGGGCGGCTTGTAATCCTGACAAAACAGCTTCATATTCAGCTTCGTTATTTGTAACCCGGGAATCGATTCTCAGGGCCAATCTTATCTTTTCTCCGAATGGGGCTACTATGACCACTCCAACTCCGCATCCGGATAGATTTGAAGCGCCATCAACGAAGACTCTCCATACCTCCTCCTCTGTCGGTTGGATCATTTCTATCAAGAAGTCTGTCAGAGCCTGAGCTTTGATGGCGGTCCGGGGTTGATACTCAATGTCGTATTCCCCCAGCTCTATTGTCCATTTCACCATTCTTCCTGAGACTTCCGAATGTGTCATTATTCTTCCGAGTGGGGAATTGGTGAGGACCACTATCGGATGAGACAAAAAGTATGGCCTTAATTTTCGGGCAGTCATTACCAAGGCTAGAGCTATTTTTTCCATTTCACTATATTTCAACTCTGCTCCTCGGAGGGCATGACTAACATAATACACGGGCCTCTGATCTGTCCCTTCTTTCTTGATGAGAACAGAACTGACAGCATGTTCAGTGGCAGACAAATAAATCCACAACTTTTCCCCCGGCTCCGGCTTTACCAAAACAGGTAACTCGGATAAGTGTTTTTTCAAGTCTTGGAAAGCTTGTTCGCACCCTTCATTCCCACCAAACTTCTGGGCCTTTCTGAGGATTTGAAAAAAAGGATAGCTCCGGTGAGCAGATCGAGAGATGAATCGGGACAAAACAGCAATCCTCCCGGTCAATTTCTGTACATCCCGGGTAGATTGAGGGGAGGGCATGTCAATCACAGCTTTTATCTTTTCCGGGTTGACTTCAATTCCTCTGTCTGTAACCATGAAACCCAGAAACTTTCCACTCTTGACCCCGAACACACATTTGGCCGGGTTGAGCTTAATCTCATACTTTTTCAACGTGGCAAAAGTCTCTGTCAGATCAGCAATAAAACAAGACATTTCTCGAGTCTTAATCAAGATATCATCCACATATACCTCAACATTCCTGCCTATCTGCTTTTGGAAGACTTGACTCATTAGGCGTTGATATGTGGCTCCGGCATTCTTTAATCCAAATGGCATGACCACATAGCAAAAGGTGCCCCCAGAAGTGATGAAGCTGGCCTTATCTTGATCTTCTCGGGCCATGGAGATTTGGTGATAACCCTGATATGCATCCATGAAACTTAGTAACTCAAAGCCGGAAGTTGAATCCACCAACTGATCGATTCGAGGAAGTGGGTAACAATTCTTCGGGCAAGCTTTGTTCAGATCCCGGAAATCTACACACATTCTCCACTTCCCTGTGGCCTTGGGAACAAGGACCACATTAGAGAGCCATGTGGGAAATTGGACTTCCCTGATGTGGCCGGCTCCCAACATTTCCTTCACCTGTTCTTCTATGATTTTGTCTTTTTCGGGCCCGAAGTGCCTTTTCTTCTGTTTTATAGGTCGGGATCCAGGGATGATGTTTAATTTGTGCTCGGCTACTTTGGGTGATATTCCCACAAGTTCCTGTTGGGACCATGCAAAAATAGAGATATTAGCTCTTAAACAGGCTAGGAGTTTTACCCGGGTGGAGTCTTCCAGGTCTCGGGCCACTCGGATACTTTTTCCGGGTTTTATTTCGACCACCTCTTGCTCGTCTTCTGCAACAAAATTTACTTCATTCCCTTCTACCTCCTTTGCTCCCTGAGCCACTTTCTTTCCCCTGTCCTCCCTTCTCGCCCTTTTCTGATCTACTTGGATTGTTTCACCATAGCATTTCCGGGATGAGGGTTGGTCTCCCTTAACCTCTCCCACCTGCCCTCGTATCGGGAACTTGATCTTCTGGTGATAAGTGGAGGCTACAGCTCTCATCTCGTTCATAGCTGGCCTTCCAAGGATTACGTTATACGAAGATGGGGCATCTACTATGGTGAAAACTGTCATAACTGTCTTCCTCAAATCTCCACTTCCAAGTGTTAGGGGTAGAGTGATTTCCCCTTCCGGGTACACAGCATGACCGGCAAAGCCGAACAGAGCAGTCGCAACTACTTCCAGCGGATATTCATGTAAATCCATTTGGACCAGGGCTTCCTTGAAAATAACATTAACAGAACTCCCATTATCCACAAAAACTCTCAACACGTCATAATTAGCGACCCGGGCCTGAATAACCAGAGCATCATTATGGGGTAGGCTGACTCCTCTGAGGTCTTCCGGGCCAAAACTAATAACCGGCTCACTTCGATCCCTCCCATCAACTTCTAAGCACACTCTTCTACCCTTTGCTTTCCTGGCTCGGTTGGAATCAGCATCAGTAGATCCTCCCGAAATCATTTTGATCACTCCCCGGATAGGGGAAAGGTCTTTTCGTTCCACTTGTCTGCTTTTTTCTTCCCTAAAGTTCCCTTCTGTTCTCCTGCTTCCACTGGGGATGTCAGCCGATCTCCTAGGAACATTCGGTCCAGGTCGTCGTGATACCCAGGGCGGCGACCTAGGCTTCTCCCGAGTAGGGCGAGATTCCGGCTCAGTGTGCTTCTTAAACCCCTTCCTTAGGGATCGGCATTCATTCGTGTTGTGGGAGCATTCTTTATGTAGGGTGCAATATCTGACCTTCTCTGATCGAACCGGCCGGACTGTGAGATTAGAGAGTGGGGCCACATCCGAGCTGCATTCTTGAACTTCCATATCCCGGGCATTTCTCAAGGAAACATGAGAAAGATGCCCGGAACCATTCCTCTTGTTACTTCTTTCCTCAGGCCTGACAGCCCGGTCTCCCCTTGCTCTCTTCAATGCTTCTCTCTTCTGGTGCTGGGCTTCTTCCATATTGATGTACTTTTCTGCCCGGGACAAAAGGTCTTCGAAATCTCCTGGTAGTTTTTTGGTGAGGGAGCGGAAGAAATCTCCTTCTAGCAACCCTTGCGTGAAAGCAGTAGTTTTTGTCTCGGGCGCGCAAGCAGGTACGTCTAAGGCTACTCGGTTGAATCTTTTGATATAAGCTCTTAGAGTTTCCTCCGAGCGCTGCTTTACCTCGAATAGGCTAAATGCGGTTCTTTTATATTTCTTGCTACTGCTAAACTGATGTAAGAACACCTTCTGAAAATCTTCGAAAGAGAGAATACTCTGAGGAGCTAAACCCTCGAACCACCTTTGTGCCGAGTCAATCAAAGTGGTTAGAAACACTTTGCATTTAATTTGGTCCCCATAACAATGCAACATAGCCATGTTTTCGAAACGAGCAAGGTGCTCTTCGGGGTCAGAACTCCCATCGTAGTCCTTGATTTTAGCCGACTTGAAATGCCCGGGTAATGGTTCCCGAACAATGATGTCAGAAAATGGGCAACCTTTTGCAGCTGGAGCGCTGCCTTTAGAACCAACATGCCCTTCTAACACTTTCACTTTTTTCCTCAATTTTTCCAATTCTTCCGCAACAGTGGGAGACTTAGAACCCGCGCTTGATTCCCCCTTCTCTTCCCTTCGCGGCTGTTCATGTTGTTGCTCGGGATGACTGGCATGGTGAGAAGTGGCCTTCTTTGCCGTGGCCATCTTAACAGCATCAGTTATAATCTTCTGTAACTCCTCGGGGGTTAAATGAATGGTAGGCTGAGGACCATTAGGGGGAGGACCATCAGCACCAGAGATACGAGTGTTGTTTTCTCCTTGAACATGAGTGTTGTTTTGATTTGCTGTTCTTCTGGTAGGATCCATATCAACGTCTTAGAACTCACAATTTCCCACAGACGGCGCCGATGATGCAACCCGGGCGAAACAGACGAGTCGGGTCAGGAACTCTGCCGGGTAAACTATCAAGATATTGGAGGAAATAGGAGTTAGACGCTGGACTTGGATTGTAAACTCTCGAGCTCCTTGAAGGATCTGTGAATGAGAAAATAACCACGTGAATGGGCGCCGGAGGGGAGTCCGGCGTGGCCACTCCGATGCTTAAGTCAGCAGGGCACTCGAGCAACAAAACCAATGTAGCCAAGTGATGGCTGTGATAATTGTTGTGTAGCAAATGAGAGTATTAAATATGAATTAATATCTGAAAGATAGTAAATGCAAGTAAAAAACCTGATATTTATAGTAAAGGATTCAATGATGACCTCGTTCTTCGTGTGAGAGCATTAATTATAATAGGGTGGCTGATTATACCTTATTGTTTTGACATGTCAAATCGCATACTTGTCACATCCATGCCACTTGATTTATTGACCACTTGTAATAATGTCAGAGATAAATCGGCTATAAACACTGTTGATCGGCGGCATTAAATACTTCACTCATATCGAAATGATCATGGTGAGGTATTCCTCGGGATTCCTTATAAGAACATGAATGTATAACTTCTCAGGGAGGTTCGGCTTCGGGTACTCTCGTGGCCTGGTCTCTGATTGACCGGCCCTTCCGTGGGTTCTTCCAGCCACTTTCTCGTTATCCCGAGTAATTTCATGACTCGGGTGCCGATCCGTCCGATTACTTTATTGGTATGGTCAGAACCTTTTATTCTCCTGACCCGGACATTAACAATGGATATTATCCATGACCCGGGATATCTCGGGGCATCATCATATATGTTAGGCTTTTCGTGGTCCTCCACCTTGTCTATGTCGCCCTTCGTCTGTGATGCCTACTCTAGCTTCGTTGTCATTTCGTTATGCTGTTCTATTCCAGCGAGTGTATAATGATAGATGATTTTGTATGATGAAAATAGACTTGATATTGTTAAGATAAAAATTCTCTAATTTTCAGGATACTATGAAGTATGTTGAGAATCGGGTGCAGAGTATTGGTGTGAGTGTCAAAAAACTTTATTTGGATGGGGTACAAGATGAAATTCCACCTTTAAAGGATGATATGAAACCAGAGACACAAGCAGTGATTTGTAAACAAGCTGACATAAGGAATCATGATACACGGATCTCAAGCAATATGACAAAGTCCTATTTAGACAAAAAGCAATTACCCGTGGAGCGGGGTTCCAGTGATATTCTAAAGAAATGTGATACATCACGATGGAGTGACGTTGGCCTTGTTACAAATCCTACTATGACTCACAGTGCAGATTTTTTCCCAGAAACCAACGCTGGTGTATCGTTGAAAGAAGACGGTGATACATTGATTTGGAATGTCTCAGGAGAGGGTGTTGGAGAAAGGAATTCAAAGGTCGTGATATTCAATCCAAGTTCTAAAAATAAAGTTTTGTCCATGACATTTGATGAAGAAAATCACAATGAATGCAACACCACACTGGCCATGGCTTGTTCACCATCACTTTCAGTCCATGAAACTGAGTTTTTATGCTTCAAACAAGGAAGGACATGCTATAGCTTTTCAGATGAGGCAGAGTATTTTTTGGATGTTCCGAGCAATGGTTGGTTATCTGAAGGTGAGTTACCTTTGTTTCTGGAGTTCAGTTTGGAAGAGGATAAAAGCTTACCTGAACCACTAGGGGCTTCAGCTGATAAAGTACAGCAACATGATTCTCCGTCTATGGATTCAGCAACCTTATTAGCTTGTGATGCTGCTCAGAAACCATCACGGACTTGTGAGACTCTTCAAAATAGCTTTTCGACAAAAGATGAGCAGATTATGACCTCAAATGCTGTCCAATCATCTGAACTTGTATATTCTTATTGTTCTCTTGACAATGATAAAGAACAGAGTAGTGTTATTTCTTCCAGTCAATATACACCCTCAATATCTTTAAATCTTTTGGATTCTGCATCAGCAAATTGCAATTTAACGGCAGAAAACATATGCAACCCTCCTGTTGGTTCTAATTGTTGCAATCATCATATTTCCGTTGTCCATGCATGTTCTCCTTCAGTAACTGTATTGAAATCAAGGCTGTGGATATACTTCCTCCTTTCTCAATCATAAAATCCAATGGTTAGTAAATTTCCTAACTTATACCAGATTCCCCTAAACATTTATTTTGTTAATTATGTCAAACTTGACTTTCATTTTATTTTATTTTCGCATATCAGCCCATTTTCCTCTGCTTCATTGTCTTTTAGATCATTTTCCTTAATTTTCAACTTCGACAGACTATAATGTTTCTGCCACTCATGGGTCAATACCTGTTGTTTCATCTGGAAGCCAACATCCACAGTGCAACAATGGTGCTCAATCAAATTTGCTAATGTCACCTTCCAAAAGTGGTATGTTTTGCTTGTATATTACATCTTAATCCTTCTCTGTGTTTGCTTTCTAGTTGTGACGTTAATCTGTCAATGATGGAAATCTTCCATATTTATTAATACACCATGATATAGCATGCTATAAATTCATTTTCTGATTTTTTTATATGTTTCTCCATCATTGAACTTCTGCTACGTTTCAATTCTCACGCCAATTGTGGCACTTATTCGAATCTAACTTTTAATGGCATGTTGCCACATTGTTAGCTAATTCATCTAGTCGATATTATGAAATAATGGTATGGTTCATATTTTGGTAAACGTTACCTGCAGGGATCTCATGTCTTGATATCGATGACCTTAACATGGAAATGATCAATCTTTCCACCGATGACAAATGTGATGTTTTCAATACTAACTTTTACAGGGCAACCCTTAATAGACAAAAAAATTTCATATACTACAAGGTAGTATACCTACCACCCTTTTTTTGTGCTTTATGCTGTTATATTTGAAAAGAAATGGCCTCGATATTGTATCTTGATTTATGGAATGCTCTTCTATTTCTTCTCTAGAAATTATTCAAGGCCGCATTTTCCTCAAGAAAGAGATTATCCAAGGAATATGAACACCTGGCTATACTACACGGAGACATCGACATGTTGAATCATAATTTTCTCACTCTTATACAGCAGTAGTCTTTTCCTGCATTCATACTGTAAATTGTGAGAATAATAATAAATGGGATTTATGTGATAAACATCGGGCTTATTTCTCCCATCTTTCCTTCGATTGAATTTTTGCTTAAACTTTGTCATTTTATGAATGTATGTTTGTAACTCAGCCTCCTCGGCTCTCGCCAACAGGCTCCTTCCCTGCAATTTTTCGGAATTTTTGTTGTATTTCATGTAGTTTTGTGCCATATATCAGCTTGCTTATGGAAAAATTGCTAGACATGAGTGCCATAATTTAGTGAAAAAAGAAGAGATGAAACATTTGATGCAAACCTTTGAATATTTAGTTTCTTTCTTCTCATTTTTTCCTCCTCATCTATATATAAAAACATTATTAGTATTCATTTATTCCGTTACTGTTTTCAATATTTGAAAATAAATAGAAAATAAATGTTTAATTAAATATTTAGTCTTTTAAATTTCTTTTTTATAATTCAAATTTGAATTTTATGTTCCTTGAAATCTAAATTGATCATATAATTTTATTTAACTTCGGTTATGATTTTGAGTTTTGTATTATTTTTATATATTTATTTCTTGTTATTTTTTATTATATTAAATAAAATATAATTTATATTTTATATAATATCATGTTTTTTAATTTTTTTTAAAGAACATCATACGTAAATTTTGGTATATTTATTGTCCGTAAATTGCTATTATTATGTATCATAATTAAAATTTAAATATAAATATTTTTTAACTTGTTTGGAAAAATAATTAAAAATTTTCATCAAAATTATTCATCTAATAAATGATAAAAAAAAAACGATTTTTTTTAAGAAAAAAAATTATTATTTAATTTTTTGATAGACAAAATAATATATAATTTATATATATTTTTAATAGTAACGGTTTCACTAGCAAAGATAAAAAGGTCAATTCAACGAAAAATAGATTATTATCCTCATTTAAGTGTTATTTCAAATTATATAAATATTTTATATAACAATTTTCTATAATAATATTTAAAATTTAAATATATTTATTATATTATATCAATAATTTTAATAAATTTCAAACGCTAATACTTAATAATTAGTTACTGTGTCTAACGAAAATTGTGAGGCGTGTTAGACACGTGTTTGTGCCAAATGTGATGATCCGACTTCGTTTGCCAAACGTTGCGAGTCATGATTCGACCGTTAGTTATAGTTCCCTTGATATGACTTGAAAAGCTAAATGTATAAATTGAGGAAAATAAAAAAATTATAGAGATAATTCATAAACAACATCAAACTTAAATATGCTATTATGAATTTTGATCGTCATTCTAGAATAAATTTGAAGGAACGAGAAAATAGACTGCTTGAAAATGGAAAATGAGCGAACAATTAATGATAGAATTCTGCAGAAGTTTCCTGTAGATTTTTTGTTGGATGTGTTTGTTGTTCCTCTTTCTCATTCTTCCTTCCTGTTTTTGTTCAACTCCTTTGAGCAGTTTGGCCATCTTTCACGTTTATCCTTGATGCATCGTGGGTCACCTCCTCCATCGTGGTTTTCAACTGACACCTTTCGGGTTTGTCCATTGGACCTCTCCACATTCTGTAGGCTTGTTATTGTTAATGGGCTTTCAAGATTTGGGCTAAAAAACTGCCCCTTAGCCAATTTGGGTCATTGGCCAATTTTGGCCAAATTTTGCTATTTGGTCATTCTATTAATTCGGCCCAATGGGCTAAACTAGCTATTCACAAATCGCGTAGAATCATATGATTGAGAAATGAGTGGTTCTACGGACTTGAAAATGAATTGATCGAGACGTATGTTTTTCTTCCATCAGGTTAAATCCAAGTGTGCATTCCCTGAACCCCCTAATTCCTCTGGTGTTTCTCAGTCTAGGGTTTATCAGTGCAACTTCTTTGTAGTGAAAAAATCTTTTCTCTTACCACCTTCTTTCCAAATTTCATCTCCTCTCCCAAACAACCCCTTATTCCTCTCACCTTCCTTAAACCCTTCTTCATCCTTTTGTTTCTCACTTCCCCCCAAATCTCCATTGGTGCCCCCCGATTTTCCCGAAGAAATGCCGCTCCATGCCGCTACTCCTCATTTCTTGACTTCTCTCACCTTCCCGACGGATTCCAGCGTTTAAAGTCTTCCATTTCCCCTCCTCCGCCCACTGCATCGGCGCCTCTTGTGGTTATAGGGAACAACGCATGCCAGCGGTGGCGTTCTTCGAGGTTCATCGATTCAGAATCCCATCTCCCAACCATGAGGCCTCCTAGGACAGGTAATCCTTTGAACTCCTTCTCTAGTGTGGGAAGTAGTAGACCCAATTTGAAGGCGTAGTTGTTTTCGTGCTCTATGAGCTGCCTTGTCTTGTTCTTGTATCCTAAAATCGCGTAGCATATTTCTGGAAGTGCAAATCTTCAGCGGTAACCACAGTAATGAGGCAATATGATTCTTCGATGTTGCAGGGACATCAAGCGATTTTTTTGTTGGGGCGAACTCACTCGGTTATCGAGACAACTCTCTTTCTATAATCAACAAAATGTCGACTTCCAGGTACTCTTTTCCTAGTTGTTTGGCTTCGATGTATCAGCCTGTTTTTCTTTTTGATTTTCCCTGTACTCGCAGGTCTGGAGATGTCCCTGGAGATTCTACCTTGGTAGAAGTTTTCAATCCAACTATCGACCCGTCTTACTACCAAATTCCTTTACCCATTGAGAGTATTAAACTGTTGTTCCCTCTATCCACTCTAGAGTCTAGTTCTTAGTTGTTAGATTTCAAGGTGGCGCCACCTTTTGAGTACGCCAAGTTTAAATCTTTACCACGAGGTGATGTAAATTGGAACACTTGGGTAGACCGGTTGAAAAAGTTTGATGGTAATACCTGGCGGAAACAAGGTCTTTACCAACTCATTCAAATGTCTACTGTTGACACCACTTTCAATATAGATTTTCTCGAGGGTGCTACCAGGCTATGGGCTCCTCCTTGTAATTCCTTCATACTTCCTTGTGGTCCCATGTCCATCACTTTGCAGGATATCCTTCAGTTCACGGGTCTTCCACTTCTCGGGAATGAATTTGCTTGTTTAGTGGATACTCAAGACTTTCCTCAGCTTTCCGAACAATACCTGAATCCTTCATCCCATTCCCTAGTTATCCGATCTTTGTGTGCGCTTAGAAGAACTTCTCCCACCAGCGAGGAGCGCATATCTTTCATGTGGGTGCTGATATGTAAATCCCTCTTCTGTCCCTCTTCTGGCAAGCCCACCATGGAATATTTAGCTCTTGCTAGGTCTTTAAGTGTTGAACATGTCCATGGTCTCGGCGTGATGTTCTTAGGGTCGCTTTACCGATGGTTGAATGTTGTTTTAAAAGACACACCCCTTTCTAAGCTCAACAGAGCCATGTGGATTCTTCAAGTATGGTTGTTTTCTTACTTCCCTGAACTGGCATCTCCTCATGGCGCTCTCACTGAACATTTGTCGTGGAAGGATCTTATGTCCTGTCAAAGTGACTTCAATGTCGCAGGATACTTTTTCTTTCCTTCAGTCCTTACCAATTGATCGGCCAGCCCGTCGTCCACTTTGCTTCACAATTAAGGTCGAAGATTACTCGTGGATTGAACACATGGCCACTGTGAGGAAGACCGATGCACGATCCATCGTCGATGTTGTGCAAGTTACCATTCTTCACCCGAGATTCTTAGTGTGTGATGGGACATCCCCTCGTGATCAAAGCACTCATTCCTTTGAGTTTTACAATCCAGCATTGTATCCTTCTCAGCTCAGTTTGTGCCCGAGTCTCCCTTCTAGCATATTGCATCTGCCTCACTCCATCAATGACATGATGAAAACGGAACTTTCCCAGAGAAAATTTACCTCGTTGTCTCTCATCGATTTGTCCGAGCAAGCAAAATTCTTCAAGAACCCTGTCATTGAACATCCCATTACCGTATCAGACGACTATTCTGATTGGTGGGTCGTGAGGGCAAATCCCGTCTGCTGGTGGCATCACCGTGGAGGATGACGGTTCTTCCTCCGATACAAGTAACCCTCTCTCAGCTGATCCGGAGACCGAATTGGATGATTATCTTCTTTGCTCGGTTATTCCGTTGTCCCCTCGTAAACGCATGGAGTTTGCTATAGAGAGTCACACTGGAGACTTGCATGAAAGCCCTTTGGCGGTCACTTCCAACCTCCAGGTAAATGCAACCCCATTCGTTTCCTTTTGTTATAATCTGCAGCTAACATTTTGTGATATTGCAGAACTTGACGACAAGGTGAGCCATGGTTTCTTCGGTTGAAGAGGATCTGGAGTTCGACTTCAACTTTTTAGATTCGGGACCATCTCACATGGTTTCTTCATCCAATCTTCCCTCTGGCTTGGAATTAGCCACGGCTAAAGCTTCACTGCGGTATTTCTGAGCATGAATCTCAATGTCTTAGGGGCCATGGAAAGGCCACCATTTTGTCTATTGTGTCTATTTTGAAAAGTAGCCCTAATTTTCCCCCATCCCCAGCATGATGTGCTAAATACTTTGCCAACCATGTTCTCAGATTTTTAGGCTACGAGTTCTACTTGTTCAGAGACGTTGATTCAGGTGAGAAACTTCAAGGGGCAAAAAGAGAAGTTGGATGGCATGCTCTCTGAGAGAAAAACCGCCATGTTACATCAAAAGAACGCGAAGTTTGATGTTAAGGAAGAGCTAGTGAAAAAGTTAGAGATGGAGCTTGTCCAACATAAAGCTGACATGGTAACCCTTCTACACGACAGCGAGGTCTTAAAGGCTTCCTGTGATAGACTCAAGGCTGACATCCAATGCATGGGTGATGATTTAGTAAATCAAAGGCATGCCTATCAACAATGGGAATACACCTTGAAAGCGGCTGAGCAGACTCGGGCCGAGTGCTCGTCCAAATGGGAAGAGTTACGTCAACTTGATCTCTCTTAAGCACTAGCTTTCACCCTTATTGCGATCCTGGTTTGTGTTTTGGCTCTTTTGTGTAATGTTCGGACCAAAGTGTGGTACATTCCTGATATGTCACACTTGTTTGCCATAATTTGGCTTATTTTGTTTTTGTTTCGTGAATGTTGGAAAGTGTCTAAGAAGCCCAACTTTGCTGTTAAGATACCTTGTTTTCTTGGTATGTGCTGCTTGGGGTTTATTTTTAGGTGTTTATATTTTTGGCATATTACATTTACAAAGGAAACTCTGCCAAAATTTTCTAAAAACTTGAACGCCCTCAATATTAACGCAAATACTGCAAGTCAACATTTGTCACCAACAAATGGCTAAATAACATTTTCCGAATAATGCTCACCGAAGTTTTGAGACATGCACTAAACGACCTTCACTTTATCATTGATTTGGCCAACTAACATAACAAACACTTTACTCAACATTTATTAACCACAGCGAACTCAATGATCCAATATTTTTATTTATTTACAAATTTTTCATCACTATTTACAAACATGTTCAATAAGAGATGACCTAAAAGCCTACTCCTCATATCACAGAAACTTTCTATATGTCAGTATGCCGATTTTAAACAAAGTGGCATTTGAGCCTACTTTGTATTAAACTTCCTCGCATTCCAATTTCACGAATCATTTACCTTCACTATCCTTACCCAAATACTAGGATAATAATGCTTCAAGTACTTGCCATTGATGCACCTCCTGTGTGGCTCACCATCTAAACTCGCCAACCAGTATGCATTTACATCCAGCACTCGATGAACTTTAAACGGTCCTTCCCAATTTGGCGACCATTTACCGAAGTCTCTGTCTTTGGATCCGAGGGGTAAAACTACCTTCCAAACTGTGTCTCCCTCTTCGAATATTTTCTTATTCACACGCTTATTGTAACTTCTAGCCACCTTGGATTTCTGAAGCATAAAAGCATTACGTTTGCATTCTCAACTCATCCAAATCTTCCAGTTCCATAATCATTGCTTCCGCGTAGAGCTCTGGCTCTAATTCATTCTGCTTCATCACTCTTAAAGAAGGAATCACCACTTCCATAGGCAACACTGCATCATGTCCATAAGTCAAGGTGAAAGAGCTTACACCAGTAGCACTTCTCTTCGATGTTCGATAAGCCCACAAAGTTTCCTGACAACAGCCGGTGCCAATGTCGGGGGTTATCCTCCATCATTTTTTTAACATCTTAATCAATACTTGATTTGAAGCTTCAGCTTGACTGTTGGATTGGGGATAATGAGGTGAATAATTAATCAACTGGATCTCATATTTCTCAGGAAAATTCCTTCATTTCTGACCCCACAAACATAGTTCTCTGCTCGGTTGTGATCGATTGCAGGATTCCAAATCTGTGAATAATATGTTCTTTCACAAATATAATAACATCTTTCTGCTCTACTGTTTTCATGGGGAGGGCTTCAACCTACTTAGTGAAGAAATCAGCAGTCACCATTATAAAAGAATGCCCTTTAGATGAAGGATGATAAATTTTACCTATCAAATCCATGGCCCACCCCTGAAATGGCCATGGCTTTATGACAGCGTGCATTTCATCAGTTGGTATCATTTGAATATTCCCATGTTTTTGGCACTGCTGGCACCCTCTTGAATATCTTATACAGTCTTTTAGCATCGATGGCTAGTAATGGCCATGTTTGCGGATTAGCCACCTCATTTTGATCCCTGACTGGCGTGCTCCACATATTCCTTCATGGACTTGCTGCATTATTCTCATGGCCTCTGGGAAACCCAAACATCGCAACAATAAACCATCGTCTCCTTTCCTATACAGTTCATCTTCCATCAAGACATAATGTATAATCATCATCTTCAAACCGTAATGCAACTTCTGCTTAGGATTCCTCAATGCATATTTAATCTCATCTCTCCAATCCCTGGCGAGTTCAACATCAATATCAAAAGTATCCACTTGTATTCCTCGCTGGTGAATAGAAGGATGATTCTTCCTTTGTACCAACAAAATTTTGTGGGTGAGCTCGGGCGACATCCTTAAACTGGAAGAAATCTGAGCCAATTCATCAGCTTCCCAATTATCTTGTCTTGGCACGTATTGGAATGTCACCTCTTCGAAATCATCAAGGAGCTGTGAAGCAGCAGTAAAATAAGGGGCTAACGCCAAGCTTGAACATTTATATTCTCCGGACATTTGCTTGAGAACCAGCTAGGAATCTCCAATAATCAACACATCTTTCGCGCCCAAATCTCGTAAAATTTCTAAGACAATCACTAGCGCTTCATATTCAGCCTGATTATTGGTGCATGAATAGTCCAGATTAAATGATAGAGCTTGTCTTAACTCCCATTGGGAATGTGATCACGACTCCAACCCTCGATTCCCTCTCTGTACTGGAACCATAAAATTTCAAAGTCCAGGGCTGATTGACACAAAACACTGGGCTATCCACTGGTACACTCCCTGCCACATCAACTATAGGGTGGCCTTCCAGAAAATCAGCAACAACCTGGCCTTTCACCGATTTTTTGGGGCAATAAATCAAGGTAAATTCAGTCAATTCCAGCGACCATTTGCCAAGCCTTCCAGTCAAGATAGGCCTGTGAAACATGTATTTGACAAGATCTGTCTGTGAAATCACATACACTCTAGAATGAATCAGATAATGCCTCAATTTAGTACATGAATAATATAACGCCAAACACAATTTCTCTATGACTGAGTATTTAACCTCCACATTTGTAAGTGATCGACTTAAATAATAAATGGTCTTCTCATGATTCTCTTGGTTGTTTTGTACCAAAAGACATCCAATAGAATCTTGAGCGGCCGATATATACAATTTGAGAGGAAAACCACGCTTTGGGGGCATCAAAACATGAGGTTTAGACAAATACTCTTTTATTCTATCAAAGGCTTCTTGGTGACACTTTTCCCACCTAAATTCTTCTGAGTCTTTCAACTTTAATAATAAAGAAAATTCTAGAGTTTTACCTGCCAGGTTTGAGATAAATCTTCTTAAATAATTTACATGACCGAATAATCTCTATAGCTCTTTCTTATTCTTCGGTGCTATTACTATCATGATAGCTTTAGCCTTATTTTGTGCACCTCTACTCCCCGCTGGTGAACTAAAAAACCAAGGAAATTCCCAGCCAGTACACCGAAAGCACATTTCAAGGGATTCAACTTCAAATAGTGTTGCCTCATCCTTATAAAACTCTTCCTGAGATGGCCAAGATGATCTGATGCTTTTTTTGATTTCATGACAATATCATCAATATATACCTCTAGACACTGACCGATCATATCATGGAAAATGGTATTCACGGCCCTTTGGTAAGTTGCTCCCGTGTTTTTTAATCCAAATGGCATAACCAGCCATTCGAACGTGCCAATTGTCCCAAGACATCTAAAATTTGTCTTGGATACGTCTTCTTCTGCTATTTTTATCTGATTGTATCCTGAAAATCCATCCATGAATGACATCAACTAGTTATTTGCCACTGCATCAATTAACATATCGGTTATTGGCATGACATAAACGTCTTTCGTGGTGGCACAATTTAAATCCCTGAAATCTATGCTAACTCGAAGTTTCCCATTCTTTTTCATAACCGGGGCTATGTTTGCAAGCCATTCTTTGTATCTTACTAGATGGATAAATTTCGCTTTGAGCAACTTTTCAGTTTCTTCTTTTACTCTTGCTTCAATTTCCTTGGACATCCTTCGAGCCGACTGTTGGTATGGTTTAAAACCATCTTTAATTGGTAGCCGATACTCCACAAATTTACGGTCTAAACCTGACATATCTTCATATTACCATGCGAAGCAATCTTTGAATTCCATGAAAATTTTCACAATTTATCTCTTCATCTCTTCCCCTAATAAGTCACTGATATATGTAGGTTTAGGGCATTCCACAGTCCCCAGATTCACCTCTTTCAAAGGGTCTTGAGTTTTCGGTTGTCGATCTTCCATCTGAGACGAAGCTAATACTATGTCCTCCAACTGCAATTTTGTTTCCTCGCTGTCATCACACTCGTCTTCAAATATTATTTCAGTTCCATCAATGTCCCACAATTCCTGATATTGTACTTCACTCGCTAGATGCTGCAATGCGGCTTTCCATTCGGAAGTTGCAGCTACTTCCATTTCTTTTTAGTGAACTTAATCATCGACCTCCTCAATAATAGTTTGGACCATTGGTCTATGATAGACCATGACGGTGGGTTTGAGAATCTTCTCTACTGCTTCTCTCACTTTTTGAGTATCCATGTAGACTGCTTCTGGTTGTCCATTCATCTTGTAGTTACGAATTTTAATGAAAACAATAGTTAAAACAATAAATATACAAGATATGTTTATGGATGTTTGGAGACTTGAACTGCTCCTACGTCACCCCTTCTACCACCTCGGATAAAATTCACTAGAAGACTTTGATCTATAAAATACTTTGTACAAACCCACTCAGCTAGGACTTACACAACTGCCTAAACTGAACTCCTAGACTAGACTGAAGGCAGCACCTTCCAGTCAACAATTCTTTAATGTCTATGTGAGAAAGACTACATACACAAGTTTAACGTCTTTGTGCAAGACTGTATTTAAGTGGTGGTGTGTGTGTGTGTGAGAACTGATCTCTGAACACTACCCGAAAGTGTTCTCACACACTGAGGGAAATATGCTTCTAATCTAAGCTGATAACACGTTGAAGTGTTCCCTCGACTGGGCTGAATGCTTCTCTCTTAAGCTGATATAACTTTGAAGCAAGCCCTTCTCTTTTCTCTCTTGTGTTGTATATGTCTTGTTGTTTTTTCTCACTGATCTTCACCTTCTATTTATAGGCGCGAAGTTTGATCGTACAGTGAGACTCAATTATTGTATCCATTGCATTTTGAATCTGTTCCTCGAAATTTGTCTTGTTCTTTCTGTAACACTTTTGTCTTTAAATTCTGATGCAACGTCCATTGTCCTTTGACTGGACAAAAGTCATTGTACTTTTGCGCATAGCTCTATTCCACTTAGTTCAGCTAGTCTTGATCTGCAACTGATTGCTCCTAACTGATGTTCTGAACTGGTCTTCAGTTGGGCTGGTGAAATCAGTTGACTTGTCAATTGAACTGATTTCACTCTTGTTCAGTTGAACTGGTTCCAGTTAGGCTCTTCATCAGTTGAACACTCCTTCAGCTAGCCAGGCTTCTAAGGTTCTCATGCTGAACCACCTATCAACTGAACAATCAGTTTACGATATATCAGTTGAACTGGTCTAATTTAGTTGATCAGTTGATGCTTTCAGTTGGCATCTTCGACAGCTTCAGTTTTGGCTCGTCACTGATTATTTCAGTTTCAGCTATCTACATACTAGGGTAGATTATTAGAAACAAACAAAACAAGTTTTGGTAACATCAAAATTAAGATTGCAAACATGAAATGTTCCAACACAAGTCTTCTACATTCTTCCCCAACTTCTGAAAGATTCGGTATGATAAAATATTCGCAGCAGACCCATTATCTATCATCACCCTAGACAACGGCTTACATTAACATGCGCTATGATATAGAGTGTTTTGATATGTTTAGTCATCTCATTGGTAGGTCGCTTCATTAACGTTCTTTTCTCTTCATCCACAAGAACACAAATGCAATCGTTCAAAATATTGGTTTGGATGGATTCCGTACCACTTTGGTTTCCTGTGGATAAATCGGGTTCGAACATCTTTTTGCGTTTAAACTCCTCTGGCAACATTAAAGAGCCAGTGGCACATTCGAATGAAACGAGAATTTGTCCCACCTTGAAAGTAGCCTTCTTGACTAGTTCACTTTCCTCCTCTGATAACAAGTCGTCATCTTCTTCCTCATTATCTTCAGTAGTCTTCCTCCCAAATATTTTTTTTCTCTTTGAATGACTCCTCCATCTTAGACCTGCGCTAAGCAACATTTTCTCTCAACAAACGTTGTTTTTGGGCCCGAGAAAGAGGTTTTCAGAACTTTGGATGTTCTACCCGCTTCCATACACCGTCCGGGGTTACTCTAGGAGGGACAACAAAAAGAGGTTTCTTTTCATATTTCTTATTAGAGCATAGAGGTGTTGGCCTCTGTATTATCTTTTGGAATACCTGTGGGTCAATTCTTCTCTTGCCATTTTCCAACCCAGGAAATGAGCTCCTTATGAGGTACTCGTTCTCTGGCCTTTTGGGCACAGACTACCTATCATACCCCATATTCGTTCCACCATAATGCACACCAACCTCACTGTAATATCGGTCTTTTTCATGAAAATTTCTGTTTTCTTCTCATTTACCTCAAATATCATTTTCCGAGGCACCCAGCACTTCTTTGAAATAAATCCCGGCATAATGGACCTGTCCTCACCTCCAATCCTTCTCCTCTCATTGATTAAGAAATTCAAGTCAGTACTGCTCACATTCACATTGGCTACCAGCGGAAAATGATCTTCATCCACTATCATTGCTTCTTTTTTCTCGGGAAATTTTAGGACTCTCTTGTTGATTCATTCCTGCAAGAAATTTTTGAAAGCCCAACAAGCATTAGTACTATGGTTAAAGAAATTGTGATACTTACAGAAATCTCTTCCTTTCATCTTTTCCCTGGAGGGTAGTTTATTTATGATCTTGGGGGAATGTTATAAACTTTTCCTTCACCAAGTGATCGAATATTTCTTCTGTCTTTGATGCATCGAAAATATATGGTGTTTGCACTGGAGGAGTATTTTTCTTGGAAATTTCTTCGCTCTTGCGTCTCAAGAAAGGGACGACGCGTGATCCGGAATTTGCCACTTCCGCCAAAGAGACTTCCTCAACTTCTTGGCAAGCTCATAAAAATCACGGAATTCCATCCCCTGGAACTTCTTTCTAAGTTCAAAATTAATCCCTCGCTGTGCCATCTTCACATACTCTGATTCAGGAAGGAACACTTGGCATCTACTTCTCACTTTCTTGAATTTACAAATGAAATCATTAGCGGATTCCCCAGGTTTTTGGACCATACTTGACAATTTTGCTATACTAATCTCAGGTACTGTTCGGAAGAATTGTGTATGGAATTGACGTTCCATATCATGCCAAGTCATAATAGAATTTCAAGACAGCGTCGCATACCACGTGAAAGCAGTGCTAGTCAAAGAATTGAGGAACAATCATAACTTGTAATTAGAAAAATTCTCCATATTTGCTAGATCCCCACATTGGATTGTAAACCTTACCACATGTTCCATGCTAGATTGACTATCTTCCCAGAGTATAAAGTGAAGTCTGGAATGCGGTATCCTCGTGGATAAGGGTTGTCACGATCAACAATGTCGGGATATTGTTTTTGAAACTCTGGTCGGTTGATTGGCCTCACTCCTGGGCCATACAACTCTTGAATAACATCATGTACCGTGTAAAATCCAACACCGGAGTTTGTCGTAACTAGTGTGGGGAATAGATTGCCACACGGGTGTTATTCCCTAGAATTTGGTACTGCATACCCGCACATTCCCCCATCACCGTACATCCCTGGATGCAAGTTAGGAGACGTCACAGAGAATATATTACCTGTCATTTGTTTATTGTTACTGCAATTTTGGTATTTCAATCCGAATTCCTCATCCCTTTTGTGCGGAGGAGTGTACCTTCCTTCTCTGCCAGATTCGGGAATCGGTGCTTCTCCCAAGCGGCGATTTTCACCTGCTTGAGAAATCCTCGATCATTGGCCTTGATCTTTAAACAGTTTAGTGTCAGCTTCTTGAAGTTTATCATTTTCTGGTGTAAGAATCTCGCCTTTTGCGGTCTTTCTCAATTCCTTTACCTCTGCCACAAATTCCATCATGACAATAGTGAGAGCTTTGGTCATTTCTTTAAGATCACTGCAGATATTTCTCTCTATGGTCACCATGAAGTTTGTTGAAGCCACATCACCACCATAAACTGCAACTCCTTCCTTCACAACCTCTTCTTCGAACTGGTGTACGAGTCTTTCAATAGTTCTTCCCTATGCAATAGTTTCTTCTTCCTGTGAGCGATGAACTTTCCCCTGTGATGGAGGGATTCATTCATTCCTCTCAGTACGCTTTGGAGGCATTTGGTCCCATCGGGCGTGCCAATTTGTTTGTCACGAAAATTGCGGGGCGTGCCAAGCACGCGTTCGTGCCAAATGTGAATGATCCGACTTCGTTTACCAAACGTTACGAGTCCTGATTCGAACGTTAGTTATAATTCTCTCAATATGGCTTCAAAGCTAAACGTACAAATTGAGGAAAATAAAAAAATTATAGAGAGAATCCATAAATAACATCAAACTTAAATATGCTATTATGAATTTTGATCAACATTCTATAATAAATTTGAAGGAACGAGAAAATAGACTGTTTGGAAATGGAAAATGAGCGAACAATTAATGATAGAATTATGCAGAAGTTTCCTGTAGATTTTTTGTTGGATGTGTTTGTTGTTCCTCTTTCTCATTCTTCCTTCCTGTGTTTGTTCAACTCCTCTGAGCTGTTTGGTCATCTTCCACGTTTATCACTGATGCGTCGTGGGTCACCTCCTCTATCGCGGTCTTCAACTGAAATTTTCGGGCTTGTCCATTGGGCCTTTCCACATTATGTAGGTTTGTTATTGTTAATTGGCTTCCAAGATTTTGGCTAAACAGTTACATAAAATAACAATGCGTGTGTCGCATTGATAAGAGAAACTAGTTTATTAAAAAGATGGTGAGCTTCAAGTCAATTACAAAGGAATTTAACCAAATTTATTTTCTATTTTTTCTCTTCTTTATTGATTTTGTCTTAGTTTTCTATCCTTTCAAAAATTGTTCTTGCTTTCTTCAACAGCAAAGTTGGAATATTTTGGATTGAAAAATCTCACCCAGCAGAAATTCAAATTCCCTTGTTTGAATAATTTTCAACTTTTAGCAACTTAAATTATCGATTCAGTAAAGGATAATTTGCGCCTAATCTTTACTTTATTACTTGATAGTGGGATTAGTTATATTCGTGCATGATGTTTACTTTAAAGCAAAGGTGATTTTTATAGATTTGGTATCTAAACTTTTGAAATGTGAAGGAACATGATTTATGCTCTCATCTGTCGAAAGGATTTCAACAAAAATTAACATCTCTTTATTTTCACAAAAATTAACATCTATTTAAGGTTCTTATCGAAGGTTTAACAGCTAAGACGGTAAAAATGGTTGCCAATAAGACATACATACCATTCGGACACTTTAATAGATTATTTTTTCTTTGAACTTGCCTAAAAAAAGTAAATTATTTTTGCAAAATTTTTAGAGTAGGTAGATCTCTTTTGAGACGGTCTCACGAATCTTTATCTGTGAGACAAATCAGCCCTACCGATTCACAATAAAAAATAATACTCTTAGCATAAAAGTAATAATTTTTCATGGATGACCTAAATAAAAGATCAATTTCACAAAATACGATCCATGAAACCGTCTCACACAAATTTTTGTCTAATTTTAAAAGGGAAGAAAAAGATTCTAATTTGAGAAGATTCAAATATATTTTTTAAACGAGGAATATAGACCACAAGAAGTAGTTCTGAACCTGCCGAGGTACTCTATAATTTAATTTAATTTAATTTTTAGAAGACCAAATACATCTTGTTTCCCAAAACATGCATTTTGTAGAAGAACGTACCCACAAAAAAAACCACCTTTGTCCAAGAAGATACCATACAAAGGTAATGTTTCTTGCATGCACCATCATGAACCCATTCAAACTAATGCCGATTAAAAACATACTAAAACAATCTACTTATTTATAAATAAAATTGGTAGCAACAAGGACAATTTACACCGGCAATATTCCCCCATCGCCGCTGTCCCAACCAACCAAAACTACAAATTCTTCTGTAGAACCCAAAAAAACACAAAACCCCTTGAACATAACCCAAACGTTCAAATGACAGCAAAAACAAGAATAAAAGTTTCCAGACATCTACCTAATTATGAACCATGGCATCTCATTCTGCAAATAGAATGAAGCTTTCCAGTCATCAACCTAAATAGCTAACCGAGACACCAGGTTCAGCACATGGCATGTAGCACAGCCGAAGATCTTCAAAGCTTCAATAACAGCAAGTTTCGGTCCAGACAAATTGTCCCAGAGATGTCCCTTGATGTTATAAAATGAGTCCCAAGACTTGCTTTCTGCAAACCATGTTTAGTTATAAAATGAGTCCCAAGACTTGCTTTCTGCAAACCATGTTTAGTTAAACATAACACGATGAATTGAGTGAAAATTCAGTGAACAAGTCCTGCGGAAAAATAGTAAACCATTCAATTACAGGTTGTAAATCATCTAGAATTAGTTGCACATTTGGAGAAACGAGTAAATATATCACATGCTGACACGTTAAGATGAAATATCGCAAGAATTTTTACAGTGTCAACAACTCATACTAAAAATAAGCAAATATAGATTAGAGAAGTAATCACTGCCATAACTGCTCCAGGCCACAACGTTCATACACAATCTTAAGGCCAAATAGTTTATCTTTTGTTTGTTTTATTTCACTCCACTCAGAGACTCGAGCCCAGTACTAAGTTTGGAAACCAACAGCTCCACCTTGGTTGGCCACATTTCACGGTCTAACAACAAGAAAGGGTGAGATGAATAAACTTACTGATAGTCTACAAAAGGTAACTTTTAATGATATAATACAAAAACAGGATAGTGTTATAACTTCAGTGTTCAACTTATCTCAACAAGACAGTAAACACCGTAATTCTGGGCTTCTGGCAGTATCAGCATTTAATTCAGCTGCGGTTTTTAATTTGGAAATAAAAAAGTACTAGATTCAGGCAGCCCTTGCGCCTGGAGCAAGGAGTAGCAACATGCCAAGTTAACCATATAAAGCACGCATCTTCACAGTGAAGACTGAAGTATTTGATATTGACAGAACCCCACACCTTTTACAGATGACTTTTTGGGGCCAAATATACAAATACAAGCCAAACAAAATTTTGGAATAATCCTGTTCTTTTGGAGCAGAGTCTTCAATAGGGAATCCATCAAATCAGGAATTATATATTTACTGCAAATTCTAATTCTTTCTGCCTCCAGTTATATCCATAATTGAATATAACATTCACCAACAGCATGGCGATATGCCACTTGTTCGATACCTCTTCTAACCTAGCATAAATTTGGAAGCATTATGATGAGCCTCTAGATTTACCTTGACTGGAAAAATGAATGTGATTCCCTGTGCCTAGAGCTTGGGTGCTCCTATTTTTCCCTTTCAATAATCATGAACGATCATGTAAATGAAAAGAATAAGGAATATGCAGGGGGTCTGCGACCGACACCTAAGAGAAAGTATTTTAATGTTCAAAACAACGAGGGAGGATGAATGAACTAACCAGCTGGAGGTAATAATATTATACAACAAACAATAATAGAAAATCAAGATTATCACTATGGTGAACCAAAATTAGCACCAGACTGCTTTAATCAAGCACATAGTTGTCAAAAGAGTATGACACATGCACTTAAGCCCAAACCGCAGCAAAGCGCACTCCGAGGCGCTCCGCTTCCATGAAACACGCGCTTCTGCCATGCATTCAGTCGTGCTTAAGCGCATTTCGAAGACGGAAAACCATTTTTTTAATTAAATTTCTAACAGAGACAGAAAATAACCTGTTGAAACCCTAACATCGCTAGTTTGCCTCAATCATCCAGTTGCAGGCACCTTGCCTCTGCCCTGATTATTTATTAAAAAAAAAAACAGTTTGATACACATTTTATTCTTGCCACATTTTAAAATAATTCTTTTATTTTCATTTTTTAGTATATTTTAATTTTTGCACTTTATTTCCGTAAAGCATGCACTTCACTTTGCGCTTAAAGCCCGGAGTCATTTGAGTGCTTTTAATTACTATGCTTCAGCAGTCAACCATCCAATTTTGAGCTTTTCAGACATAGTTACTAACTAACTTGTTTAGATAAATTTACACCATAAGCAATCAATCAAACCAATTGCCTTGGATCCATATTTACTATCTACCTCAATATTTACCTTAGAATTACCGCCAACATAAATGTTACTACGACGATATCATTCCCGAATGAACGAGTGGCACCTTGCTTCAATTAATTATTTGAGTCAATAATCAATCTTAGTTTATCATTTAGAAGCATAAAACATGCTACATCCATATTTCCACCGCATGTTCATCTTCATCACCTTGTTTATAAATCATTTTTTAACAACAAATTTATTAAATCAAGTAACAACGAGAGGATAACAAACAACTCGAGCAGCTTCAGGATGGTAATTAGCTTTCACCGTGAGTTCGAACAAAGATTTGAAGATTTTTAGATCAATTGTCTCTCCATATATTAAGCATGACGCTCCAATTATACATTTAAATGCCACAATTATTTGATCTGTACAACGCAAACAATCAAGGCAACAAACCATGTGTTATCACTGAGCCAAGTTATGCTTTTACTATCAAGGAGAAAATCAGGCCACCACAGTCAAGTTAAAAAATGCAGCTACGGATGACGCAGTATCTTCATATTCCGAGCAAGGTTCTCTCAGGTGATATCCTGAGTTGAGAGATTGGAAAGTAATTGCAAAGCCAAGACAATGGCTACAACTTTCATATAGAGCATTTTTCAAGGTACTTTTCGTGCGCAGCATCACAAATGGAACTGCACACACTGGGGTAAAATATTTTACATGGAAAATTCCAATTTTAATCATATTTCCTAAAATAGTGTAATGCCCAAACATAGAGAGAGAGAGAGAGAGAGAGAGAGAGAGAGATGGATATTGGACTGTGGGTTGGGCAGGGTGTGGGTTATGAACCCACATGAGCGTGGGTTGCCGAGATAGTCTTTTTAAAAGCAGAAATGTGGGATCCAAGTTTCATTCAACCTTTTCTCCCTCCTCCCGGTCACAAACCCACTCAATCACGTTTCACCCCCTTCTCTCTAAACTTTACGGCTCAAAACATCCTATGAATGTCCAACTCCGGATTCAAGACCTAGGCTTCGAGGATTCGAGTTTAATTTTTAGGGTTTTGACCGTTGGGCTGGTTTAAGCCATGTAATTAAAGATTAGAGATGTTTTATGCCATCATTTGCATCTTTTGTAAAGAAACCTTTGAAAAATTGGATTTTTAGGCATTTTAGCTATTTTGGGGATTTTTAGCTTGTGATTCGATTTGGGTGAGCATTTAATTCGATCTGTTGGCTTTTTTAGCTTGATTTAAAGCTTGTAGAGCTATGAGAATATATTTGGGGTTGATATATTAGATTTACCAAAGTGGTAATTATACACATTGCAAGTAGGCAAGTGAGTTTATGCGGCTGAATAAACATGCCATGTCCAAAAAATGTAATATTTCAATTTTAACAAAAATGGGAAATTGCTGAATTAAGTGATGAGTTCCATTTCATATTTAATCGGACTTGAATTGTGATTTATGACTGTTACATTTTTCGAATACAAGTAGGTATCTCCCAAAGGATTTTCTGGGTCTTCTGACTATTATTGAGGTATGTATGAGTTTTAAGATTCTAACTAGGCCTCATGCACTTGCCTATATTAGTTCGCTGGTAATATGAATTTCTATATTAAGAGTCAGGCCGTTGTCTGCTGATTATGAATGCAAGTATAGACTCTAGATGTGTCTGATATGGGTGTGTTTCTATATTATAAATTATGTTGCTCAGACTTGCTAGAGTATTATCTACGACTATGGTATATCTAGGCCAACCTATTGAATTGGAGCAGTGACTTGACTATACCAGGGTCCTCCAGCTGTTCAGCCAGTAGACATGTCTCATTGTTGCGGTCGGTTGACTTGGGCTCACAAGAATGAAGGGTGTTCACCGCATTGGTGAACCTCAAACGGACATATCATTCACTGTATTTGTTTCGACCATCCGGGAGTACTATATCAATGTGCACCTTACGAGCATTGATGATTTATGGATTTCTATGAGATTCTGCATATACATGATTTCATATACACTGAGCACTGGTTCACCCCTCGGCGGGGATTTGTTTATTGTTGTGGGTTCATAGGTTAACCAAAGGATTTGATGATGGGTGAACCTTCGGGAGTTGGAAAGGAGAATAATGTGATCTAGGTAGTTGTGCGAGGAGCGATTTGTTGTTTGGAATTGTATAACCTAAATTTTGCACCTACCTAGAGGATGTCTCCAGTATATCACATTTTATTTCCACAGCTCGTGTGTGCGTACTTTTGTGTGGTTGATGTATTTTATTTAAACTAAAATACTCACCTAGTTTAGCACAAAATAGGATTAGATAAATTAAATGAAATTTTAATCGACCACATATGTGATTTACTTGTTAATTATTAGTGAGATTCCCGGGCGTTACAAATAGAGAGATGTTATTTTTTTGCTTAAAAAATGGAGATTTCTTGAGTTAAAAGAACACAAACACCAAGTCATGCAAGGTGAAAGATGATCTGGTTGTGCATTAATACTTTTCATCTGTGTTCAGAAGTGTACCAAGGTAGGAAGAAGGTGAAAAATATTCTAGTTGTCTACTACTTATCATCTTTCATCTGCCTTTGGAAGCTTTAATAATTATGATTCAGTTTTCCAATATCATCATAGGAAATTGATATAGCTGAAATTGATATTATATGGCTTTGGGAGTTATCACTTAATTAACTGTGTTTATACTTTCGTTCACCTTTCTCGATTCAGCCTCGGCATTTTATATCATGCACCCACCACCTTTCATATTGATTCTCTAAGAGGTAGCAAAGACCTCATACACCGAGCCATATCAGCTCTCCTGAATTAATGAGTAACCATTTGAGAGAAACATCACGGTAGTATTTTCATTGGCTTCTTCGTGTGTTCTTTAAAAGATAATGGGTTGCTAAACAATTATTCTAAACAGACATTATTACAACCACAAATTTCACCATAAATAAATTTAAACATAAAAGGAAAAAAAAAATACCTCCAAAAATATATATTATTTGAAATATAAAGGAATACAAAACAAAGACCAAATCTTCAATAATGGAGATTATGCCCGCAAGAGAGAACCCTTGACAAGAGAATGATTTCTCTTGCTCCTAGCTCAAGCTAGAAAACCCTAACAAAATAGCATGCTGACTAATTCCAATTTCTAACAACCACCCCAATTTGTTCTTCCTGTTCCCCTAAACTAAAGTGTAACACATTCTTCTAACACATGCTCACGTGTATGCCCAACATAGATTTGTCTAAAATAAGTAGGGTACAATTTATTTGAGCCACACCAGCATCATATTGAATAATGATGCCGAACTCCAGCGTAATATCAAACTGCTTACATTTATTTGAAAGAGAAATATTATATTTAAGAAGAACAAACATTAAAAATTGAATTAACTCATAAATTGATGCTGACAACTGGCTTTATACTATTTTGGAAGGGGATTTTTATAGCCACACAGTTTGCAAAAAGTGTAATAACATAGCAATCTAATTATTTTTAGTCAATGTCACAATAAAGATCTAGATCTAACTAAAGATTCACCAAAAAAATGAAATTAAAAGGAAAAAAGGGCAAAAATCACCTTAAAATGCCTAAGAAAATTCAATATGAAACCTGCCAGCGTCCACTACCATAATTGGAGGATTGGTTTAAGTTGAGTTGTTGTAGAACTTCTTCAAACTCTAACTACGCAACACCTTAATTTTTGTGAAGAAAAAAAATCATAGGCCACAAGCATGCTGCACCTCGGCCATGCCCTGCTCGTCAGCAGCGGCGTGTGCCTTTTGATGTCAATGCACCTGGGGGTGTTTCCAAGAGCATTGATTTTTCATTTCCGTGTCTTTGGAAACTCTGATTGTAGTTCATTTATTTTATTTCATCATTATTTGGTCAATTAATTTCTGCAATCAGTGGAGAACATGCAATTATACTAGCAGTAGATTCAGACACTTCCGAAGTATTAATGACAGTCAAGCACATGCATTTCAGGTATAATTGGAAATGAATTTAATTTGAAATAACGATGAAAAGACTAGCATATTTGGACAGAATGGCAAAGCCTAACTGATACTACAAATTCAAAGTGAATCAACTTCTTTGGATCATGCAAGAAAAGCACGACTACTTTGAGCAATTACAGACAATTTTTAACTAGTTGAAGCATGTCTCCAGAAATTTGAAGCAAACAAACAAGTTTACAATCAAATACCTAATAAATTCCACTTGTACAACATCCATTGTGAACACAGGATCCACAAAGTTTCTAAAATTGTCTGCATAACAAAGTGGTATCATTGAAAGTCCTATACACATTTCTATATCAATATGATAATACAAATGAAACTACTTTAAATATTAAAAATTATAATGGATCCCGAAATCTGGTCGGACGTGGTAAGGAAAGAAGGAAGTCTAGGCTCTAATCCATGAGAATTTAATCACAAAAAGACAAATCCAATCAATAGTTAACCATTCCTGTACCTTAATATCATTCCGGTCCAAGTGATTATCTTGGATCCGATTCATTCGCTGAGGATTGGCCGCTGTCAGAATCTGTAGGTTAAATATAAAGAAATGAACATACATCAGTCATTTTAATGAAGAAATATAAAGATCATGACAGGTGACAACATAAGAATTACATCTAGGCCTGACCTAGAAAGACTAATTACGAATGCAAAATATCAAACTATCATAAAAGAATAAACATCAAATAAGGTAAAGTTGGAAGGACGAGGATAAACATTTACCACCGGAAGATGCTCCAGAATCGCTGCTGGAACTGCCTGAACTACTAGACCTACTTACATCATTCCCCTGCTTTCCACCTTCAACAGCATGTGTCTCCTGCTTATCAATGACTTCAGAAAAAGCAGAAAACAGACCTCAGATCTCCCAAAATACAATTCATAATCCATAAAAAGCGTCAACAGGAAACTGAAAATACAAGAGTAAACTAACACCTGTTCCACTTTCAACCTGGACCTCCTGTACAGTTGGGGTGGTGGTCTGAAACAATTTGCAAAGAAAATTTCAACTAATAGAAATGACATTATTTAAGCATTGGGATATATTTCAAATTATTCACCAACTCTTACTTACCATCAGTGAAACAGACTGATTAGATACTGTTCTAGCTTGAAGAGCAAGTTCAGCTTTTCTTTTATTCTTGCTCAAGCCCTTTTTGTAATTACTCACAAATCGATCAAGCTCCCACAGTGTTTCTGGATCGACACTATCAATATCCACCTCAATCTCATCGTCATGCTGAGAAAGTGCAGTATTATTCTTCTTAATGATTTGAACAATGGCATCAAGCTTATCAGAAGCCAAGCTCTGAAGGTTAGTGCTAAGTCTTTGCTTCTCCTCGTAAGTCATGTCCCTTTTATTCAGATCCTTAGCTTTAGGTTTCTTAGGAACGGGCATCCTGCCAACATGCGAACCTTCAATTTTCGAATCAATAGTCATAGAGGCAGCAGGTGTGAAGGCATGAACAGAGGCTGGTGCTAAATAAGGCTGAGGAAACTTTCTCGAAGTGGGAGTAGGCAACCCTGCGTCCTGGTACACATGATATTTCAAATAGGGATTATACTTTGTCTCCATAACAGCCCACTTCTCCTCAAAGATACCAGACAATTCTTCCGCCATAACGTGAACATCCTGACCCTTTGGGTTGTAAGTCATAGCATTGCGAAACACAAGTCTCACATCCTCTGCAAACTCTCTAGGAGACTTGTACCAGTTTTGGGATAATCTATTTTTAATTGTACCCAAGTCCATTGGATGCTTAATGATAACATGATAATCATGCAGCCCTAGGGCCTTGGGATCCACTGACTCGTTAAATACCCAACCGTGCTTATGCTTCATCAACCTCTGAAGTATACTGCTACAGCTCTTAAACACTTTATCCCTGTTCTTATCAAACCCAAAAGCGAAACCAGGTGCCTGTTCTAATCGACCACCATGCTTCCTCCCATGATTGGTTTTCAATTTCTTGTTACTTTCAGGAGGCAGTCTTTCCTTCCCTAAAAGGAACTCTGAATTTCTGTAATACTGATTCGCCTTTGGAGTTCTCTTATCCTTGTCAATAATTTCACCAGCATCATGGGTGTTCTCCATTACAGCAATACTGAGCTGCTTGCTATATGACTTTGGTTCTAGAGTTCGTGCAGTACCCACATCGGAACTAAGTCTAGCCAACTTCATAGATGCAGTTTCTTGGAACCCCATCACACTCACCTCTGAATTAATTCTCACCAATGCCCTCCTCTCCACTGCATCATTCGGCACATTCACTGGTTGAGGACAATAACATCCACCAATTTCACCGCCCTCAACACCAGAGTCTATATCATTGAAATTATTATTGATAACCTGGGTATTAGATGAAGCAAGTTCCTGCACTTTGACTTCAAGCTGATTAACTAACCTTCTAATCTGATCAAGCTCATGCTCTAACTTGCTCCTAAGCTCCTTAATATCATCTTTCTGTGTTGCTTTTGATAACCTAAACAATACCCTATCATCTATCCTAGTTATCACCAGCGCCTGCACCAGTTCATTTGCGTTTGAAGGCCGATTGCTAGAGGGAGCTGGCGGTAGCACTGACATTGAATTTTCATCATTTAGCAGCTCAATCTGACCGCAATTAGGCAGATCGTTTACACATGATAATGGAGATGATTCCCTCAAATTCTGTCGCTCATGCTCACTTGTCTGCAGTTTATCATTCTTCTCACTATGAAACGAGGCAGTTTCCTTTGGGCTCTGGGCTTCAGCATCATTCAGCAATGGAGACGATATTCTCTGATTCTGCTGCCCCAAACTTTGACAGCAACTGCCTTGCCCCACCATGTTCTGATTCGAACACTCATTCGCAGACACTGATGGCCTCTGCTCATAATTCTTTGCTTGTTCTGACAGCTGCTGAGACTGGAAGGAATCCACATCTCTGTCTGCCAATGTTTGTGAATGAGTCTCTTCAATCGGGGAGTGCACTTGAAGCCTTTCCCCAGAGGAATCAATACCCTTGGTCACTAATGCTTCCACACTTTCTTGCAGAATAATATCACCTACATACCTGGGGGATGTGGCTGGAATGTCATTAGTGGGCTTCGGAGTCAAGGCAACCGCAGAATGGATAAGTTCCTCGGTGGAGGCAGCTGTGGTGATAATGGGAGAGAAAGCCTCAGTGGATGCAGCGGTGGTCGAGGTATTCTCGGTGCTGGTAGACAAGGCTGTGGAGGTTCCAGTTCTGGTGTTTGCTGCATCTATGTCGATGCTAGTTTTTGGGACTTTCTTGCGGATCCTTCGTGTATAAACTTTGCTGTTTTCAGTCCATAAAACCGTACTCGGTTTCAAATAATCATAATTGAAATCCCCAGTGGCGCCAGAAGCCATACATGTAACACCAACTATTTTGATCACGAAACCACAACTTTTCCACATCAAACCTCAAACAACCCTACGACAAGAAAATCAAAACTAACCCCGATTCAAAAGAACAAAAAAGAAACTTGAGCTCGGAAACTACCCAAAATCCTAGCCTTTCAACATACAAATGCAGGTTCAACGCGCGTAAATAAAAAAATCAGACGTCAGAACTAAGAAAAACTGAAGATTCAAGCATTTGAAATTAATATTACACTCAAACATACACGTACAAAAGAGCAAACAATCATGTCCCAACCTTTAGGGTTTGAAGGTAGACGGGGATCACGTTGGATTTGCCCAGAAAGGGATCTAATTGGATTTGAGATTGGGACCTCACTCGCCGAGTGAAAACGTTGACCTGTAATCATGCTCCTCAACCGTTTCCCCACCGACCCACTCGTTAATATTGTAATACTTCAATGACTTTTGGACACAGTTCATAAATTTTCCCAATTGAGGAGTCATTGGTAAATCTTGGATTTAATATACTAACTTGGAAATCGAGTAAATTGTATTAAGAAAGTCGTGTCACATATTCGATCACTTTTTTGGCAATAGACATTTCATGGTAAATCTTAATTTTGAGAATCTTGATAATTAAGAAAATAATTAAGTAATAGTTATATATATATATATATATATATATATTATTTTAAAAGTATATGTCTTGGTCGAACCATACATACATATATATATATTTATATATATATATATAAATATATATTATTTTAAAAGTATATGTCTTGGTCGAACCATACATACATATATATTCACCAATACTTTGGCAATAGACGTTTCATGGTAAATCTTAATTTTGGAGATAAGGTAAATGAATCTTGATAATTAAGGAAATAATTAATTAAAAGTATATATATATATATATATATATATATATATATATATATGTCTTGCTGAACCATACATACATACACACACACATATATATACATTTCTCCCCCTCGATTTACCAAACAACCCAACTACTGAGTAAATAACTGCGGTTAAAAATTCAAAAGTATAATCGACTGAAACGTCACTGTTAAACGTAAAATACCAAGCATAATAAAATTTGTCAAAAACCCACAACACTGTAAAATAATCAACATTTTAAAATTGTTTAAACATGTCCTCTTAAAATCATGAAATGCAGAAGGCAAGGTCCTCGGGCTTCCAGTGTGCCATCAGTCCGGTCCACTCAGTCCTCAGCACCTCCAGCCTCCACATCAGCACACTGCTCACCTGCATCAATCACACCTAGTGAGTCTAAAGACTCAACACACCTGAACCGTTACAACAAAGTACATATACATATCAAACAACAGTGAAAAGTACTGTAATTAAAATAACTCTCATGATATTTCTGTTGGAACATTTCATGTTCGCAATCATGATTTTGATGTTAACAAAATTTGTTGTTTTGTTTCTAATGATTTTACTTAAGTGCGCAGAAACTGGAACTGATCAGGATTCGAATTGACCAGTTATCGAGCCAAAACTAAAGCTATCGAGACACAAACTGAAAGCGTCAACTAATCGTTCAAACTGAACCAGTTCAACAAATATATCAAAAGACTAGTTCAATTGATTGTTCAGCTGATAAGCAGTTCAGCGGAAGACCTTTAGAAGCCCGACCAGCTGATGAAGAGCTCAAAGAGTCCAGCTCACCAGTTCAATTGAAGCAGCGAAAACAGTTCAGCTGACGAGCCAACTGATTTCACCGGACCAGTTCGACTGACAAGTTTAGAACATCAGTTAGGAATCAATCAGTTTGCAGAACACGGCAAGCTTATTCAACTTGACTTCAGCTGTGTGCACTGAGGAAAAGCTTTTGTCCAGTTAAAGGACAATAATAGACGTTGCAGCAGTGCTTGAATCCAAAACGTTCTAGAATGGCTGTCGTAAAGTACAGACACATTTTGAGGAACAAATTCAAACTGCAAGGTTCATATTTTATTAGTCTTGGTGTACGGTCACATTGCCTCTATAAGTACCTATTGGAAACTTAATTCGGTAGTTTGACAAAATTAGAGATTAAATCTGATTGAACTAACTGATCACGAACTGACAGTTGTCTAAACTGAAGTTTCCAGCCAAACTGAATCTACTTTGTCAACTGACTGATCAGTTGGAAACTGATCAGTTGAAATACTCAGTTGTGAGGTTACCTATCTACTTATCAGCTTATCATTCAGCTGAAACACGTCACACGTTGAAAAGGACATTCAACCGACAATAGTACAAAGCAGACTGTAACTCGTAGTGGGACGCCGCATTTCAGAGAATACAGTGTACGAATGTCAGAAGAATGTTGACGTGGCAATCAACGGATACAAAAGATTCAAATTGTATTTATTATTACCGTTGGAAAAGAGCCTATAAATAAGCAAGAAGAGCAGATGAGACATAGCGCTGAATAATACGATTCACACTCTCAAAAACTTGCTGTTATTCTACTAGATTCACTACTCTCATGTGAGATACCAAAAGCTAACACTTATTAGAAATATTCGTAGCATTTAAGGCTACTTTTCGAGCTTACTAGCACAAACCTCTGTATTACTTATATCGGCTGTGCTAAATCCAGTCGAAGAACTGTGAAAATTATTGTTAACTAAGAGTTTCAGTCTTGGCAGTGTTAAGTCCAAACTGAAGTGGGTCTGTACAAATTTGTATTGATCAAAGTCTTTTAATGCATATCTTATCCTTGTGATAGAAGGGGTGACGTATGAGTTATTCAATCTCCGAACATCCATAAATCCTTGCATTATTATTTCAGTCACTTATTCTCTCTTTAAGTCAGTTTACTTCCGCAACTATATTTAGTTAAACTGATTGTCATCGACTGACAAGATTTCTAAGTTTCAGTTTATCACAAAACTGATACTTCATTCGAAAAAGATTATAAAAATCGTGAGTGTTTATTCAACCCCCCGTTCTAAACACTTTTCTACCTATTAACCGATCCTATCAAGTGGTAACAGAGCAGTTGAATCTTGTCTCAGAATATTCTCACTTACAACTGTTCAATATGTCTTCATTCAACAAAATACCTATATTTTCCAGAGAAGACTTCGATGATTGGAAAATAAGAATGCAGGCTCATCTAGCTGCACAAGATGATGACATGTGGTATGTCATCACTGATGGTCCAATGAAGATATTAAAAACAAACACCGTAGTTTTCATCACTGACGGGGCACCCCAACGAATAGAAAAGCCCATAGATGAGTGGACAACTGAAGACAAAAGAAAAGCTAACTTGTATAATGTGGCCAATGACATCCTACACAAAACGCTGGACAAAGTCACGTTCAGCAAAATCAAAATGTGCAAAACAGCCAAAGAGATATGGGAAAAACTTATTCAGCTATGTGAAGGAAATGAAAAAACCAAAGAGAACAAGCTGTCTGTTGCTGTTCAAAAATTTGATAATATCAAGATGAAATCAGGAGAGTCTATGACGAGTATGATGAAAGAGTCAGCTGCATCATCAACGAATTGAATGCACTTGGAAAAGTGTACTCAAATAAAGAAGTGGCATTGAAAGTAGTAAGAGGTCTTCCCAAAGAGTGGGATGTCAAGACCATGGCTATGCATGAATCAAAAGATCTTAACAAAGTTGAACTACATGATCTATTTGATGATCTAAAGGCATTTGAATTTGAGCTACAAACCAGAGAAGGAGAACCTTCTACACCAGCTACCACAACGGCTTCAACTGCTGTCAGACAAAAACCAACTGGTTCAGCTGACAGATCTGCTGATCAACTTAGCAATGATGCCATGTCATTGTTTGTCAGAAAATTCGGAAGGTTCATGAGGAAGAATCAAGGAAACTTCCAAAAACAATACCAGAAGAACCAATCCAAAGAAGAATCCTATGTTTGCTACAACTGTGGCAAATCAGGTTATTACATAGCAGACTGTCCTAAGCCTAAGAAGGACAGTCGAGGATCAATTGAAAATGTAGAACCCGTAAATTAGACTACGTATGAGCCATGCATAATTCTAATATTTTGAATTTAATTGACTTTATTGCATAATTATTTAAATGTTTTTCTTTGAAGTTAATTATTTTAGCCAGCAGTTTAATTTTATTCTTTCAGTTATTTCAGTGAGGCCAGACTGGAGTTGGAGTTTAGAGATAAATTTAAGATTTAGAAAATATTTCCAGGATTTATTTTAGCTAGCAAATAAGTTAATTTAAGTTAATAAAGAAGTTTAAGGAATTATTTAAGCTACTTGAGGTGAGTAGAAAATAAATTCATTTAAGTTCCATAATTAAGGGGTTGGTTCACTAAATTAATTAAGGGATAGGTAAGGCTCTTAAGGTATTAAAATTTATCAACTAAACAACATTCCCCCTTCATTTTTATTGTGTAATTTCGGCCACCCTTAGTTGATTAAGCATTGATATGCCAACTCACCCTTTGACCCATTCTTTGTTATTTTAGCATGCTAACCCTTTTAATTATTAATCAACCTTAATTAATTAATTATTAAGCATTATCCTAGTCTAGATTAACATGAGGAATTGGCCACTCATTCTAGGTCCATCCAAGAAGATTTGATAGCAAACCAAATTCAAATTTCAAAAGAGGAGACTTGGTCATACCTTGGTATCCCTTTATTTTTGGATCTCCATCACACTCCTAACCATTTCCCCTCCCCCCACCACCGAAATCTTGAGAGAGTTCAGAGCATTTTCGTGGGTTTAGTGAGGAAAAATCGATAGCTCATTAAGGAAAAATCGAGTGAAGAACGAGGTAGCAAGAACGCTCCACCTCCTCCGCGCCGAGTCGTCGTATTCTTTCGTTTTTCATTCAAACGAAAACCAAGGCATGTCTAGATTTCTTTCAAACCTCAATCAAGTCCTGATATTATTTTATAAATCCTTTTTACATGATTTTTACACAAGAAAACCGAAATTTACATCAAGCATTTTCGAAATGCATGTGCAGAATTTTTTTGACTTTCATGATGCTCTTCACGGTTTTCTTTTGTTTCAGTTGCTACAGGTTATGGTTCGACTCCAGGCTCACTAGGCTACATCTAGACACATACTAGGGTGTGTCAAGACCATGATGGTCCATTCAAACCAGCCCCATGCATGAAAGAAACCGAAATTGACAGCAGCTTCTCATTCATAGCCATTTGTGTTTTTCGAAAATTCTGTTTTGAGGTCAAGGGAAAGGATCTGATCTTGGCTGCCCTAAAGGCCTATAGCCATGGTTAGATCACTTCCCTAGCATGTCTAAGACGTGACTAAGTCATCCTTTTGGTGGCTTGGTCCATGGTGAATCGGTTTTTACATAAAACAACAAGAACAGCCCCTCCCCTCTCGGCCCCTTCGGTTTTTGACAGCATGTGTGTGTTCGAGTTTTGTGGAATGGTATGGATCTTGGTTGGCCTATGGCCCTTAGCCATAGTTCATACCATGCCCCTAGATGTCTAGATCGTGCCATGGTCAATCAATGGCCACTAGAACGAGTCGAGACAGCAAGCGAAGCACAACACCACACATGCACGCATGAGGGCCCTCGGTAAGAGCTTTTGGTTGGTTGCTGGAATGGTGAGGATTGTGGCTGGCCTATGGCCCTTAGCCATGATTCAAATCATTCCTTGGGATGTTGGTAAAAGTCTCTGGTCGGTGGTTCACGCCCCAATGGACGGTAGTCTCGAAAACAACACAAGACACGCGATTGCACAGCTGCTGGAATTTGACAGCAACTTGCTGTGACGGTTCGGAGGCTCGTTTGAGTTCTTGGTTAGCTTTTAACCTATGGCCTTGGACTGGACAGTGCCTCATCGAGCTAGGAAGGTCGTGTTATTGACCTTTTGTGATTCAGATCATTTTTAAGGTCGTACAAGAATTTACGGTGCGATGTGCCAAATTGACTCTCGAAAGAGCGTTTCTTGTTTTGGCCTCCATTTCACCTAGATTTCGACCCTCATCATTTTAGGAGCATTAGTTCATAATTTTAAGCGTATTTTAATCATGACTATACGTCGATTCAGTGTCGGTTCAGGTTGGTTCGGATTCATGATTAAATACGAAGTCGTTAGACGTAATTGTCGCATTTTCAAACTTAATTGAATAGTTTGGTCAAGTATAAGCTATTGCATATTTTTCATGGCATATTTAGGTTGCAGCGAGCCTGGGAGCGATCCAATCCAGTTGGTAAAATATACAGGATATTTTCATTATGCCATTTAATTATATTACGTGCATGAAAATAGAAAATACTTATTTTTGAGATTTATGCGATATTGCTTGTGGTCAATTTACTATTATGGGAGCATTATTTTATACGGTCGCCAGTGACCGATCAGTTCAGTTTGGTACCACCCGGTCGCCAGTGACCGGTCAGCTCAGTTCAGTTTGATACTCCCCGGTAGCCAGTTACCGATCAGTTCAGTGCAGTGCAGGGGCCACAGGCGTAGACCATAATCTCAACAGAAAATTTTTATCAGTTATTTCAATACAGGGCTCCAAGGAGCAAACATTCTATTTACTATGACTTTCTGTTCAGTTATGCACGTATTATAATTTCTCAGTACAAGTTATTTTAAGTATGCCTCATGACATGATATTTTATCCATGCAAATTACATTTTCTCGTTACCTACGATATTTGCATGCTGAGTCTTTAGGCTCACTAGACTTGATTGTTGTAGGTACTGATGAGGCCAGGGCCGAGGGCGGGGACCAGTGAGCCAGCTTGGGTCGGCAGTAGTGGCACCCGAGGACCTCAGTTTCAGCACATGTCATTTTATGGTCAAACATTTTTACCAGTTTTTGGACATTCTTTGAATTGTTATTTTTAGCAAACTTTATTTTCTTCCGCTGCTATATTTTTTAAACATTGAACTTGATTCATCAGTTGATTTTATGGATGAGGCACTCCATTTATTTTAAAAGAAAAATTTTTAATTTTCCGCAAATTTTCAAAGTAAGAATTTTCGGGCCTTCACAGTTGGTATCAGAGCGGTGGTTCTGTATAGGGTTACACTACTACTGACCACGAGAAGCTCACGAAGCCACGACTTTGGTCTGTAAGTTTTACAGTTCAGCATTTTATTTAAAGCATGAATTATTTTGACAGCATGCTTCCATGAAATAATTTCGACCAGATTTTCAGCATTTCAGTGTTCATTTAAAATAAATTATGGAATTATGCATGTTAGTTACGTATGGGTTATGTTTGGAACAGTATGCCCCCTAGACGTCAAGTAGGACGCCCGAGAGGTAGTGGCGAGCACCGTCGAGAGGACGATGACGATGACGATCAAAGACAAGAGAGGCAGACACCTCCTCCTCCTCCTCCACCTCCACCACCGCCCCCACCTGACATGAGTGCCCAGATGCTAGCTGGGATGACACAGTTCTTCGCACAGTTTGCGGGGAACAATGCAGCAGCCGCAGCCAGGCCGACAGGGCCCGAGGCTGTTTATGAGAGGTTTATGAAGATGCGCCCGAAGGAGTTTTCTGGGACGTCTGACCCCATGATTGCCGAGGGATGGATCAAATCCCTCGAGGTTATCTTCGAGTTCATGGAGCTGGGAGACGCAGACCGAGTCCGATGTGCCACCTATCTGTTCACTGGAGACGCCCGCTTATGGTGGGAAGGAGCGTCAGTAGCCCTGACCTTGGCTACACTTTCATGGACACGCTTCACGGAGGTTTTCTACTCCAAATATTTTGCTGAGGAAGTTTGCACCGGGTTGACCACTGAGTTCATGAGCCTGAGACAGGGAGACATGACGGTTACGGAGTTCATCCGTAAGTTCGAGAGGGGCTGTCATTTTGTGCCCCTGATCGCGAATGATGCCAAAGCCAAGTTGATGCATTTCCTGGTGGGTCTACGGCCGATCTTGCGCCGGGATGTTAGGGTGTCTGACCCTGCTACTTATGAGATTGCTGTCTCCAAGGCCCTAGCCGCAGAGCAGGATCTGCGGGATATCGAGAAGGATCGCCAGGGCAAGCGCCCAGTCCAGGTACCACACCGTCCTCCTCCTCATCATCATCATCAGCAGAACAAGAGGCCTTTTCACGGACCGCCTAGAAACAGAGGCCAGCAGCAGCAGCAGCAGCAGCGGGGACGCCCAGCCCCGAGGACTTATAAGCACCCAGTCTGTCTCATGTGCTCACGCCGCCATCCTGGAGCATGTATGTCTGGCTCAGGAAAGTGTTTTAAGTGTGGCAGTCCAGACTACATGTTGCTGCAGTGCCCTCAGAGGAATCTGCCTACCCAAGGCAGAGTTTTTGCTCTCCATGCCGCGGAAACCAACCCGGAGACTATGTTGTTGACAGGTACCTTTAAACTTTAAGTTATTATTTGAATTTCCGTGTTTTGGGAATAAGGATTAAGATTGAACTTAGAACTGTGATAGGATTGCATGCTCTACTCAGTAGTATTTTGGAGATTTAAGTTAGAAGAACTTTGACCATTGCATGTCTATAAGTTTAGTTCTTGTAGCTATTGGATTCAACTTAGAGTTCCGCTCTTTCAGGGAGAATTTTTATATCTGGTTCCGCTACCAAGGCCTTGATAGATTCAGGGGCCACTCACTCGTTTATTTCGGAGGTATTTGCAAACTTTCTCAAGATCAAGACCATTGGGCTAGACATAGCCTTTTCAGTAGTGTTGCCGTCAGGCGAGGAGATGGCAGCTACCAATGTTATCCGATATATAGACCTTGAGCTGCACGGTAATCTTGTTTATGCGGATCTGATTGTGCTACCGATGCCAGAATTTGACATCATCCTAGGGATGGACTGGCTATTGAGGAACAGAGTGTTAATAGACTTCCAGAGGAGATCTGTTCTTGTCCGACCGCCTGGAATGGAGCAGTTCTTATTTGAGCCGAACAGGTACTTTCCTTTACCGCTCATTATTCCTTATGTTCAGGCCAGAAAGCTCATGCATAGAGGGTGTCGGGCATTTCTAGCGACCTTTTTATCTGTCCCCGAGGAACCCAGCCAGTCAGCCTCAGATGTTCCGATTGTCAGAGATTTCTTAGACGTTTTTTCCGAAGACGTCTCTGGTATGCCACCCGAGAGAGAGGTGGAGTTTTCCATTGAGCTTATGCCAGGTACGGCTCCGATATCCAAAGCGCCGTACCGACTAGCACCGACAGAGATGGTAGAGCTTAAGAAGCAGATAAAGGAACTTCTGGACAAGGAGTTCATTCGCCCGAGCTTTTTACCATGGGGCGCGCCGGTCTTATTTGTGAAAAAGAAGGATGGCTCGATGAGGCTTTGTATTGACTATCGGGAGTTGAACAGGGTTACAGTGAAGAATAAATACCCACTTCCGAGGATTGAGGATCTGTTTGACCAGTTGCAGGGAGCTTCGATTTTCTCCAAGATTGATCTGCGCTCTGGTTATCACCAATTGAGGGTGAGAGATGCTGATGTTTCCAAGACTGCTTTTAGGACTCGTTATGGCCACTACGAGTTCCTTGTGATGCCGTTCGGACTGACGAATGCGCCAGCGATCTTCATGGATCTCATGAATCGCGTATTTTAGCCGTATCTTGACCAGTTTGTGATAGTGTTCATAGATGACATTCTCGTCTACTCCAAGAGTCGGGAGGAGCACAGCAGACATTGCAGAAGCACAAATTATTCGCAAAGTTTAGTAAATGCGAATTCTGGTTAGAGAAGGTGGCATTCTTAGGCCACATCGTTTCTAGCAGTAGTATTGAGGTAGACCCAGCAAAAGTTGCAGCAGTCAGAGATTGGGTTGTGCCTCAGAATGCATCCGAGATCCGCAGTTTTCTTGGGCTAGCAGGATATTATAGAAAGTTCATTCAGGGATTCTCCTCCATTGTCGTTCCACTCACAGCACTGACCAAGAAAAATGTGAAATTTGTTTGGAGCGAGGAGTGTCAGAAGAGCTTCGATACTTTGAAGCAAGCTCTTATCTCAGCACCAGTTTTGGCCATACCATCAGGGCCCGGCGAGTTTGTCCTTTATACCGATGCTTCGAAGCTCAGTTTAGGTGCAGTTCTGATGCAGCATGGGAGAGTGATAGCGTAAGCTTCTCGACAGCTGAAAATCCACGAGAAGAACTACCCTACCCATGATCTAGAGTTGGCCGCCGTAGTTTTTGCCTTGAAGATTTGGAGGCACTATCTGTATGGAGAGAAATGCCAGATCTTTACCGACCACAAGAGCCTCAAGTATTTCTTTACGCAGAAGGAGCTGAACATGCGTCAGAGGCGTTGGTTGGAGCTTGTGAAAGACTACGATTGTGACATTAGCTACCACCCGGGTAAAGCTAATGTAGTTGCGGATGCATTGAGCAGAAAAGTCGCAGTGATGGCTCATTTGACGATTCAGAAACCTCTTCAGTTTGAGATACAGAGGTTTGATCTCGAGACTTATCCTCGAGGTAGAGTTCCTCGTCTATCTACCTTGACCATTCAGTCTTCCCTTATGGACCGTATTCGCAGTGGTCAGTCAGCAGATGAGCAATTGGCACAGTGGAAGAAGAGAGATGAAGCCAAGGGCAGTGTCTTGTATACAGTCAGCAACGGTATTGTGAGATACCGAGACAGGATATGGGTTCCTAGCTGTGATTCTATCCGAGCAGATATCTTATCAGAAGCGCCCATACGTCACCGTACTCTATTCATCTAGGGAGTACGAAGATGTACAAGGATCTGCAGCTATTGTATTGGTGGCCAGGGATGAAGAAGGATATCAGGCGATTTGTGTCCGAGTGTCTGACTTGCCAATTAGTGAAAGCGGAGCATCAGAGACCGGCAGGTTTGCTCAAGCCTCTCCCTATTCCCGAGTGGAAGTGGGAGAATGTTACCATGGACTTTGTGATCGGATTGCCGAGGTCAGCCAGAGGATCGAATGCTATCTGGGTTATTGTAGATCGTCTTACCAAGTCAGCGCACTTCTTGCCTATTAAGACGACTTTCACCATGGTTCAGTATGCAGAGTTATATATCCGGGAGATAGTCCGACTTCATGGTGTTCCAGTTTCTATCGTATCTGACAGAGATCCCAGATTTACTTCCTCGTTTTGGAAGAGTTTGCATTCGACTATGGGTACGAAGTTGCTGTTTAGCACAGCTTTCCATCCGCAGACAGATGGGCAGTCAGAGCGAGTTATTCAGATCTTAGAGGATCTTCTCCGTGCTTGCGTCATTGATTTTTTCGGGAGTTGGGAGTCGAAATTACCATTGGTTGAGTTCACCTATAACAACAGCTTCCAGTCTTCTGTTGGTATGGCTCCGTATGAAGCACTGTATGGCCGCTAGTGCAGATCTCCTGTTCATTGGGATGAAGTAGGAGAGAGAGCAGAGTTGGGTCCAGAGATTGTTCAGCAGGGGGCAGATGTAGTAGTCAAGATCCGTGATAGGATGAGGACTGCTCAGAGTCGACAGAAGAGTTATGCCGATTAGCGGATGAGAGAGTTAGAGTTTGCAGTGGGCGATCTTGTCTTTGTGAAAGTGGAACCTATGAAGGGTGTCATGAGATTTGGGAAGAAAGGGAAGCTCAGTCCGAGATTCATTGGACCCTTTGAGATCCTTGACAGAGTTGGGACGCTAGCTTATCGTGTTGCTCTTCCGCCGAATCTGGCCGGAGTACACAATGTGTTCCACGTCTCCATGCTGAGAAAGTACATGGCGAATCCTTCGCATGTGCTGAACTTTGAGCCGTTGCAGCTTACCCCGAACCTGTCTTATGAGGAGAGACCAGTGCAGATCCTAGACCGTAAGGAGAAGAAACTTCGGAACAAGTTGGTTAAGCGAGTCAAAGTCAAATGGCTCAATCATTCAGAGGAGGAAGCTACATGGGAGTCTGAGCCAGAAATGAGGAGTCGGTACCCAGAATTATTCGGTGAGTTCTAATTTCGAGGACGAAATTTCTTTTAAGGGGGGAAGGATTGTAGAACCCGTAAATTAGACTACGTACGAGCCATGCATAATTCTAATATTTTGAATTTAATTGACTTTATTTCATGATTATTTAAATGTTTTTCTTTGAAGTTAATTATTTTAACTAGCAGTTTAATTTTATTCTTTTAGTTATTTCAGTGAGGCCGGACTGGAGTTGGAGTTTAGAGATAAATTTAAGATTTAGAAAATATTTCCAGGATTTATTTTAGCTAGCAAGTAAGTTAATTTAAGTTAATAAAGAAGTTTAAGGAATTATTTAAGCTACTTGAGGTGAGTAGAAAATAAATTCATTTAAGTTCCATAATTAAGGGGTTGGTTCACTAAATTAATTAAGGGATAGGTAAGGCTCTTAAGGTATTAAAATTTATCAACTAAACAACATTCCCCCTTCATTTTTATTGTGTAATTTCGGCTACCCTTAGTTGATTAAGCATTGATATGCCAACTCACCATTTGACCTATTCTTTGTTATTTTAGCATGCTAACCCTTTTAATTATTAATCAACCTTAATTAATTAATTATTAAGCATTATCCTAGTCTAGATTAACATGAGGAATCGGCCACTCATTCTAGGTCCATCCAAGAAGATTTGATAGCAAACCAAATTCAAATTTCAAAAGAGGAGACTTGGTCATACCTTGGTATCCCTTTATTTTTGGATCTCCATCACACTCCTAACCATTTCCCCTGCCCCCACCACCGAAATCTTGAGAGAGTTCAGAGCATTTTCGTGGGTTTAGTGAGGAAAAATCGATAGCTCATTAAGGAAAAATCGAGTGAAGAACAAGGTAGCAAGAACGCTCCACCTCCTCCGCGCCGAGTCGTCGTATTCTTTCGTTTTTCATTCAAACGAAAACCAAGGCATGTCTAGATTTCTTTCAAACCTCAATCAAGTCCTACTATTATTTTAAACATCACTTTTACATGATTTTTACACAAGAAAACAGAAATTTACATCAAGCATTTTCGAAATGCATGTGCAGAATTTTTTTTGACTTTCATGATGCTCTTCACGGTTTTCTTTTGTTTCAGTTGCTACAGGTTATGGTTCGACTACAGGCTCATTAGGCTACATCTAGACACATACTAGGGTGTGTCAAGACCATGATGGTCCATTCAAACCAGCCCCATGCATGAAGGAAACCGAAATTGACAGCAGCTTCTCATTCATAGCCATTTGTGTTTTTCGAAAATTCTGTTTTGAGGTCAAGGGAAAGGATCTGATCTTGGCTGCCCTAAGGGTCTATAGCCATGGTTAGATCACTTCCCTAGCATGTGTAAGACGTGACTAAGTCACCCTTTTGGTGGCTTGGTCCATGGTGAATCGGTTTTTACATAAAACAACAAGAACAGCCCCTCCCCTCTCGGCCCCTTCGGTTTTTGACAGCATGTGTGTGTTCGAGTTTTGTAAAATGGTATGGATCTTGGTTGGCCTATGGCCCTTAGCCACGGTTCATACCATGCCCCTAGATGTCTAGATCGTGCCATGGTCAATCAATGGCCACTGGAACGAGTCGAGACAGCAAGCGAAGCACAACACCACACACGCACGCATGAGGGCCCTCGGTAAGAGCTTTTGGTTGGTTGCTGGAGTGGTGAGGATTGTGGCTGGCCTAGGGCCCTTAGCCATGGTTCAAATCATTCCTTGGGATGTTGGTAAGAGTCTCTGGTTGGTGGTTCACGCCCCAATGGCCGGTAGTCTCAAAAACAACACAAGACACGCGATTGCACAGCTGCTGGAATTTGATAGCAACTTGCTGTGACGGTTCGGAGGCTTGTTTGAGTTCTTGGTTGGCTTTTAACCTATGGCCTTGGAATGGACAGTGCCTCATCAAGTTAGGAAGGTCGTGTTTTTGACCGTTCATGATTCGGATCATTTTTGAGGTCGTACGAGAATTTACGGTGCGATGTGCCAAATTGACTCTCGAAAGAGTGTTTCTTGTTTTGGCCTCCATTTCACCTAGATTTCGACCCTCATCATTTTAGGAGCATTAGTTCATAATTTTAAGCTTATTTTAATCATGACTATACGTTGGTTCAGTGTCGGTTCGGGTTGGTTCGGAGTCATGATTAAATACGAAGTCGTTAGACGTAATTGTCGCATTTTCAAACTTAATTGCATAGTTTGGTCAAGTATAAGTTATTGCATATTTTTCATGGCATATTTAGGTTGCAGCGAGCCTGGGAGCGATCCAATCCAGTTAATAAAATATACAGGATATTTTCATTATGCCATTTAATTATATTATGTGCATGAAAATAGAAAATACTTATTTTTGAGATTTATGCGATATTGCTTGTGGTCAATTCACTATTATGGGATCATTATTTTATACGGTCGTCAGTGATCGATCAGTTCAGTTTGGTACCACCCGGTCGTCAGTGACCGGTCAGCTCAGTTCAGTTTGATACTCCCCGGTAGCCAGTTACCGATCAGTTCAGTTCAGTGCAGGGGCCACAGGCGTAGACCATAATCTCAACAGAAAATTTTTATCAGTTATTTCAGTACAGGGCTCCAAGGAGCAAACATTCTATTTACTATGACTTTCTGTTCAGTTATGCACGTATTATAATTGCTCTGACAAGTTATTTTAAGTATGCCTCATGACATGATATTTTATCCATGCAAATTACATTTTCTCGTTACCTACGATATTCGCATGCTGAGTCTTTAGGCTCACTAGACTTGATTGTTGTAGGTACTGATGAGGCCAGGGCCGAGGGCAGGGACCAGTGAGCCAGCTTGGGTCGGCAGTAGTGGCACCCGAGGACCTCAGTTTCAGCACATGTCATTTTATGCTCAAACATTTTTACCAGTTGTTGGACATTCTTTGAATTGTTGTTTTTGGCAAACTTTATTTTCTTCCGCTGCTATATTTTTTAAACATTGAACTTGATTCATCAGTTGATTTTACGGATGAGGCACTCCATTTATTTTAAAAGAAAAATTTTTAATTTTCCGCAAATTTTCAAAGTAAGAATTTTCGGGCCTTCACAGAAAAAGCAAAGAAGCCGTATGAGAACAGGAGAATGACCAAGGATGACAAAAGATCATCCAAAAAGAAGCATGAAGTGCTCCTGGCTGAGGAGAGCAAATCAAAGTGGGCTGAAACTGACAGTGATGAGTCAGAATCAGAAAGCCCAAGCAGCTCAAGTGATGATGAAGAGGAAATCAAATACTTGATGGCAGATGATGCTGAACTGAATTCAGCAAGTGAACATGTATTTAATTTTAGCTCAACTAACTTCACTCGTGAGGAACTCATTACCACATTGCATGACGTGGTAAATGAGTATCACAAACTGGCTCAATCATTTGAAAAGGTCAAAGCTGAGCAAAATGATCCCAATGATAACAAAACTGAAACTGATAAGTCAGTTGAAGTGTTAAATTTAAAAGGGGAGATTGCCAAGTAAAACGCTGAACTGATCGAAAACCAAACTTTGATATATCAATTGAATACTGAGATTTCAAAAAATTCTAAACTGATTCAAACTTGGAATAAATCTTCAGTAACATTAATTGAAATGCAGAATGCTCAAAAAACAGTTGCTGATAAAACTGGTTTAGGTTTTAACAGTCGTGTTGAAAACTCTGCAAGTGATACTCAGCCAAGGTTGAATAATAACAAGGAAAGTACATTACCTTTGTAAAGTTAACCATGGTAAATGAACATTCAGAACCAAGTAAACCAACTGTTCAATCGACTGAGAATAAGAACAAAGGCAAATGATATGGTATTGGATATAGCTCAGAGAGTTCAACTGAGTCAAGAAACTGGTCTCCTAAACGATTCAGTAACAACTATCAGTACTCAAGGAATGGCTATCACAACTACTACAACAGTAAGCCAGTTCAAAAACGGTATCAAAAGAACAGTCAGTTGAAAAAAGAAATAACTCATACTGTCTCATCCTCACACCACACACATACTGCTAAAAGTCGAGAAAAAGCATTTGGAACACAGAAACTGGGAAGTCAGTTAGACTGATCCAAGTCTGGATTCCTAAAGGAATAATCAGTTTAGGACCCAAATGAATATGGGTACCAAAGTTATATATTGTGTGTGATTGCAGGTAACAGGTACAACAAGAGAATCAACCTGGTATCTAGACAGTGGTTGTTCACGACACATGACAGGAGACGCAAATTTGCTATCTCAACTGATCAAATACAATGGTCCAAACATCAGTTTTGGAGACAACTCAAAAGGTAAAACTGTGAGTAATGGTAAGCTTATCCATGGTAACTTTACAATTAAAGATGTTTTGCTAGTAGAGAATTTGAAGTATAACTTGATAAGTATCAGTCAGTTATGCGACAACAATTTCTCAGTTCAGTTTGACAAACACACGTGTTCAGTTAGAGACTCAACCGATGAGGTCATTCTAACTGGAAATCGATGTGGTAATACTTACAAAGTCAGTTGGACTGAACAACCTTATGCACCAGTCTGTTTCATTGCTTCCAAATCTTCCAAACATTGGTTATGAGATAAGAGATTGAACCACTTAAACTTTAAATCTATTGCATATCTGAGTAATCATGATCTTGTAACTGGCTTGCCCAAAATGGATTTCTCCAAAGATAAAGTTTGTTCAGCATGTTAATTTGGTAAACAAGTAAGATCTTCTTTTAAAAACAAGGGTTGTAAATCTTCTTCCCGATACTTAGAACTGTTACATATGGATCTATTTGGTCATATACCAGTCATTAGCTTAGGGGGAATGAAATACACCTTGGTGGTTGTAGATGACTTTTCAAGATTTACTTGGGTTATATTTCTCAAATCCAAAGACCAAACTGCTGCACAATTGATCAAGCTCTTTAAAAGATTACTAAATGAAAAATCAGTTGGAATTGATAGAATCAAGTCTGATCGAGGAACTGAATTCATCAATCAAATTCTTTCAAAGTTTTTAGAAAGCATTGGAATTAAGCATGAGCTCTCAGCAGCTAGAACTCCTCAGCAAAATGGTGTAGCTGAGAGAAGAAATCGGACCCTTAAAGATGCTGCTAGAACAATGCTAGCTGATTCTGATATTTCTCAAAGGTTTTGGGCTGAAGCAGTAAACACTGCGTGTTATACTCAGAACAGATCAATGATAAATAAAAATCATGTGAAAACACCATATGAGATCTGGAATGGAAGAAAAAGTGTGGTATCTTATTTCAAGATAGTTGGCTACAGATGTTTTGTACTCGATAATGATAAAAATCATTTAAAAGCTTTTGATGCTAAATCTGTAGAGGAAATATTTCTTGAATATTTTTCAGTTAGCAAAGCATATAGAGTCTTCAATAAAAACTCGTTAAATGTTGAACAATCTATCCATGTTGTTTTTGATGAAACTATATTAACTAATAAGCCAACTCATCCAGTTGATAGATTTACAGATATCAGTTTGGAGGATGATAATGAAGAAGAAAATCATATCAATCGTAACATCCTTCAAACACCTGAACCAGAAGTGTTGGATCAACCAATGGAACATGAAGCTGCTCCTAATAATCAGTTGGTAGAGCAAACAGATAATATTCAGTTACCAACCAATACAGCTCCAACTGAAACTGAAAACATTCAGTTACCAACAGAAGCAGTTGCTGATACAGAAGCAGCAAACACTGAACTCGGATGGAAGAAATCACATCCACAAGAATTGGTGATAGGTGATCCATCTGACCCGGTAAGAACAAGAAATCAAATGCTTAACTTGTTTATTCATTCTGCTGTTTTCTCACAATTGGAACCAAAGAAAACTGACGAGGCCCTTGCTGATCCTAACTGGATAAATGCTATGCAAGAAGAGCTAAATCAGTTTACCCACAACAATGTCTGGAACTTAGTTCCAAAACCAATTTCAAAAACTATTATAGGTACAAAATGGGTGTATAGGAACAAACTGAACGAAGATGGTTCAGTTGTTCGCAACAAAGCAAGGCTAGTAGCACAAAGATACAGGCAAGAAGAAAGAATTGATTACGATGAAACATATGCACCAGTTGCAAGACTGAAAGCTATAAGAATATTCCTTGCCTATGCATCGTTCAAGAAATTTAAAGTCTACCAGATGGATGTAAAGAGTGCATTCCTGAATGGTCAGTTGCAAGAAGAAGTTATGTTGAACAACCTCCAGTTTTATCAATCACTCTTTTCCTGATCATGGTCTTAAAGAAGCTCCAAGAGCTTGGTATGATACACTTTCAAAATTCTTAACTGATCATGATTTTACCGTTGGATCAGTTGATAAGACATTGTTCAAATTCTCTACGAATAATCATATTTTACTTGTTCAAATTTATGTTGATGACAACATATTTGGGTCAACTAACCCAAAATTATGCGAGAAATTTGCTAAGATGATGCAGGACAAATTTGAGATGAGCATGATGGGTGAACTGACATTTTTCCTTGGACTGCAAGTGAAGCAAATAGAAACTGGTATTTTCATCAGTCAAACTAAATACACGAAGGAGTTGCTCAAGAAATTTGGCATGAAATCATGTTCATCTGCAAGTACTCTCATGAGTTCATCAGTAAAATTGGACACTGATTGTAGAGCCCAAATTCAGTACACGTAAAACCCATGCATTTAATTAAATTTTTAAATCATTTATTTAAATTTAAAATGATTTTAGAGATGCATGATTTATTCAAATGCATTATTTTAAATTAATTATGGTTTTGTGATGCACGTTAAAACGTTTTCCTTGAGTTTTATGTTTCAGGCGAATATTCGATACGGGATCGGGAAAAGAGACCGGTGACAATTTAGGTGATTTTTGAAAAATGTGGTATTTTATTTCAAGTCAAGAAAGTGGTATTTGAAATTATTTATGAAATTTTAAGCATTTCAAAATCTAATTTAATTTATTAGGTGATTTTAAGATTTTAAACATTTTAAAATACTAAGTTGAATAGTTGGGGATTTTAAATCTTGAAAATATGACACATGTGTATTTTATCTTAAATTAGGGATTCTAGTAAGTTAATGGGAGATTAGTATTTTTTAGCATGTTAATTAGTTATTAGTATTTTTATTAACCTAATTAACTCCCTAATTAACACGTAAATAACTCCCTTAATCAACTCCCCTAATTGACCCCTAATTATCTCCCTAATCAATACACACACACATACACGTTTTTACACCCCCCCCCCCCCACACACACTTTGCATTCTCTTTTCTTTTGAAAAGAACTAGGGTTCTTAGAGTGCTCCAGCAGCCACTCTTTCCCTTTCGATTTTCTTCAGTAGACTCATGTTCGATTTTAGCAAGCATCGTGGCACAAGTCGTCCCGGATCGATTCTCGCATCCCCTCGCGTCGTTATTCGTCGTTTCGTGAGTATAATCATCAAGGCATGTATATTCTTTCGTTTCTGCATCGATCTTGTCATAGTAAATATTTTGATGTTTATTGTATGAAAAACATGTGAATGTTATGCAAAAGTTTGAGCAAAAATGGTTGGATCGATTTTGAAACGTTTTTGGATCTCAAAACTTGAAGTTTGCTGTCATTTTAAAAACTGCAACTTTTCGGTCGACTTTCTGGAAAAACTTTTAACATATAAAACGTAGTACTTTTTAATACCTTCGATTTGACAGTAAATTCGTAATTTTTGGATAAGAAATGAGTGAGTTATGCTAAATGTCTTGTGACCAAATTATGAACGGGTTTGGAAGTCGGTGAACGTGGCCGAGGACCTCTCCACCCCGGTAAATCATGACTGGGTTTAGATCAGGATTGGAAAGCAGTAAAGCATGACCAGGGACCAATCCGCCCGGTAAAGCATGACCGGGTTTAGATCAGGAATGGAAAGCGGTAAAGCATGACCAAGGACCAATCCACCCGTTAAAGCATGAACGAGGATCTCATGTATGTGGCAGTGGATTTTCCTTATCAGCCCAGTACTGTGGTTTAGTCTGATCAGGCACATTTATGTATGAGTCACTTGTTTTAAAACATATCTCTACGCAAAATGATGTTATGTATGCTCAAGTATGTATGATGCAAGTATGTTTAAGAAAAGTTTTATGATGATGGCACGTCTACGTTTATGCTACTACGTTCAAGTTTCAAGTATGTTTATGCTACTACGTTAAAGTTTCAAGTATGTTTATGATATTACGTTCAAGTTTCAAGTATGTAAGCTCTACTTTAAAGATGCATGCGGTTTTATTATGTAGTACTTGTTATCTCCAATTTATACATGTTGAGTTTTTAGACTCACTAGACTTGATCGATGCAGGTGAGGATGACTTTGAGGAGACGAGGGGTGTGGACCAATGAGCCGGCTTGGACTGCGCAGGAGGCTAAACCCGAGGACCGTCCATGTTTTAAGATTTTATGCATAACGATTTTTAATACTCTGATTTCATGAAGTAGTTTATGATGTTTAAACGATCATTACTTTTGGCAAACTTGGTTTTGGTTGTTTTTATTGCAAATATTTTTAGACGGGCAAGTTGTTTTATTGCAAATTTGAGAGTTTATTTCTTATGTAAGAAAATTTTTATTTTTCCGCAAATTTTAAAGCATTTTAAAAGTACGGTACGTTACAGTTGGTATCATAGCGGTGTTCTTGTAAAGGGTTATGCCTACTGCCAGTTGCGAGAAGCTCACGAAGCCACACCTCGAGTCTGTAAGTATTAAAGTTTTAAAATTTTTTTATGTAGTAAGCATCAAGTTATGATTTCAGCATGTGCATATTTTAAGTTCGATTTACATGCATCTTAAGATATTGATATATGTACATGCATGTTGGATTTACGTGTTGGGTAAACATTGGAACGGTATGCCTCCTAGACGTAGGATTGTGCGTGGAGCAGGCGATGAGGGTAGAGAGCTTCAGGATGGGGAGAGGGCCACTCCTCCTCGTCCACCGCCAGACATGCAGGCTCAGATGCTTGCAGGAATGACTCAATTATTTGCACAGTTTGCGGGGAACAATGCTGCAGTGGATGCTGTGGCAAGACCCAGACCAGAGGCAGTATATGAGAGGTTTAAGAGGATGGATCCGAAGGAGTTCTTCAGGGACTACTGACCAGATGATAGTGGAAGGATGGATGAAGTCCATCGAGGTAATCTTTGCGTTTATGGAGCTGCAGGATGTAGACAGAGTTAGATGTGCCACCTTCTTGTTGACTGGAGACGTTAGGCTTTGGTGGGAAAGCGCGTCAGTGTCAGTGAACTTACAAACACTGACATGGAATGGGTTCAAGGAGATTTTCTACTCCAAGTATTTCACTGAAGAAGTACGCTCCCGCTTGACCAGGAAGTTCATGTCGCTGCGACAGGGAGACAGCAGCGTGGCAGAATTCGTCAGGAAGTTTGAGAGGGGGTGTCACTTTGTGCCCCTAATTGCTAACGATGCCCGGGAGAATCTGAGGGAATTTATGGATGGTTTGCGGCCGATCTTGCGCCGTGATGTCATGGTTGCTGGTCCTACAACTTATACAATTGCCGTGTCGAGAGCTTTGGCGGTAAGGCAGGACCAGATGGACATTGAGGTCGATAGGCGTGGCAAGAGGCCCTATCAGCTACCTTGTTTTGAGGAATCTTTGTAAGTCATTAAGAAACTTAGGATTAAGTGGATATGAGTACTGGAATTAGGTTATCTAAGGCAACTTGGTTTGTGTAAGTTTTAATTTCAATTTTATGAAATAGGTGATCATACATGGATATTGGGTGAAATAAAAACAAATGGGAATTAGTTGTATTCAACATAGGTTACCAATGGTCGAATATGAAGATTTTTATCGAGTAAGAAATCTAAAATCTTTATATGAGGATTCTAGAATTCTATGGGTTATAAGTGAAGTTGATTTATTAGAATTAGTCCATCATTAATAGGGGGAAACTTATTAAGCTTTATACGTTAGAATGAATTAAGTATTGAGGGTACGTCAAAGTGTGACATTCGTTCAAATGAGGAAGGTTTAAGTGTCTTAGGCCTCAACTATAATGTAATTGGGAAGGAAATAGTTTAAGCATGTGTTTGATGCTAGGAAGGTTTTATTATCTAAGCAGAATATCGATATTCTGTATTTTGTGGTTTTATGGATTATTGTTACTAGAAATTTAAGATTAGCGACAATCTTTATTTGGGATGTACTTATAAATAGCTAAGTTACGTAAGTTTGGTGTCGTAAGGTAAATATTCGATTCAAGGATCGTAGGTCAATATTATTACGGGGTTAAGACAAGGTTTAACTTTTGAGCGTAGTCCAAGGATATAAGTTGATCAGTAACTTTTGGTGCTAAGATTTCTTAGGTTGAACTGCATAAATGCTAATGTAATAGATGAACATTACGGGTATAGTATAAGAAAAGTAAGATACGATAAGTTTGAACCTCCATTTCTAATATTGAAAATTGTGAGAAAAGTCAGAATTTGAGGTCATAGTAAAGTAAAACTAAGACAGCCTTCAGGACTAGATATGGGCATTACGAGTTCTTAGTGATGCCGTTTATACTGACTAATGCTCCAGCAATTTTATGGACCTGAAGAGCCATGAGGAGCACTGTTAATATTTGGTTACAGTTTTGCAGGTCTTGCAGAGTCGCAAGTTGTTTGCAAAATTTAGTAAGTGTGAATTCTGGTTGGAGAAGGTAGCGTTTTTGTGTCTTATATTAACAAGCAGTGGTATCGAGATGGATCCAGCTAAGGTAGCAGCAGTTAAGGATTGGGTTGAACCGAAGAATGCGTCAGAGATTCGCAGTTTCCTAGGCCTAGCAGGCTACTACAGGAAATTTATTCAAGGATTTTCTTCGATAGCAGTGCCACTCACTTCATTGACTAAGAAGAATGCTAAATTCGTATGGAGTGATGAATGTCAGAAGAGCTTTGATACTTTGAAGCAAGCTCTTATTTCAGCGCCGATTTTAGCCATGCCAGCAGGGCAAGGCGATTTCGTGCTAATACACCGATGAATCTAAGCTCGGTTTAGGCACAGTTTTGATGCAGCATGGTCGGGTTATAGCTTATGCCTCCAGACAGTTGAAGGTGCACGAGATAAACTACCCGACTCATGATCTTCAGTTAGCTGCCGTTGTCTTTGCGTTGAAGATATGGAGACATTACTTGTACGGCGAGAAATGCCAGATATTTACTGATCACAAGAGTCTCAAGTATATCTTCACGCAGAAAGAATTGAATATAAGACAAAGACGGTGGTTAGAGTTAGTGAAATACTACGATTGTGAAATTAGCTACCATCAGGGAAAGCTAATGTTGTGGCAGATGCCTTGAGCAGAAAGGTTGCATTTGTAGCATAGTTGTTAGAGCAGAGATCTCTTCAGCCAGATATTCAGAGATTTGGGTTAGAGGTTTATCCTAAGGGCAGAGCTCCTAAGTTGTCTAATCTGACAGTCCAGTCTTCGTTGCTAGACCGAATTCGTTGAGGTCAGTCTTTAGATGAGCAGTTGCAGAAATGGAGACTGAAGGATGAAGCCAAGGGCAATGTACTATACACAGTGTCCGATGGTATTGTCAGGTACAGAGGAAGGATGTGGGTGCCTAGTGTTGATTCGATCAAAGAGGATATTCTGACAGAGGCACATACATCTCCGTATTCTATCCATCCAGGAGGTACCAAGATGTACAAGGATTTGCAGACTTTGTATTGGTGGCCAGGGATGAAGCGAGATATCCGCCGATTTGTGTCTGAATGCCTCTCTTGACAGCAAGTGAAGGCAGAGCATCAGAGGCCAGCAGAAATGCTTAAGCCACTCCCTATCCCCGAGTGGAAGTGGGAGAATATCAGCATGGACTTCGTTGTAGGTTTGCCGAGGTCAGTCAGAGGATCCAATGCTATTTGGGTCTAGTGGATCGACTTACCAAGTCAGCGCACTTCTTGCCAGTGAAGACGACTTTCTCCATGATGCAGTATGCGGAGCTCTATATCAGGGAGATATTTCGATTGCACGAAATCTCAGTTTCTATTGTGTCCGACAGGGACCCGAGGTTCACATCGTCTTTTTGGAAGAGTTTGCATGCAGCCATGGGGACGAAGTTTCTATTCAGTACAGCTTTTCACCCGCAGACAGATGGCTAGTCCGAGCGTGTGATTCAGATTTTGGAAGACTTGTTGCGAGCCTGTGTGATTGATTTCCATGAGAATTGCGAATCGAAGCTACCTCTAGTGGCGTTTACCTACAACAATAGTTTACAATCGTCTATAGATATGGCTCCCTACGAGGCACTGTATGGGAGGAAGTGCAGGTCGCCGATTCATTGGGATGAAGTTGGTGAGAGATCAGAACTTGGTCCAGAGATTGTTCAGCAGACTGCGGATGTGATGGTCAAGATCCGAGATAGGATGAAGATCGCCCCGAGTCGTCAAAAGAGTTATGCTGACAAGAGGAGAAGGGATCTTGAGTTTGCCGTAGGCGATCACGTTTTCGTAAAGATAGCACCTATGAAGGGTGTTATGAGGTTTGGGGAAAGAGGCAAGATCATTCCGAGATTTATTGGACCGTTCGAGGTTCTTGACAGAGTTGGGACACTAGCTTATCGTGTAGCCCTACCGCCGAATCTGGCCGGTGTACACAATGTGTTCCATGTCTCAATGCTGAGGAAGTACCTAGCAAATCCTTCACATGTTTTGAGCTATGAGCCGTTGCAGCTTGCTCCAGATCTGTCGTATGAGGAAAGACCTGTCCAAATCCTAGACAGACAGGAGCGGAGACTTCGGAACAAGGTGACCAAGTTGGTCAAAGTCAGTGGCTAAATTAATCAGTGGAGGAGGCCATTTGGGAGACCGAAGCAGATATGAGAAATCGCTACCCGGAGTTGTTTGGTTAATTTCGAGGACGAAATTTATATAAGTGAGGGGGGAACTGTAGAGCCCAAATTCAGTACACGTAAAACTCATGCATTTAATTAAATTGTTAAATAATTTATTTAAATTTAAAATGATTTTAGAGATGCATGATTTATTCAAATGCATTATTTTAAATTAATTATGGTTTTGTGATGCACGTTAAAACGTTTTTGTTGAGTTTTATGTTTCAGGCGAATATTCGATACGGGATCGGGAAAAGAGACCGGTGATGATTTAGGTGATTTATGAAAAATGTGGTATTTTATTTCAAGTCAAGAAAGTGGTATTTTAAATTATTTATGAAATATTAAGCATTTCAAAGTCTAATTTAATTTATTAGATGATTTTAAGATTTTAAACATTTCAAAATACTAAGTTGAATAGTTGGGGATTTTAAATCTTTAAAATATGACACATGTGTATTTTATTTTAAATTCGGGGTTCTAGTAAGTTAATGGGGGATTAGTATTTTATTTAACATGTTATTTAGTTATTAGTATTTTTATTAACCTAATTAACTCCCTAATTAACACCTAATTAACTCCCCTAATTGACCCCTAATTATCTCCATAATCAATACACACACACACCTACACGTTTTTACACCCCCCATACACACTCACACACACACTTTGCATTCTCTTTTCTTTTGAAAAGAGCTAGGGTTCTTAGAGTGCTCCAGCAGCCACTCTTTCCCTTTCGATTTTCTTCAGTAGACTCATGTTCGATTATAGCAAGCATTGTAGCATAAGTCGTCCCGGATCGATTCTCGCATCCCCTCGCGTCGTTATTCGTCGTTTCGTGAGTATAATCATCAAGGCATGTATATTCTTTCATTTCTGCATCGATCTTGTCATAGTAAATATTTTGATGTTTATTGTATGAAAAATATGTGAATGTTATGCAAAAGTTTCAGCAAAAATGATTGGATCGATTTTGAAACGTTTTTGGATCTCAAAACTCGAAGTTTGCTGTCATTTTAAAAACTGCGATTTTTCGGTCGATTTTCTGAAAAACTTTCATCATATAAAACGTAGTACTTTTTGATACCTTCGATTTGACAGTAAACGCGTAATTTTTGGATAAGAAATGAGTGAGTTATGATCGTTTTCGTGGGACTGCTCAAACTGCACTTTTCTGAAAATGCGCTATTTTAATGTGTTCTTGAAGTTTTGGTTGCAGGCTTTGTTGGGATCTCCTGAATCCTTGCTGCTGTTGTTAGGACAGCGTGTCCAGAATGTTCCAACGAAGCCCTAGACGTTTTTAAGTATGTTCGACGTGCAAAAGAAAATATTTTAAGTTTTTGAGGTATGCTAAATGTCTTGTGACCAAATTATGAACGGGTTTGGAAGTCGGTGAACGTGGCCGAGGACCTCTCCACCCCGGTAAAGCATGACCGAGTTTAGATCAGGATTAGAAAGCGGTAAAGAATGATCAGGGACCAATCCGCCCGGTATAGCATGACCGGGTTTAGAACAGGATTGGAAAGTGGTAAAGCATGACCAGGGAAGCATGAACGGGGATCTCATGTATGTGGCAGTGGATCTTTCCTGTCACCCCAGTATTGTGGTTTAGTCTGATCAGACACATTTATGTATGGGTCACTTGCTTTGAAACATATCTCTACGCAAAATGATGTTATGTATGCTCAAGTATGTATGATGAAAGTATGTTTAAGCAAAGTTTTATGATGATGGCATGTCTACGTTCATGCTACTACGTTCAAGTTTCAAGTACGTTTATGCTACTACGTTCAAGTTTCAAGTATGTTTATGCTACTACGTTCAAGTTTCAAGTATGTTTATGATATTACGTTCAAGTTTAAAGTATGTAAGACCTACTTTAAAGATGCATGTGGTTTTATTATGTAGTACTTGCTATCTTCAGTTTATACATGTTGAGTCTTTAGACTCACTAGACTTGATCGATGCTGGTGAGGATGACTTTGAGGAGACGAGGGGTGGGGACCAATGAGCCGGCTTGGACTGCGTAGGAGGCTAAACCAGAGGACCGCCTTGTTTTAAGATTTTATGCATTACGATTTTTAATACTCTGATTTCATGAAGTAGTTTATGATGTTTAAACGATCATTACTTTTGGCAAACCTGGTTTTGGTTGTTTTTATTGCAAATATTTTTAGACGGGCAAGTTGTTTTAATGCAAATTTGAGAGTTTATTTCTTATATAAGAAAATTTTTAATTTTCCGCAAATTTTAAAGCAGTTTAAAAGTACGGTACATTACACTGATCAAGGTGGAATATCAGTAGAGACAACACTCTTCAGAGGTTTAATAGGTTCATTATTGTACCTAACTGCCAGTCGTCCTGATATTGTATTTGCTGTCTGTATGTGTGCTAGATTTCAATCAAACCCTAAGCAATCGTATTTTTCAGCTGCCAAACGTATTTTAAAATATCTTAAAGGCACGCCAAATGTTGGGTTATGGTACTCTAAAGACTCTTCTTTCAATTTAGTTGGATATTCAGATGCAGATTATGCAGGATGTAAGCTAGATCGTAAAAGCACCAGTGGATCATGTCAGTTTCTAGGAGACATACTGATCTCTTGGTTCAGCAAGAAGCAAACATCAATAGCAACGTCCACAACTGAAGCAGAATACCTTGCTGCTGGAAGCTGTTGTGCCCAACTGCTCTGGATCCTGCAACAATTGAAAGATTATGGAGTTATTGCCAAAGAATCACCCATATTTTGTAACAATACTAGCACGATTGCTATCACTTACAACCCAGTTCTTCACTCAAGGACCAAGCACATAGATGTCAGACATCACTTCATCAGAGATCATGCCTTGAAGAAAGCCATCAGAGTGGAGTATGTTTCAACTGAACAACAAGCAGCTGACATCTTCACCAAACCACTACCCGAGACTAAGTTTTCTTACTTTCGCAATATACTTGGCTTAACTGATTTAACTTGATTATATCATGGATATTACCATTTTCTTTTCTTAACTGAGTATGTTACCATATGTTAATTGCTCAGTCAGTTATTAGCCAGTTTTTATCACTTCAGTTGAAGTTTTTTCAGTTGAATGATATTTATTTAACACCAGCTTGTATGCTGAAAAGTAAAAGGCAACGATAAATCAAATATTTCTTTTATTATAATTGGAGCGTACATTTTTTATTTTCTTCTTAACAGCAGATAGCCACGAGGTAAACCAACCGGTTAAAACCCCTGTGGTAGTCTTCAGGAAACCCTCTGAAATAGCTATGCGCTTCAGAGTCCACTTCTCCTTTTCCAGTATCAGCAGGTAGACACCTTCATCTGTGAAGATGTCCACCTCATCAGCAACGCGCAAACGTCGCCGATATTTCCTCATTTGTGTCACCCATTCGGGGGTGGCAACTGCTCCTCTCTGCTGGAGGAACTGAAGATCTTGTAGCTTTTGCCAAAATCGGAGAACTTTATGGAAGACTTTATCTTCCATAGCAGCCTTTCTGGTCTCCATTGCTGCATCCATAAACTCGTCAGCGATGTCTTGAAGCCTTGAGCTGCTTGCACCTGCCATTTTTTTTCTTGAAATACTTAGTTGCTAATGTGTTAAGACTAACCATGTTACTTATATTTATAACACAGGCTCAAAGCAACTGAAGAGACGTAATCATTACGCTCGACGCTTCATCTTCTGAAGCATCAGATTTATCTTATTACGTCACTCTATTTGCTGTTTAAACCTTCGTAATTTTAAACATGCATTTATTAAGGGGGAATATCGATTTAAGAGGTTAACTGAGAAGACAGTAGTTAGTAAATTTTCATCTGAAATGAATCAGTCTCACAATTGATCGTTCAGTTGATAATTTAGCTAATCTTCTCATATAAGTTAACCAATTAATCGTATTTTATTCCAAATCAAGTGACGTGACTGTCAGTTTTCGCATTAAATGATGAACAATGTTTTAAAACGTGGACTCACATGAACCATTTAAAATTGTACACACGTTTGTAGCACATGTACACACTATTTTCAAATTTCCGTGGACTGACACGTGTCCAGAATTTGTACAGTCACTTACATATGTACTTTTCCCCGCTTCAATTCAGTTCTTCTTTACGCAAACTTTACTCTTCAGAGCAAATTCACATTTAGAGTTTTTATCTTGCAAAATTTCAGATTTTCCAACCCTCAGAAATGGCAAACCAAATTCCCGCGCATATTCCGAATGCTATGGCTGTCAACTTTGAATCTATTCTATCAGTCAATGATGCCGATGTCAAGAACGTCTTTCTGAAACTAGAAGCAGCCGGCTTAAAGATATTTCTGGGACAATCTTCTCAGGAACTTTATCCACAAGAGCTTCATGATTTCTACTCAACTGGTTACGTTACTGTTGATGGAAACGTCACTGCTACTATCAATGGTCAGTTGCTGACCATTTCTGAGGAATCTTTTGGCGAACTGTTTCACTTGCCTACTGATGGGCTTAACAATTTCTCAGAGGTAAAAACCTCTGATATTGAGGAAATGCAGTCTCTACTATCAGCTGATGGTCGAAAAATCAAAGTTTTTGATCCAAAGAAAGAGCTCAAGCCAGAAGTTCAACTATTGGCGGATATTTCAGCCAAAGGGATGCTAGCTAAGGTTGGTTCATTTGCTACTCTTACTCTTGAAAAATTTCAAGTCATGACGGTGATCATGGCTGAGAAAAAGGTGAACTGGAGAAACATTATTTTCATCATTCTAAGAAATATGTTTCAGTCAACGAAGCAGTCACGGGGATATGCCGTGCAAATCAGTTTTCTACTGAAAATGAAGGGGCTAGTGGGTGATACTGCTGAGAAATCATCTAAGTTCAAAGCGTTCAATGATAAGAATATACAGCCACCAAAGGCCAAATTTGACTTGTCACCTGAGCAGTTCATTAAGGTGAAAAAGGAAATTGGGACGGGAGGAGCTCCCAAATCAGTCAAGAAAGCAATAAAGGAGGCTCAAAAGAAGACAATCAAGCGCAAACTGATTGTCATCGAAACTGATTCTGAGAGGACTCCTTCTTCCAAAGTTATGAAGAAGCCACGGACTTTAAAGACCAAGCCTGCTGCAGTTGGAACCATCCCAATTGATCGATTGATGCAGTCAGGAGCTGAACAGCCCATTAAGGCTGTCCCACTGAAGGCCATTCCAACTGAACCCTCAAATGAGGATCAGTTACCACTTTCTGCCATCTTGCTAAAGAAGAAAGTCACTGAATCTAGTGACAAGAAGAAGCTTGCTGGAGTTAAGACTCCACTAATCTCTATCGCTGGTTACTCTTCCTTACCTCCTCCCAGACCTATGGGAATAGTAATCAGAGAGCAAATCGATGCAACAACAACATGGTTGAGCATCCCCCATATTCTCACTGATCCGAGAGGCAAAGGGAAGATACAAGAATAACCCAGACCAACCAATGCAGTTCAAACGCATATTGATCTCATCTGGAAAGAGACCAACGATTTTGCAGCAGAGAAACTCAAGACCTACAATGAGTGGGTCAAATTCAGAACTCAAGTTTTTGCTAAACAGCTTCAGTCGAAGACTAAACCGAAGAAGTTTATTCAACTAAAGGCTACTGTTCTGAGAGTAGTCAAAGCTTCGACAGTTGTTCAGGGTCTAGAACGCAAAACATATTTGTTTGATCAGCTGAGAGCCAAGAAGCTTCAGAGGATTGTTGCTGAGTTTCGTCAAAATTTTGATCCTTCAAGTCCAACTGCTGTCAATGACTCAGCAGTATACAATCAATTGGACTCGGATCTTATCTGCTTACAGATGCAAATCAAGGATTGGGAAATCGATCAAGAACTGATCATTCCAGTGATTGCACAGGACTTATCATCTGATGAAGAGCTAGTTGGAAAGTCAGTTCAAGAGCCACCCAAAGACTCGGCTGTTGAAGTATCTCAAAAGGAAACTGAACCTTCCTCATTAGCTGATCCATAATATTCATCTTCAATTCCTCAATCTTCAACTGCCGATCCACCGCCATATACTGAAGCTGAATTGTCTCTAGCAGATCTAGATGAGGTCATCAAATCAGTCACCTCAGATATTCAGTGGACAATTCAAGATTAGTTGAAGATGTGCTTAGAACTGAAGAACCAGCTGAGGAGCCCAATTTTGATCAACCTGAACAGCAAGTTCCATTAGAAGTTGTGACTGAACAGGCAATTTTTGACCAAACTGTACAGACAGTCTCTCAACCAGCTGAAGAACCAGTTGTTGAACCAGCTGAAGAACCAGTTGTTAAACCAACTGTAGAATCAGTTGTTGCTCCAACTGGAGAAACATTTGTCAAACAAACTGAAGAACCTTCTCATACTTATGCTCTTCCATCTATTTCGTCTCCTCCCCAAGACCTTTTAACTGAAGATATTTCAGAGGTAGCTGTGCTTATACCAGAACCAACTGACGGTGGGATAGTTGTATTTAATCAAGAACCTAGGGAACAGATTCCAGAAACTTCTGGAGCCATGTCTCCTAGAATTTCAGACACTGATGTCCTGTTTGAAGAACTCCAAACCGTTCAGTCGAACCTTCTCAGTATGATGAATGCTATCTCTGCAATACAATCTACTCAGCTTGCACATACCTTGAAGCTCAATTCAAATTATGAATTTACAACAGACAGACTGAATCAGCTTAACAAGAGTGTATCTGATCTTTTTATCCAAACTGAAGAAATCAAGAAAGATAGATTGTCAACTGAATCGCACTTCTAGACTCAAGCACTAGTCGGCAGGCGATTTGACTTTCTTAAATCAAAGGTCACTAAAAGAATTGATCTGCTGCAGCACATTATGATGAATGCAGTATCAGATATTGCAAAAAACGTCCGCATACTATCAAGAAAAGTGGATGTGCTTGACAAAAAGGGGGAAAATATTAGAGAGACCGAAGAAGACAAAGGAAAGAAAAGGAATGTATGAAGATCAACTGACTTCAGTTGAGAATGGTTGAAGACTTGAAGATTTGTATTCTTTATTCTTTGTACGAATCTGTACATATGATTAGATACTTATTTCATTCTTTGTACAAATCTGTACATTGGAAAAGTTATTTTATCTACAATGAAATTGAAGATTACCTCAAGTTCAGTTGATCAGTTAATACTTTACAAAGTTTTGTCAAACACCAAAAAGGGGAAAATTGTTGGAAACTTAATTTCGGTAGTTTGACAAAATTAGAGATTAAATCTGATTGAACTAACTTATCACGAACTCACGAACTAACAGTTGTCTAAACTGAAGTTTCCAACCGAACTGAATCTACTTTGTCAACTGACTGATCAGTTGGAAACTGACCAGTTGAAATACTAAGTTGTGAGGTTATCTATCTACTTATCAGCTGATCATTCAGCTGAAACACGTCATCAGTTGAAAAGGACATTCAACCGACAATAGTACAAAGCAGACTGTAACTCGTAGTGGGACGCCGCATTTCAGAGAATACAGTGTACGAATGTCAGAAGAATGTTGATGTGGCAATCAATGGATACAAAAGATTCAAATTGTATTTATTATTACCGTTGGAAGAGAGCCTATAAATAAGCAAGAAGAGCAGATGAGACACAGCGCTGAATAATACGATTCATTCATTCTCAAAAACTTGCTGTTATTCTGCTAGATTCACTACTCTCATTTGAGATTCAAAAAGCTCACACTTATTAGAAATATTCGTAGCATTTAAGGCTACTTTTCGAGCTTATTAGCACAAACCTCTGTATTACTTATATCACTTGTGCTAAATCCAGTCGAAGAACTGTGAAAATTATTGTTAACTAAAAGTTTCAGTCTTGGCAGTGTTAAGTCCAAACTGAAGTGGGTCTGTACAAATTTTGTATTGATCAAAGTCTTTTAGTGCTTATCATATCCTTGTGATAGAAGGGGTGACGTAGGAGTTATTCAATCTCCGAACATCCATAAATCCTTGCATTATTATTTCAGTCACTTATTCTATCTTTCAGTCAGTTTACTTCCGCAACTATATTTAGTTAAACTGATTGTCATCGACTGACAAGATTCCTAAGTTTCAGTTTATCACAAAACTGATACTTCATTCGAAGAAGATTATAAAAATCGTGAGTGTTTATTCAACCTCCCTTCTAAACACTTTTCTATCTATTAACCGATCCTATCAATACCAGACCAAGATCATTAATACATAAATGTGTGGAAAACACAGAAGTGTGTGAAGATCTGAAAAGAAGAGAAAAATAGGGCATGCCAACTGCTTAGTCTAGAAGCAAAATTCTCAGTGTGTGAGAACACTTTCATGTTGTATTCATAGATCAGTTCTTACACACGCACACACACAATCACTCACATATACAGAGAGTTGAGCTTATTGAATAGCTGAGTGAGTCTCGCACAGAGACGTAAAACTTGTGTATGTAGTCTTTGACATATAGACGTTAAACAAATATTGGCTGGAAGGTGCTGCCTTCAATCTAGACTAGGATTTCAGTTAGACAGTTAATAAACATAAAAAATGTACATTAATTAAATGTTTTATAGTATAGTTTTTGTTTTATTAAATGTTTAAATATTATATGTTTTGTAATAAATTTTATAAAATATAAGTTCTTGGGTAATTATAAGTTTTTACTATTTTTACAGGTTCGATAAAACAATAATAACATTGGCTTTGCAAATAGGATTAAGATGATTCTTGGACATTTAGAAAGTTGATTTTAATATCTACAATATTGGCGGCAAGTATGAGATAAAAATCTTCTCACAATTGGGATCAAATTGAGCAACAAATAAAGTTACCAAATGAGTGACAGTTTTACCATGCTCTAGTATTTTGACCATATCTCTCAAATTACTTGGTCAATGGAAAAAAATACTACAATTTAAACAACTCAATTATCTACATGTTTTGTTTTATGTGGAAAAGCAAAATCGGATGAGAAGATTTTCAAAAGTGATGGGTAAGATGACATAATTTCTTGGAACACCAATGAAGACTTATGTATATAAATAATATTTTATTTGTGGTTGTCTCCTCAAATTTAGCTATAAATATGGGTGCATTGTAATGTATATCTTGAAGATATCCCTCATTTTATGAACAAACCCTTGAGTTCATAATATTTTTCTCTTTGTTTTTTCTTTATTTCTTCATTTAAATATATTTAGCATGTTAATTTCATATTCAAAGTTTTATACTTTGAATAATGAATAGCTAACTACTCAAAGTTGAGATGAAAATGTGAAACTCTTTGTATGATAATAAGGTTATTAAAATGTAATAATCTATATTTTATATTATTTAATCATTATTTATGTTTATGTTATATTTATTTCTTTAAGCTTTATTATATCATACTTATAGTAGGAGTTTTGATTTATTGTTGTTATATGTTACATTAAATTTTTGGGACTATTTAAATGTTAGTTTGATATTACCAACCATTTAAAGTGGATGTCTTGCTTTATTATATATGAATATATCATAATATTAATTTATTGGTACTATTTAAATGTTTGTTTGGTTTTACGAACCATTTAAAGTGAGAATCTTGATTTAGTGTTTACAAATATATATATATATATCACAATAAATACTTGATAACGTTTATAAGTTTTAGTATATATTATATACTTATAATATAATAATATATAACACAATATAAATATGATTATTTAATATATTGTAACCATTTTATTAAGTAGATTTCAATAATGTTCATTAATGTAACTTTATTAAAATAACAAAGAGTGGATCCTCTAATCTCAACTACTTTAATTAAAATTTGAACAATTAAAAATTAAAATTAAATATTCAAACAATTAAAAGAAAAAAAATACAAAAAGACATTGTAGTGACTTGTAATTAATTACCTTAGCTTCCATGTAGATACGATATTCGGACTCACCGAATTTTATTACTTGTGGACATTCTACTATTGGGAGTGTAACAATCAAAGTCGCATCATGTTTTTGGCGCCTTTGTCGGGGAAGTATGATTTAATTTCAAGTCTATTTATTTTTCTTTCTTTGAATTTTTATTGATTTTGCGTGTTTTTCTTCTTTTTGGTGCTTCCGGGATGGACTGAAAATTTCGATTTATGTGCCTCGGCCATCACTTCTACCCGAATCCCATCGACGTATGGCACACACAACCGTCCCTTTATCCAGAGACCACCATTTTCATCAGTATGGAATTCTTGGGTTTTTCCTTCTTGGATTTGTTCCTTAATCTTTGTGATAGAAGGATCCTGGCTTTGTTTTCATTTGATTGATTCTCTAAGGCATGGTTACGCTGATAGAGAAGATAAGCTTACTTTCTCAATGTTCATTCGGCTCAAAGCATCTGCTACTTTATTTTCCTTACCCGGATAGTAATTGATTGATAAATCATAATCTTTCAGAAGTTCAATCCACCTTCTTTAGCTCATGCTTAGTTCTTTTTGGGTGAATATGTATTTGAGGCTCTGGTGATTAGTAAATACTTCGTATTTTACCCCATAAAGGTAATGTCTTCAGATCTTTAGCGCAAATATGATTGCTGCTAACTCAAGATAATGAGTTGGGTAATTTTGCTCATAGGGTTTTAATTGCCTTGATGCATAGGCAATTACCTGACCTTCTTGCATAAGCACACACCCTAACCCTCCCTTTGACACGTCACTATATATCGTAAAGTTCTTGCCATCTTCGGGAAGAACTAGTACTGGTGTAGATGCAAGCTTTGTTTTAAGGGTTTCGAAACTTTTCTTGCAAGTTTCATTTCAAATGAATTTTGAATTCTTCTGAGTGAGTTTGGTGAGAGGAATGACTATCGAAGAAAATACTTCAACAAATTTTATATAGTAGCCAGCTAAACCCATAAAACTTCTTATTTTGGTTACCGTCTTTTGTCAAGGCCAATCCTTGATTGCCTCTAATTTCTTAGGGTCCACTGACACCCCTAATTCAGAGATTATATGATCTTAGAATGCAACACTTATTAGCCAAAATTCACACTTCTTGAATTTGGCATAGAGTTTCTTTTCACGCAGTGTATGCAAGGTAAGACGCAGATGTTCTCGATGGTCTTCCTCGCTTAGTGAGTATACGAGGATATCATCTATGAAAACCACCACAAACTTATCAAGGTATGGCTTGAATACTTGGTTCATAAGGTCCATGAATGTTGCAGGAGCTTTTATTAGACCAAAAGGCATTATCGTGAATTCGTAGTGCCCATATCTTGTCCTAAAAGCTGTTTTAGGGATATCCTCTGCTTTGAATTTCAGCTGATAGTAACCTGATCTTAGATCGAGTTTTGACAAAACCTTGGCTCCTTTTAAGTTATCGAAAAGATCATCTATTCGTGGGAGAGGGTACTTATTCTTATTGTGATCTTATTCAATTCCCTATAGTCAATACATAGTTTCATGCTTCAGTCCTTTTTCTTTACGAACAGAACTGGGGCTCCCCACGGGTTTGCGCTGCGTCGGATTTGTTTCTTATCCAATAACTCCTGAAGTTGCTCCTTTAACCCCTTTAATTCAGCTGGAGCCATCGGCATGGTTCCTTTGAAATTGGTGCGGCACCAGGGACCAAATTAATTTCAAATTCCACTTCTCTATCGGTATCGCACCTGGTAAATCCTCGAGAAAAACTTCTGAAAATTCTTGGACGACTTGAATTTTTTCCAAATTTGGAGCAGTTTCTTCTCTGACTTTGCTGATCATTGTCAGGTATATTTCTTCTCCGCATTTTATGGCCTTCCAGGTTTGTGAGGCAGATAGTAGGGACTTTCATTCATTGGTCTTTCCATAATATATGATTTCATTTTGATTTGGGGTCTGCAGTTTGACATTTTTCTTTTTACAGTCTACCATGTTATGGTGTTTAGCTAACCAGTCCATACCAAGAATGATGTCGAACTCAATCTTGTTGAGTTGAATCAATTCTACTTCAAAGATTTGATAACTGATACAGATTTTACAGTTCCGATATACCTTATGGGTTTCAGTTGTTTTGCTAGCAGGTGTTGCAACTCTTAACGGTTCAATAAGAGTTTCATGCTCAAGTTTCAATTTTTTAACAAATCGTCTAGACACAAATGAGTGGGTAGCACCACAATCAAACAAGGCATAAACAGGCATTTCATTTAGTAAAACAGTACCTGCCACCACATCATTGGTGTTATCTGCTTCATCTTTAGTTATAGCGTACACTCGAGCATTGGCCTTGTTTTCATTCGGTTTGTTTGGTTCACTCCCTTTATATTTGTTCTCAGGACACTCTTTAATCTGATGCCCTACTTTCCCACATTTGAAACAAACGCCCGTCTTTCTATAACATTCTCCGAGATGATTTTGTCGACAATTGGAACACCATTTTCCTTCCTTGTTGGCGGTGTTGGTAAAGGTCCTTTGAGGGACCACTTGATTGATTTGGCCTCTTGAACTTGGGACCACTTTGAGCAGACTGACTAATGAAGAGCCTCTTGTTTTTGTTCTCCTCTTCTCGGCATCTGATGCCTGTTTCCGCGCTCATCTCCGCACCCATTAAGTCTGCAAAGTTGTTTGGTCTGAATACAGCCAAAGAATATTGAATTCGGCGGTTCAGCCCTTTCTTGAAACGGTGCATTTTCAGAGTTTCATCCGACATGATGATTGGAACATAGGTTCCAAGATCATTGAACCTTGATGTGTACTCATTTATTGTCATGTCCGATGTTTGTTTAAAATTTTCGAACTCACTCAGCTTTTGTAGACGTAATTCAGCTGGGTAGTATTGCTTTAAATATTCTCTCATGAAGGTTTGCCAAGTGATCTGTTGCATATCAGCCAAGGATGGTGACACTGTTTCTGTAAAGACCGTGTATCGTATTATCGTAAATCCTATATTGATTATCGATAAATTATGAAATTGCCATGTGATTATGTATATGATGTATATCATGACAATGAAAATGAGAAAATAAGTATTGGATATGAATTGACGTTGTAAGAGCTCGAGTGGAGAAGCCGGACGCCAATAAGTACAAAACCAATATTTTGGTACAGAACGTGTGGCGCCCGAGCGGTAGAAGATTACCGCCCGAGCGCCAGTGTAGAGACTGTTAGTATTCGGGCAGAACGTTCCGCGCCCGAGCGGTAGTTTTTCACCGCCCGAGCGTGGTACAAGTAAAACTCGGGGGCAGAATGTCTCGCGCTCGGGCGCGAGAATTCTACCGCCCGAGCGCGAGATCGGTGGGGATAAGAATGAGATTTTTGCTTCATTCTTTCTTCATTTGTTCTTCAGCACCTTTGAGAGAAGAGAAAGGAAAATCGATTTTTTTCGTCCGAATCGACTTCGAAACGTTGTCCAAACGCGAAACAAATTATAGATTCGGAATCTTCGCGTCGAGAGCTTTCTATTGAGGTATGTTTCTTCCAGTTCCAGTAGCTCTAAATATCAAAGTGCTAGAATAGCATGTATTTGAAGTCGAGATTCTTATATGTAGTAGAATAACCGACAATAAACTCATATTCGAAGTCGGAATTGAATTATGTTATGATATCGATTTGATATGAATTTTTAAAGTTTCAAAAGATATTTGAGACTTATATTGTCGATTTTGAATGATGTTATTGATTGAAATAATTATGTTATTGACGTAGATAAATTATTATACTTATAAATTCAAGCTACATCAACTTGAACGAAGAATTGAGGTATGTTGCGATCGGGTAACATACGACAGGTATCTGTATTATATGATATATGTTGGATTGATTTGATTGATTGGAATGAGAATACATGTTTATATGCCTTATTTGTTGAGTTTATGTGGCATACATGACACTGTGATTTGAATATCGATGTATAAAATAAATGTTTTGTTAACACACATCGTTTGATGCATACATCGATACATGACATGCACGTTGAGCTATGATCCTTGGATACCCTGATATGATTTGACTGGATTCTGGGGTTTGTGAACACAATGCTATGTTTGGTATTACATGACCCTTAAAACATAGACATTTGTGGCCCCGATGATTGATTGAGATCTGGGATTTGATGACGCTTTGTCGACCTTATCATACGAGTATCCCTGATTGAGGCCGGTGTGCCAGCTCGAGCATTGATTTGATAGCGATTCGTTTGATTCTGACATGTGCTCAGTGGATGGGCATTTGACCTGATACCTCCACGACATACATGCATTGCATACCATATATTATTGTTTAGATACTTGTGGTAAATATGATGGTTGTTCCATACGGAGCTTTGCTCGCCCCCAAGGGGGGCTGTTGTTGTCTTTGTGTGTGGACAATGGCAGGTACTCCAGGATATCAGGAGGCCGGAGAGGGTACTTCTGGACGGAGTCACAGTTTGGGCTGAGGTTTTATGTTTTTTTCCCAGTATATATATATGTATCTATATACTGGGGCATGTCCCGAGGATATGAGTTGTTTGTATATGATTGGTTTTGATTATGTGTGGGCGAGTTTTATGATATGAGATAAAATACTATTTTTAGTATTCAAATTATAGAAGAAATATTTTGGGCTCATTGTAAAGAAAATTTAAACTCGTTTTCCGCTTTAATTAATTAACCCTAATCAGATTGTGTTATAATAACGATTAGGAGCTAAGGGCCCCCACAGAGTGGTATCAGAGCATAACTGGGAATGCTCGATTGAGTCTTGTGTACTTGTGAATAGGCACAAATGAATTGTGCGTATGTGTTTGATTTATTTGTATTACTTGCTCCTACTTAATTTAGTTTGAGTAAGTTATTGATGAGATTGATTATATGAGATGATGAGATTATGAAATTGATATTGATTTGTGATATTCATCTCTTGATTTGTAAATGGATCACACAAATGAAACTGCGAGTAGCAGTACTGAGAGGATAGTTGGGCAATTTGAAGGATTGTCCATGGATATAGTGATGGCTCGATTCCAGGATCTGAAACCACCGAGGTTCTTTGGCACTGAGAGTGCACAAAGAGTAGAGGCTTGGTTAAAGGATATCGAGCATTTGTTTAATATTGTTGAATATTCCAAGGCTCGGAGACTGAAACTTTCTCTCTATCAGTTGAAAGACCGAGCAAAATCTTGGTGGGAAGCCGCTGAGATTTGATTGAAAGAAGCCGGGATTGAAGTCACATGGGATGTCTTCAAGGCCCAGTTTTTGGAGAAGTATTCCCCTCCTTCTTATTATACTGCTCAGGAGAATGAATTTAATAGTCTGCAGCAGGGAACGATGACTGTTGCGGAGTATGCTTCGAAGTTTTCTACTATGTTGAAGTATGCACCTCACGTAGCTGGGAATGCAAAAGCAAAATATAACAGGTTTGTGAATGGATTGCATCCTGCTTTATAAATTTTGTTTTTTCTGGATTGCCTACCAGCTACGCAGAGGCGGTTGAACGATCCAAGGCAGCCGAGGCTGGACTCAGGCGAGGAGGTCCACAGTATACTCCTCCACCACCAGTGTCAGCTCAGCAACATACATTGCGCCCAAGAGGTAAAAAGTTCAAGAAGACTGGTTCTGTTTCTTCGTCTTCTTCGAGTTCGAGTGGATCCCAGAGAGGTAGTCCTGTTATTGCTCCTTATTGTAGTCATTGTGGGGGTAAACATACTATCGAGCAGTGTCGAGGTATGTTTGGCACTTGTTATCAGTGTGGGCAGGAAGGTCCATTTCTCTCGAGTATGTCTGAACAAGGGTACTACTTCTTCCCAACCCCAGCCAGGATTTAGAGGTGGCCCTAGTATGATGAGACCTGCTGTTCCTGTTCCCTCTTTTCAGGAGTCGAGTGTCCCATGATATCGAGGACCAGGTGGTCAGACTGCTCAAGTTCCTCCTCAAGTAAGAGTGTATGCTATGACGGAGGATTAGGCGAAAGAAGCTCCTGGTGGTGTGATTGTAGGTATTTGCATGCTTTACGATTATCTTGCACGTATTTTATTTGATACAGGAGCATCTCATTCATTCATATCTCATGCATTTGTTGCATCTCACGGTATTGAGTGTACCCCATTGTATGATACATTATCGATAGCCACGCCAGCAGGAAAGATTATTTTGTCTGAGCGAGTTGTGCATAATTGTGTATTGATATATGAGGATAATGTGATATTCTTGAATTTGATTGTCCTTCCCATGCACGACTTTGATTGTATTGTTGGCATGGATATGTTGACGACAAATCGAGCTATTGTGAATTGTTTTCATGGAGTGGTTCGATTTCGACCGATTGATGGACCCAAGTGGAATTTTTATGGCAAGGGTTCTCAAGCCAAAATTCCATTGGTATCATCTTGGAAATGTCTCGACTTTTGACTAGCGGAGATGAGGGTTATCTTATCTACGCTATTGATGTCTCTAAGAAGAAGCCTTCTTTATCTGAAATTCCTGTTGCGAAAGAGTTTCCAGATGTATTTCCCGATGAGATTCCTGATTTTCCTCCTCATCGAGAAGTTGAGTTTAGTATTGATCTTGTGCCGGGGACTGCTCCCATATCTAAAGCTCCCTATCGCATGGCACCATTGGAATTGAAAGAATTGAAAGAACAATTACAGGATCTTCTCGATAAGAGATATATTCGACCGAGTGTATCACCTTGGGGAGCTCCAATTTTATTTGTTCGAAAGAAAGATGGTACTATGCGAATGTGTATCGATTATAGGCAATTGAATCGGGCTACTGTGAAAAATAAATACCCACTTCCTCGTATTGATGATTTATTTGATTAGCTTCAGGGTACTTCTGTTTACTCTAAGATTGATCTTCGTTCTGGGTATCATCAAGTATGAGTTCGAGATGAAGATGTGCCCAAAACTGCTTTTCGTACGAGGTATGACCACTATGAGTTTTTGGTTATGCCTTTTGGTCTCACGAATGCTCCTGCTGTCTTTATGGATCTAATGAATCGTGTCTTTCGAGATTATCTTGACCGATTCGTTATTGTATTTATTGATGATATTCTTGTATATTCGAAATCGAAAAAGAAGCATACTGAACATCTGAGACTGGTGCTTCAAACTCTTCGTACTAATCATTTTTATGCTAAATTGTCCAAATGTGAATTCTGGATGGACAAAGTGATATTTTTGGGCCACGTCATTTCCAGACATGGCATATCTCTTGATCCTGCGAAGGTCGAAGCAGTATTGAATTGGCCAAGACCTACAAATGTTCCTGAGATCCGTAGCTTCATGGGTTTAGCTGGATATTATCATCGCTTTATTGAAGGGTTTTCGAAAATAGCTAAACCTATTACTCAACTGACACAGAAGAATCAGCGATTCATTTGGTCAGATGAATGTGAAGCTAGTTTTCTTGAATTGAAGACGAGATTGACCACAACACCTGTGCTTACTATTCCCTCAGGTACCGGAGGATTTGTTGTGTGCACAGATGCATCTGGTAAAGGTTTGGGCTGTGTTCTGATGCAACATGGCAAAGTGGTTGCTTATGCGTCTCGTCAATTGAAATATCATGAAACACGTTATCCTGTTCATGATCTTGAATTGGCCGCCATTGTGTTTGCTTTGAAGATCTGGCGCCATTATTTGTACGGAGAAAAGTTTGTTATTTATTCAGATCATAAGAGTCTGAAATATCTCTTTTCTGAATCTGATTTGAATATGAGGCAATGCAGGTGGATGGATCTCCTGAAGGATTTTGATTGTGAGATTCAATATCACCCTGGATCGGTGAATGTTACTGCGGATGCCCTTAGTCGTAAAGTGCATGACTCTGTTTTAGCTTCTGTTTGTGTCGCCAAAGTACACAAGGATATATGTACTTCTGGTTGGACTTTTCACTCGAATTGGAATTCTGTCACTGTCTCAGCATTGCAAATTGAGCTTAACTTGATATCGAAAATACGAAAGGCCCAATGAAGCGATGCTCAGATCCAAAATTCGAAAGAACTTGTATCTACAGGACATCAGTCTGGATTCCAGATTTCTTCTGATGGTTCTTTACGGCTTAATGGTCGGCTGGTAGTTCTTGATGATTCTAATTTGAAATATGCCCTTCTTCGAGAAGCACATTGTAGCAAATACAGTATTCACCCTGGAGGTCGAAAGATGTATTTGACATTGAGACCTCAATTCTGGTGGAAACGTATGAAGAAGGACATTGCTGAGTTTATTTCGAAATGTCTTGCCTGCCAGCAAGTGAAAGCCGAGAGAATGAAACCTCGAGGATTGCTCCATAATCTCGAAATCCCGAAATGGAATTGGGAACATATTGCTATGGATTTTGTGAGTCATTTACCTCGTTCGCCCAAGGGCTGTGATGCTATTTGGGTTATTATTGACCGGCTTTCGAAATCTGCACATTTCATTCCGTATGAGCGGACTTATCCTTATAAGAGAATGGCCCGTTTATGCATCGAGAATATTGTTTGACTGCACGGTGTGCCAGTCTCGATTGTATCTGATCGTGATCCCATATTTGCTTTTAATTATGGGATAGTTTCCAAGAAGCGATGGGTACGCGTTTGGCTATGAGCACTGCTTATCATCCTCAAACCGATGGCCAGACTGAGCGTACAATTCAAATGTTGGAAGATATGTTACGTGCGATTGTGATGGATTTCAGAATAGGATGGCAAGATGCCTTACCATTGGTTGAATTTTCTTATAATAATAGCTTTCAAACGAGTATTGGTATGGCACCTTTTGAAGCCTTATAGGGGAGACGATGTAGATCACCGTTACTCTGGGATGAAATTGGTGAGAGACAATTGACTGGACTTGAAATGATACAGGAAATGAATGATAAGGTTCAGTTAATTAGGCAGCGGATGAAAGCTGCTCAGGATCGTCAAACGAGTTATGCAAATAAACGAAGACGACCCTTGGAATTCCATAAAGGTGACAAAGTGTTTTTGAAAATATCTCCCTTTAGAGGCACTGTTCGATTCGGCATGCGAGGGAAATTATCTCCTCGATATGTTGGTCCATATGAGATCCTTGATCGTGTTGGTGATCTTGCTTATCGATTGGCATTGCCACCAGCTCTATCTGCCATTCACGATATATTTCATGTTTCTATGCTGAGGAAATATGAACCAGATCCATCACATGTACTTGCACCTGATGAGGTTGAACTTGATCCTTCTCTTTCCTATGTTGAACAGCCTGTTCGCATTATGGATCGAAAGGAAAAGATATTGCGAAATAAATCGATTCCTTTAGTTTGAGTACAATGGACACGGCATGGTGTGGAAGAGTCGACGTGGGAATTGGAGAGCAAGATGCGAGATTCATATCCTCATTTGTTTGATTCTCGTCCATCTGTTCCATTGTGTTCAATGTATAGTGATCCGTTTACTGATTTAATTTTGATATGTACTATAACTGGTGACATATATATGTTTGCCAATGTTATGTATATAGGGATGTTTGAGATTTCGAGGACGAAATCTTTTAAGTGGGGGAGAAATGTAAGGACCGTGTATCGTATTATCGTAAATCCTATGTTGATTAACGATAAATTATGAAATTGTCATGTGATTATGTATATGATGTATATCATGACAATGAAAATGAAAAAATAAGTATTGGATATGAATTGACGTTGTAAGAGTTCGAGTGGAGAAGCCGGACGCCAATAAGTACAAAACCAATATTTTGGTACAGAACGTGTGGCGCCCGAGCGGTAGAAGATTACCGGCCCGAGCGCCAGTGTAGAGACTGTTAGTATTCGGGCAGAACGTTCCGCGCCCGAGCGGTAGTTTTTGACCGCCCGAGCGCGGTACAAGTAAAACCTGGGGGCAGAATGTCTCGCGCTCGGGCGCGAGAATTCTACCGCCCGAGCGCGAGATCGGTGGGAATAAGAATGAGTTTTTTGCTTCATTCTTTCTTCATTTGTTCTTCAGCACCTTCGAGAGAAGAGAAAGGAAAATCGATTTCTTTCGTCCGAATCGACTTCGAAACGTTGTCCAAACGCGAAACAAATTATAGATTCGGAATCTTCGCGTCGAGAGCTTTCTATTGAGGTATGTTTCTTCCAGTTCCAGCAGCTCTAAATATCAAAGTGCTGGAATAACATGTATTTGAAGTCGAGATTCTTATATGTAGTAGAATAACCGACAATAAACTCATATTTGAAGTCGGAATTGAATTATGTTATGATATCGATTTGATATGAATTTTTAAAGTTTCAAAAGATATTTGAGACTTATATTGTCGATTTTGAATGATGTTATTGATTGAAATGAGTATGTTATTGATGTAGATAAATTATTATACTGATAAATTCAAGCTACATCAACTGGAACGAAGAATTGAGGTATGTTGCGACCGGGTAACATACGACAGGTATCTGTATTATATGATATATGTTGGATTGATTTGATTGATTGGAATGAGAATACATGTTTATATGTCTTATTTGTTGATTTTATGTGGCATACATGACACTGTGATTTGAATATCGATGTATAAAATAAATTTTTTGTTAACACACATCGTTTGATGCATACATCGATACATGACATGCACGTTGAGCTATGATCCTTGGATACCCTGATATGATTTGATTGGATTCTGGGGTTTGTGAACACAATGCTATGTTTGGTATTACGTGACCCTTAAAACATAGACATTTGTGGCCCCGATGATTGATGAGATCTGGGATTTGATGACGCTTTGTCGACATTATCATACGAGTATCCCTGATTGAGGCCGGTGTGCCAGCTCGAGCATTGATTTGATAGCGATTCGTTTGATTCTGACATGTGCTCAGTGGATGAGCATTTGACCTGATACCTCCACGACATACATGCATTGCATACCATATATCATTGTTTAGATACTTGTGGTATATATGATGGTTGTTCCATACGGAGCTTTGCTCACCCCCAAGGAGGGCTGTTGTTGTCTTTGTGTGTGGACAATGGCAGGTACTCCAGGATATCAGGAGGCCGGAGAGGGTACTTCTGGAGGGAGTCACAATTTGGGATGAGGTTTTATGTTTTGTTTCCAGTATATATATATGTATCTATATACCGGGGCATGTCCCGAGGATATGAGTTGTTTGTATATGATTGGTTTTGATTATATGTGGGCGAGTTTTATGATATGAGATAAAATACTATTTTTAGTATTCAAATTATAGAAGAAATATTTTGGGCTCATTGTAAAGAAAATTTAAACTCGTTTTCCGCTGTAATTAATTAACCCTAATCAGATTGTGTTGTAATAACGATTATGAGCTAAGGGCCCACAGTTTCCCACCACTTGCGTGCTCGATCCTCCAGAAACGGTGTCACAAATTCCACTATAAGTCCCTCAGGTACTTCCAATATATGCAGTTGAGTTTCGACATTCTTAAGCCAGTTATGACTAACTTCTGGATCAGGATTGCCATCAAAGGTTGGAACTCGGTTCTTTCGGAGGGATTCGTAATGATAATTAATTCCTCGCGGTTGTGGTTCTGGTGGCAGCGGATAATGTTGGCAATTGGGTTCACCATTCTTTGCAATGTTGCAAATACAATAGTAGCTATTACCATCATATCCTCTCGGCTAAGATTCACCCTCGGAGGTGATGGTGGATTTTCATTTTGATTGGTGCCGCGGGGGTTTCGGATGTTTCTGGGTGGTCTGCCTGCCATTTCCTATAAACATATGTTTTATTAATTTGTTTGTAACAATACATAATCAACGAAATATTTTCATAAATTTTTGAAATTCATACAATAAGTCTTTTAATATCAAAATGATTAACCTAATTGACCTAAATACAATAGATGATTATCCTAGGGATCATTTTACACGTCAAGTACTTCGCCATCTCATACATCTTCGTCAATTTCTTCTTCCATGGGGTTTCCTCCTTGCTTTTCTTCAAGTTCGCCCATGAGATATTCCATATTGATCATATCATTTTGCAGTTGATTGATGTGTTGTTCCAAAAAGGCGTTCTAATTTGTCAACATTTTCACGTCTTCTTGTAGCTATTGAATTGTGGATTGGTTTACGTTTTTATTAACTTCATGCTCTTCGATTCATTCTTCAAGGCGGCGTTGTGTTTTGAGATGACTGTCATCCCTAATTTGGAGCGTTAAAATCATATCTTGCGTTTCATCCAACTCTCGCTTGGTGATCTCGTGTTGCCATTCTGATTCTTGATGGTAGGCGGTATAGCGTCTGACGTCTTCTCTTAACTTCCTTGCTTCTTCACGTGTCTCGTAAAGGTCGTTATCCTTGCATATGTTATTTCCATCTAGTTGGTAATTATCTCTCTCAAGCTTATCATTTTTCGCCTTCAATGTTTCAATTTCTGCTTCCTTTGCTTGGAGTTGTTTTTGGAGTTCGGCTATGACGATTCGAAGGTCCATTTAATTTTCCCTATACAGGTTAAAATTAATTTTTCATTATTAGGTTCATAAAATACTCATCAATTTTAATATGTAAATGCAATAATTGAAAGATAATAGAAATTTTTTATTTAGAAATAACTTGATACACTTCATTGCTTTTCAAAGCATATTTTTATTACAACCACCATAACACTAGTTTAGCCTAGTCTATCATGTCTCCATCTTCACTATCGTCATCGACTACTTCCATCGGTGCTTTCCACCACAAGATGCAAATAATTATTCTGATCCTGGAGCCTATCCATGGCGCTATGAATCTTTGTGATGTATTGTTCTTGCTTGTTGGCGATTTCTTTGTGACGATGATGGGCACGAGTAGCACAGTATCTCTCGGTCTCAACTCTCTCTAGTAACTCCCGGTTCAGGATAGCTAGGCGCTCGATACGAGCTGAATCAATAGGTACCACAAGAAGTTGGGTCTCGGCCAAGTCTAGGTGATGAGTGAGTCGCTGTACGTCCGTCTGGAGTAGGTTCTTGAGCTCCATGAGCTCCTGTTTCTCCTGTTTCTCCCTAGCGAGTTGAGCCTTCAGAGTCGCAATTTCTCTAGCTTGATCGTCGATGGTGAGTTGTCGCATACGAAGTGCAGCTTGAGCACGGGTCCTTGGAGCAGCCATTTCCTAACATAAATCGAGGGAAAACTTTAGAATAATAGTAAAGGTTAGAAAGGCACAAAATTTGAATGGACACACAGTTGTCCTGGAATTTTCAGAATGATTTAAGGAGTTTGGCTTTGAATTTCGAAGTAAATTTTGAGATTGCGACATAAGATGTGAATGAATTCGATGGGTGAGTTTACTTTAGATAGGGTTGCACTAGGCTTTTGCCAAAATTTGAATTCGTCAAATTTTGTCTATCAAAATCCCAGCGGGATTATGTACCTGACGGCTGTGATAGCACTTAAATGTCACGCTCCGAAACCGAGGCGTCGGTGACATCCGGCATTGTTTATCAATTTACATGAAAAAAATTAAGCATCGTAGCAAATGGCCAAAAACCAGTCTTTTTCATAAAACGAAATATTGTCTTTACAATGACAACAGAATAAAAATTACATCAGAATTGCAGAAACAAAATACAAAAGGAAAATGTAAAATTATTGATTCTTTTTCTTTTCATTCGATCATCATCACCAGAATGCCTCATGTTCCTCCTCATTCATTTGCTCCTCATTCTTATCTGGTGAGAGATGTAAGGGGTGAGTGTTTTAGGAAAAAATCAACAAATGGGAGCCAATCGATTTTCACAAATACATATAGACATAATTTTAAATCATCATTTAACAGACTTTCAAAACTTATTACATTGACTTATCATAACAGAACCGAATCAAATTCGAAATATGAGACAAAGATTATCAGACAATTCAGAACAGATTGAGAACAAACACAACACTGTTACTCATCTCATTTTCTGTGGTCAAATTGTCCCCAATATGTTAGTCCGCAAGGGACGAGGCCAGAACACAGTTTTATATCCACTGATGGGGGCCCGAACACAGTTTTATACCCACTGATGAGGGCCAGACAGAATTACAATTATCGTCCCACATCAAATTCAAATTGTAACAGTGTATCACAGAATCAGTTTACCGAACAGAACTTATCAGAATTTTGAACGAATTCGGCGGAATCAAAGAACATCGAAATCAGAAAGAACATAACGTTCACTGATCGAGATTTTTAAATCATATAAGCACTGATTTTTGAAAATAAGGACACACATACAAGCATGTCATGTTATATTTATGCAAAGTTTACAAGAAAAATATGTCACAAAAACCCAGTTACCGAAATTCGAAAGTGTGCTTCGAGAGTTGCTCAAACTCGTACGTACGAAGCTTGCTGAATTCGGACCAGGTGGTGACCAAAATTTGGACAGGGACTCCCCACAGTGTTAACAATAATTTCCAGCATGAAACTTTGGCACGAGTTTTCCTTCTTCTTTCTTGCCAGCGGCGGCCAAGGGTTGCTTGGATGGGGAGGTGGCCGAATTTTCTTGAGGCTCTTTGGGTATGATTTATTCTGCATGTAAGGGTGATATTTATAGGTGAAAAGAGTGGCTTTTCAACACCCCATGGCTGTCCACCTTGGTGCCCAAGAAAGGCCTTCAATGTGGTCAAGGTTATCCAAGTATCAAAGATCACCTTGATCAACTCAAGAGTTATTTCTTACATATTAATTTTTTCATTTCCCTTAGCTCTTCCTTTAGCTCCCTTTGTGGTTCTTTTAGGACAAGAAAAGTTGAGCTTATTTGAGCTAAAAGATTGAGTTCATGAGCTGGGGTTTTACTCCTCCGATGATGACGGTTCGATTAGTGCGATTTCTCATAGCATAGCTTCCCGTTGAGCTAATCTTCGAGCTTTAGAGTTACTTCCTCGAGCCATGTTAGCTAAAAATTTAAGTTTATAGTTGAGTTTTATAGTTAAGCTTAAAGTTTCGATCTTAGTTTCGAGTTTTAAATTCTTACACGATTTTCTTCGAAAATTCCGGGTTCTCACATAGATCCATCTCCCGAGGATCTGTAGCTCCTGGAGCTTGCTCCAGGTGGGCAGTGTCTTATCCAGAACATTATCCTCTAGCTTAAGCTTGCGAGCAGCCACTATGGACTGCTGGAACTCCTCCGCCATGTCTGGTTCTCTTGAACTGCTTGCCTTGTCCATTGCTCTTGCCCTAATATTATATTTTTGCTCTTAAAAGTTTTCATTGATTTCGTGACTAACTAGTTTGCTCGTATTTATAGACTCGAACCATATGAAGGGTCCCGATCATCATTATGACTCATTGGCAAGAGAATATGCAGAGATCTCTGTTAATCATCGACGGTTCATTCTCCGAGGAAAGCTCACTTAACCTTATTTAATGCATGTATTTAGGGGAAAATATCAGTTAAGTCGATAAATTAATGGGTTAAAAGAAACATGTTTTCAACTGTTGCGGTTTAAAATGGACTACCCATGTTTATTAAGTGACTCAACCTCTTACTCTCTAACACATCAAAGAAACTGGTTCGTTTTTATGCGCTTGGCATGTTTCTTCATGTCATTTCGTAAAAATCACTCAACTCTCTGACTACTTTATATGACGTGACGGTTATCTTCTTAAAATTTGATATGACTCATTATACCGCCGCCTGAAATTTTTCAAATTTTAAAATCACTTCACTGACAATCCTCCACGTGGACTGATCTGTGCTTCCCCGAACCGGATATATTCACATGAACTTTGCATTATCATTTTTACTCTATTACAATCATTTACTATCTTCGCACTTGATTAGTATAAGATTTTTGTTTGTCAAGATTGTCTTGCAGATTTTATCACTCAAACCTAATTTATTCACCACGCAAATGGCTGCATCTATTTCTCACAACACCATTTTTATCAACTTTGCATCCGTGCTAGCCACGACCAATAATCCGATGCAATCTATGTTCCGAATGCTCGTAACCTCTGGCCTTCGCTCATTTCTGGGCTGCAACGAGCAATACTCAGAAACAATTTTGAAGGAATTCTTTGACACGACCTATATAGAAAATGGGGTAATCCTCTGCATCGTTCAGGGAAAGTATTTAAAATATTTTTTTTAGATTTCTTGTTGAAAAGAATAACTGAGCCTCCAAAAAGTCCCTATTTTCGTCAAAGATTGATTACCAGTTTAAAATACAACTCGACGCGTAAAAACACCTTAAAAGTTGCCATTTTTGAAAATATCAATTAAAATATACTATGTATTAAACAATTAAAATAATCATTTAATAAAATATTTTCCCTTATATGGTCCCTGGTCTCCGTTCCTCGATCGCGTGTCGAATCACTTTTAAAACACAGTTGTATGCATTCTAGTAGAAAATCATATTTTAAACATGTAAACATGTATAGCACATTTATTTAATGCAATTTAAATAAATTGATTAAAATACATAAGAAATTTGATAACATGCATGCATGTGGTTCACGTGGACCTTCAAATTTTCGGGAAGTTACAATCTACCCTCCTTAAATTGAATTTCGTCCCCGAAATTCGCTTATCCTAGATAATCAAATAGTTTAGACCTTAATTCTAGTATCGCAATAATCATATCGCAATAATCAACTCTTCCACTGTGCCACTATGATAAAATAAGTTTTAGGCTATCTTTATGTCTCCTCAATCCTAATTAAATTTGCCTTCAAGATCATCGTTTGCGAATCACAAGTTCAAACGACCTATAGTAACTTAGTACTATTTTACTATGAGCTCGAATTTTGAATTTTCTCACAATTCTTAGTCTTATAAATGGAGGTCCAAACTTATCGTATCTTACTTTCTTTATACTACACCCAATATGTTCATCAACTTATTATATTTCAACATTAAAATACCAAAAGCATCATTTCTTAAATTTATTGAACTCATGGTATGCTAAGGCTTTAAATCCACATATTAGCATTTATGCAGTTCAGCTTAAGAGATCTTAGCACCAAAATTTACTAACTGGCTTCTATCCTGTGTAATACACTTAATAGTTAAACCTTATCTCAACCCCATAATAATATTAGTCTAAGATCCTTGAATCGAATATTTATCTTACGGCACCAAACTAACGTAACTTAACTATTTATAAGCACATCCCAAATATAAAATTTTTGCAGATCTTAAATTCCGCCCAAAGATTTCATATACATATATCTAAAAAACTTGTAATTCAAACTTACACAACTCAAATAGTCTTAGATAACATAATTCCAACACACATATCTACTTAATCCCGAGTTTCTTAATGACTTTCAAAAATTCCTCAAGACATGGTGTATATCTCACTTCTTTCATGTGTCTTTCAAGTAATCTAACAATCAATCATACCCAACTTTTTTTAAAAAAAATTAATCCTAGCAAAGGTATAATTTTAACTCTTAAGATCATGACTAAAACTTATGATACATCAAACCTTTAGTTCACAAAATATGTTAACTTAATGCCTAATCCTACAACTTAATTAATTGATCAGTTTTACCTTAAATTGTCATCACTCAAAATTCTTCATTTGCAACAACATTATTCCACTAACGCTTAGATTTTCAAGCCCAATAATGATTCATTCTACACTGCCCTTGATTATCATTTATTATAGCATTATAACCAAGATTTCTCAAGGTTCTAAATATCCATTCCAGCCTAAATTATCGAAAATTCATATCATTTAATCAATTCAATTCTCACTTATTGTTAAATTAGTCCTTAAATTTCTTAACAATTTTAAAATTAATTATTAATTTCCTCGAGAATTATCCAGTTGGTCCTAAATTTCGAAAATTCTACAATTAACACATAAGATCTTGGCATTCCTAATTCCATTCTATAGGTTTCTCGTAACATAAAGTTCAATAATTTTAAACTTATTAAACCCAAAATCAATTATCACAACTAATCTTACATTTCCATCGAAACTTAAAATCCCAAATTATACATTTTTATACGTCTAAAGACCGACGTAGTTTTCGAATCATTATTCTTTATATGTCATTCTCGAAAATTAACTCAATTCGTAACCACGAATCATCAGTATTTTCTTAAAAAATCTACATGTCCCAAAAGCATTCATAATCTTTATGATTAACTTATGACCCAAATAATAAAACATCTGTACTAAAACCCAAAAATCAATAAAGTCAAATCATTTTCAACTTTTCGTAACATCCATTAACCAAATTCTTAAATATGTCCAATTCCACTACGAAGCCAGCATGCATGAAAATCATATCATTTCTTATTTCATATCATAACATGCATAAAAATTCTAAAGCATCTAATCTTTTAGCATAAAAAAATGCAACCATGCAGGTTTAATCAAAAAAATCATTTATCATGCAAACTTAAACATAAATGTCATTTAACTTCAAAAAATGTTTAAACATGTAGATTAAATGTATAAACCATGTAAATATGCAGGTGATAACGTTAAAAACATTTAAACTTACAATCTTGAGGCTTGATGACTGAGTTTTCCGGAACTGGTGGTAGCACAACCCTTTTCAGAAACCTGACTCTGATACCAACTGAAACATCCACTGCTCTTTTTTCTTTAAAATATACAATTTTTTTCCCAAATCCTTGTCTTCGACTGTATTGTACTCACATATATATACAAATATTTTGCACCACTTAAAATTAACTCACCAACTAATAATTTAAAAATCCAAAAGAAAACATTCAAAACATGAAATCGTAAATCGTCAACCATACCTAAAACTAGCATTTTTGTAAGGTCCAAAACTAAAACGACGTAATCCAACTGCATGCAAATTTAAGAAATATTAAAAATGGGTAATTAATTGATTTTAATTGCTAAATTTATTATGTGACATGTTTATATGATGTTTTAGTAGTTTCTCTACGTACATGCATTAAAATGTATTTTTAAGGGTTATTCGAGTTGCGGTCGAGGAACGGAGATCGATGGCTGAAAAATGAAAAATGTTTTTATTAAATAATTGTTTTTAATTATTTAAAATATGATTGATGATTTTCTTATTTTTAAAAATAAGAGATTTTGGTGTGATTTTATACGCCGGGGGGTAAATTTTATCGGTGTTGGATTTTCAACAAAAATAAGAACGTGTTGACAATCCGGCTAATAAATTCACAAACTTTTCTATTTAAAATAATTTTTAATATTTTAATTGTACACTAATGGGCCTAATTAACCTTCCTAATGGACATAAGCTTGGTTAGTGTTTAATTAACTATTTAAAACTAAAACCCCAAGCCATAATCCCTAAAACCCACGCCCCACTCTCCTAACACACACCAACTCTTCTCTCAACACAAACACACGTCACACAAAAGCTAAATTCAACATAAAGTTTCGAATTCTTCAAGGGAAAATCAAGCCAAGGTCGTTCATCGCTGTTCTTCGCAATGGTCAACGTATATTCGTGCGTAAAATATGCAAAGGCACGCCATAATCTTTCCTTCAATCATCTATAACACCATAATATTTATTTGAACATATTTTGAATGAAAACAAGTGACACATCATGATATTTTCGTAACTATGCACATGCATGTGATTAACTTGTGATTTTTGATTCCAAAAACATGTTTCTATGTTGTCAAGGGTCTGCCAGGGTTATGGTGTTGATCAAGGTTGTTTTACAAAAGTGTTAGGGCCCTAGAACACACATGAAAACATGTTGCACGCACAAGAACAAAAGCTGGAACCGATCGAGTGGTTGTGTATCATAGGGGTTTGGTTTTTGGGAATTGAAGGCTAGGCTTGGGCTCGGCTGGGACCAGGGCTTGCTAAGGACCATGAGGGATAAGGGAAGGAGTCATAGCCATGCTAGGACTCGATCGCAAGGGCTAGGACTCCAACCCGATAAAGGGCCATGCTGCGCGCTTGTGTGCAGCAACGCACAAGGGCTCAGGGGCTCGGGCTGAGCTAGGTCAAGTGGTTAGGGTCTTAGGTGGGTGCACAAGGGGTTGTTTCAGGGGCTATCTCGGTTTGCTAGGTCCTAGGCGCGCACATAGAGTCCTAAGCACTAAGGGAGTTCTCGGCCACTTCATGTGCTGGTGTGGTGGTTCGGTTTTGGGGATAGGGTTAGGTTCCTATGCTTCTTAGGGCCAGTAGGGTCTAGGGAAGGGTTGGCTCGATGTTGGCTCAGGCCGGCTCGAGCTTGGCTTGATGAAAAAGCTAGATGGCTCGAGGGTGGTTTAGTCGAGGGTTTAGGGTTATATTTTTAAAAATAAAATCAAAACATGGCTCACGGGGGTCGAGTCATGGTTCACGAGAGCTAAAATAATATAAAATGTCTAAGTTTTCAATTTAGGAATTTTATATTAAAGTTTGAATTAATTCGGGATTAAATCGCCTTAAAAACGAATAATTAAATATTAATTGAAAAGTCTAATATTTAAGCTAAATAAATTTATGGGAAAACTAATTTAAGCTTAAATAATTATTTGGGACATGATAGAGTCAATGGAATTAATAAAAAGTCAAATTCACGGATTGTTACATCTAGGGGTAAAACGGTAGTTTTACACATAGAAAATAGTAAACGTCATGGCAGTGCTCTGAATGCTGTTTTATATGTTAAAATTATTATTTTAAATGTTTATAAATTTTTATGATTTATTATGAAAAATTAAAAGATATGTTGCATGTTTGGTTTAAAAGAAAAATGATATTTTATGCATGATTTTTGTAAAGTTATGAATATATGAAATATTAGAGGAGGTGAAGTAATTGTGACTATTATGATGATATGATTGGGGATATCGTAAGTAAAAAGACCCTAGAGGGAGCCCATTCGTGGGAGAAGGCCCCAGAGAGAGCCCGTCTATGGGAGAAGGCCCCAAAGAGAGTCCGACGATCGTATTTCCATATGATGATGATATGCCAAGGCTCAGTTGACGGGTGAGAGTGTCACTGATGTCCCCGCCACCCAATACTGTGATTACATGATAGATGGATCCATCGACCTTATGATGATACGAAATTCACAATTAACAAATCAAATTCAATAAAAGGAAAACGTATATGCTTATGATGAAAAATAAGGGAAATGTTTATGATAAAATGATGAATGATATGTATTGATGAAAAGGAAAAATGTTTATGTTTAAGTCTATGCATCTTTATGAAAATGTTATTTTACGTACAAGTATTTTCACTGTTGCATGTGATTTGTATACATATCATTTGTTATCAAGAATATGTTGTGTTGAGTCTTTAGACTCACTAGGTGTGATCGATGCTGGTGATTATGATAATAATGATAATGGAGGTCTTGATTGGTGACTTTGTTGGACTGAAGGTGCACATAACCCGAGGACCAGCGCTTCTATTTTTTGCACTTATGATTTACGTTTATGATTTATGTTAAAGATTTTACGACTTTTTATTTAAGCTTTGAGTTGTTTTTGAGAAGTTTTAGTATGTGCTATACTTTTCAAATTATTGCTTTTTAGGTTTGGTAAAACATTTGACGATTTTACTATTTGAACTATTCCTTTGATTTTTCAAATATTAGTTGGATGTTTTTATTTTAAAATAGTGTCAAAATATTTTTATGTGCATGTGTATATTCGGTCGATTCAATACTAAGTGTTTTTTTTAATTAAAAAAATTTCTAGTAATTTTTAAACAAAACGAGTAGTGGATGTTTCAGTTGGTATCAGAGCAATGGTTCTGTAAAGGGTTGTGCCACCATCAGTGCCGGGAAGCGCAGTCGTCAAGCCTCAATCTGTAAGTTTAAATGCTTTATATGATTTATATGATGCTACATGCATGATTACATGAATTATATGTTTACATAGCATGTTTAATAGCTTTACGAAAATACATGTTTAATATGTTTAAAAATTGCTAAATGGATTAGAATATGATGCATGATTAGAAAAATTAGATTTAAATGCATGTTGGTTACGTTAGAATTTGGAAAATGTTCAGATAAAATGCCTCCCAGACGCGCCCCTATTATGGAGAATCAGGCTGAGAATAATGAGATCCGTTAAGAGAATCCAGCCTCGCCTCCTAATGGGGATGCTGTTGTTCGCGCACTTGAGGGCATGACCCGTTTCTTTGAGAAGTTTCAACTTGCTCCTAGGCCATAACACGATGTTTATGATCAGTTCCGGAGACTAGCGCCGAATGAATTTTCTGGCACCACCGATCCCTTTGCTGCTGAGGCTTGGATTCGTGCACTCGAGGTGCACTTTCGTTATCTGAATATGGGGGATGCTGATCGTGTGAGGTGTGCAACTTACATGTTTAGGGATGATGCTTCTTTATGGTGGGAAGGAGCCGAGCATGGTATTGACATCGCTACTCTTACTGGGGCTCGATTCAAGGAGATATTCTATGTTAAGTATTTTACTGCTGATGTTAGAGGGCGACTAAAGATGGAGTTTATGAGCCTCCGTCAGAAAGACTCGACTGTTGCTGAGTTTGTGAGGAAATTTGATAGGGGTTGTCACTTTGTACCCCTTATTGCGAGGGATGCTGCGGATAAGCTTAGACACTTCATGGATGGTCTACAACCTACCATACGACATAATGTGATGATGATGCATCCACTGGATTATGCTATTGCTACCACCTGTGCATTTCAAACTGAGCAATCTTTGAAAGACATCGATTTTGAGATGCAGCGCAAGAGGCGGCAACACCAAAATAATTCACAACAAAATAAGAAGCCGTAAATGGGTCTTCCTAGACCTCCAGGGCCTCAAAAGTCCCAAGGACAAAGTCAAGAAGCAAGGACTACCGAAGCAAGGACTACCCAAGCAACCACAACCTGAAGCACCAAAGCCTGCTGAGAGGCCCCTATGCAAGGAGTTCAATCGTCCACATCTTGGCAAATGCATGTGGGGGATATATAAGTGTTTTATATGCAAGAAAAATGGGCATAAAGCTGCTGATTGCCCAAAGAAGAGAGCACCTACTGTAGGACGAGCTTATGTTATACATGCAGAAGAAGCAGAGGAGGAGCCAGACACTACGCTCATTAAGGGTAACCTAGTTATTTAACGTTTTTATATTGATTTTACTGCATGAAATGTTAAATTGGTTATTAGAATTGATCTAAGAGTAAGGATAACCTATTGGAAATTAGGTTGCATGCTCTACCTTAGTTGAAAATTAAGATATGATTTTAGAAACCATAGAATTGGTATTGATTTTTGAGCCTTGATTTTGTGTAAAGGATGAAATAATTCCAAATAAAAAGTTTTATGGCCAAAAATTAAAAGAAAATCATAACTAAGGGTTTATAGGGGTTTCGAATATTCCTGAGGGTCAATGTGCAATTTTCAAAAAGTTTAAGGCCTAAAATGTAATTACCGAAAAGATAAGGGACTTAATAGCAACTATCAAAAAGTTGAGGGACCGAAAATGTAATTACCAAAAATTTAAGGACCAATAATATAATTTTTGAAATTTAAGGGACCAAAATGTAAATTTCCGAAAATTTAAGGGTCAAATTGAAATAATTCGAAAATTATTGTGACTAAAATGCAAATTTCAAAAAATTGAAGGGCTAAAACGCAATTTTCAAAAAATGCTTAAGCTCAATGCGTAATCTTAACATAACTCTGGGAGAATAATGATAGAAATTCCTTAAGCTTCAACACGAAAAGATTTAAAAGACATTTTCGCCGCATGGAGGATTATCATTCCAGGTGTAGCTACTTATGCACTGCTAGATTCAGGAGCTACACATTCTTTCATATCTGAAACCTTCATCAAGTGACTGAATATTTTTCCTGAGGATATGGGTTTGGGTTTCCAAGTTTCTATTCCTTCCGGTGATCAAATGCTCACGTCTAAGATTGTGAAGAATTTGAAGCTTCGTTATTCAGAGATGTGGTTCGGGCAGATCTTATTGTACTTCCTATGCCTGAATTTGATATCTTACTTGGTATGGATTGGTTATCAGCGAATGGAGCTTCGATTGATTTTCGTCAGCGATCAGTGTCTATTCGACCGCCTAATGGGAAATCTTTAGTCTTGAGGCGGCAAGGAACAAGTAAATGCCGCACATTATCTCTTATTTGTGTGCGAGGTAGCTTATTAGACGTGGATGCCAAACTTTTCTAGCATGTGTCACTACCACACATGCTCCTATCAGTCATAAATTGGAAAATGTTGATATTGTTAGAGACTTTCCTAAGGTCTTTCCCGAAGACGTTTTTGGCATTCCACCTTATCGTGAGGTGGAATTTTCCATTGAGTTGACGTCGGGCACTGTTCCTTTATCTAAAGCACCTTATCGTCTAGCACCCGCTGAAATGAAAGAATTAAAAGATCAAATATAAGAATTGCTAGACAAGGGTTTTATTCACCCTAGTTATTCTCCATGGGGCGCACAGTTACTATTTGTGAAGAAGAAAGATGGTAGTATGCGACTCTATATTGATTATCGAGAGCTGAATAGAGTCACTGTCAAGAATAAGTATCCTCTATTAAAAATCGAAGATTTATTTGATCAGTTGCAAGGAGCATTGATATTCTCGAATATTGATCTTCGTTCTGGATACCATCAGTTGAAAGTAAAAGAGTTGGATGTTCACAAAACAGCGTTTCGTACTAGATATGGGCACTATGAGTTTATGGTCATGCCATTTGGGTTGACCAATGCGCCAATGATCTTCATGGATCTCATGAATCGCGTATTTAAGCCATATCTAGATTAGTTTGTTATAGTCTTCATTGATGATATTTTGATCTATTCTAATAGCAAAGAGGAGCATAGTTGACATCTGAGGACAGCACTTCAAGTACTACAAGATAAGAAGTTATATGCAAAATTCAACAAGTGCGAGTTTTTGTTTAATAGAGTGGCATTCTTAGACCACATCATTTCTAGTGATGGAGTTTAAGTTGATCCAAGTAAAGTTGAGGCAGTGAGAGAGTGGCCAGTACCAAAGAGTGTTATTGAGATTCACAGTTTCTTAGGATTAGCTGGCTATTATCGCAAATTCATTCAGGTATTCTCATATATACCGGTATCTATGACCGCCTTGACAAAGAAGAATGCAAAGTTTGTATGGGGATCCAAGTGTCAAGACAGTTTTGATAAGTTGAAGCAAGCCTTGATTTCTGCGCCAGTGTTAGCTATGCCATCAGGGCAAGGAGAGTATGTTCTTTATACCGATGCTTCTAAACTTGGTTTGGGCGCAGTTCTGATGAAAAATGACTGAGTTATAGCCTATGCATCGAGGCAGTTGAAAGTTCACGAGAAAACCCCACTCTTGATCTTGAGCTTGCAGCGGTAGTTTTTGCATTAAGGATTTGGAGACATTACTTGTATGAGGAGAAGTGCAAGATATTCACCGATCATAAAAGTTTGAAATACTTCTTCACCCGAAAGGAGTTGAATATGTGACTTTCGAAGATGGCTCGAGTTAGTGAAAGACTGCGACTGTGAGATTAGTTATCATCCGGGAAAAGCTAATGTAGTGGTAGACGCATTGAGTCGAAAGGCAACAGTTATCACTCAAATATCACTCCAAAAACCGTTGCAGTCCGAGATGCAACAGTTTGAGCTTACAGTTTATGCTAGGGGCGAGGCCCCTAATCTTGCCACATTATCAGTACAGTCGATGTTGAGAGATAGAATCCGTGAGGAACAGTCTACTGATGGTCAATTGCAGAAATGGAGAGCAAGAGATGAAGCCAAGGGCCGGAAGTTATATTATGAGGTGGATGATATAGTTCGTTATCGAGATCGTTTATGGATTCCTAGTGACGACTCTTTGAGAGAGCTCATTATGAAGGAAGCTCATAACACACCATACTCCATTCATCCTGGAAGCACGAAGATGTACAAAGACTTGCAATTATTATATTGGTGGCGGGCATGAAGAGAGATATTCTGTGTTTTGTGACCGAGTGTTTGAGATGTCAACAAGTCAAAGCAGAGTATCAAAGACCAGCGGGAAAACTTAAGCCACTTCCTATTCCCGAGTGGAAATGTGAAAATATTATTATGGACTTTGCTGTGTGATTACCAAGAACTGTCAAGGTATGTAATGCAATATGGGTGATAGTTGACCGTCTGACGAAATCAGCGCATTTTCTACCTATTAAGACGACATTCAACATTATTCAGTATGCAGAGTTATATATTCGAGAGATAGTTCATCTGCATGGGAATCCTGTGTCTATTGATTCTGACAGAGATCCGAGATTTACGTAATCATTCTGGAAGAGTCTACATGCAGCGATGGGGACCAAGTTATTATTTAGTACATCATTCCATCCTCAAACCGATGGTTAGTCCGAAAGAGTTATACAAATTTTAGAAGATCTACTGCGAGCTTGTGTGATCGAATTCCAAGGTAGTTGGGAACCGAAGTTACTTCCAGTGGAGCTCACCTATAATAATAGCTATCGATCATCAATTGGGATGACTCCTTTTGAGGCACTTTATGAATAAAATGTAGATCTCCTATTCATTGGGACGAGGTTGGTGAAAGAAGAGAGATTGGTCCGGATGTGATTGAAGAGACTGCTGAGCTTGTAGTCAAAAAATTCGAGAGAGAATGAAGACTGCACAAAGCCGACAAAAGAGTTATGCCCGATAAAAGACGAAGATACTTAGAGTTTGGAGTGAGAGATCATGTATTTGTGAAAATAGCACCTATGAAAGGTGTTATGCGATTTGGTAAGAAAGGCAAGCTTAGCCCAAGATTTATAGGTCCGTTTGAGATTTTGGAGAGAATTGGAACACTAGCCTATAGAGTGGCACTGCCACCGATGCTTTCTGGAGTTCAAATTGTGTTTCACATCTCAATGCTGCGAAAATACATGTCGAACCCTTCACATGTACTAAATCATGAACCTCTACAATTGACTCCAAATATGACTTATGAAGAAAGACCTGTCCAAATCTTGACAAGGCAAGAAAGAAGACTCCGAAACAAAGTTATTCCAATGGTCTAGGTCAAGTGGCTGAATCACTCAGAAGAAGAAGATTCTTGGGAAACCGAGAGGGACTTGAGTAGTCGCTACCCAGATCTATTCTGTAAGTTCTAATTTCGAGGACGAAATTTTATTTAAGGGGTGGAGGAATTGTAAGGTCCAAAATTAAGACGACGTAATCCAACTGTATGCTAATCTAGGAAATATGAAAAAATTGTTAATTAATTGATTTTAATTGCTAAATTGATTATGTGACATGTTTATATGATGTTTTAGTAGTTTTTCTACGTACATGGATTAAAATGTATTTTTAAGGGTTATTCGAGTTGCGATCGAGGAACAGAGACCGAGGGCTGAAAAATGAAAAATATTTTTATTAAATAATTGTTTTTAATTATTTAAACTATGATTGATGCTTTTTCGTATTTTAAAAATAAGGGGTTTTGAGGTGATTTTATACGCCGGGACATAAATTTTATCGGTGTTGGATTTTCAACAAAAATACGAACGTGTTGGCAATCCGACTAATAAATTCACAAACTTTTCTACTTAAAATAATTTTTAATATTTTAATTGAGCACTAATGGGCCTAATTAAACTTCCTAATGGGCCTAAGCTTGGTTAGTGTTTAATTAACTATTTAAAACTAAAACCCCACCCCATAATCCCTAAAACCCACTCCCTACTCTCCTAACACACACCAACCCTTCTCTCAACACAAAAACACGGCACAGACAAGACAAATTCAAGAGAAAGTTTCGAATTCTTCAAGGGAAAATAAGACAAGGTCGTTCATCGTCGTTCATCACAATCGTTAACGTTTATTCGTGTGTAAAATACGTAAAGGCACACCATATTCTTTCCTTCAATCATCTATCAAACCATAATATTTATTTGAACATATTTTGAATGAAAACAAGTGACACATCATGATATTTTCGTAAATATGCACATGCATGTGATTAATTGTGATTTTTGATTCCAAAAACATGTTTCTATGTTGTCAAGGGGCTGCCATGGTTAGGGTATTGATAAAGGTTGTTTTAGACAAGTGTTAGGGACCTAGAACGCACACAAAAACATGATGCACGCACAAGAACAAAAGCTAGAACTGATCGAGTGGTTGTGTATCATAGGGGTTTGGGCTAGGACTCGAGCACAAGGGCTGGGAACGAGTCCTAGCAAGCTAGGACTCCAACCTAAGAAAGGGCCATGCTGTGCGCTTGTGTGCAGCAACACGCAGGGGCTCGGCCAGGGGCTCGAGCTGGGATAGGTGAAGTGGTTAGGGTCCTAGGTGGGTGTACAAGGGGTTGGTTCAGGGGCTGGCTCGGTTGGCTAGATCCTAGGCGCGCACATAGAGTCCTAAGCACTAAGGGAGTTCTCGGCCACTTCATGTGCTGGTGTGGTGGTTCGGTTTTGGGGCTAAGATCAGGTTACTTTGATTCTTAGGGTGCAGTAGGGTCTAGGGAAGGGTTGGCTTGATGTTGGCTCAGGCCGGCTTGAGCTTGGCTCAATGAAAAAGCTAGATGGCTCGAGGGTGGTTTGGTCGAGGGGCTAGGGTTTTCTTTTTTAAAATAAAATCGAAACATGGCTCACGGGGGCGAGTCGTGGTTCACGAGGGCTAAAATAATATTAAAAGTCTATGTTTTCAGTTTAGGAATTTTATATTAGAGTTTGAATTAATTCGGGATTAAAACGCATTAAAAAGTAATAATTAAAGATTAATTGAAAGGTCTAGTATTTAAGCTAATTAAAATTACGAAAAATTTAATTTAAGCTTAAATAATTATTTGGGACATGTTAGAGTCAATGGAATTAAGAAAAAAGTCAAATTCAAGGATTTTTACATCTAGGGGTAAAAAGATAATTTTACACCTAGAAAATAGTTAACGTAATGTCAGTGCTCTGAATGCAGTTTTATATGTTCAAATGATTATTAAATGTTTATGGATTTTTATGATTTATTATGGAAAATTAAAAGATATGTTGCATGCTTGGTTTAAAAAAATTGATATTTTATGCATGATTTTTGTAAAGTTATGATAATATGAAACGTTGGAGGATGTGAAGTAATTTTGATTATTATGATGATATGATTGGGGATATCGTGAGGGAAAAGGCCCCAGATGGAGCCCATATACGGGAGAAGGCCCCAGAGAGAGCCCGTCTATGGGAGAAGGCTCCAGAGGGAGCCCGACGATCGTATTTCCATATGATGATGATAGGCCAAGGCTCAGTTGACGGGTGAGAGTGTCGCTGATGTCCCGCCGCCCAGTACTGTGGTTGCATGATAGATGGATCCATCGACCTTATGATGATACGAAAGTCACAATTAACGAACCAAATTCAATAAAAGGAAAATGTATATGCTTATGATGAAAAATAAGGGAAATGTTTATGATAAAATGATGAATGATATGGATTGATGAAAGGAAAAATGTTTATGTTTACGTCTATGCATCTTCATGAAAATGTTATTTTACGTACAAGTATTTTCACTGTTGCATGTGATTTTTATACGTATTATTTGTTATCAAGAATTTGTTGTGATGAGTCTTTAGACTCACTAGGTGTGATCGATGCAGGTGATTATTATAATAATGATAATGGATGTTTTGATGGTTGACTTTGCTGGACTGAAGGTGCACATAACTCGAGGACCATCGCTTTTACTTTTCCGTACTTATGATTTACGTTTATGATTTATGTTAAAGATTTTACGACTTTTTATTTATGCTTTGAGTGGTTTTTGAGAGGTTTTAGTATGTGCTATACTTTTCAAATTATTTCTTTTTAGGTTTAGTAAAAATTTTGACGATTTTACGATTTGAACTATTCCTTTGATTTTTCAAATATTAGTTGGTTGGTTTTATTTTAAAATGGTGTCAAAATATTTTTATGTGTATGTTTATATTCAGCCGATTTAATAGTAAGTGTTTTTTTTTAAAACAAATTTTAGTACTTTTTAAGCAAAACGAGTAGTGGACATTTCAATTTTTTTCCAAAACAAAGCATAAAAATTTTAATATCTCAAAAGAATTAAAGTCATAAAATATTTAATGTAAACTTAAAACGTAATTTTGCGGAAAATTAGCGACGGTCCTCGGGTTGTGTGCACCTTCAGTCCAGTTAGTTCAACCATCAAGTCCTCCATCAAAATCGTGCTCACTGCATCGATCACATCTAGTGAGTCTATTGACTCAGCAAACTTTAATCGCGATAGCAAGTAATACATATACATTCACATGCAACAGTGAAAATATTTTTAAGAAAATAGCTTTTCATAAATATCCATAAACTTAAACGTTTTTTCTTTCATCATATAATTTTTCCTTTTTATCATATACGTATATGTTTCCCTTTTTATTGAATTCAGATCCTCAATTGTGACTTTCGTATTAGCTGTAGATCGATCGATCCATCTACGTATAACTACGGTACCGGGCGGGGGGGACATCAGCGACACTCTCACCCATCAACTGAGCTTGACCTTACATAACATCATATCATCGTATTAGTCACAATTAATTTATCTCCTTCAACCTTTCATATTTCCATCACTTATAAAAATTCATGCATATATAAATCCATTTTCTTTTAAACCAAGCATGCAACATGTCTTTTAACATTAACATTTCATCATAAATTTCCATAAATACTTGAAATAAATATTTTAACGTTTATTATAACATTCAGAGCATTACCAAGACGTTTAACAATTTTCAGGTGTAAAATGACCGTTTTACCCTTAAAACCCTAACTTTCCCAATTTATCCTTAGACCTTAAAACGACGACCTAAATCCATCCAAACTTAACATAACACCTTAAAATACACCTTAAATATTTCTTAAACGTAAACTTATGCTTCTTGACTAATTTCCCAATTCGTATTTAAAACATATACGTGCATCCTGGTTTTAAACCGACTTAACTCGAAACTTAACAAAATCATACCAAAATTCAACAATAGCTTATAACACCTAACCATACCATATACAACCCTAATCAAATAATCTAGAACCATAGAACAAGCCTAGAACCTTGCTGGACATTTATGCCCATAATCGACCAAACCCTAGCCTTACAATCTATGCACCCCCTTCGTTCCTAGCCCTTAGCCGACCCAACCAGACCCTGGATAACCCTCCTAGGACCTTGATTGAGCCTCTTAGACCCTTCCTAGATGATCTCTACAGCCCATGCAAGCACAGCCCTAAATCCGCGCCCCTTCATGCATTAAGCAACCCCAAACACACGTGCAGCCTATGTCCTCCCGTTCCAGCCCTTGCACAACCCCTGTAGGACCATGAATAGACTCCCTTAGGACCCTTGAACATGTACCAAATAGCATCTAGCAGTCTCCCTCCCCTAGGATGAAAAAGAAAACCCTAGCCCATAGAAACCCAATTTTCGTTCATCAAGGTACCATGTCTTGTCCAGCATTTAAACATGCACCTAAAGACCCTTAAACATGTGTAAAAACATCCCTTCTAGTAACCCTACCACGGAAACCATTTTGTGCATCATAAGCAGGAGTTTTAAAAGATGAAAACTATAATTTTATCATGTTTATTCCATAAAAACGAAAATAAAAGAGTGTATTAGGTTTTTCATGCAATCATATATCAAAACGCATAATTTTTAAAGTAGTTTCCATGCAAGCCAACACTTGGCTAGGGAATTTATTGACTCATGTGTAATAAACAATCTTTATTTTAATATAATTTAACTTTTTATGGTTTCGTTTTGCTTTATCTGTATACCCATGCAATCAGCATAGATAAAGTCCTTGATTATACTTTAATACAAATGAATCGTAATTCTATCCTGAAACTTATTTGTAATCACTGTATATTCTAAATTTGTTCCTATTAGATTCAACCGCCTAAAAAAAGGATAAAGGCCGCTTGATCTTGAGACTAGCATCTGTGATGTTGTGTACCATGTTTCATTATAAGGGCATAGAGATGTCCAATCAAGCAGATGGGTAACCATACGATGATTGTACTGAACAACCCTCCCTCGGAATTTCCAAGTGGTTATCATTCATCGAGAGAAAAAGTTTGTGGTTGTGATTGTACATGATTAGTCCTTACGACCCGAGACAACACTGAGGCTCTACATACTAGGGGATTGTGCTTTGACTCGTTTACGGAATCCATGACGGTCATAAGGTGGCGAGGTTGGGTGTATTAGAGTAGATGCCCTGCAAGCAAACGGTTGGCTAGGAAATTTATTAACTCAAGTGTAATAAATAATCTTTATTTTAATATAATTTAAATTTTTATGGTTTTTTATTTCTGTATCTGTATACTCATGTGATCAACATAAATAAAGACCTTGATTATACTTTAATACATATGAATCGTAATTCGATGTTGAAACTCATTTGTAAGCACTGTATAATCTAAATTCGTTCTTAGTCGATTCAGCCCCCTAAAATATGGATAAAGGTCGCTTGAGCTCGAGACTAGCATCTATGATGTTGTTTACCGCGTTTCTTAGCATTGACATAAAGATGTCCAAAAATGAAGATGGGTAGTCATATGATGATTATAACGAACTACCCTCTCTCGGACTTTCCAAGTGGTTATCATTCATCAAGAGGATAAGTCTGTGGTTATGATTGTACACCATTAGTACTTACAACCCGTGACAACACTGATGCTCCATATGCTAGGGTTGTGCTTTGACTCGTTTACCGACTCCAGGAGGGTCATCAGGTGGCGAGATTGGGTACAGTAGCGACACATGTAGGAACCAGTGCATTGTAGTCTGGAATTCACCTCTCACCTACGGGTGTGGATATCCTATGTGATCTGATGAAATAATAGTGCATGGAATCTCTGGCCAGAGTATGAGTTGTACGTTAGAGAAGGAGTTCTTCAATTGTACATGCGATGCCATTATTTATTCTCAAAGATGTGACATAATTATCGAATTATTATGCAACCCTCGATGAACCAATGGTTGCAAATTCGATCGAGATATATGAGATGAAGGGACCGTACTGTACGTTAATCAAAATCGACCGGTTTTTGCAGGCACTATCAGTGATACCTAGGGAGTCATGAGGCGATGCTAATAGACGATCTTACCATGATTCGATGGGTTTAATCGAAAAATAGTTTCTGACATTCTCATGATCAAATGTTGGTGCATGGAATGAGGCAAATTAGGGTAATCCCGAATAAAAGATTATGTCCTGAATCACAAAGAGTTGTGAACCCACGACTAGCTGTATCCCTGAATCATTGAGGGTCACAGAAGCACTGGTTTACTTGTTCCTATTGAGATAATAAATTCAACGAGTTGAATTTATAAGAAATAAGTTTGATATGATCAATCGATAAGCTTATAAATAAATTTTATAAAAGTTTGTAGAAATTTTGAGAGCGTGACAGCTAAAGATAGTCAAAGTAAGTGCACTTGCCTTATTTAGACATTGGTGATCTCGAAACTGAAGTGTGCATCATAATACAAACAAGTTGAAATGGTCACATCGATGATATTTGATCATCGATCGGGATTATCATGAGATTAATGTAATGGGAGCATGGATCAAGGGCTTGTAAGAGTATAAGCCCATCATGCTAATTTATTAAAGTTCAAATGAGTTTTAATAATTAAATTATATTTTAATGAGTTAAAATATAGCCCATTAAGTTTTTTTTTTTAATATGGTATTGATTTATGAAATATGAAAATATTCATGATACCATAATTTTAAAAACTTGCACACAAACCAACATAATATTAATGCATGATATTATCAAAATATATATAGATATGAATTAAAATCGAGATTGGCTTTTGATATGGCATACAATTAAAATCTATAGTTAACTTAATTAATTGGATTAATTAAGTAAATGATGGATTAAAGAAATAATAAGGATTTTATTATTCTTATTTGTAAAGGCATTAATTAAGTAAATGATGGATTAAAGAAATAATAAGGATTTTATTATTCTTATTTGCACAGGCATGCATTTCGAAAGTTTGGCCCGTGATTTGAAAAGGATTTTGCAAGAAAATTTTCAGCTCTCAAAATTTTGAAGTTTTCGACCACTTTCTTCTATGTGTTCTATCTCTACAAAAAGATCATCTATACTTTCTAGTGCAAGTTAAAAGAGGAACTAGTAATCTAGTCGTGGACCTGATTCGAAGATTAAAAAGAAAATTTGAAGAACGTACGTAGGGATTTACAACAAGATCTACGTCCGCTAATACCAGAGTAGTTGGAGCCAAGTGAATTAATTCACTAAAGGTATATTATATACATCCTTTGTATGTTTATTCAATTTAAAACATACGAGTGTTCAAATATTTTGATTGTCAAAATAAAATTTTAAACTTCCGCTGCGATTTGGACACGAGAAAACCGAGATCCAACATTGATATCAGAGCCATGTTCTCTTTATTAAATAGTTTAAATCATGTTGAATAATATTTCTAACCACACAAGAAAATTTTTCAGAAAATTGATGCACCATAAAAATTTAATTTTTTTCATATTTTCGAAAAAAAATAAAATAAAATTTCTGATCTGCCCGAAAGACCGTGCGCGCAGGAGCCGCGCGGAGCATCCACACAGCGTGCGAGCGGTCTGCGTGCATCATGCGCGCAGCGAGCGCGCGGCCTGCGCGTCGCACGCACACCGTGCCTGCGACTGCCCAAAACATTCGGGCAGTGCGCGGGCGACGTGGCCAGCTGCCTGGGAGTGTCTCGGGCACTATGGTGAATAATGAGCTTGAATTGTTTGGGTCTAGGGTGCAATTTTCTGATTTTTCAAAACTTTGGACAAAATTGATATTTTATGAAAATTACAATTTATCTTTTGAAAAATTGATTTTTGGAAATTAATAATTTTCTTGTAAAATAAATAATAAGAATATGATTTTAATTATTTATAGTAAAAATGAGTTTTACAAGAAATCAATTATTTTGAATTAATTGAAAATTAAATAAATGTGTTTATTTAATTTATTAAATTCTTTAATAATTGTGGTTGTTAGTAATAAAATTATTAGATACATAATTTATCAATTAATTAAATTTATTTAATTAAATTGATCTCAATATTTGATATTAAATGCATGAAGGATGATCGAGAGCCTTGACCTATGTGTTAGGTGTTTGTTAGGATATTTTACTGCTTTATTCATTTTGTTAATATTTGATATTATTAAAGTGGGCCTGTTTTATGGCCTGTTTCCATCCCATGAGATGTATCACTTATGTGCCATGCTATTTAAATATAATTATTAGAAAGAGTGGGAGATCAAGACTAGATGATGGTGGGCCCGATGCACAAGATGAAGACTTGTAAAATATTGGAAGCACTTGTAATAGTTGCATTTGCATCCATGCATTAACCTAGGTTTTGGACCTGGATCCATGTCTGGCTCACATAGATCTAATAGTGTTCGTGATCGATCATCCTTGTTTATTGTTTTTATCATGTTATGATATATATGTGATATATATAGTAGTACGCATGTATGTATATTATTAGATAATATTGTTGCAAGAATCCGGCAAACATATAATCTCGTGACACGCGATTTTAAATTAAAATGATGAGACAATTTCAAAATTAAAAACCCTCATTTTGAATGAGATTCAAAATTTATATCAAACCATAAAAGCAAAATTAAAAGATTTTAATTTATTCTTGCCTTCCATCAACCGTGGTTGCATGTTGATCGCTACCCGCGGACAGTGACTGGCTCATATTATTGGGGAGGCCTGGACGCCGGAAAGCTGTGACTTTCACCGGACATATGATGTAAATTGAGTGGAACTCCAATGACTTCGGCTCTTATTATTGGGGGAACTCATGGCGACCGTCCACTTCAATTCAATATTGATGGGTCGGTTCGACATGTGAAAATAAACGGCGTCATATTATTGGGTCTTTATTAAACGTGAGGCGAAACACACGGAGGTTGCATAGGGATGCAATTGGATTCTACCTTTTACAAATTATGATTAGCCGATATTATTCGAGATCATAATTGTCTAATGGGGCTCTACGTGCCCACTAAGGAAATGTGATTTTCCTTTTCATTAGAGGGTGGTGGAAATGTCAAAATAGTGGGAGTGAAATTTATGAAATAAAAATTCATATTTTATATCTTAATATTATTTTAAAATAATCAACAACCGTTATTCTGTTTCCATATCAGTATATTTTCGATTTCCTCATGTAATCCATTTGTATTATTAACAAGCTAATCGAATCTAATTTTCAAGACTGGTTGGGAAAATTGTTTTAAATTTGGAGAAAATGACATACACACTAATGTCAGTCCTGCTGAACTGACAAAGTATGCAAAATGGTAGGACCATAGTATGCAAGTTAAAGTGTAACAAGCTCGCTTCTATGTCAAATGAACTGTAGGGACAGTTTGAGGAAATGTTTGATACTGCTGACATTCAAATGTATATGCAAGAGTTGCATGGTGCATGAAACTCATATAATGATGCACACCACTTTCAAAGAGCTCATGACTACACGCATGCAAGATGGGGCTTTGGCCTATGAGCAAGGTTTACATATGACTGTACTTATTGAGAATGTGGTGGGCCTGAAATATGTGATTGCTAACGAGTTAATTGATGACATCAATTTATTGCCATTCTCTTCCTCATTTGACGGATTTATGGTGAAATTCAATTTGAATAAGATTGATGATAGCCTTGAAGAGCTAGTCAGTATGCTTATGACTTATGAGATCACCATAAAAAAGAAAATTGTTGTTTTTCTAATGGGCCTTGTTAGAGTAGGTGCCCGTCGAGCCAAGTATTGACCGAATGTTCACAATGAAACTCTATGTATAAACATTCTTTATTTTAATAATATTTGAAATTATTGTTTTGGTACATCTTTATCTGTATACACATGCTAGCTGCATATAATAAAGTCCTTGAATATACAAATAGTAGAAAGAATATGAGATGCTCATATGATGACTATCATGAAACTCATATTTGCAATACTGTATATTTTAAACAGTTCCTAGTCGATTCAGCCACCGCTAAGAAGGATATAGGCCGCTCTAGTTCGAGACTAGTATCTGCGATGTGAGTACCATGTTTCATTGATAGGGGACATTGTGATGTCCGAGCATGCAGATAGGTGCTCCTAGTAGAGTGCACTGAGCAACCCTCCATATACGACTTTCCAAGTGGTTCTCACTTATCGAGTGAAAACGTCCTAGTTTATGGTTGTACACCATTAGTCCTTATGATCCGGGACAACATTGAGACTCTATTTGCTAGCATTGCACTTTGACTTGTTTACCGACTCTCATGGGGTCATCAGGTGGCAAGGTTGGGTGTTGTGTCGAAACATATAGGAGTCGATGCATTGTAGTCGGGGATTCACCGCTTACCTTCGGGTATGGATATCCTATGTGTATATAGTTTGAAATATCTGATCAGAGTATGATGTTAATTATGAAAGGGGTTTCATAGATTACACCATCGATGCAACTACGACATGACACATAGTATCGATTCTTGGACAGCTCTCGATATACCAATAGTTGTCGAACGGTCGGGATATATGAGATGAAGGGACCGTACTGTACGCTAACCATAATTGATTGGTTCTTGCAGGCACTATCATTTGATACCTAGGGAATCATGTAAGCGATGCTGCTAGGCGTTTAGCATGATTGGTTGGGTACTATAAGACTTGAGTTCTGACGTTTTTATTATCAAGGAGTTGATAAGTAAGAATGGAGCAATTGAGGTATGCTAATATAAGGACATGTTTAGTCCCGAATCACATGGAGATGCGAACTCACGGCTAGTTGTATCAATGAACCATTGAGAGCCACACAAGTGCTAACTTTCTAGATCACGTTGAGAAGTAAAATAGTTCAATGTGTTGAACGGCTTATAAAGGAGTTTATAAGCGCAAATAAAAATAGAAATATGACTTCTATAAGGAAAATGTAACTTCTAATTTGAAGAAGTGCTCCTAAATTAAAAGTTGGCCAAATAAATAATGTATTTGAAAATTGTGATTTTCATAAACATTATTATGGACTAAATTAAATTAATTCAAGTGTTGAATTAATTAAACACTAGCGGACCTAGTAGTGTCCAAATAATTAAAATAATTCAAGTGTTGAATTAATTAAACAACATTGGGCCTTGTAGAGCCCAATTAAAAATAATTATTAAACCAGTTGGCTTGAGTAAAATCAAGTAAGGTTTAAATGATCTCAAATATGTTTGAGATATTTAAATTAAAGTCCATGGGCCTTGTAATTGTTACAAGCTCAAACAAATTGCATGCTTGGAAGATGAAGGGTTGGAGGCAACTTTTGAGTTAATGGCATCGCATGCACATGCAACTTTTTGCTTCAACTTTTTCCACAACCAAGAAAATTTCTCCCCTTCTCTCCAAAAACCCATATGGCAGAAATTTTCATAATGCATTCTCATTTTTTTTGCTTCTTCAATTGTTGAAGATTGCACTCTCTTCTCAAAGAAAAATCCTCTAATTTTTTAGTGCAAAAATAGAGGGGATCTTCCTTGTTGGTGGTGGGCTTAATTTTTGAGCAAGGTGTGCTCAAGGGAGGCTTGTAGATCAATCTACCATTCAAGAGCTAAGGTGTTTACATCTTAGTTGAAGCCATCATCAATCTTTTGAGATTGATAGGTAATATTTCTTAAAACACCATATGAATGTCATTTTATGATTTATTATATGTGCTACACACTATAGTTTAGGGTGCTCGAATTTCTTGCTAGAAAAATAATTTTGAAACTTCCGTTGCGCAAGCAAGCACCTTAATCGATCCTCTTTCAGGCCTTTCGTCAGGACGAAAAATGGCCCACAAGTAAGGGAAATAAATGTTCTGCCCCTCACAAGAAAAAAACAAACCAAATAAGAGGCAAACTATGAAGGACATTTAAAAGGCCTACAAAGCTCGATAAGTCAGAACATATTAGTTTCACTGCAAGAAGTCCGGACATAAGAAATTATATGCGCCATAAATGTTCTGTAAATGATAATTGAATGTCCAAGTAAACATGATTCCAACAACAAACAAAAGAAAGTTAGATGATCCAAATCCCACACAAATATGACACGCTAGACTAAGTCATATATGCGCATGCTAGTGGGATAAGGCATGTTTGACTTGTCAGACATAAATTCTCTATCTACTTGTGAGTCCTGTCTAAAAAGAAAAATGACCAAGACTCCGTTAAATGGAAATGTGAAACGTGCACATGGTCTACTGGATTTGATCCACATAGACGTTTGTGGCCCGCTAAGTGTCAGCACAAATTATGGGCAATCCTACTTCATTACCTTTACTGATGACCATTCAAGGTATGAGTATGTTTATTTGATGAAACACAAATCTAAAGCATTTGAAAGGTTCAAAGAATTCATATGTGAAGTAGAAAAACAACTAGAAAGGAGTATTAAGACACTTCGATCTGATCGAGATGGAGAATACTTGAATGCTGAATTTTTGGGTTATCTAAAAGAGAATGAGACTCCCTCACAGTGGACTCCACCAGCAACCCCACAATTGAATGGTGTTTCTGAACGTCGTAATCGAATCTTGATGGACATGGTTCGATCCATGATCGGATTCACTGAATTTCCTACATCGTTTTGGGGCTTTGTGCTTAAAACTGCGGCAATATTGTTGAATAATGTCCATACAAAAGCAGTGGATAAAACACCATATGAGATATGGATGGAAAAAACTCTCAAATATTCATACTTGAGAATATGTGAATGTCCTGCTTATGTGAAGCAGACAGTGGGAGAAATATTGGATAGTAGATCAACTTTGTGCTACTTTGCAGGATATCCAAAGAATTATGTTGGATATTATTTCTATCACCCTAATGAAGCAACAGTGTTTGTTTCAAGATATGCCACCTTTTTTGGAAAAGGGATTTCTATTAGATAGAAAAAGCAAGATGATAAAACTTGAAAAAATTCAATATACTCCCTCAACTGTAGAAGTTGAATTAATCCCGAACAACCAGTAGTTGAAGTGCAAGCTCCTAGAAGGTCTGATAGGGTTATTAGATCATCTGCAAGATATACGCTTCTTCATGAACAAAGCCATGATGAGGCTTGTGTTGGATGTGATCCAATGAATTTCAAAGAAGCAATATCTGATACTGATTCAACCAAATGGCTTGAACCATGCAGTCTGAAATGGATTCTATGTATTCAAACCAAGTCTGAACATTGGTGGATCCACCTGAGAGAAACGTTCACATAGGATGCAAATGGATCTACAAAAAAAAGCTTGGGCGGATGGGAAGGTATTGACCTTGAGAGCAAGACTGGTTGCAAAAGGTTATACTCAAAGGCAATTAATTGACTATGAGGAAATTTTTTCACCAGTTGCTATGTTTAAGTCCATTAGAATACTACTAGCTATAGCAGCATGGTATGACTATGAGATATGACAAATGGATGTAAAGACTGCATTCCTCAATGGAGACATCAAAGAAGATATTTATATGTCTCAACCTGAGGGATACACATCAGTATGAAGTGAGAATAAGGTATGCAAACTTCAGAGATCAATATATGGTCTAAAGCAGGCGTCAAGGAGTTGGAACCTCAAATTTGATAGCACTATCAATGAATTTGGTTTTGCCAAAAATCCTCAGGAACCATGTGTGTTCAAGAAAGTTAGTGGGAATGCAGTGACATTCCTAGTACTTTATGTTGATGACATCCTACTCATTGGGAATGATGTAGGATTGCTGCAATCAACTAAAGTATGGTTAGCAAGTAAATTCTCCATGAAAGACATGGGTGAAGCATCCTATGTATTGGGAATACAAATCTATAGAGATAGATCAAAGAGGATGTTGGGGCTCATCCAAGCCACTTATATCGATACCATCCTCAAGCGATTCTATATGGAAGAGTCCAAGAGAGGATACTTACCAATGTGTCATGGTGTTACTCTATCTAAAGCTATGTGTCCCAAAACTGATGAAGAGATAGAGATGATGACACGTATTCCATATGCGTCAGCCATTGGTAGTATCATGTATGGTATGATATCGACACGTCCTGATGTTGCTTACGCTCTGAGTGTTACAAGCAGATATCAAGCGAACCATGTTCCAATGCATTGGAAGGCCGTGAAAGATATTCTTAAGTACTTGAGAAGGACTAAGAACTTGTTCATGGTCTATTGGGAGTAGAGAATTGAAATTGGAAGGCTACACTGATTCTAACTTCCAATGTGATATAGATGATTCAAAATCGAGCTCTGGTATTGTATTCATGCTAAATGTGCGGCTGTCTCTTGGAAAAGTTCCAAGCAAGACACCGTTGAAGATTCCACCACTGAAGATGAATACATTGCTGCATCTGCTGCAGCAAAAGAGGCAGTTTGGATGAGGAATTTTGTCCAAGAATTGAGCGTTATTCCTAATGGAGGTTATCCAGTCCCGGTGTACTGCGACAACACTAGTGCCGTTGCGCAAGCAAAGGAACCAAGGTCTCATAAACAATCCAAACATATACTGAGGAAGTTCCACATCATCTGGGAGATTGTGGGAAGAGGAGATATATCAGTCGAAAGAGTCCTCTCTGCAGACAATATTGCTGATCCACTTACAAAGCCATGGCCAAGACCATTGTTTGAGAAGCATCGCGAAACAATGTGATTAAAGTTTATGGGTAGTTAGCTTTAGGGCAAGTGAGAGATTGTTAGAGTAGATGTCCTGAAAGCCAACAGTTGGCTAGGGAATTTATTGACTCAAGTGTAATAAACCATCTTTATTTTAATATAATTTAACTTTTTATGGTTTGTTATTTTTTTATCTGTATGCCCATATGATCAACATAGATAAAGACCTTGACTATGCTTTAATACAAATGAATCGTAATTCGATGTTGAAAATCATTTGTAAGCACTGTATAATCTAAATTCGTTCCTAGTCGTTTCAGCCCCCTAAAACATGGATAAATGTCGTTTGAGCTCAAGACTAGCATCTGTGATGTTGTGTACCGCGTTTCTTAGTAAGGGCATAGAGATGTCCAAACATGCAGATGGATAATCATATGGTGATTATACCAAACTACCCTCCTTCGGACTTTCCAAGTGGTTATCATTGATCGAGAGGATAAGTCCGTGGTTATGATTGTACACCATTAGTCCTTACGACCCGAGACTACACTGAGGCTCTATATGCTAGGGCTGTGCTTTGACTCGTTTACCGATTCCAGGAGGGTCATCAGGTGGCGAGATTGGGTACAATTGCGACACATGTAGGATTCAGTGCATTGTAGTCTGGAATTCATCGCTCACCTACGGGTGTGGATATCCTATGTGATCTGATGAAATAATAGTGCATGGAATCTCAAGCCAGAGTATGAGATGTACGTTAGAGAAGGAGTTCTCCAATTGTACATGTGATGCCACTATTTATTCTCAAAGATGTGTCACATAATTATCGAATTATTATGCAACCCTTGATGAACCAATGGTTGTAGATTCGATCGGGATATATGAGATGAAGGGACCATACTGTACGTTAATCATAATCAACTGGTTCTTGTAGGTACTATCAGTGATACGTAGGGAGTCATGGGGCGATTCTACTAGATGCTCTTACCATGATTCGATGGGTTTAATCAGAAAATAGTTTCTGACATTCTCATGATCTAATGTTGGTGCATGGAATGGGGCAAATTAGGGTAAGCCTGAATAAAAGATTATGTCCAGAATCACAAAAAGTTGTGAACCCACGATTAGCTGTATCCCTGAACCATTGAGGGTCACAGAAGTACTGGTTTACTTGTTCCCATTGAGATAATAAATTCAATAAGTTGAATTTATAAGAAATAATTTTGATATGATCAATTGATAAGCTTATAAATAAAGTTTATAAAAGCTTATAGGAATTTTGAGAGCATGACTGCTAAAGACATTCAAAGGAAGTGCACCTGCCTTATTTAGACATTGGTGATCTCGAAACTGAAGTGTGCATCATAATAACAAACAAGTTGAAATCGTCTCATCGATGATATTGGATCGTCGATCAGGATTATGATGAAATTAATGTAATGAGAGCATGGATCATGGGCTTGTAAGAGTATAAGCTCATCATACTAATTTATTAAAGTTCAAATGAGCTTTAATAATTAAATTATATTTTAATGAGTTAAAATATAGCCCATTAAATTTTTTTTAATATGGTATTGATTTATGGAATATGAAAATATTCATGATACCATAATTTTAAAAACTTGCACACAAAGCAATATAATATTAATGTATGATATTCTCAAAATATATATAGATCTGCATTAAAATCAGGATTGGCTTTTGATATGGCATGCAATTAAAATCTATAGTTAACTTAATTAATTGGATTAATTAAGTAAATGACGGATTAAAGAAATAATAAGGATTTTATTATTCTTATTTGCACATGCATGCATTACGAAAGTTTTGTCGGTGATTTGAAAAAGATTTTGCCAGAAAATTTTCAGATCTCAAAATTTTGAAGTTTTCGGCCACTTTAATTAAAAGGTATTGGGTCGATTTCTTCTGTGTGTTCTATCTCTATGAAAAGATCTTCTATACTTTCTAGTGCAAGTTAGAAGAGGAACTAGTAATCCGATCGTGGACCTGATTCGAAGATTAAAAAGGAGATTTAAAGAACATACGTAGGGATTTACAACAGAAGCTACATCCTCTAATACCGGAGTAGTTGGAGCCAAGTGAATTAATTCACTAAAGATATACATCCTTTGTATGTTTATTTAATTTAAACCATACGAGTGTCCAAACAAATAATTTTAAAGTCAAAATAAATTTTTAAAACTTCCGTTGCGTTTTGGACACGAGAAAAACTGAGATCCAACAGGGTGCAATTGCGAAATGTGTAGGAGACATTGCATTGTAGTCGGGGATACACCGCTCATCTACGGGTTTGGATATCCTATGTGATCTAACAAAATAATAGTGCATGAAATTTCTGACCAGAGTGTGAGATGTACATTAGGGAAAGAATTCTCTAGTTATGTATGCGATGACACTATGAATATTTCATGATTGTATCACATAGCTATAGAATCTAATATGCAACCCTCGAAGAACCAATGGTTGCAGATTCGATCGAGATACATGAGATTAAGTGACCGTACTGTATGTTAATCATAATCGATTGGTTCTTGTAGGCACTATTAGTGATACATAGGAAATCATGGGGCGATGCTACTAGACGCTCTTACCATGATTCGATGGGTTTTATCAGAAAATTATTTATGAAATTCTTATGATCAAATGTTAGTGCATATAATGGAGAAAATTAGGGTAAGCTCGAATAAAGTACAATATCCTGAATCACAATAAGTTGTGAACCCACGGCTAGCTGTATCTTTTAACCATTGAGGGTCACACAAGCAATGGATCATTTTGTCTCCACTGAGAGAATAAATTCAAGTATTTGAATTTATATATAACTATGAGATAGTAAATTCAAGTAGTTGAATTTATGATAATTAAATTTTGATTGAATAAATTCAAATTGTTGAATTTATGAGATAATAAATTCAAAAAGTTGAATTTATGATATTTAAAATTTGGAGAAAATAAATTCAAGGAGTTGAATTTCTAAAATATGATAATTTAATTTATTAAACTCAAAAGTTGAGTTTATTAAATATTAAATTAAACATATAGTGGGAGGTATGTTTGATGGGCTTGTAGGAGTACAAGTCCAACATATTAAAATGGACTTTAATTAATTAATTAAACTAGTTGGACTAGTCTAATTAATTAATCAAGCCCATTAAAGTTTGTTGGAAGTTTACAAGTTCGCAATCTTGATTTTGGTAATAACAAAACCTGTTAATTATGTTATTAATGATCTACCTTAGTGTGCAGCATCTAAGATCACTTACGAGATGTTTACATCGCAAAACTAAAGTCCCAACTTGAACGCCCAAAATGAATCAGTCTAGCTGATTACGTCAATTGAGCAGTCCAGCTGATAATCCAGTTGATAGATAATTCAGCAGGAAAACCTCAGAAGCCTGGACAGCCGAAGGAGTGTTCAACTGATGAAGAAATCCAACTGATCAGTCCAACAGAACAAGTGTGAAATCAGTTCAACTGACGAGTCAACTGATTTCACCAACCCAACTGAAAGATCAGTTCAACTGACCAGTTCGAAACATCAGTTAGAATATTTCAGTTATGGATGAAGACAAACTCTCTCAAGTGGAATCCAGCTGTACGTGAAGGTACAAAGCCATTATCCAGTCAAAAGACAATAATGGACGTTGCATCAGTGCATTAAAGACAAAATGTTTCAGAAGGGCAGTCAAAAATTCGAGACAAAAAGTCCAAGAAACAAATTCAAGATGCAACGGATACAACCAATGACTCTCACTGTACGATCAGTTTTCCCGCCTATTTAAAGAGAAGATCAGTGAAGACTCGATATACACACAACACAAGAGAGAAAAGAAAGGGCACGCTTCAAAGTTATATCAGCTTAAAGAGAGAAGCATTCAGCCCAGTCGAGGGAACTCTTCACAGATATATCAGCTTAGAGTAGAAGCATATTTCGCTCAGTGTGTGAGAACATCCTCGTTCAGTTTTCACACACACAAACACTCTCTAATCCATCCAAATAGTCTTGCACAAAGACGTTAAACTTGTGTATGTAGTCTTTGACACATAGACGTTAAAGAAGTGTTGGTTGGAAGGTGCTGCCTTCAGTCGTAGCTAGGAGTTCAGTTTAGGCAGTAGTGTAAGTCCTAGCTGAGTGGGTTTGTACAAGTAGTTGTATAAATCAAAGTCTTCTAGTGGATCATATCCGTGGAGATAGAAGGGGTGACGTAGGAGCAGTTGAAGTCTCCGAACATCTATAAAAATATTTTGTGTATTTAATTGATTAACTATTGTTTTCAAACTATTTTGATCAGTTGGAGTATTCGTCAGTTCAGTTGTCACCATAACTGAACTGAAGAATGCAAAAACTAATCTGTCTTATTTCAGTTAGTCAGTTTACATAATTTAAATTATTTTCTAAATATATCAGTACTCTTCACGAAGGATTACTTCGAGTTTCTTCCGCTTGGTTTTAAAATCAAACTCGATTTAATTCATAGGTGTTAATATTCTTAGAACACGAGCTATTGCAGCTCATTGGAGAATATTTTGTTTGAAGCATCCCAAAGATGCTGAGCAAACGATCTTTCAATTGGTATCAGAGCGGGTTGTTCTAAGAAGAACATTTGAAGAAAACTGTGTTTTAAAAATCTCACATTAAAATAGTGTTAAAAGCTATTTAAAAGTATCTCATACGAATTTCAAAACTATTTGAAAATATTTATTTGTCGCTCTTTGGTAAGGAGTTGAGAGGATTGGCTCTGCGACTAATATTGCAGCCACTTCTTTGGACTCTTTACTAGGGATAGCCTGCAGGGGACTGAGAATCATCTGCAAAGATGCAAAGCTAAATTGATCCTTGAACAAGTCTTCAGTTGCAAGCCTACCAGGTCAGCTATTCTTCAGACGAAACTCATCCATGCTAGGACGTTGGATGATTAAAATCACTAGCTGCATTCCAGTTGAGCTTAGTCAGAGTCTGCTCGACCAGTTAGTCTGCTAAGAAGTCAAGTTCAAGCAGTTTAACTCGTTTCTCTAGCAAGATAAACTCACAACCGATGCAGCAGTTCAAGCAGTCAAGCCACCGGTTGATGGTATATCCAGTTCTATCACACAAACCAACTGATATCTGATTTTTTTTAAAATATATTACCATTGTAGTAATTTTTCTTGTTCAACTGATATGTGTACTCAGATATAAATACAAGGAAATTTCTTTAAATAAAAATCGTATTTGTTCAGCTGTGCTTTACTGTAACTGAATGGATATTTCCAAATCTCTTGTCTACATTGTTTGAATGATTATAATATCTGAATGAATGACTATATAAATATCTTTCAGACACGGGCTTTTATTCAGTTTCTGAGGGGGAGCTTCGTGTTTTTCTCTCAATCTAAAAATATTATCAATCAGCTTTAAAACTCAGTTGTTACGAAAAACTCTTTCCTTTTCATCAACTGAAAAGTAGTTTCTTAATTCTGTCCATCTCTTTTAAAATGTTTTAAATAAGTTTTGGAACTTTACAAGTTCGCAATCTTGATTTTGGTGAAAACAAGACATGTTAATTATGTTACTAATGATCTACCTTAGTGTGCAGCATCTAGGATCACTTACGAGATGTTTACATCGCAAAACTAAAGACCCAACTGATCGCACAAAATGAATCAGTCTAACTGATTACGTCAATTGAGCAGTCCAGCTAATTGTGCAGTTGATAGATAATTCAGCAAAAAAACCTCAGAAGCCTGGCCAGCCGAATGAGTATTCAACTGATGAAGAAACTCAACTGATCTGTCTAACTAAACAAGTGTGAATTCAGTTTAACTGACGAGTCAACTGATTTCACCAGCCCAACTGAAAGATCAGTTCAACTGACCAGTTCGAAGCATCAGTTAGAATCTTTCAGTTATGGATGAAGACAAACTCTCTCAAGTGGAATCCAGCTGTACGTGAAGGTACAAAGCCATTATCCAGTCAAAGGACAATAATGGACGTTGCATCAGTGCATTAAAGACATAACGTTTCAGAAGGGCAGTCGAAAAGTCGAGACAAAAAGTCCAAGAAACAAATTCAAGATGCAACGGATACAACCAATGACTCTCACTGTACGATCAGTTTTCCCGCCTGTGAAGACTAGATATACACACAACACAAGAGAGAAAAGAAAGGGCACGCTTCAAAGTTATATCAGCTTAAAGAGAGAAGCATTCAGCCTAGTCGAGGGAACTCTTCACAGATATATCAGTTTAGAGTAGAAGCATATTTCTCTCAGTGTGTGAAAACATCCTCGTTCAGTTCTCACACACACAAAGACTCTCTAATCCATCCAAACAGTCTTGCACAAAGACGTTAAACTTGTGTATGTAGTTTTTGACACATAGACGTTAAAGAAATGTTGGCTGGAAGGTGCTGCCTTCAGTCGTAGCTACGAGTTCAGTTTAGGCAGTAGTGTAAGTCCTAGCTGAGTGGGTTTGTACAAGTAGTTGTATAAATCAAAGTCTTCTAGTGGATCCTATCCGTGGAGATAGAAGGGGTGACGTAGGAGCAGTTGAAGTCTCCGAACATCTATATACATATCTTCTATATTTAACTGATTAACTATTGTTTTCAAACTATTTTGATCAGTTGGAGTATTCGTCAGCTCAGTTGTCACCATAACTGAACTGAAGAATGCAAAAACTAATCGGTCTTATTTCAGTTAGTCATTTTACGTAAGTTAAAATGTTTTCTAAATATATCAGTACTCTTCACGAAGGATTATTTCGAGTTTCTTCCGCTTGATTTTAAAACCAAACTCGATTTAATTCATTGGTGTTAATATTCTTATAACACGAGCTATTGCAGCTCATTGGAGAATATTTTGTTTGAAGCATCCCAAAGATGCTGAGCAAACGATCCTTCAAAGTTAATTATGGAACCTAAATCTTATATTATGGAAATTAGGTCATGAAAACATGGTTTAAGTAGGAAATTTGAAACCTAGCCTCCATGCACTCCAAAAATTCGGAAATCCTTCTCCCATAGCCTCCAAAAATATCGACCACCACCTTGAATACTTTCAAGGATTTTGAGCCGCCTCTCGTTTTAATAAATCACAATGCAAAATCTCTTCTAATTTTTTAGTGCAATTTAGAAGATGAACAAGTAATCCGATCGTGGACCTGATTCGAAGATTAAAGAATGAGATTTGAAGAAATTTCGTAGCGTCGAGGGCACGCACATGTTGCTCGCACCTGCCCAATTTGACATCAATAATCTCCTACGCGGCGCGGCTCACGTGATTAGAATAAAATCTTATATTATACATATTAAAATAGGCATAAACAAAAATAAATGAAAATGACACTTTTTTCCTCAAATATTGAAGTATTGAGAGTCGTTTTGATATATTTTCCTTTTATTTTTTGTCAGGTTAATTTTAATTTGTGTAATATGAGTTTAATTCTAGTCACATGTGTGACGTAAGAAAAAATCAGTGTCAAAGAAATCATACCGATGTATTTAGTAATTTTAGGCATAAAAAATGACCAAAACAAAAAAAAAATCAAGTTACTGTATGAAAATAAAAAATTGATAAGTTATATGACTAAAACTCAAAACATATTAACTTTTATGACTAAAATTGCAATTTTATCTCCATGTTAGGATAATGAGATAATCGGAAAATAATCTAAGAAGTTTTTGGACGAACAATCTTCTCTCTTTATACCTTAATTATTAAATATCTTGGAATAATATAGTAAAGGTAAATTTAGATATCCATTAATTAAAAAATACTAAACCCAGTTTTTCCAAGAGGTTTAATATAGTGAAGAACTAAAGATACGTGTCTCAAACTACATTTTGCACATGACCACAACCTTTTTCTTTACTTTTTTTTTATAACCACAAAAACGAACAGTCACTTTCTCCATTAAGTGGTGAAACAACCAATCAACATCTTTCTTTTTCTGTATAGATAATTAGAATCCAGTGAGATTGAAATTTATAGCATTTTTTTTGGGGAAAAAAAGAGTTGAATTTGGAGAAAAAATACAAGGAAGTGGGGTGAAGGAATTAAAGGGTTTACTAATGATAGATGGAGGGATTAATTTTTGACATTAATCCCACGACAGAGATTGATAGTGACAATGCGGAGGATTGAGCATACCAGTGATTGATTGCTCTTGCGCATGTGCCATTTAAACTATATTTGCATGCGTGCCTCCAGAATTATTTGTTGGTTCCTCAAACAAGTAATCATAAATATAAACGAATAAACCATAGATTCAAGGAGTCTTAATTCGATTTTGTGCTTGTGTTCCACAGGGGATTTTGGGCAAAAATTTAAAATATTAAATAAGAATATTTCAGACAAAAAGATGGTCGAGTCTATGCTATATTTGAAGTTCATCTTCTTATATTTTAATACAATATTTTTAATTGGATATATTTTATTAAAGTTGGTACAGTTTTGTCTTACACTACATATATCTTACTTCTGCTTTCTGACCCGAACACTGCCAATTTTACCACTGCTCTCAAGGCCTCTCATACAGAAGGATAGAGGGAGAATCGAGTCAGTGTTGAGCTGTCTGTCACCAGAACCTTTTTGTCTTACTGGATAAGGAAAAAAATGAAGGACTGAATTTCAAGAAAACCACCGCAAGGTTTCTTGATCAAGCCTTCTCAAATGGCCTATTCATCAAAAGACGTGCAAAAAAGTGAGAAATATAAAACCATCTCCGACCTATATCCTCTATTTTTCATCATCTATCCTCTAAAATAGAGATTCATGATCTCTATTTTCAAAAATCTACTCCAACCCATATCCTCTAAATATTACAAAATACTCTATTTCTTTAATTTATTTCATTTTCGACTCATATCTTTTAAATATTACCAAATATTTCATTTCTCTGATTTATTTCATTTTCAAATACACACATATATATATAATTAATTAATTTCATAATGTATTATTTAACTAAACTTAATTAATTCGCTAAACATAACACAATTACATGTGTATTCGGCTCGTTTATTTAAAACAATACATTTATTTTGTCATCAAATTGCAAAAAAAAAAAAAGACAACATTCATCAAACAGACATAAAATATAAATCAAGACAAACATAAACGACACATGATTTAAAGAACAACACACAAATTGATCATTAAAATACTAATATTCCGAATTACTGTACTCCTCCCATAAATGGTCAATAAGAGCATCTCGGAGTGCATAGTGAGCCGATTTATCTTTTATTTTACGATGGCGTGCAAGAAACTCTTGAAATCGGACATGCTCATCACGTGCCATTTCAACATCTCGGATGGGTGCCTCGCGATAATCTGTGACTGGCACATTCAATTCTCTTTCGTCTTCAATAATCATATTATGCATTATAATGCATGTTGTCATGATATCATGCAGCACTTGTTTGCTCCAAACTCGTGCAGGTCCAGTGATTATCGCCCATTTTGATTGCAATACTCCAAATGATCGTTCAACATCTTTTCTACAACTTTCTTGTCGTGCTGCAAAATATTTCTTCTTTGGACCTTGTTGATTGTGGATTGTTTGCACTAGAGTAGCCCACTTTGGATATATACCATCTGCTAGGTAGTATCACATGGTGTATTCTTTTCCTTATATGAGATAGTTAGCAGGGGGAGCTACACCATTGGCCAAATTAACAAAGAGATGAGATTTTGATAACACATTAATGTCATTGTTTGAACCTGGCAAACCAAAGTATGCATGACATATCCACAACTTGTAATATGCTACGGCCTCCAAAATGATGATTGGTTTTCCGCTACGATCAGCATATTGTCCAGCCCAACCTGTTGGACAGTTTTTCCAATTCCAATGCATACAATCTAGGCTTCCTAGCATCCTTGGGAATCCACGTTGTTTTCCAATAAGGAGAATCCTTTCAATATCATCAGCATTTGGAGATCGAAGATACCAGTCACCAAAAACCTCTACCACAGCCCGACAAAATCTTTTTAAACTTTCAATCGCAGTAGACTTCCCGATTTTAATATACTCATCTGTTGAATCTATCGCCATACCGTATGCTAAGATACGCATTTTGGCTGATATCTTTTGGTATGGGGACAACTCGGGCCTCCCCAACGCATCTACTTCCTGTACAAAGTAATTATCATGTTGTTGAACGGATTCCATAATTCGCAAGAATAGCCGACGAGACATTCGAAAACGTCTCTTGAACATTGATTCATTGTACATTGGAGACTCAGAAAAATAGTCATTGTGCAAGCGTTGTTCGGTAGCTAATCTGTCTCGATTAATCACAACATAGCCAGTGATCGAGCCTTGACGGTGTAAATTATCACTTTCTTGGAAGTAATTGGAGACAACGGTAGCACTGTTTATGAGTTGGCTTAAAATCGTTTGTTGTTCGTCAATGCGATTCAACTCATTCTGTATGTTGGCACTAGGTTGATCTTCGTCGTCAGATGACGACGAGGACGCATAGAAAGAAAAACTTGAAGGACCTCCTTCATGAAAATTCATTTTTGAGCAAGTTGAGTAAATTATCAAGAAGTCACTAGTCTTGAAATAAGTGGTGACACTTATTAGTTTAGTTATGTTAGATATTTTAATTTATTTTTAATATTATATGGAATAAAAGCCAACTCATTTTTTTTTGTCACGGGTTGTGTATTTCAATAAAGACAACTGATAAGGGGGGTTGTCTAATTTATATAATGCATGTTGTCATGGGCTATGCATTTCCACTAAAAGCCAACTGAGGAGTTGTCTAGTTGCAGTCAGTTGTCACGTGGTGTCTAGTCACAATCAGAGACAACTCAATAGCCCACTCTTGTCTCTATACTAGCTGTCACGGGTTGTGCATTTCAAATAAAAGATATGTGATGGGTTGTCTAGTTGCAGTCATCTATCACGTGTTGTCTAGTCACAATCAGAGACAACTCATCTGTCAACTCTTGTCTATATTTTTTGCAGTTGTCACGAGTTGTGTATTTGTTAGCAAAGAAAAGTGATATGGCACGAGTTTTAACCTACTAATAAAGAAACTCTATAATATGTCAGAGATGCATTGTACATTTAAAATAAAGTTTTTCAATACACACCTATAGATCAAATTTCGCATCCCCAAACAAATCAATCTAAATAATTTAAATTTCTATCGTTAGATCAGATTTAATTTTAATTGAGACCGTTGATCCATATTTCTTATCAAAATGTTTTGGCTATAAATTCAAGCATCATACGAAGCATTGAGACCACTCCAACAAATTGAATAATTATTTATAATCAAATAACTTCATCTAAACGTGGTGCTGCCTTCTCAATCGAGGAGGATAAACTACTCGTGATGGCTTATCTTGATGTCTCCCAAAATCCAATAATTGGTATAAACCAATCACGCGATAGGTTATGGTCACGAGTGACAGCTACATACAACGAACAACTCACTGGTAACTCAACAGAGCCTCGAACTACTAAGGCCCTCCAATGTCACTGGTTCAACATAAACAAGATTGTCGAAACTTTAGTTCATGAGTTAGCCAGGTGGAACTTAGCCGTCCAAGTGGTGCTTCTGAGAAAGACGTTGTGAGTAATTAAATTTTTTTATCATATTTCTGTGAAACTATATTTTTTTACTTTATGTGACTAAGATACAATTCATACATTATTATAGTTGGATCAACCAAAAGCCTATTTAAGCAATCAGCTGGGTCGACTTGGCGGTTGGATCATGTATGGTCTTTGCTTAAGGATCAAGAGAAGTTTAGGTCATCAAACGCTATTTTATCGAATTTCATACCAAACCGCGGGAATATCGACTCATCCCAATATGACTATTCTCCAAAAACAGAATCACCAACACCCGATTCTGGAGGGCTATCTAGGGTTTGCTATAAACCTGGATGAAGATAATGCATCAGGAGGGAGTTCTCAACGTCCAATTGGCATAAAAAAGGCCAAAGCCAAAAGAAAAGCTATTTAAGAACACTTGAAGGACATTTCCACCATGGCCAAATGTACTGAGAAAATTGTGGCTGTTATGGAGAATGCTGAGGTACATCGACAACAACTCATTGATGTTGAGAAACAAAGGAATGCAATAATGGATTTTAAAGAAGAAAACAAAATACTAAGGATGAACCCTATGTGCGTTGATGAATCAGTCCGTGCATACTTGATCAAAGAACAACAAAAAATTTGGCAGAAAAGAATGGAAATGGGGGATGGCTCCGACGGAACTTCTACACCGTTTGGACAGTTCTTCGGAGAAACTTCACCATCCGGGTCCGACCTTCCACCATACTAGTGTTCTCTCATGATTGTAATGAACTAAGAATGTGTTTATCTTTATTGTTGTGTGTTTGTGTGTGTTTTTTTTGGTGATATGTTTATCTTTATTGTGGTGTGTGTTTCTTTGTTGTCTACTTTATTATGTCTACAAATATCACATGTTTATCAAGTTAAGTTAAATAGATAATAAATGTTTGTAGTAAATTATGTTATGTATTTTTTTTGTCATTACATTGTTCATTAATTCTATTTCGTGACTATTATAAATTGTAAATATAATTAATTCATGCAAAAAAATAAAACAATTAAAATAAATTTTTCAGAATTATATAATTCAAAATATAAAATATAAAATGGACAAAAAAATTATTTAAATTTTAAAACATTTAAAAAATTCGAAATTGAAAAAAATGGCCAAAAATTAATTAACATTAAAAATAATAAAAAATTCGAAATTATTAAAAAATTGGCCAAAAAATTTGATAAAACTACAAGGGTTATATTGCAATTTTCATAATGACAATTCTGTAATTATTTGTATCTTTCACTCATCTTCTATTTGAATAGTTGTCCTCCATTTTTAGAGGATTATTATTCTTTCCTCTAAAATGGAGTAGACAAATAAAGATGAATTGGAGGAGAATCCATTTTCTGTAATGAAGGAATACTCTATTTTGGAGTTGGGTTGGAGATGCCCTAAGTAACGGGGGTAGGCCAAAATTTTTTGTTTTGTTGCTCTCCTATATGATTTTGGAGTGTAGAAGGTTGGAGCTGATGTTCAGATTTGGCAGAAAGTAAAGATCGATTAGCTGAATTGAGGAAGCTTAATGCTTTCCTGTATCTTCAGTCTCTTGCGTTCATCCCTGTTAATTGTCCCACATCGATTGCATAAATAACCTGAGAGTTGTATATATGGACTTGAACAATCCTTCCCTCTTGAGCTAGCTTTTGGGGTTGAGTTAGGTCCAAGTTCCATTCTTAACATGATATCAGAGCCCGGGTTCCACCGTTATGTGTTGGACTGCCTATAATGTTCTGCCCCTAATTGGGTCATTTGTAAACTCACGCTCCAGATGTTTATTCCTGGGCGTGAGAGGGGTGTGTTAATTGTCCCACATCGGTTGAATAAATAACCTGAGAGTTGTATATATGAGTTTGAACAATCCTCTCCTCTTGAACTAATTTTTGAGATTGATTTAGATCCAAGTTCTATTCTTTTAACACACCCCTGAACATGCAAGATTGGCGGAAAAAATGAGAGAGAGCAGTAAACATTGCAACCTCCCGGTACCATCATCTGTATCAAGATTAGTGGGCGTGAGAAGTGCTGGCGGAGGAGAGATAGTGGAGGTTGAAGGCGGCCACATTATTAGGTCCACCGGGAGAAAAGACTGCCACAGTAAAGTGTGCACTGCCAAAGGTCCAAGGGGTCGCCGTGTGCGCCTTGCTGCACGCACGGCCATTCAGTTCTACGACGTGCAAGATCGACTTGGCTATGACCGTCCCAGTAAGGCGGTAGATTGGCTCATCAAGAAGGCAAAGGTCGCCATTGATGATCTTGCGGAGCTTCCAGCGTGGAAACCATCCCTCTGTAATTTCTGCTGCGAAGACGAGTTTTGACGAGGAAGAGGCCCAGAAACAGCTTCAAGAAGGGCAACAGGAACAGCATAGCATTCACCAGGCTGATTCGATAATTACTGATGTTTCAGGGCCTTCGCCTAAAGGGCCAATTTTAATGCTGGAAAGTGACGATATTGTGAATCATAATGTTCAAAATGCAAGCTTTTTGCCTCCATCTTTGGATACTAGCATGTCTTTCTTCCCAATGGGTGCTTCAGCAGAGACAAGCTCCTCATCTATGCAGTTTCCGAACTTCCCAGCTCCTGAATTTCTCTCAAGAATTAGTACATATAGCCAAGATTTGAGACTCTCCTTGCGGTCAGTCCATGATCCAATTCTTATTCACCACCCCCAGAGCCGGCAGCATCAGAATCCCACTCACCATCCTCATCAACTTCATTCCCAGGCCCAAGTTTTCCTTGGCGGTACTCCACTTGGCTTTGATGCCTGGCAAGAGCACCATCTTCAGGCAGCTGAACTTACCCAGTCGCTGAGTCTAAGAGCATTGAATCCTGGTGGAGACTCTGTCAGTAGAAGAGGTGGAGCAGCCGCAGCTGCAGGATACATGTTCAATACACCACCAGAGGTCGCAGCAGCTATTAGGCCAACTCCAGTTTCTTTCACAAAGGGGAACCCTTGAGTCCAGAAACACTCCTTCGGATTGTGCTTGGATGGATCCATCCGTAATACCAATTGCAGATGCTGATAATAACATGCAGCCGCAACTTCAGCATCCAGCAGTTAGGCCTGTGTATCCATCATCGATGTCCAGCATTGGATTCACCTCTGGAATAGGTGGATTCCCAGAGTTCCGCATTCCTGCACGAATTCATGGTAATCAAGAGAAGAAAGTTGGCTACTCTAACAATCCATCCTCTGCTTCCCCTAATTCTCTCCATCAAGTTTAACTCATCAAGTTGGAACTCCTCTCTTATTCCATTAACAGGTGATAATTCGAAGGAACTTTTGAGATTTTTCTATTGTCTCGAGTACTTTAAAGTTAGTGTACTGTTAGATTAAATGCACTTTTGAAGGCCTAACATTAATACAAATTCATAAAGGAAACCAAGTACTGGCCAAAAGTTGTCAATGCTCATTGTTTCCGCTGTTGGTACTGAGAATCTGGAGAAGCAGAGGGAGGAAGCTGGAATGAGTTCAACTCGATTGCAGCTGTCATGATACGAAGAATCGTGAGTTGAATTTCAGGTTTTTTTAGCCCGGTTCGCCACAATGTCTTAGTTGTGTCTTTTCCTAGCTTCAAGTTTATTGGTTTCATACGTGAATGAGCTGCGTAGAGCTCAACATTGCGTCGAGCAATTTGTAATTCTTAGGTTTTGTTACAAGTTTGTTTCCTTGCTACTGTGTGCTTATTTGATCAATTCAGATAATGTGGTTGTTACGTGAAGCTTTTGTTCATAATTTTTTCAAAAATCTGGTGTTAAAGAAAGAAATGTTATAAGTGATTTGTATCCTTCAGTCCCCATTGTTTTCGGGTTTTGAACAGCATTGCGAAAAGGGTGCCATCAAGTGTTTCAAGATTGACACTATTATGTTTAAGAACTTCGGAAAATTCAATCCTGCCATTTTGGCAACACATGAGACGTTGTTACTACCCACCTGCTAGAATCGAATTTATACTACTCCTTTATGCATCAAGCTCGAGTAGTTTGTAAACATTTGAGCAGTCTATAGCTGCTTGACATATGGTAACTATTATTCAGTTGGTAGAAGAATTGACTGGACAGAATTGAGATTAATTCCAAGGAAATATGGTACTTGGCCATCAGTTCTTGGTCCCCCTATCCTGCAAATCTCTGCTTTAAAGTTTCCAAGTCTATCTACAAATTGCTGTTTCGTGGTGCTAAAATGGAGATATTCGTGAAATTTACTCTAGCCGATAAGGTGTACACAGGGGTGGACCTATATAAGATTCAAAATGAGGTGATGAAAGCCTAAAACTTATTACTTTAGGAGGTGTTCCAAATCTTGAATTTGAAAAAAAAAATTACACATTGAAAATATAATTTCCCGATTCGGCCCGAAGGTCGCCTGGATCTCTTGTCTGAGCTTTCAAAGATATATCGATAATTGTCTTCTAAGATTACGGACATTTCGAGGTTCTTGTCCTGAAACGAAGGATGCAAGAAAGTTAAAATAAACATTTCTAAAAACATCGAAGAAAGTTTAATAAATATCCGGTTTAACCGAGATTTGAAATATAACATTTTTGACATTTAATCATATGTTTGTTTTTTTTTTTGGTTTTTTTTTGGTTTTTTTTATGTGATGTCCAAAATACGATAACGTAATTCAGCTGCATTCAAATCTAGGAAAATAAAAAATGCTTAATTAAATCATTTTAATTGCATTATTTATATGTGATAGGCATGTTTATATGTTTAAGATGCGATTTTCTACTAGAATATATAAAACTGTGTTTTCAAGGGTTATTCGAAACGCGACTGAGGAACGGAGACTGGGGACTGTAAAGAAAAAATAATTTTATTAATTGATTATTTTTATTTATTTAATATATGATCTATTTAAGGTGTGATATTCAAAAATGGTGTCTTTTGAAATGTTTTTACATGCCAAGTCATATTTTAAACTGGTAATTGATTGTTGAAGAAAACAATGATTTTTTTGGATACTCGATTATTATTTCGAAAATTTCCCTAAACGAGATATTTCTTCTACATTATAATGGGTCAAATGGGCCTATTATATCAAGGTTATTAGGCATAGCTTTGTACCCAATTATTTGTATCAAAGATGGAGTTTCTAAACCACAAAACACTTCATATCACACAATCAAAGCATTAGAAACCTAGGGTTTCTGTAATAGCCCAACCTTTTATCATATTAATCCTTATGGTTTATTATTGTTATGATCATGTTTTATGCTTTACTGGTTGAGATTATGTTGAATGGTTACTGGTTATGGATATCTGCTACTACTTAAATAATAATTCACCCTAGTGTAGGTTGTCTGCAAGTAATATATTTCGTAAGTACGAGATCGATCCTCAGAGAGATTATTTTGAGTTTAAATTTATTAATTTATAAATTACCAAATGCAAGAATAAAGTTTACAAATTATAAATTTTGTCAAGGCTTGAGAATTTATTCTTGTTTTATGTAATATTGTTTAACTAAACGTAAAACAAAAGAAACCACCATAAATAATGGTTCCAAGAAAATTAAACACACACATAATATAATATAGTTCCCACTATAAAAAATACCTGAATTAACCGATATTTTATATATGGTACCTATGATTATAATTATAACTATATAAATAAATAATTGCATAAAGTAAATGTTAAATTAAATCATTATATTTCATTTAGAACAACCGGCAGAGCCACGCTATTGCCTAAATAAAATATATTGATTTAATAAGTTAGTTGCAGTAAAGTAAAAGTTAGTTGCGATAAAGTAAATGTTAGTTGCGGAAAAGTAAAAGTTAGTTGCGAGAAAGTAAATGTTAGATGCGAAAAATAAAAGTTAGTTGCGATAAAGTAAATGTTAGATTGTTAAATGTTAGTATTAAATCATAATATTTCATTTAGAACAATCGGCAAAGCCACGCTATCGTCTAAATGAAATATTATGATATTATTATATAAATATATATATATATATATATAATAATAATAATAAGTGATGAAATATTTATTGTATCAAAATTAAACAACAAATCAAGATAACCACTTTAATGGTATCAAGCATTTGATGTAAATTGATAACAATAAATAATTCATTTTTATACCTACAATAAAAATAAGTTAGCTAAATGAAAAGAAATAAAGAAAGAATATACAAAATATAAACAATTTTACTTCACCAAGAATGCATCCTCTTCACCTTGACATAATAGATTTAGCTTGTCATAAGCTTACTTTTGATCAACACTAAAATATCACTCATAGTTGAGAACATGAAAGAAAATATATTGGAATTTAGAACTTTGATACACACCCACACTATATTTTACAATGAGATAGAATGATTCTCAAGCTAGCACAAGGTCTCTATTTATAGGCCAAATGAGAGAAAGGGTCAAAATTTTTATAAATGCCATGTAGTTGCAATAGTATTCTTTGTCTCCTCCAAGTTCAATTCCATGTCCCTTCTTTCAATGCTTTGTTCCACAACTTTAATCACCGAATTTGACTCTGCTCAAAACGGCAAACATGTGGGGAATTGTCTGTAGATGAATTTGGCCACTTGGTTCACCTCATTTGGTTAAATATTGAAATAATTATGATTTTTTTACTATATGCTGGTCATAGTAAAAGTAAATTTGTCCTCTTTTTGATATTTGCACAATTTGATCATCTTAATGAACTTTTTAGGCAATCATGTCTTCTGCAAAGTTGTAGATAATTTTTCAAGGATTCCAAATATGTTTGAGTCACCTCCATTTGAATTTTCTAACTTGAGTTATCATTATTTTATCAACACATAGAAACCTAAAAATAAAACATATTTAGTAAGACAATTAAATATAAACAAACAATACTAAAATAACATAATTTTATAATTTTAATGAAACTTAAATTTTAAAATACATGTTTTAACATATAATAAATTATTAATTTTAAGTTTCATCACACCCCACACTATCTTATTACTAGTCCCTTAGTAATAAACTTTATCGGAAAAATCACAACCTAGATTCTTTATTCCTTTTATATATTCAAATACAAACATATTTATTAAAAACAAAATCATATATCGATTTATATATATATATATATATATTTTCGTTTAATATAATAATATATAATTAAATGTGTTTTTATTATTATTCTTATTTTCACATAATATATAAAGTAACAATATATATATATAATTTATTTTTAAATTTCTAAATTTTTTATAATAATATAGTCAAAAAGATAATTCACACCACCCACCATAACATGTATAATATCAAGAATATTATTGTAAAAGCCTCAACTCCATATATTCTTTCAGGTCAAAATATTTAAGGAATAACTAGTTTTCACTCATGGAGTTGGAATGAATATTAACTCTCATTGAAAAAGGCTAAGTATTAAAGCAGACAATTAATTAAACTAATATTGAAAACAAAATAGGAAAATTTACAAAGAATAAAATCCCCATTTTTATCTTTTTTTTATTGTTTTTTTTTAAATAACGTGACTGCAAAATTTTACAATAACATAAAATTTTTTATCCAAACATTCTACCATATATATATATATATATATATATATATATATATATATATATATATATATATATATATAAACATTTATATAACGGATACATCCGACTACTTTTGATACTTATCTAGCACAAACAAATTTTTTGTTTGTTTGTTTGTTTTTGTTTTTTTGTTTTTTGTTTTTTTTTTTAACACAATATTGATGTTTTTAGAACACATTGATAGTACATCAATCAAATATAAAAAAATTACAATGAATAAAGTATTTTGCAGTCCGTTATATATTTACTTCTTTTTTTTTCTTTTTTCAATAAATATTTTTTTAGAGGAGTTATATTATTGTAATTAACCATTTTTAATAATCAATAAAAGTTTATTAATTGTTTTCTCATTTCTCACCACTCACTCACAAAAGATGTGTGAGTATATATTATATTTTTACAAAAGAATTCTTTCAATTATACATGTTAACAACCATACAAACCATATCTTTTAACTATATGCTCATAAAAATTTTAGAAATTAATTTATTTGAAAACATATACAATTATATATATATATATGAACACATCTATTATATATTTTATATTAATTGATCAAAAAATATATATAAATTGGTACATATGAAAAACTAATTTTTCTTTTAGTCTGTATTTTGAATATAATGAATATTAAAATCTAGTGTATTGTGATTTTCCAATAATTATTAACTAATGCGTCTCAGGTGCGTTTTACTAACACCTTACTCGACATTGAACTAAAAATTATTATTATTATTACTATATATAAGTATATATTTTAATTTTTATATAAAAAAACTAAGAGGAGAAGAAGAAGAAATTATTCATACCTTAAAGAAAAACATTAAAACATACCGATGAATCACAAGTTTAGCATCACATGAATTTTCTTTTCTTACTTTTGGATGTTGGCCAATTAAGTTGAGATAAGGATGAATCTGGTTCATGACTAAATCCTTGCAGTAAATCAATAAGTTCACCTTCACTTGTAGCAGAAACTAACATCCTTCGCGAAGCTAATGAAATAAATCCATGTTCCACAACATCATCAAAAAACGATAACAGTTTATCATAATAATTGTTAACATTTAACAAACCAATTGGCTTATTGTGGATATTTAATTGTACCCAACAAACAGTATGAAATATTTCTTCCAAAGTACCGAAACCTCCTGGCAAAGCAATGAAAGTATCTGAATGTTCAATCATTTGAGTAATTCGTTCATACATGTTGTCCACTTTCATTTCTTCTCCTATTGTTGCTCCTGTAAGATTGGCTAAGGTAATCGGAATAATGCCTAAAACTTCACTTCCACCTGCATGCGCAGCTTTTGCAACTTTTCCCATGAGGCCAACTTCACCACCACCATATACCAAATAATCTTTTTTTTAGCAAGTGTTATTCCAAGATTTCTGCTACTTCTTCATAAATTGAATCTTTTCCTGCACTAGATCCACAAAATACACAAATATTTTTGATTTTACTTACCGTGGACGTTGACATGTTGAGAAATATGTTTTTTGTAATTGTTAGATCACAGCATATGAATTTATAAGCGTAACATGCCAAAAGTCAATATTTGAACAGGAAATTATTATTATTAAAAGAAAATAAAAATGACAAAATTAAAACAAATATATACAGCGTAGTTGTGATTGTGGCTCACATCTTCCTCTGATTTTACGTTCAGTAACGGCTTCAACGCCTTCTATGAGTCGAGGATATGCTTCCCATCCAATTTTCTTATAAATTGGCAAACATGGTTTTTTAACGTCAGATTCCCAAGACGAAATTGTGTATATATATTTACTTATCTAAATAGATATGCGTTACTACAGTAGGATCTTTGTAAGGCTGATTCCACCGTCCATATTGATATTCCTCCTGTTGAAATTGCCACCATAGTTTAAGAAGTTCATTTTGCACGTACCCACTAGAATGCGTATCAAGAACCTCTAGAAAATTATCCAAAGGCTCTTTACTCAGACCATTCTTAATGAATAAAATTTTATCTTCTCTATTCATTGATGTCATTCCAACATTTTTGCATTTTCCCTTACAAGTCCACCTTGCACATTTATGACATCCACCTATACGTTTAGCTCTTCGCTCTTTTGCATATTTGCTTTTACCAAATCCAGGCATATGTCTTATTATTAATTCACTTGCTTCCCCAACCAATCGGACTTTTGCTTCAATTATCAAACGGACATCATTCGATATGCCATATGACATCATCAACCTTAGCCGCTCACATCTAGATTTATAATTTTTTTTCAATGCATTATCAGGCAAACAAGCAAAATATTTACGAAGATTCATAATACACGCATCCATATTATTATTATTATATATATTTCAATTATTTTGAGAAAACTGAAGAAACCGACTTAAACAGTCACAGAGTACCGTTATCCGCCACTTAACCGGGAAATGAACTAGAATCTGCAAAACAAAATGAAAATATCAAACAACTATTGTGGATCATATAAAGGCATAAACTCATTATTAAGAATTTCATTTTCTATAAAAGACTTGAGTCTTTGCCCATTAACTTTAAACACATCATTATTTTTAAGATTTTCAATATCAACAGCACCATGAGGATAAACAAATTTGACTATAAATGGTCCTGACCACCTCAATCTAAGTTTACCTGAAAATAAATGCAAACGAGAATTATAAAGCAAAACTTTTTGTCCAATTTCAAATGACTTTCTCATAATATTTTTATAATGAAAGGCTTTAGTTTTATCTTTATAAATCTTTGAATTTTCATATGCATCATTTCTTAATTCTTCAAGTTCATTTATTTGCAATTTTCTTAATTTAGATGCATCATCTAAATTAATATTAAATGCTTTAATTGCCCAATAAGCTTTATGTTCAAGTTCAACCGGTAAATGACAATGCTTACCAAAAACTAACATATATGGTGACATCCCTAATGATGTTTTAAATGCAGTTCTATATGCCCATAATGCATCAGTTAATCTTAAAGACCAATCTTTTCGATTTGGAATAACTGTTTTTTCTAAAATTTGTTTTATTTATCTATTTGCAAGTTCAACTTGACCATTACTTTGAGGATGATATGGGGTAAAAACTTTATGTGTAATGCCATATTTTCTTAACAAAGAAGAAAATGATTTATTTATAAAATGACTTCCCCCATCACTAATTATTGCTCTAGGTATTCCAAATCGACTAAAAATATTTTATTTTAAAAATTTCCTAACAACTTTATAATCATTAGTTCTACATGCAATTGCTTCAATCCATTTTGAAATATAATCAACAACGACTAAAATGTACGTATATCCAAAAGATAATGGAAATGGACCCATAAAATCTATCCCCCAACTATCAAATATTTCAATAATTATGATTGGATTTAAAGGCATCATGTTTCGTTTTGAAATTGATCCCATCTTCTGACAGTTTACACAAGATTTGCAAAATAAATGCGTATCTTTGAATAAAGACGGCCAATAAAATCCACATTGTAAGATTTTTGTAGCTGTTTTATTGGATGAAAAATGACCTCCACATGCTTCAGAATGACAAAATTTAATAACATTACTTACTTCATTGTCAGGTATGCATCGTCGAAAAATTTGGTCAGGACAATACTTAAATAAGTAAGGATCATCCCAATAAAATTTTTTAACTTCTATCAAGAATTTATTCTTATCCTGTGAATTCCAATGAGAAGGCATTTTATTTGTCACAAGAAAATTTACAATGTTAGCAAACCAGGGCATAATAGTAGCATAAAACAACTGATCATCTGGAAAATTTTCATTTATTGGTATTTCATTATGAGATGATTCAGTCATTATTCTAGATAAATGATCGGCTACAACATTTTCTTTTCTTTTTTTATCTTTAATTATAATATCAAATTCTTGTAACAATAAAATCCACCGTATTAATCTTGGCTTAGCATCTTGTTTATTTGATAAATATTTTATGGCAGAATGATCGGTGTAAACAATAGTAGCAGAACCAATTAAATAAGATCGAAACTTATCTAATGCAAATACTACTGAAAGTAATTTTTTTTAGTAGTTGAATAATTTATTTGGGCACTATTTAAGGTTCTACTAGCATAATAGATTGCATAAGCTTTTCCTTCTTTTCTTTGTCCTAACACAGCTCCTATAGCATAATCACTTGCATCACACATTAATTCAAATGGTAAAGACCAATCTGGAGGTTGTAAAATAGGTGATGTAACTAAAAGATTAATAATTTTTTTAAAAGCATTTTCACATTTCTGATTCCATTCAAATTGTGTATCTTTTGTTAAAAGATTTGAAATTGGTTTAGATATTATGCTGAAATTTTTTATAAACCTTCTATAAAATCCTGCATGACCCAAGAATGATCGAACTTCTTTGATCGTTTTTGGTGATGTTAAATTAGCAATAACATCAACTTTGGCTTTATCAACTTCAATTCCTTTTTCAGATATCACATGTCCTAAAACAATCCTAGATTTAACCATATAATGACATTTTTCCCAATTTAAAACAAGATTTTTTTCTTCACATCTTTTTAATACTTCTTCTAGATTTTTAAGACAATTTTCAAATGAGTTTCCAAAAAAAGTTATATCATCCATAAAAACTTCTACATATTCTTCAATCATATCACTGAAAATACTTAACATGCATCTTTGAAAAGTAGCCGGAGCATTACATAAACCAAATGGCATTCTTTTAAATGCAAAAGTTCCGAAAGGACAAGTAAAATAAGTTTTTTCTTGATCTTCTAATGATATAGGTATTTGATAATACCCCGAATACCCATCAAGAAAACAGTAATAAGAATTTCCTGCTACTTTTTCTAGAATTTGATCTAAAAATAGTAGTGGGAAATGATCTTTTCTAGTTACATCATTTAATTTTTTATAATCAATACACATACGCCAACTAGATGGAATCCTAGCTTGTAATAACTCTCCCTTTTCATTTTTTATAACAGTGATGCCGGACTTTTTAGGTACTACTTGTGTTGGACTTACCCATTTACTATCTGAAATTGGATAGATAATTCCAGCGTCTAATAGTTTTAATACTTCATTCTTAACAACTTCCTTCATATGTGGATTTAACCTTCTTTGTGGTTGTTGATATGTTTTAGCATTTTCTTCCAAGCGAATTTTATGTGTACAAATTAAAGGATTCATACCTTTTATATCTTTCAAAGTCCATCCAATTGCATTTTTATATTTTTTAAGTAATTTAATCAAATCTTCTTCTTGATTTGGCAAAAGAGTGGAAGAAATTACAACAGGAAATGTTTTATTTTCACCAAGAAATACATATTTCAATTCTAATGGTAAAATTTTAATTCAAGTTTTGTATTATCATCTTCTTTAAAATTATTTTTAGACTAAAAACTTTCTATTGAAAAAACTTCAGATTGTTGATTTAAGTTTTCTTCTTGTATATTTTCTTCCACAATTGTTTCAATTTCATTATCATATTCATTTTCATTAATACTTGGTTGTTTACATAAATTGAACACATTAAGTTCTAGAGTCATATTTCCAAAAGACAATTTCATTATTCCATTTCGACGATTAATTAAAGCATTTGAAGTTGCTAGAAATGGTCGTCCCAATATTACTGGAATTTCATTATGTACTTCTATTGGTTGTGTATCCAAAACAATAAAATCTACAGGATATATGAATTTATCAACTTGAACCAACACATCTTTTACAATACCTCTAGGTATTTTGATTGACCTATCCGCCAGTAAGAGAATAACAGAAGTGGGTTTTAATTCTCATAAATTAAGTTTTTCATAAACTGAATAAGGAAGTAAATTCACACTTGCTCCCAAATCCAACAAAGCTTTTTTAGTTTTATTTTCTCCAATAATACATGAAATTGTTGGACAACCATGATCTTTATATTTTAAACTAGAATTATTTTGAAGAATAGAACTTACTTGTTCAGCCAAGAATGCTTTTTTCTTCACATGCAATTTTCTCTTTACACTACATAAGTCTTTTAAAAATTTTGCATAAGAAGGTACTTGTTTAATAGCATCTAATAATGGAATATTTATCTTCACTTGTTTAAAAACTTCATAGATATCAGAATCACTTTTTTGTTTTTTATGATTTGTTAATGCATGAGAAAATGGTGGAGGTTTATTTGACTTATTTACTATTTCAGATGATTTATCATTCACCATATTATTCTTAAAATTTAAGGTTATCATCATTCTCAAAAGTATCAGGGTTATCATCCTTACTCTTTGATTTTAAATGATCCTTGTTTTCATTACTATATGGATCATTAACTATTTTACCACTTCTAAGGGTAATAACAGATTTTATTTGATCAATTTTTTCATTTTTTAATTCTTGATTTTGATTTTTAGGATTAGGTTGAGGCTGAGATGGAAATTTTCCTTTTTCATGAATATTAAGTGCAGATGCAAATTTTGCAAGAGTTTCTTTCAAATCACTCATAGATTGACTGTTTTGAATATTGATAGACTCTTGCTTTTGGATAAATGCATGAATTACATCTTCAAAGTTTTTTCTTGGAGGTGTAACATAAGGAATATAACCTTGATGATTTTGGTTATTTTGAAAATATTGTTGTGACGGTTGTGCATTATTATCATTCCTCCAACTAAAATTAGGATGATTTTTTCATCTAGGATTATATGATGGTGAAAAAGGATCTAGTATTGGTTTTTTATAATTGTTAACATAATTTGCTTGTTCATGGAGACATTCTTTAAATGAAGGTAATGTTGGACAATCTTTTGTAGCATGATCATGTGTATCACATACATGACAAACAATTTCTTGAATACTTTTTAATTGACCACTCTTTTTCATTTCTAATGAGTCAATTTTTCTTGCTAAAGATGCAAGTTTAGCTTGAATATCTATATCATCTTTAAGATTATAGATACCACCCCCATTTGTTGAATTATTGTTTTTAGTTGTTGGTGGTTCTATTTTGCCTATATTATCCCAATTTTGAGCATTTTCTGCTAATGAATCCAAATATTCCATAGCTTCATTTGGGTTTTTATCTTCAAAAGTTCCATTACACATGAATTATATCATTTGCCTATCTTTAGGTATTAGACCTTCATAAAAGTGAGAAACTATTCTCCATGTTTCAAAACCATGATGTGGGCATGTATTAAGTAATTCTTTATATCTATCCCAACATTGATAAAACGTTTCTCCTTGTTTTTGAGAAAAAGTTGTAATGTGTCTTTTAAAAGAGTTTGTTCTATGGGAAGGGAAATTTTTTTTGAGAAATTGTTGTTGCATTTCTTCCCATGATCTTATTGAACTTGATCTTAAATTTTGTAGCCATGTTTTAGCTTTATCTTTTAAAGAAAAAGGGAAAAGCTTTAATCGAACTATATCCATGCTACAATTTTGATCATTATAAGTGTTACAAACTTCCTCAAATTCTCTTAGACTGCAAATATGGATTTTCAGAATCTAAGCCATGAAAATTTGGTAAAAGTTGAATAATTTGAGGTTTGAATTTGAAATTAGATGCATAAGGAGGAAAAACTAAACAAGATGGGACACTAGTTCTAATAGGGTTCATATGATGCCTAAGTGTTCTTAATTGATCATGATCTTGATTATTATTATTATTATTATTATTATTATTATTATTATTATTATTATTATTATCATTATCTTGATTATTTGAATTATCATCCATGTTTAAATTATTTTCAGATACTCGAATAAGTCTACCACTTTTTTTTCGACTCCAATACTCATACAAAAAAAAAACAACACAATACTTATAAATAAAACATAACTAACAAATATAAACTTAATTTATACCTCTCCGGCAATGGCGCCAAAAACTTGCTACTACTTAAATAATAATTCACCTAAGTGTAGGTTGTCTGCAAGTAATATATTTCGTAAGTACGAGATCGATCCTCAGAGAGATTATTTTGAGTTTAAATTTATTAATTTATAGATTACCAAATGCAAGAATGAAGTTTACAAATTATAAATTTTGTCAAGGCTTGAGAATTTATTCTTGGTTTATGTAATATTGTTTAACTAAAAGTAAAACAAAAGAAACCACCATAAATAATGGTTACAAGAAAATTAAACACACACATAATATAATATAGTTCCCACTACTAGAAAATACCGAATTAACCGATATTTTATATATGGTACCTATGATTATAATTATAACTATATAAATAAATAATTGCATAAAGTAAATGTTAAGTTAAATAATTATATTTCATTTAGAACAACCGGCAGAGCCACGCTATTGCCTAAATGAAATATATTGATTTAATAAGTTAGTTGCAGTAAAGTAAAAGTTAGTTGCGATAAAGTAAATGTTAGTTGCGGAAAAGTAAAAGTTAGTTGCGAGAAAGTAAAAGTTAGTTGCGATAAAGTAAATCTTAGATTGTTAAATGTTAGTATTAAATCATAATATTTCATTTAGAATAATCGGCAGAGCCACGCTATCGTCTAAATGAAATATTATGATATTATTATATAAATATATATATATATATATATCTATATATATATAATAATAATAAGTGATGAAATATTTATTGTATCAAAATTAAACAACAAATCAAGATAACCACTTTAATGGTATCAAGCATTTGATGTAAATTGATAACAATAAATAATTCATTTTTATACCTACAATAAAAATAAGTTAGCTAAATGAAAAGAAATAAAGAAAGAATATACAAAATATAAACAATCTTACTTCATTAAGAATGCATCCTCTTCACCTTGACATAATAGATTTAGCTTGCCATAAGCTTACTTTTGTCAACACTAAAATATCACTCATAGTTGAGAACATGAAAGAAAATATATTGGAACTTAGAACTTTGATACACACTTACACTATATTTTACAATGAGATAGAATGATTCTCAAGCTAGCACAAGGCCTCTATTTATAGGCCAAATGAGAGAAAGGGTCAAAATTTTTATTAATGCCATGTAGTTGCAATAGTATTCTTTGTCTTCTCCAAGTTCAATTCCATGTCCCTTCTTTCAATGCTTTGTTCCACAACTTTAATAACCGAATTTGACTCAGCTCAAAACGGTAAACATGTGGGGAATTGTCTGTAGATGAATTTGGCCACTTGGTTCACCTCATTTGGTTAAATATTGAAATAGTTATGATTTTTTTACTATATGCTGGTCATAGTAAAAGTAAATTTGTCCTCCTTTTGATATTTGCACAATTTGATCAATGAACTTTTTAGGCAATCATGTCTTCTGCAAAGTTGTAGATAATTTCTCAAGGATTCCAAACATGTTTGAGTCACCTCCATTTGAATTTTCTAGCTTGAGTTATCAATATTTTACCAACACGTAGAAAACCTGAAAATAAAACATATTTAGTAAGATAATTAAATATAAACAAACAATACTAAAATAACATAATTTTATAATTTTAATGAAACTGTAATTTTAAAATACATGTTTTAACATATAATAAATTATTAATTTTAAGTTTCATCAATATTTTTATTGAAATGGTTATTGTTTTGGTATTATGTTCATAGTTGGTGATGATTATGGAAATGAATGGGTAGAATAGAAAGTTGGTCTTGAGCCAAATAGGAAATGGAAAGTGCAGAAACGGTATGAAAAGTGGTAGTAGTTGTGGTTTTTAGTATAATATTTTGTATATTGATCCAAATGATGTGAGGCCACTTCCATTAGAAAGATAAGATATAAGACTATAACTTTCATGTCTTGACTTTTGTTCAAATCATTAGGGAAGACGAGCCAAAAGTGGCCCGAAGTGTGTCGTGTGCTTCGTTGTTCCTGCAATGACACATGTTGGGAGAATGTGCATAACTTTTTACTCAGACCTTCAAATGACCTGAAACCAGTGGGAGATTCAAGAAAACACATAGGGCTACAACTTTCATGTTTACCACTTTTGCAAATTCGGAAGTTAAAAATGCGTTTTGGGCAGAATGATGCGCGCCACCGCGAGAGAACTCGCGCCATGGCACGCGGAGTGCTGAAGTTATTATTTTTGGGTAGTATGGGGCGCGCATATGCACCGGAAACGTCGCGCATATGCGCCTAGCAGGCTGTTAAAAATTTCCAAAACACGTTTTTGAGGGAATGAAGGCTTATATATGTCTTTTTTAGATGCTTCTCCACATTTCTCTCTTCCCCCATTATTTTCCTACGGTTCAAGCTCCTTTCTCTTCAATGTTTTCTTTCTTTCAATTCTCCACTCCAAGTTCAAGGATTCTAGTAGGAATTTTAGTGTCTCCTACCTTATACTTCAAGCTTCAAGGTTAGAACTTTAATTTATATTTTGGAATTGGAAAGGTTTGGAGTGATGAAGGGTTAAGTCTAATTATTGATTTCTTGGATTAATGGTAATGATTTATGGATATTATTATGATTATTGTTGTAGGAATCATTCAAAGAACATCATAGCAACCAAAGTGCTTGTGGGTTGTAAGTAGAAACTTCTCCTTGAGCTCACATGATGAATATATATATAAGCCATGTTTATTGATAATTAGCTCCTTTCATTGGTATATATTTGATCTATATATTGTTATATGTTCATTGTTTAAGGATTTTCATTGAATTCATTGATCAAGGAGCTAATACACCATTGTGCCTACCAAGTGTTTGTATAAATGCCTCAATAAGAGTTCCTATGATTAAAGCCAAGGAATGATAGTAATTCATGCATGTCATTGGCCAATCACATGATTATGAGTATCTCTCACAGTTTTGATATATTTATATATCAAAGAGATACTATCCACAGGTCACAGGTCACAGATCACATGTCACAGACTATCATTTCCTTTCCTTTCACTCATGCCATGAGATACTATCCATATTGCCTTGATTATGTAATGTTCATTGAAGATAGTATCGCTCTACTTTCATTGCCATTGCTATAGCCACGTTTTAAGCCAAAGTTATATATATGTAATTGCTATGTATAGCTTTCTACTTACTGAGTTTATTCTCATTCCAGTTATGTCATGTGATGCAGGTGATAAAAAGAAGTGAAACGGATTGTTCGAGGCGGAAGAAGTCATATAGAATGCCATGGAAAAGACTTGTTATCATGTCACTTTTTATTTGGGATACAATGAACATGAGAAGTTTTAAAATATCATGTAGTTTGTTAAATGAATGAGGGGAAAAACAAGTTAGTATGTTGGCTTTGTGGTTATGAGTTGAATGCTATTTTGTGAACGATCATGTATATTAGTATGGATAATGTTTATGATGTAAAGTATATATTGTTCTTTCCCTTTTAAATGTTAAGGCTTCCGCATACGTTAATTAGTTAATTAAAATGTCATGGGAATGGGTTGTTTCAGTTTCTCTCCCCACCCCACAAGTTTTTGGAAGCAATTCACGTGTACTTTGAAAGAAAAACGCAGCAAGGTCTCCCCCATCTCTCCGCCAATGTTTTTCGCATCTAGAATTGATTTTTATGCGTGAATCATGCAAAGGAATGCCTTATTCTTTTCTCATCATTCATACCATATTATGTGTAAATATAATTGTTGCATGAAAAATCTGATGTCCTTTGTAAGGTCCAAAATTAAGACGACGTAAACCAACTGCATGCAAATCTAGGAAATATTAAAATTGGTTAATTAATTAATTTTAATTACTAAATTGATTATGTGACATGGTTATAGGATGTTTTAGTAGTTTTTTTTACTTACATGCATTAAAATGTATTTTAAAAGTTATTCGAGTTGTGATCGAGGAACGGAGACCGATGGCTGAAAAAAATGGAAATTTTTTTATTGTTTTTAATTATTTAAAATATGATTGATGTTTTTTCTTACTTTTGAAAATAAGGAGTTTTGAGGTGATTATATATGCCGGGACGTAATTTTTATCGGTGTTGGATTTTCAACAAAAATACTAACGTATTGGCAACCCGGCTAATAAATTCACAAACTTTATTAACCAAAATAATTTTTAATATTTAATTAAGCACTAATGAGTCTAATTAACCTCCTTGGTGGGCCTAAGTCTTGTTAGTGGCTTAATTAAATATATAATGTACAAAACCTACCCCATAATCCCAAAAACCCCACGCCCACCTCCCTTGCTCAATACAAACTATTTCATTCACAAATACACGGCACACACACCATCAAATTGAGAGAAAAATTCGAAGGTTTGCAAGGGTTCTTCAAGCCATCGTCTTCGTGCCATCGTTTTCGATACGTCAACGTTTGTTCAGTGGGTTAAACACGCAAAGAAAGGTCATAATCTTTCCTTTACTCATCATCACACCAGATTATGTATTTATTTATGAATTGCATGAAAAACAAGTGCACTTTGTTATATTCTTCGTTCATGAATTACATATACCTAAGGGGATGCCATGATTAGGAATTGAAAGGGGATTTTTTTTACACAAGTTATAGGGCCCTAGAACACTCACGTAAAGGCTGCACACAAGAACACAAGCTGGTACTGAAGTTGCATGATTTAAAGACCAAGGCTCGGTTTTTGGGTAAAGGCTAGCATGGCTTGGCACGGCTAGGACCATAGCTGGGCTAGGGTCATGCTAGGGTCCGGGAAGGAGTCCTAGCCATGCTAGGACTCGTGCACCAGGGTTGGGAAGGAGTCCTAGCTCCAACCAGAGAAGCTTGGTGCTTGCACGCTGGCTGCAGCCACGTGCAGGAAGGGAAGGGGCTCGGCGAGGGGGCCCTAGGATAGGTTAGGTCGAGTCATTAGGGTCCTAAGAGGGTGCACTAGGGTCTGGGCAGGGGATGGTGCGGCTTGGTTGGCTGCTGGCTCGAGGAACATGGGAAGAGCACCTGCACATAGCTGGCTTTTCCTGGCAGCAAGCTTGCAGCGCGTTATGATTGGGTTCAAGGGCTTGGGCTGGTCTGGGTTTGGTCTGAGCGTTGTCCAGGGAAGGTTAGGGTCACGAGGGATCAAGTGGTTAAGGGTTGGAAGAGTCCTAGTTGGGTTAGGAGTCCTAGATTTGCAAGGAGACTCACGCACACACACATGCAGAACTTGGGTCAGTTTCCAGCATGGTTTGCGCGAGCTGGGGCTAGGTTCTATAGGTCAGGATTGGTCAGGAGGGTGCCTAGGTGGGTTGGCTTGAGGTTTCTTGGGTGTGGCTCGAGTATTTTGGGAGATGGCTCGGTGTGTTCGTCTATGTGTCAAAAATAAAAATTAGAAGACTAAAATTGGAACCATGGGTCCACGGGTGTGGTTCATTGCTCATAAGGGTATAATAAATAATAAAAATGTTTTGTGTAAAATTTGGGAAGAAAATAATGAGTTTTGGATTTATTCGAGATTTAATCGTCGCACGAAACACTAATTAAAGAATTAATTGAAACGCCTAGTTTCAAGCGGAATAAAATAATGGGAAATTTAATTTAAACTTAAATAATTATTTGGGACAAGTTAAAGTCAATGGAATTAAGAAAAAGTCAAATTCAAGGATTTTAACGTCTAGGGGTAAAACGATAATTTTACATCGAATTAGTAAATGTCATAGCAGTGCTCTGATTGCTGTTTTATATGTTAAAATGTTGATTTTAAATGTTTATGGATTTTTATGATATTATGTTGACGCTAAAAGACATGTTGCATGCTTGGTTTTTTAAAAAAAATGATATATTATGCCTGATTTTTATAAAGTGATGTTGAAAGAGGTGAAGGGATCGTGACTAATACGAACACGTCATACGATGATATGTTAATACATAAGGCCAAGACTCAGTTGACGGGTGAGAGTGTCGCTGATGTCCCCGTCGCCCGGTACTGTTGTTACATGTAGATGGATCCATCACCCAATACGAATACGAATACGAATACGAAAGTCACAATCAACGATCTGAATTTAACGAATATGAATATTTTTATGATGAATATGAATATGATTATGTCAATATGAAAATGTTTATGAAAATGATTATGTTTAAGTTTATGCATGTCACGAAAATGTTATTTTACGTAAAAGTATTTTCACTGTTGTATGTGATTTTATACGTGTTATTTTCATTCAAGAATGTGTTGTGTTGAGTCTTTAGACTCACTAGGTGTGCTCGATGTAGGTGAATATGATGTTGAGGGTAGTCGAGGTCTTGATCTGACTGGAATAGAGGTGCACATGACCCGAGGACCAGTGCTTCTATTTTTCTGCACTTATGCTTTGAGTTTATGATTTATGTTAAAGATTTTAAGACTTTTTATTTATGCTTTTGAGTGGTTTTTGAGAGGGTTTTAGTTTTAGCAATTTGCTAAGTTAGGATATTCATACAATTGACGATTTTATGTTTTAAACTATTTTCATTTGGATTTTTTAATGTTAGTTGGTTGGTTATTTTAAAATTGTAATAAAAATATTTTATATATTTTGTATGTATAGTTCGGCCGATTGAGTGTTTTAAACAAAAAAAAAATTCTGGTACTTTTTAAGTCAAACGAATATCAGACGTTTCAGTTGGTATCAGAGCAATGGTTCCTGTAAAGGGTTGTGCCACCGTCAGTGTCAGGAAGCTCAGTCTTCAAGCTTCAATCTATAAGTTTACATGCTTTATATGATTTATATGATGCTACCTGCATAATTACATGAATTATATGTGTACGACACATGTTTAGTAGTTTTTTGAGAATATGCTTTTTATGCTTAAATTGCTAAAATGAATTAGAATATGTTACATGATTAGAAAACTTAGATTTAAATAGATGTTGGTTACGTTAGAATTTGGAAAAACATTCAGATAAAATGCCTCTCAGACATGCCCTTGTTATTGAGAATCAGGCTGAGAACAATGAGAACCGTCAAGAGAATCCACTCCCGCCTCCTAATGCGGATGCTGCTGTTCGAGCACTTGAGGGCATGACCCTTTTCTTTGAGCAGTTTCAACATGCTCCTAGGCCACAACACGATGTTTATGATCAGTTCCGGTGGCTAGCGCCAAAGGAATTTTCCGGAACCACAGATCCCTTTGCTGCTGAAGCTTGGATTCGTGCACTCGAGGTGCACTTTCGTTATCTGAATATGGGGGATGCTGACCGTATGAGGTGTGCCACTTACATGTTTAGGGGTGATGCTTCTTTATGGTGGGAAGGAGCCAAGCATGGTATTGACATCGCTACTCTTACTTGGGCTTGATTCAAGGAGATATTCTACGAGAAATATTTTAATGCTGATGTTAGAGGGCGACTGAAGAGGGAGTTTATGAGCCTCCATCAGGGAGACTCGACTGTTGCTGAGTTTGTGATGAAATTTGATAAGGGTTGTCACTTTGTACCCCTTATTGCGAGGGATGCTGCTGAGAAGCTGAGGCACTTCATGGATTGTCTACGACCTACCATACGACATAATGTTATGATGATGCGTCCTCTGGATTATGCTACTGCTACCACCTATGCATTTCAAACTGAGCAATCTTTGAAAGACATCGATTTTGAGATGCAGCACAAGAGGCAGCAACTCGAAAATAATAATCAGCCAAATAAAAAGCCATATATGGGTCCTCCTATACCTCCAGGGCCTGAAAAGCCCCAAGTACAAGTCAAGAAGTCAAGGACCACCAAAGCCACAAAATCCTGGAGCACCTAAGCCTGCTGATAGACAACCATGCAAGGAGTGCAATCGTTTACACTATGACAAGTGCATGTGGGGATCTTTTAGATGCTTCATATGCAAGGAGGAAGGCCACAAAGCTGCTGATTTCCCAAAGAAGAATGCACCTACTACAGGAAGAGCATATGTTATGCATGCAGAAGAAGCTGAAGAGGAGCCAGACACTGCGCTCATTACGGGTAACCTAGTCATTTAACATTTTATATTTCCTGTATTGCATGAAATGTTAAATTTATTATTAGAATTGAATTGGATCAAGATTCATCTAGTGGAAATTAGGTTGCATGCTCTACATTAGTTGGAAATTAAGATATGATTCTAGAAACCATAGAATTGGCATTGATTTTTGAGAATTGATTTTATGTAAAGGATGAAATAATTCCAAATAAAAAGTTTTATGGCCAAAAAATTATAGAAAAATCATAATTAATGGTTTGTTAAGGGTTTCGAATAGTATTGGGGGGTCTAAGTGCAATTTCTGAAAAACGTAAGGGCTTAAATGTAATTACCGAAAAGTTAAGGGACTTATTTGCAATTATCCTAAACTTAAGGGACAAAAAGTGAAATTACCAAAAATTTAAGGACCAAAAATGAAATTTTCGAAATCTAAGGGACCAAAAGGTAAATTTTCAAAATTTGAGGGTCAAATTGCAATTATTCTAAAATTTTGAGGGCTAAAATGAAATTTTTCAAGAAATGCTTAAGTTCAACGCGTAATCTTCACATAACTTTGGGAGAATAATGATAGAAATTCCTTAAGCTTCAACACGAAAAGATTTAAAAGATATTTTCGCCGTAGGAAAGATTATCATTCGAGGTGTAGCTACCTATGCACTACTACTAGATTCGGGAGCTACACATTCTTTCACAACTGAAACCTTCATCAAGCGACTAAATATTATTCCTAAAGATATGGGTTTGGGTTTCAAAGTTTCTATTCCTTCTGGTGATCTAATGCTCTCGTCTAGTATTGTCAAGAATCACGAGCTTTGTTTATTCAAAGATGTGGTTCGGGTAGATCTTATTGTGCTCCATATGCCTGAATTCGATCTTATTCTCGGTACGGATTGATTTTCAACGAATGGAGCTTCGATTGATTTTCGTCAACGATCTGTGTCTATTCGACCGCCTAGTGGTAAATCTTTTATCTTTGAGGCGGCGAGAAACAAGCAAATGCCGCACATTATCTCTTTTCTGTGTGCGAGGAAGCTTATTAGACGTGGATGTCAAGCTTTCTGGCATGTGTCACTACTGAACATTCTCCTACCAGTCAGAAATTGGAGGATGTTGATACTGTAAGAGACTTTTCCAGTGTCTTTCCCGAAGACGTTTCTTGAATTCCACCCGATCGTGAGGTGGAATTTTCTATTTAACTAATGTCGGGCACAATACCTATATCTAAAGCACCTTATCGTCTAGCACCTGCTGAAATGAAAGAATTAAAAGATCAAATTCAAGAATTGCTAGACATGGGTTTTATTCCCTCTACTTATTCAACATAGGGCGCATCGGTATTATTTTTAAAGAAGAAAGATGGTAGTATAAGACTTTGCATTGATTATCGAGAGTTGAATATAGTCACTATCAAGAATAACTATCCACTACCAAGAATCGAAGATTTATTTGATCAGTTATAAGGAGCATCGATATTTTCTAAGATTTATCTTCACTCTGGCTACTATCAGTTGAAAGTGAAAGAGTCTGATGTTCACAAGACAGTGTTTCGGACTAGATATGGGCACTATGAGTTTATGGTTATGCCATTTGGGTTGACAAATGCGCCAGCGATCTTCATGGATCTCATGAACCGCGTATTTCTGTCGTATCTGGATCAGTTTATTATAGTTTTCATCAATGATATATTGATATTCGAAGAATAAAGAGGAGCATAGTAGTCAATTGAGGACAACACTGCAAGTAGTTCAAGATAGAAAGTTACATGTAAAATTCAGCAAGTGCGAGTTTTGGCTTGATCGAGTGGCATTCTTAGGCCACATCACTTCTAGTGATGGCGTGGAAGTTGATCCAAGTAAAGTTGAGGCAGTGAGAGATTGGCCATTACCGAAGAGTGTAATCATGCATGTAGCATCATATAGAAATGATGTGGCCTAAGAAAAAGTTAATTTAAGCTTAAATAATTTTTTGTGACATGTTAGAGTCAATGGAATTAAGAAAAAGTCAAATTCGAGGATTTTAACGTATAAGGGTAAAATGGTAATTTTATACCTAGAAATTAGTAAACATAATGGCAGTGCTCTAATTGCTGTTTTATATGTTAAAATATTGATTTTAAATTTTTATGGATTTTTATGATATTATGTTGACGCTAAAAGACATGATGCATGTTTGGTTTTAAAAGAAAAATGATATATTATGCATGATTTTTATAAGGTGATGAAAATGTGAAATGTTGAAGGGGGTGATACGATGATATGTTAATATTTAAGGCCAATGCTCAGTTGACATGTGATAGTGTCGCTGATGTCCCCGTCCGCCCGGTACTGTGGTTACATGTAGATGAATCCATCGCCCATTACGAATACGAATACGAAAGTCACAATCAACTATCTAAATTCTACTAATATGAAAATGAATATGAATATGCTTATGATGAATATGAATATGAATATGAATATGTCAATATGAAAATGTTTATGAAAACGATTATGTTTAAATTTATGCATGTCACGAAAATGTTATTTTACGTAAAAGTATTTTCACTGTTGTATATGCTTTTATACGTATTATTTGCTATCAAGAATATGTTGTGTTGATTTTTTAGACTCACTAGGTGTGATCGATATAGGTGAGTATGATGTTGAGGGTAGAGGAGGTCTTGATGCGTGATCTGACTGGACTGGAGGTGCACATGACTCGAGGACCATCGCTTCTATTTTTTCGCATTTATGATTTAAGTTTATGATTTATGTTAAAGATTTTAAGACTTTTTATTTATGCTTTTGACTGGTTTTTGAGAGGGTGTTAGTTTTAGGAATTTGCTAAGTTAGGATATGCATACGATTAACGATTTTATGTTTTAAACTATTTTCCTTTGGATTTTTAAATGTTAGTTGTTTGGTTATTTTTAAATGGTAATAAAAATATTTTATATATTTTGTATGTATAGTTCGGTCGATCAATTGTTTTTTTTTAAATTTCTAGTACTTTTTAAGTAAAACGAACAGCAGACGTTTCATCCCTTCTTGTATTTTCGTTGTTATGGCATATACATGGAAAACTTGCATTCTTTCGACACTAAGCTCATTATATTGATGTTGCACAAGGGGCTGCCAGGTTAGGGTTGATATGGGCTTGATTTAAGGGTGGTTTAGGAGCTCTAGATGGGGCTGTGCAAGGGCTAGACATGAAAGGAGAAAGATGAATGGAAATTTTGGATCAAGGATAGCTAGGGCACGATTTTGAGAGGAAGATAGGGGGAGGCTGTGTGGGGTGCTTTTCAAGCGAGGTTCTAGGCTCATGAGGGTCCTAGCATCGATCCATGGTGGTCCACACACGGCTTAAGAGCCTGGATAGGGTAGGCGCACGGCTAAGGCACTTCATACCCGTGGCCGCGCACTAGTTGGACAAACCATGCACGTCCTCATGCAAGGCTTACTAGGACTGGTCCAATTCGTTCCTAAGGGTTCGGTATAGGACCTAGGATGGCTGTTTAGGGTCTGGTCCTGTCGGTTAGGGTCTAGGGTTGAAGGAGAGGAAGCTTGGTTTGGGTTAGGGTTTTTTTCGAGAATTGCATAAATTTTCATTAGGTATCTAAGCATCTGATGGTTCTAAATAAATTGATTTGGGTTGAAAAGGGGATGGTTAGGTGTTAGCAAGCTATGGTTAAAGTTTGGTTAAGATTTGGTTTGATTCGAATTAAAACCAGGACGACGGTTCAAGTTATCAAACGAATTATGAGATTAGTCAAGGAGCTTAAGTTTTTGTCTAAAAAACATATATGAGTGTATTTTAAGGTGTTATGATAAGTTTGGATGGATTCTGGTCGTCTTTTTAAGGTCCAAGGGTAAACTGGTCAAGTTAGGGTTTCAGGGGCAAAATGATCATTTCGCACCTGAATTACGTTGGCAATCATGGCAGTGTCCTGAATTCAATAACGAAGGTTAAAATGTATATAATTTTGAAAGGTTATGGAGTTTCCAGATGAAAATTGTAAAATGTTATAGAATAAGTTGTATGCTTGGTTTCAAGAAAATGTTATATGTATGATTTTATTGTGACTAATACGAAATGACACGATGACATGTAAGGTCAAGGCTCGGTTGATGGGTGAGAGTGTCGCTGATGTCACCGCCGCCTGGTACCATGGTAATACGCAAGATTGATCAATCGACAAATTGCTGATACGAAAGTCACAATTAATGAACTGAATTCTTCTAAAGGGAACACACACACACACACACACAGATATATATATATATATATATATATATATATGATGACAGGAAATGATTATGTTTACAATTATGAAAGATCATGAAAGTTATATTAATTAAAAGTATTTTCACTGTTACACGTGGATATATATTACTTATTATTATAGTTAAGGCTTGTTGAGTCAATAGACTCATTAGGTGTGAATGATGCAGATGAGGATCTTGATGTTGAGACAGAAAGGTTGAATGACTGAACTGGCTGGGCGGACGGTACACTAAGCCGAGGACCTATGCATTGCTAGTTTTTCCGCACATTTATGATTTTACATTACTTTAATGATTTTCATGATTTTTGGAAGTAAATAGTGCTTTTTCAGAGGATTTCAGATGTTTATACTATTTTTGAAAAATGTTAGCTTTAGATTTGGTTTGATGTTTACGATTTTATGGCTTTTACTGCACTTTTGGATTTTGAGTAAATTAGATGGAGAATTTATTTTAAATGGTGCAAACGTATATATATGTTTATAGGTTCGGCTGATTCTTTAAAAAAAATAGTACATTTGCAAGAAAAACGAATTAGAGATGTTTTGATACGATTCTTCAATCACGAAAAGCAAACGCACTCAAAAACAGAGTCACTCCCTCGATTTGATGAACAAAGAACATTGGGTTGTCCCGATATTTTGAAACAAGCAACGGTTTTGTGATATTTACCTCTAAGAGATGAAAATGTGGCAACAAATATTCACGATAGAAACAATAGAATTTCAGACGAACCTTCAAAAAACTCGTCTTTGACAATCCATCGAAAACATTTGACAAACACCACAATGATGAAATATTTGTTAAGTTTGATTTTTAAAAATAGAGCAAAAGCCTTGAAAAGTTTGAGAGAAAACTGAAAATATTTTTATAAAACTCAAGATAATTGTCTTACAATATCAAAATTACCCATATATGTTTACAAAATCAAGAAAGATATCAAAAAAAATCACGTTTCCTATTTAAATTAAACTCTAAACTAGGAAGATAAGATATTTCTGCAAGGTAGGCGCGCGGGTGCTCGCTCAGGTGCACGTGGTGTTCGGCATTTTGGACAGCACCTCGCGTGCGGCTGGATTGATTCACGCACGGGTGTGCGCCCAGGAGCACAGCTGCGCCACTTTACCCGCGGCCGCGTGCGCTATTCTGCCGGTGTGCACGCGGCTGCTCGTTTTGCTACGCGGGTGCGTGGCAGTTGCTATCTTCTCGATCATTTGACACTTAAATGACATTCCAAAGACTTCTAACATTGTTGCCATGTTCTCCAAGCTTCTATAATTTGGACATCCAATTTGTGGACTCTTCTCGGTAGCATTCTATGAGCCCTTGAAGTGCTTCCTTAAACTTCCTACTACATCTCATCGTTATAGGTCCTTCGGGCAACTCCATCGACTCCCATGCTTTCTTTGGAACTTGATCAACCACATTCACATCATCCTCCCCTTCTTTAAAAGGATTTGTCATCAAATCTTGATACATCAAACAACGAAAGATCACTAACATTAAAAGTGGAACTGACGTTGTACTCACCTGGTAAGTCTAGTTTGTAGGCATTGTCGTTGATCCTTTCATGCACTTGAAATGGTCCATCATCCTTAGGTAGGAGTTTCGAACGTCTCTTCTCTGGGAATATTTCCTTCATTAAGTGCAACCACACCCAATCTCCCTTTTCTAACACCAATTTCTTCTTCCCCTGGTTTGCTTGCTTCGGGTATTATAAGTTCTTCTTCTCGATGTTAGCCTCGACCTTCTCATGCAAACTCTTAATAAATTCAGCCTTCTTCTTGCCATCCATGTTCAACCTTTCACTCATAGGCAAAGACATCAAATCCAAAGGAGTTAAAGAGTTAAAACCATAAACAATCTTAAATGGTGAATAGTTTGTAGTAGAATGCAAGCTACGATTATAAGCAAACTCAACAAATGACAAGCATTCTTCCCAATTTTTCAAGTTTTTTTTTTGTGTATACCACGTAAAAGTGTTTCTAAAGTTCTATTAACAACTTCAGTTTGTCCATCCATTTGAGGATGACACGTAGTAGAAAACAACAATTTTGTGCCAAGTTTAGTCCACAGCGTCTTCCAAAAATAACTCAAATATTTAACATCACGATTAGCCACAAATAGTCCTAGGCATACCATGCAACCTAACGACTTCTCTAAAGAATAAATCCGCAATGTTAGATGCATCATCAGTTTTATGACAAGCAATAAAATGAGCCATCTTAGAAAATCTATCAACAACAACAAATATTGAATCCCTCCCCTTCTTAGTCCTAGGCAAACCCAAAACAAAATCCATAGAAATATCAACCCAAAGTTCACTAGGGATGGGAAGTGGTGTATACAATCCACGTGGTTGTGTCTTAGACTTAGGTTGTCTACATGTTATGCACTTTTCACAAACACGCTCAACATCACATTTCATGTGTGGTCAGTAGAAATGTTCATGCAAAGAACTCAAAGTTTTAGCCACCCCGGAGTGCCCCATCAAACCAACCCCGTGTGCCTCCCTGACAAGTAATTCACGAATTGATGACTTAGGGATGCACAATCTATCTTCTCTAAATAAGAAACCGTTATGCAAATAAAATTTGTCATGTGGACCATGCATACATGTTTAAAATACCTCTTTAAGATCCTCATCCATCGCATACAACTCTTTCACATGCTCAAACCCAAAAATTTTTGATTCCGAGGTAGAGATTAGTACATACCTCTTTGATAGTGCGTCGGCCACTATATTTTCCTTACCTTATTTGTACTTGATTATGTAAGGGAATCTCTCTATGAACGCCACCCACTCGGCATGTTTCTTGTTCAACTTCTGCTGTACCTTAAGATACTTTAAGGATTCAAGATCCGTATGAATAACAAACTCCCTAGGCCTCAAGTAGTGCTGCCAAGTCTCTAGCGTCATCACAAGTGCGTACAAATCACTACAAGAAAAATACCAAACAAAAACGCACCTACCAAACAAGTAAAAACCGTTGTCGAAGCTTTTTAACAACGGTTTTAGTGAAAACCGTTGTCGTAGGTGCGTTTTTTAAGCAAAAGACAACGATTTTATAAAAATCATTTTTTTGGGGAAAAAGACAACGGTTTTTAGGGTCAATGACAACGATTTTATAAAACCGTTGTCTTTGAGCATTTTTTAGAATCAAAGACAACGGTTCAAGCATGTTTTTTGGACAAACAAACAACGGTTTTAGGAAACCGTAGTGATTTTAACAACGTATTTTAGCGACGATTTTGCTGAAACCGTCGCTAATTTTAGCGACGGATTCCGCGACACCGTCGCTAATTTTAAAATAACGATAGTTTTGGTAAAACCGTCTCTCAATTTAGCGACGGTTGATAATCCGTCGCTATATATAGCGACGATGATTTTAAGTAAAACCGTCGCATGTTTTAAATTAGCGATGGTTATTTCGCTAATTTTAGCGACTGTTTTAACAAAACTGTCGCTAAATATAGCGACGGTTATAGGCAAAATCATCGTAAATTTTTAAAATGTGACGGTTTTTGATTAAATAGGCGCTATTAGCGAATGTTTAACCAAAAACCGTCGCAAATTGACTATAAATATCCGCACATTCGGTCCATTTTAACACACACCACCTCACAACACTTAAAATTTTTCTCTCTTACACGATTTTACCACTTCACAACACTTAAAATTTTTCTTCTTACACGATTTTAGTTTCGATTTAGGGTAAATTTTTCGCTTTAATTTTTTGATAAATATTTAAGTGTTAGTTAAGATCATGAATATTGTTAGCTTATTCAAACTTTAAGTTTTTTTAAATTTATTAAATTATTAAAAGTAATTTTTTTATTTTACTGAAAATATTAGCGACGGAAATTATGAAACAACCGTCGCTAATTAGTGACGGTTTTCTATAATCCGTTGCAGTGAAGGTTTTACGTAAATCCGTCGCTCATTTTATTTGCAACAGTTTTTCAAAAAGCGTTGCAAATTTTAGCTACAACAACGGATAAGAACCGTTGTCTTTGAGCGCACGCTTTAACCACATGGGCTTTAACAACAATTTTAAAAGACCTACGACAATAGTTTTTCACCGTTGTCGAAGGCCTTTTTTTTAGTGACTCCTTGTCATACGTCGGATAGTTCAGCGCTGCTCCATAGATCTTCTCACTAAAGTACGCCACCGGCCGTCCACCCTGCATCAAAACTCTGCCAATACCTACACCTGAAGCATCACATTCAAATTCAAACGTATTAGCGAAGTCAGGCAAAACAAGTGTTGGAAACTAAATTTCAGTGATTTGACAAACTAAGAATCGAATTTATTGGACTAACTGATCAAGTTACCAGGCTTCGCAAATCGACTATCACTTGCCTAACTGATGATTAATGTGCTTAATATTAAAGGCAACTGATACCAACGCAACTGATTTACGCAACTGATTTACGAAACTGAATGAGCTGTCAACCAACTGATCAGTCGTAAACCTATATATTCAGCCGAGAACACTCAAGCTAGTATCTTTCAGAAAATCTCTTAGTTGTACACGTCACCAATTGAGAACGACAACCGAAAAATAGTACAACAGACTGCAACTAGTAGTGGAACGCCGCATTTCAGAGATTGCAGTGTACGAATGTCAGAGAATAATGACGTGGCAATCAACGGATATATGGATTCAAACTTTATTTAATATTACCGTTGAGAGGGAAGCCTATAAATAGGTGAAGAGGGCAGCTAAGAAGAAAACACGAACGATCATTCTATTCAAGCTTGCTATTACTCTGCTAAAATCACAACTCGTATTCGTATATCAAAAGCTCACTCTTATCAGATTGATCAGTAGCAATCAAGGCTACATTTTCGAGCTTGCTAGCACTTTGAAATCGTTGTTAGATTCGTTCAGTTGTGTTTAAATCTCAGTCACGCACTGTAAAAGTTTTTGTGTATTAAGAGTTTCAGTTTTGGCAGTGTTAAGTCCAAACTGAAGTGGGTCAATAAAACTCTTGTATTCGATCAAAGCCTTTAAGTGGAAATCCTATCTTTGTGATAGAAGGGGTGACGTAAGAGTTATTCTATTCTCTGAACATCCAGAAACAAACCGTGTGCATTTTCATTTCAGTCATTACTTTCAGTAAGCTATTCTATCTCTCTGTCAGTTTACTTCCGCAACTGTTTTTCTCAGTTAGACTGATTGTTATCGACTGACGAGATACCTAGTATCAGTTTGTCACTAAATTGAACTCAACATTCGAAAAGATTACAAAAATACGTGAGTGTTTGTTCAACCCCCCTTCTAAACACTTATCACCTTATAACCGATCCTTTCAAGTGGTATCAGAGCGGATATATCTCGTCTCAAAATATTTCTACTCAAACTGATTATCATGGCATCCTTCAACAAGATCCCAATGTTTTCCAGAGAAGACTTCGATGGTTGGAAAATCAGGATGCAGGCTCATTTTGCTGCACAAGACGATGATATGTGGTACATCATCACTGACGAACCAATGAAGATTCTGAAAGCCAACACAGCAGTTGCAATCACCGATGGGGCACCTCACAGAATTGAAAAGCCCAGAGATGAATGGACTGCCGAGGACAAAAGAAAAGCAAATATGGACAATGTGGCAGATGATATACTGTACAAAACGCTAGATAAAATAACTTTCAGCAAGATCAAAATGTGTAAGACAGCTAAAGAGATTCGGGAAAAGCTGATCCAGCTTTGTGAAGGAAATTAACAAACCAAAGAGAATATACTTTCTGTTGCTGTTCAAAAGTTTGACAACATAAAGATGAGAGATGGAGAATCGATGCATGAGTATGATGAAAGAGTCAGCTGTATCATCAATGAACTTAATGCACTTGGAAAAGTGTATACCAACAAAGAAGTTTCCTTAAAAGTGATCAGAGGTCTTCCCAAGGAGTGGGACGTTAAAACCATGGCAATGAGGGAATCCAAGGATCTAAACAAGGTTGAGCTTCATGACCTATTTGCTGATCTGAAGGCCTATGAGTTTGAGCTGCAAACTCGAGAAAGAGAACCCTCTACTCCAGCGGCCACAACTGCCTAAGCAGCTGTAAGAACAGAACCAACTGGTTCAGACGAGAAGGTTGCTGATCAACTGAGCAATGATGCTATGTCATTGTTCATCAAGAAATTTGGAAGGTTCATGAGGAAGAATCAAGGGAACTACCAGAAGCATTATCAGAGAAACAATTCTAAAGAGGAATCAAATGCTTGCTACAACTGTGGCAAACCTGGTCACTTACCAAACCCAAGAAGGACGGTCAAGGCTCGACTGAAAGAAAGAAGAAGTCATATGAGCACAAAAGGAGACCCAAGGATGATAAGAAGTCTCTCAGAAAGAAGCATGAGGTACTCTTAGCTGAAGAGAGTAAATCTAAATGGGTAGAAACTGACAGCGAAGAGTCAGAGCCAGAAACCTCATGCAGTTCCAGTGATGGTGAAGAGGAAGTGAAGTGTCTAATGGCTGGTGATGCAGAAGTGGAATCAAGCAGTCAACAGGTATTTGACTTCAACTGATTTCACTAGAGAAGAACTTATTCAACTGATTTCACTAGAGAAGAACTTATTTCAACTCTTCATGACATGGTTAATGAGTACCAAAAGCTTGCCTTATCTTTTGAAAAGGCCATAACAAAGCGAACTGATCCCATAGATAATAAAACTAAAACTGATGAATCAGTTGATGAATTGAGTCTAAAAAGGGAGATTGCTGAGCTCAATGCTGAAAGAAGCAGGAATCAATCAATGATTCAGAAGTTGATGCTTGAAAATTTAAAGCAAACTGAGCTTATTCAGGCTTGGAACAAATCATCTGCTGCATTAACTGATATACAGAACTCTCAGAAATCAGTTACTGATAAAACTGGTTTAGGTTTCAGTAACCAAGATGAAATGTCTTCCAATGATACTCAACCAAAACTGAATATAGTCAAAGGGAAATACATTCACTTTGTCAAATCAGTTATGGTACAAGAACAACCTGAGCCAAGTAAACTGGTTGAACAGCCTACTGAAAGTACGAACAAGGCTAGAAGATATGGTATTGGTTATAGCCCAAAGGTTTTAACTGACTCACGCAGTCAGTCGTCAAAAATATTTAGCAGGAATTATTCAAATGGCTACTCCAATTACTATAAAAACAAGCGAGTTCAGAAAAGATATCAGCTGAACAATCAGTTGAACAAAGCTAAATCACATGTTGTCTCATCTGCACACTACAAACCTACCACACACAAATCGAGAAAGACCATTTGGAATACAGCAACTGGACAGTCAGTTAGACTGATCCAAGTCTGGATTCCTAAAGGACTAATCAATGTAGGACCCAAATAACTAATGGTACCAAAATTATATCTTGTGTGTGATTGCAGGTAACAGGTACAAGCAAGGAATCAATCTGGTATTTGGATAGTGGATGCTCACGACACATGACGGGAGATGCAAACTTGTTATCTCAACTGATCAAGTACACTGGACCAAACATCAGTTTCGGAGATAATTCGAAATATAAAACTGTGGGTAAGGGTAAGCTTATCCATGGTAACTTTTTCATTAATGATGTTTTATTAGTTGAGAATCTCAAGTATTATCTGATTAGCATTAGTCAGTTATGCGATAATGGATTCTCAGTTCAGTTTGACAAACATTCGTGTTTAGTCAAAGACTCAACTGATGAGGTCATCCTAACTGGCAAACGGTGTGGAAACACTTACAATGTCAGTTGGAATGATCAAACTTATGCACCAGTATGTTTTATTGCTTCAAAATCTTCTAAAAACTGGTTGTGGCATAAGAGATTAAACCACCTGAACATTAAATCCATTGCATATCTGAGTAATCACGATCTTGTCACTGGTTTGCCCAAAATGGATTTTACCAAAGATAAAATTTGTTCAGCATGTCAATTTGGTTAACAAGTTAAATCTTCTTTTAAAAACAAGGGCAGTAAATCTTCTTCCCGATGCTTAGAGCTGTTACATATGGATCTATTTGGTCCAATACCAGTCATGAGCTTAGGGAGAATGAAATACACCTTGGTGGTTGTGGATGATATTTCAAGATTTACTTGGGTCATTTTTCTAAAATCCAAAGACCAAACTGCTGCACAACTGATTAAGCTTTTCAAAAGACTATTAAATGAGAAATCAGTTGGAATTGATAGAATCAGATTCGATCGAGGAACTGAATTTATCAATCAAATTCTTTCAAATTTTTTAGAAAATGCTGGAATTAAGCATGAGCTCTCAGCAGCTAGAACTCCTCAGCAAAATGGTGTAGCTGAGAGGAGAAACCGGACCCTCAAAGAAGCTGCTAGAACAATGCTTGCTGATTCTGGCATTTCTCAAAGGTTTTGGGCAGAGGCAGTAATACTGCCGTGTTACACTCAGAACAGATCGATGATTAATAAAAATCATTTAAAAACACCTTATGAGATCTGGCATGGACGAAAAAGTGTGGTTTCTTAATTCAAAATATTCGGCTGCAAATGTTTTATTCTTGACAATGGCAAAAATCATTTAAAAGCCTTTGATGCTAAATCTGTAGAGGGAATATTTTTGGGATATTCATCAGTCAGCAAAGCATATAGAGTGTTTAACAAAAGCACACTAAATGTTGAAGAGTCTATACATATTGTTTTTGATGAAACTGTACTAACTAACAAGCCAACTGATCAAGTTGATCTAGTGGATAGATTTACAGATATCAGTTTGGAGGATGATCATGAAGAAGAAAATCACATCAATCGAAACATCCTTCAAACACCAGAACCTGAAATTGTGGATCAATCAGTTGAACAGGAAGCTGTTCCTGATAATCAGTTGTTGGAGCCTATTGAGGATATTCAACTACCAACTGATGCAGCAGCAATTGAAACTGAAGAAAACACCCAGTTGCAAACTGAAGCAGTTGCTGACTTGGATACAACAAATGCTGAATACAGATGGAAGAAATCACATCCTCCAGAATTGGTAATAGGTAACCCATCTGATCCGGTGAGAACTAGAAATCAGATGCTCAATTTATTTATTCATTCAGCTTTTGTATCGCAATTGGAACCAAAGAAAACTGATGAAGCTCTTGCTGATCCAAACTGGACAAACGCAATGCAAGAGGAGCTGAATATGTTTACCCATAACAATGTCTGGAACCTAGTTCCAAGACCAATTTCAAAAACTGTTATAGGTACAAAATGGGTGTACATGAATAAACTGAACGAAGATGGTTTAGTTGTGCGCAACAAGGCAAGACTGGTAGCACAAGGATATAGGCATGAAGAAGAAATTGACTGCGATGAAACATATGCACCAGTTGCAAGACTGGAAGCTATAAGAATATTCCTTTCCTATGCTTCATTCAAGGATTTCAAAGTCTACCAGATGGATGTAAAGAGTGCTTTCCTAAATGGTCAGTTGCAAGAGGAAGTCTACGTTGAACAACCTCCAGGTTTCATCAATCACCTTTTTCCTGATTATGTCTACCATTTGAACAAAGCCTTATATGGTTTTAAACAAGCTCCAAGAGCTAGGTATGAAACTCTTTCAAAATTTCTAACTGATCACGATTTTTCTGTTGGATCAGTTGATAAGACATTATTCAAATTCTCTAAGAATGATCATGTTTTACTCGTTCAAATTTATGTTGATGACATTATATTTGGGTCAATTAACCCCAAATTATACGAGAAGTTTGCTAAGTTGATGCAAGATAAATTTGAAATGAGCATGATGGGTTATCTGACATTTTTCCTTGGATTGCAAGTGAAGCAACTGGAGACAGGCACGTTTATCAGTCAAACTAAATACACAAAGGAGTTGCTGAAGAAATTTGGCATGGAATCGTTTTCAGCTGCAAGTACTCCCATGAGCTCATCAGTTAAACTAGACACTGATCAAGGGGGAATATCAGTCGAGGCGACACTTTACAGAGGTTTAATAGGTTCATTATTGTACCTAACTGCTAGTCGCCCTGATATTGTATTTGCTGTCTGTATGTGTGCCAGATTTCAAGCAAACCCTAAGCAATCACATTTTTCAGCTGCCAAACGTATTTTAAAATATTTGAAAGGCACTCAAAATGTTGGGTTATGGTATTCTAAAGACTCCTCTGTCAATCTAGTTGGCTATTCAGATGCAGATTATGCAGGGTGTAAGCTTGATCGAAAAAGTACAAGTAGATCATGTCAGTTTCTAGCGGACATACTGATATCTTGGTTCAGCAAGAAGCAAACATCCATTGCTACTTCCACAATTGAAGCAGAATATCTTGCTACTGGAAGTTGCTGTGCTCAACTGCTCTGGATTTAGCAACAACTGAGAGACTATGGAGTCATCACCAAAGAATTTCCCATATTTTGTGACAACACAAGCACGATTGCTATCACCTACAATCCAGTTTTTCACTCTAGGACCAAGCACATAGATGTCAGGCATCACTTTATCAGAGATCATGCCTTGAAGAAGGACATAAGACCGGAATATGTCTCAACCGAACAACAAGCAGCTAACATCTTTACCAAACCGTTGCCCGAGACTAAGTTTTATCACTTTCGCAATATACTTGGATTAATTTATTTATCTTAATCAGTTTTACTGATTATGTCAGTTGTCAATTAACTTGTGTTATATATTAGTTCTTAGTTTTTAACTGATGTCAGTTTGTTATTTGTCATTTATTATGTTCAGTTCGTAATTTATTTATCAACTGTTCAGACTAACTCGTGCAGGAAGATAAAAGACAAAGATAAACTGATAAACATTTTATTCATCGAAAGAAATTAGCACGGATTACATCGAAATATTCTTCTTCAACAAAAGACCTCCACTTGGTCAACAAACGGGTTAACTCTCCTGTGGAAGTCTTCGAAAAGCTATCTGAGTCAGGTATACGCTCTAGGATCCTCCGTTCCTTCTGGAGCATTAGCTGGTAGACATATTCATCTTCGAAGAGGTCCACCGTATCAGCAACGTGCAAGCGTTCTCGATATTTCCTTATTTTTGCCAATAGTTCGGGGGTGGTAGCCTCTCCACACTCGTAGAGGAACTGGAAGCCTTGAAGCTCCTCCCAGTGTCGAAGGATTTTGTGGAAGACTTCATCTTCCATAGTGGCCTTTCATTTCTCCAAATTCAAGCTTTCTTTTTCAGGAAATTATTCAGTTCTAATGGCAAATCAAATTCTCGCTCACATGCTGAATGCTATGGCTATCAATTTTGAATCAGTTCTATCAGTCGGAGAAGCCGATGTCAAGAACGTCTTTCTGAAGCTAGAATCAGCTGGGCTGAGGACATTTTTGGGGAAATCTTCACAGGAGATCTACCCGAAAGAACTTCTGGATTTCTACTCTAATGGAAACATCATTTCTGATGGAAGCATCATCACTACTGTCAATGGTCAGTTGTTGACCATTTCTGAAGAATCGTTTGGAGAAATGTTCTTATTGCCTTAAGATGGGCTGGCAAACCTTGCTGACGTTAAAGCATCTGATGTCGAAGAGATGCAAACTCTTCTTTCTGCTGATGGACGGAAAATCAAAGTTTCCGATCCAAAGAAGGAACTGAAGCACGAAGTTCAGTTGCTGGCTGATATTGTAGCCAAAGGGATATTAGCAAAGGCATGATCATTTGCTGCCCTAACCTTGGAGAAATTTCAAGCCATCACTGTCATTATGGTTGGTCGTAGACTGAACTGGAAGCACCTTATTTTCAATATCTTGAAAAATATGTTTCAATCCACCAAGCAATCCAAAGGATTCGCAGTACAACTAAGCTATTTGATGAAAGTCAAAGGACTGGTGGCTGATGATTCAGAGAGATCATCAAAATTCAAAGTCTTCCACGCCAAGAACGTTCAGCCGCCAAAAACTAAACTAGACATCTGTGGGGACCCGGACGCTAATCATGTTCTTAATCATCATTGGGACTAATTAATCAATTATAAAACATGGTCTAAATTTTTTTTTAAATGCGGAACGTAGTGAAATAAAACGTATATACATCTCAGTATAAAAGTACAAGTCATGTACCACGTACATTTATTCAACTAAGGTTTAACAGCTAATATAATGTGTCTAACCCTATCTCTAATCCAAGTCCGGAGCCTCCACTCTAATCACGATCTCTCTTCATCTTCTCAACCCTGAACCTGTCCCACCTGTTGTCATGCACACATACAAAACAAGACAACAGCCGGATAACTCCGGTGAGAATAAATCCTAGTATAAACAATGTAAACATGCAATCATATAAAAACATATACAAAAGCATACAACAAATATCATTCACATGCAGCCAATCAACAAACATGAATGATATAAAACTGTAAATCAACTAGTCATCACAGACTCGACTCAAACAACGCATCGTCTCAGACTCGACTCAACTCTAACATAGGGATCCCAATGTCTTGATAATGATAATTATATCGAATCTCAGTCGATAGGAATGAATCAACCCTAAACGGCATCGATATAATTCATATATCCAGTGTCTGGGCGAAACAGCCACAGAATTGACGAATCAGTCAAGGATTAAGCGAATCAACCAATAATTAGACGAATCAGTCAGGGACTAGGCGAATCAGCCGATAGCCAGACGAATCAGCCGGTAACTTGGCGACTCAGCCAATGACTAGCGAATCAGCAGTCAATACATGCATACAGTAACTAGGCGAATCAGCCGATGACTAGCGTATCAGTAGTCAATACATGCATTGGCTATAAATCAATAGACTACAAACATCAATCTCATCAATTACACATATCAATGCAATAAACTAAGTATGTGATTTAGGGAAACTCGAGTCAAACCTCACTCGAGTTGTGCAATCCCAACTCAACATTAATTTATACCTTTCTTTCGATATTCTGACTCTGTCGAAGTCTCGAACTCAAAGCCTGTCAATATCAATCTGGCAATGACAATATCAAGGAGTATACTATCAATACCCGTTTAAATCAATACTGGATACAATAAGAATCCAAATCAAATTCCGTTCCAACGGCATAATGGCATAATCTCAATATACCCATCCATATAATATTTATCAGATATCAATTCTAACATATCACAATCAATAACGACCCAATTCTGATATCCAATCAACTCCGAAATTCATAACAATTCCATATGGTATTTGTTCTTCAGTCCGGTTTCGATTATACGATGTCTAACATGACAAGAATATCATATATGAATCATATCAGATTCTGACAATACCATAATTTCAAATCATATCAAAACATAACAAAACTTATGTCCAGTTGTAGCCTACGTCGATAGGAACACAATACTGAAGTCGGATTCAAAATCAGATAGACGGATTTCTCACAAAAGGCGTAAGGATTTTCTACAACCTTACTAAAACTTTTCTCGATTCCTTCGTTTCCTTTTTCTCTCTTCTGAAGAAATATGCATGTTCATATATATATATATATATATACCACGCATGCAGCAAGGCAAATGGCACATTCTTCACGCAACACGTCTCGCGCATATGCGCGACATCAACCGGTGCATATGCGCGAGACCTTAGGTCTCGGCGCGTGTCTTCCCAACTGCTGGCGCATATGCGCGACACATTTCCGCGCATATGCGCCCAACTCTCTGGACTCGGCATTCCTGAATACACTTGCTCGCGCATATGCGCGTCATGTCTCGCGCATATGCGTGAGACTTACTGTCTCGGCAATCACCCCAAATACTTGCCTCGCGCATATGCGCGAGGTGTTCTGTCCTCGCGAAGGATCTTTCGCTTGTACAGGCTCGCGCATATGCGCGACTCACTTCGCGCATATGCGCGAGGTCCTCTGCCCACGTCGCGCATATGCGCGCGCATATGCGCGAGGGCTACTGTTCCTCGCACATTTTCATGCATTATCTCATCTTTCCCGGTCCGATCCTTTCCGTCTATAATCATATCAATTATCCCCACATCATTTCAGATTAATAGGATAAAATTCTCGGGCCTTACAACATCTCTCCTGATCAGTTTGTGAAGATCAAAAAAGAGATTGGGACGCAGCAGGATGCTCTCAAATCAGTAAAGAAGGAAAAAACTTTGGCTCAACTAAAACCAATCAAGAGAAAACTGATTGTCAGTGGATCATATTCTGAGGAAACACCTATTCAATTGATTACAAAGAAACAAAGGACTCAAAAAACCAAGCCAGTAGCAATGTTAGCATCTTTCCCAGCTGATAGAGTGAAGCAATCAGACGCTCAACAGCCTATTCAGGCTACTCCTTTAAAAGCCGTTCCAGCTAATAGAGTGAAGCAATCAGACGCTCAACAGCCTATTCAGGCTACTCCTTTAAAAGCCGTTCCAGCTGATGTTTCAGCTAAAGATCAGTTACCTCCACCAACTGATCCATCCAAAAAGGTCATTAGTATAGCTGGTAAAAAGAAGGAATCAGCAAAAGTTTCAGCTCCTTCGATCAAAATCAATCGACCTACAATCCTTGCTCCTGCTCGACCCAAAGGAATCAAAATTCAGGAGCTAGTGGATACTACTCACTCCGGACTGAGCATTCCACACATTCTTTCTGATGAGAAAGACAAGGGCAAATTGATCAAAGAGCCCAGGACATCAAATTCCATTCAGACTCACATTGACCTTATATGGGAACAGGTCAACGCCTTTGCTGAATCCAAACTGAAAGTTTATAATGCTTGGACGAGCTTCAGAACACATACTTTTGCCAAACAGTTGAAAAAGAAGTCTAAACTGGATACATTCATCAAATTGGAAGCAACTGTTCTCAAAATTGTCAAAGCTGCTACAATTGTTCAGGCAATGGGGAGAAAGAATTATTTCTTTGATCAAATAAGAGCCAAAAAGTTGGGACCACTATTTGAAAAGCTCAAAAGCAACTACATTCCCACAAGTCCAACTGCTTATAATGATCGAGTTGTGCTCATTCAATTGGACACAGATCTTATTGCTCTGCAATCGCAGATAAAATTTTGGGAAATAGATCAGGAATTGGTCATTTATGAAGGCTCTTCCGAAGATGAAGAAGATGAATCGACTTCTCAGCACAAAGAGCCATCCCCAAAACAAGCTGCTACTACAACAGTAGAGCCAATTTAGGATGTGCCACCATCTTCTTCTGTTGCTGATCCTCAACTTTACTCGGATGCTAACTTGACTCTTGCTGATATCGATGAAATCATTCACTCAGTAGCCCGAGAATTTCAAACAAATGTGCCTTCAACTGAAGCCGTTGATCTTCCAACAGATCAAGCAGTTACAGTTGCTGATATCCCTGTCTCTGCTGAACAAGATGTTCAAACTGAAGTACCCACTACTCAACTGTTGAACCAAATATAGAGAATGTTGTCACTGAGGAGGCTCAGTTTCATGTTGACAGACCGCAACAAGTTTCAGATGATCAATCATCCGAACCACCTGTCACTGATCCTCCAACTGAAACTTCCACAGATCATCAAATTAATCAGCAGTACAGTTCATCTGCTGATCCAAATCAATCTTATTCTCCTCCTATTCCACAAGAAGTCAGCATACAAGACGTTACAGAGTTGACACATGCTGAAACAGAGGTTTCTGACCGGACTTTGGTGATATTTGATCAATCTACCAAGGAACGAGAACCAAGGCCGTCTGGACCTGTATCTCCTCATCCATCTTTTGACATGGATTTAGTCCTCAAAGAGATTCAAGACTTTCAGAACAACATGTCACAAATAATGAAAGAAATCAAGGAGATTCAACGCACTCAGCTTGCTCACTCACTAAAGCTGAACTCCTCCAGTGAATTTACCTCAGAAAAACTGATATCTATTCAAACAGCTGTGACCTCTATCTCTTTTGTGATCGACGAGCTTAAAAAGAACAGAGGCTTAGCTGAGAGTCTCTCCCTTACTCAAGACACAATCGGCAAGCGAGTAGAATCTATGGAGACATCTGTCTCAAAGAAGATCGACTTGCTGCAAACCACTGTGTTGACTGCCGTCAAAGATATTGCAGCTGATGTTAGGATTTTATCTCTCAAAGTCGACGTGCTTGACAAAAAGGGGGAAGCAGCTAGATTGATGAAGGAATAAGAGAGGATACAACTGAAGAGACAACCAGTTATTAGTTGAAGATTATTTGTTATCTTTGTACGAATCTGTACAATAGAAAAATTATTTTATCTACAAGGATTTTACTTCAGCTGATCAGTTTATTAAATTCCAAGTTTTGTCAATCACCAAAAAGGGGGAAATTGTTGGAAACTAAATTTCAGTGATTTAAAAAAATAAGCATCAAATTTATTGGACTTACTGATCAAGTTACCAGGCTTCGCAAATCGACTATCATTTGCCTAACTGATGATTAATGTGCTTAATATTAAAGGCAACTGATACCAACGCAACTGATTTACGCAACTGAATGAGTATTCAACCAACTGATCAGTCGTAAACCTATATTTTCAGCCGAGAACACTCAAGCTAGTATTTTTTTCAGCAAATCTCTCAGTTGTACACGTCACCAGTTGAGAACGACAACCGAAAAATAGTACAACAGACTGCAACTAGTAGTGGAACGCCGCATTTCAGAGATTGCAGTGTACGAATGTCAGAGAATAATGACGTGGCAATCAACAGATATATGGATTCAAACGTTATTTAATATTACCGTTGAGAGGGAAGCCTATAAAAAGGTTAAGAGGGCAGCTGAGAAGAACACACGAACTATAATTCTATTCAAGCTTGCTGTTACTCTGCTAAAATCACAACTCGTATTCGTATATCAAAAGCTCACTCTTATCAGATTGATCAGTAGCAATCAAGTCTACATTTACGAGCTTGCTAGAACTTTGAAATCGTTGTTAGATTCGTTTAGCTGTGTTTAAATCTCAGTCTTTAAATCTCAGTCACGCACTGTACAAGATTTTGTGTACTAAGAGTTTCAGTTTTGGCAGCACTACAAGAAAAATGCCATACGACAACGGTTAAAAACCGTTGTCGTAGCCCTTTTAAAATTTTTTAAAAGCCACTGTTGTTAAATGGTTCGCTCAAAGACAACGATTTTTCACCGTTGTCGTAGATTCAATTTGCGACGGTGATATTTGCGACGGAATCCATATATAAACCGTCGTTATTTAGCGACTGTTTGTTACACCGTCGCTAAACTTAGCGACGGTTTATTAATAACCGTCACTAAATATAGCGACGGAATTCATGTGCTAAACCGTCGCTGTTGTGAAGTGCTAAAATCGTGTAAGAGATAAAAATTTTAAGTGTTGTGAAGTTGTAAAATAGTGTAAGTGAGAAAAATTTTAAGTGTTGTGAAGTGAAGTGGAAGAAAATGGAGCGAATTTGCAGGTATTTATAGAGAGTGGTGGAAGAAAATGGAGGGAATTTTAGATGGTGTGGAATTTTTGAAATTAGCGACGGCTTTCCTACAACCGTCGCTAATGTTAGCGACGGTTATATCTAAATCGTCTCTAATTTCAAATTAGCGATGGTTTTACTTGATTCTGTTGCTAACGTCAGCGTCGGTTGAAATTAAACCGTCGCTAATTTGAAATTAGCGACGATTTAGATATAACTGTCGCTAACATTAGCGACGGTTGTAGGAAAACCGTCGCTAAATACCGTTGTGTTTTATTCTAAACTCACGCCAATCGACAACGGTTTTTTAAAACCGTTGTCGTTTTTTTTTTAAAACCGTTGTCAATTCTCCAAAAAAACACGCTAATAGACAACGGTTCATTAAACCGTTGTCATAAACGTTCAAAGACAACGGTTTTACAGAACCGTTGTCATTGACCCTAAAAACCATTGTCTTTGACCCCCAAAAGACAACGGTTTTATAAAAACCGTTGTCTTTTGCTTAAAAAATGATCTACGACAACGGCTTAATGAACCGCTTAAAAAATGATCTACGACAACGGTTTTATGTGTGTTGTTGATTCTTAAATTTCTTGTAGTGCAGTGTTAAGTCCAAACTGAAGTGGGTCAATACAACTCTTGTATTCGATCAAAGCCTTTTAGTGAAAATCCTATCTTCGTGGCAGAAGGGGTGACATATGAGTTATTCTATTCTCCGAACATCCAGAAACAAACCGTGTGCATTTTTATTTCAGTCATTAATTTCAGTTAGCTATTCTATCTCTCAGTAAGTTTACTTCCGCAACTGTTTTTCTCAGTTTAACTGATTGTTATCGACTGACGAGATACCGAGAATCAGTTTGTCACTAAATTGAACTCAACATTCGAAAAGAATACAAAAATACGTGAGTGTTTATTCAAACCCCCCTTCTAAACACTTTCACCTTATAACCGATCCTTTCAAGAAGTAAATGAGCATTAATTAATTTTTTCTTGATAATATTAAAAGACTTTTCTTTCTCCTCGCCCCAATGAAATGGAACGTTATTCTTTATCATCGCCGTCTTCAGTGTTGCCAGTGTGCTAAAATCCTTTACAAACCTCCTATAGAAGCTTGCAAAACCATGAAAGCTTCATACTTGACCAATAGTAGTAGGCGCTGACCAATCTCGAATTGCACTTACCTTGTCATCATCCATTTGTATCCCTTGTGAACTTACGACAAAACCAAGAAAGACAAGTTTACTTGTATAAAAATCACATTTCTTTAAGTTAGCATATAAATTTTCATCCCTTAGTGTGATTAGCACAAGTCTCAAGTGTCTAACATACTCATCCAAGTTTTTGATATACACTAGGATATCATCAAAATAAACCACAACAAATTTTCCTATGTGTGCACGCAAGACTTGGTTCATTAACCTCATAAAGGTGCTAGGAGCATTAGTTAAGCCAAAAGGCATGACCATCCACTCATATAAGCCGTATTTGGTTTTAAAAGAAGTTTTTCACTCATTACCTTACCTCATTCCAATTAGGTGATAACCACTCTTTAAATCAATTTTGCTGAAAATACATGCACCATGCAACTCATCTAACATATCATCTAGTCTAGGTATGGGATTCATATACTTAATGATTATGTTATTGATTGTTCTACAATCAACACACATTCGCCATGAGCCATCTTTCTTAGGGACTAATAAGACAGGTACAAGACAAGGAGACATGGACTCTCGCACAAAACCTCTATCTAATAACTCACTTACCTGCCGTTGTAGCTCCTTAGTCTCCTCCGGATTGCTTCTATAAGCTGGACGATTCGGTAATGCACTTCCGGGCACAAAATCAATTTGGTGCTCAATCCCCTTCAATGGTGGTAGTCCTTGAGGTAGCTCCTCCGGAAATATATCATCAAAATCCGGCAAAAGTGAAACAACAATGCTCGGAAGGGATCCGGCTATATCACTTGTGTTGAGGAGAATCTTCCTGTAAAGTATCAACGCAAGTGGTTCATGCGTGTGCATCAATTGCTTCAACTCACTCTTTTGGGCCGTATACGTTTTTTTCTTGGCCTCTTTCCTCTAATTTTCTTTCCTCTCTTTATTTTTTCTATGGTTATCTCACTCTTTTGATCATTCCTTTTTTCGACCATATCTTTTTCTCTTTTGTCTAAGGCCACCTCACTTTTCTTTTCACTCTTTCTTTCGGCCTCATCTCTTTTTTTCTTCTCTCGTTGGACCTCCATTATTTACTTTGGGGACAAAGGAAGTAAAACAATGGGCTCCTTCTTGAGAACAAAAGAATACCTATTCTTAAACCCATCACGTGTCACTCGCCTATCATACTACCATGGTCTACCCAACAAAATATGACAAGCATGCATTGCCACAATCATCACACAATACCTCCTCAGTATACTTTCCAATCAAAAAGGAAACTAAAACCTGCTTGTTCACTTTCACTTCATCACAGTAATTCAACCACTGCAGCCTATATGGTTGAGGATGTTTTAAGGTAGGCAAGCTCAACTTCTCCACCATCTCATAACTAGCCACATTGGTACAAATCCCTCCATCTATAATAAGGTTGCAAATCTTGTCATTGACAAAACATCTAGTATGGAACAAGTTTTCCCTTTGGTTAGTCTCTTCTTTCTTGACTTGGGCACTCATGATACACCTAGTCACTAACGCCTCACCTACAACTGCCTCATATCGCTCATCAGGATCCTCTAACACATGCATCTCATCTTTATTCTCTCCATCATCTCCCTCACTATGAGATTCATATTCCTCGTAGGTATTCAACACCATCACTCTTTTATTGGGGCATTGGCTAGCAATATGGCCAACTCCTTGACACTTAAAACATTTGATATCTCTAGAACGACTAAGAGGAGTTTCAGATCTACCTTGCACTCCTTGTTTACGAGCCTGCTATTTAATGTCAAATTTTTGTTTGGCCACCACTTTGCCTTCTTCACGTTTACCAACGTTGGAACGAAAAGAGATTGATGCATTCCCCAATTGAGTGGTGCGGCCAACTCCTCTCTTCTTGATTTTTTGCTCCACCTTTATCGTCATTTGCACCATCTCATCTATGTCCAAGTAGTGTCTAAGCTCCACTTGGTCTTGAATTTCCCTGTTCAAACCACAGAGAAAACGAGCCATAGTAGCCTCACGATCCTCCTCAATGTTTGCCCTAATCATGACTACTTCCAATTCTTTATAGTAGTCCTCTACACTCTTCACTCCTTGTCTCAAAGATTGTAACCTCTTAAACATTTCCCTATAGTAGTAATTTGGTACAAACATCTTCCTCATTACGCTTTTCATCTCAGCCCAAGTTTCTATAGGTCTGTCATTGCATCTACTCTTAGTGGTCATGATAAAGATAAAAAATTTTATATTAATTAAATGTTTTATAATATAAATATATAGTTTTTGTTTTATTAAATTTTTAAATATTATATGTTTTATAATAAATTGTATAAAATATAAGTTGTTGTGTAATTATAAGTTTTTATTATTTTTTACAGGTTCGATAAAACAAGAATAACCTTGGCTTTGCAAATGAGATTAAGATGATTCTTGGACCTGTAGAAAGTTGATGTAAATATCTACAATATTGGTGGCAAGCATGAGATAAAAATCTTCCCACAAGTGGGATCAAATTAAGCAACAAATAAAGTTACCAAAGAAGTGGCAGTTTTACCATGCTCTAGCATTTTGACCATATCTCTCAAATTACTTGGTCAAATGGCTAAAAAAATACCACAATTCAAACAACATAGATATCTACATGTTTTGTTTTATGTGGAGAAGAAAATTCGGATGGGAAGATTTTCAAAAGTGATGTGTATTAAAATATTAATTTCTTGGAACACCAATGAAGACTTATGTGGAAAATATAATATTTTATTTGTGGTTGTCTCCCCAAATTTGGCTATAAATAGGGGTGCATTGTAATGTATTGAGATATCCCTCATTTTATGAACAAACCTTTGAGTTCATAATATCTCTTTCTTTGTTTTTTCCTTTATTTCTTCATTTAATTATAATTAGCATGTTAAATTCATATTCAAAGCTTTACACTTTGAATAATGAGTAACTAACTTCTCAAAGTTGAGATGAAAATGTGAAACTCTTGGCATGATAATAAGGTTATTAAAAGGTAAGAATCTCTGTTTTATATTATTTAATCATTATTTATTGTTTATGTTATTTTTATTTCTTTAGGTATTATTATACCCTACTTATAAGTGGGAGTTTTGATTTATTGTTGCTATATGTTACGCTAAATTCTTGGAACCATTTAAATGTTAGTTTGGTATTACCAACCATTTAAAGTGGATGTCTTGATTTATTATATATGATTATATCATAATATTAATTTCTTGGAACCATTTAAATGTTAGTTTGGTATTACCAACCATTTAAAGTGGATGCCTTGATTTATTATATATTAATATCATAATATTAATTTATTGGTACCATTTAAATGTTTGTTTGGTTTTACCAACCATTTAAAGTGGGAACCATGATTTAGTATTTACAAATACATATAGCACAATAAATACTTGACGACATTTACAAGTTTTGGTACATATTATATACTTATAAGATAATAATATATAACATAATATAAATATGATTATTTAATATATATTGGAATCATTTTATTAAGTGGATTTCAATAATGTTCATTAATGATAACTTTATTAAAATACCAAGAGTGTGGATCCTTTAATCTCAACTACTTAAATTAAAATTTGAAAAATTAAAAATTACCAATTAAATATTCAAACCATTAAAAGAAAAAAAACAAAAAGATATTGTAGTGTACTTGTAATTACCTTAGCTTCCCTGTGGATACGATATTCGGACTCACCGAATTATACTACTTGTGGACAACCTGCCCTTGGAGAGTGCAACAATCAAGTCGCAACAAGTTTTTGGAGCCGTTGCAAGGAAAGTATAATTTAATTTCAAGTCTATTTAATTTTGTTTATAGATTATTTTTCTTTATTTGAATTTTTATTACTTTTTGTGTGTTTCTATTCTTTTGCATTTGCATTTGCATGAGCATTTGGTCACGTACACTTAGTGGTCGACTAATTCGAAATAACCCTTTATTTTTACAAAACATGGAGGAAGAACACATCCAAGAAAATGAAGATGAAATTCAATCTCAACATGATCATGATAGACGAAGAACACTTAGAGATCACATGAATCCTACACGTACTAGTGCACCTTCATGTCTAGTTTTTCCCCTGATGCATCTCATTTCAATTTTAAGCCTGCTATTATCCAACTTTTACCCAATTTTCATGGCTTAGATTCTGAAAATCCATACATGCATTTACGAGAGTTTGAAGAAGTGTGCAACACATATAATGATCTAAATTGTAGCATGAACACCATTCGACTTAAGCTTTTTCCTTTTTCTTTAAAGGGTAAAGCTAAAACTTGGCTACAAAATCTTAGATCGGGATCCATTCGAACTTGGGATGAATTGCAACAACAATTTTTGAAAATAAATTTTCCATCTCATAGAACAAATTCTTTAAAAAGGCAAATCATCACTTTCACTCAAAAACAAGGAGAAAATTTTTATCAGTGTTGGGATAGATTCAAAGAATTGCTTAATCTTTGTCCACATCATGGTTTTGAAATTTGGAAAGTTGTTTCTCAATTTTATGAAGGCTTAACACCTAAAGATAGGCAAATGGTTGAATTTATGTGTAATGGAATATTTGAAGATAAAGATCCAAACGAGGCAATTGAGTATCTCGATTCATTAGCTGAAAATGCTCAAAATTGGGACACTATAGGTACAATCGAACCATTAAACAAGATTCAATCTCCCACATCTGGTGGAGGTATGTATACCCTCAAAGATGAACATGATCTCCAAGCTAGATTTACCTCTTTGGCAAGAAAAATTGAGGCACTTGAATTGAAAAAGTATGGTCAATTAAATTCTGTTCAAGAAATTGCGTGTCACATCTGTGATACAAGTGATCATTCTACAAAAGATTGTCCCTCTTTGCCCTCTTTTAAAGAATGTCTCCATGAACAAGCCAATATTTTGAACAATTTCAAAAGGTCAAATTTTGAACCATTTTCTCAAAATTACAATCCAGTTTGGCGAAATCGTCCAAATTTTAGTTGGAGGAATGATAATGCTGCACAATTTTGACAACCACATTTCCAAAATCAACAAAATTTTCAAAATTATACACACTATGTTCCTCCACCTAAAAGGAATTTGGAAGATATATTGAATTCTTTCATTACAAAACAAGAGTCTATCGATACTCAAACTGCTCAAACCATGACAGATTTGAAAGATACTCTTGCTAAATTTGCATATGCACTTAATCTTCATGAAAAATGTAAATTTTCTTCACAACCACAGCCTAATCCCAAGGATCATCATTCACAAACTGGAACTTCTGGAACTCAACCGATGGATCAGGTAAAATCTGTTATTACCCTTCGAAGTGGTAAGGTTGTGGAAAAATCCATTCTTGAACCTTGTGAAGATGATGATAAATCAACTCCAAAGGGTAAGGAAGTGGTACCCATAACTTGCGAAGAGGAGGTTCAACAGACAGTGTCACCACCATTCCTTTATGCATTGAAAAATACAAAAAAATCAAATTTGAATTCTGATATATATGATATTTTTAAACAAGTAAAAATTAATATTCCTTTAATAGATGCAATAAAACAGGTACCATCATATGCAAAATTTTTGAAAGACTTGTGCACTGTGAAAAGAAAATTGAATGTGAAAATGAAAGCATTTTTAGCCGAACAAGTAAGTGCAATCATTCAAAATAATAATACTTTGAAATACAAAGACCCTGGTTGTCCTACTATTTCATGTATTATTGGAGAACGAAAGATTAAGAAAGCCTTGATTGATCTTGGAGCTAGTGTGAATTTACATCCATATTCAGTTTATCAAGAACTCAATCTAGGCGAGTTAAAATCTACTTCGGTAACACTTTTACTTGCCGATAGATCTATTAAAGTTCCAAGAGGTATGGTAGAATACGTGTTGGTTCAAGTTAATAGCTTTGTATATCATGTCGATTTCATAGTTTTAGATACACAACCTATCGAAGCTTGTAATGCAATTCCTGTAATTCTGGGTCGTCCATTTTTAGCAACTTCTAATGCTCTTATAAATTGCAGGAATGGAATAATGAAGTTGCCATTTGGTAACATGACCTTGGAGCTTAATGTTTTTAATCTTTGTAAGCAACCACATGACAAAGGAGATGAAAGTGAAGATGAAAATCTTATTGAAACTCTTGTGGAAGAAAACATTCAGGAAGGGAGTACTCGTGATCAATTAGATATTTGTTCAATTGAAACTGTTAAAGAAAATATTGAAATTGATCTTGATGATTTTATCAGGTATCACTCGTTACCAGGATCAGAGAAAGAATTTGAGGCAAAATATGAGAAAAAAGACAAACCACCCATATTGGAGTTAAAACCCTTGCCAGAAGAATTGAAGTATGCATTTCTTGGAGAAGATGAAACATATCTGGTGGTAATTTCTTCCAAACATGCAAGTGATCAAGAAGGTAAATTAGTTGATATGCTTAAAAGACCTAAAAATGCAATTGGTTGGACATTAAAAGATCTCAAGGGCATTAATCCACTAATTTGCACTCACAAAATTCACTTAGAAGAAAATGCAAAAACATCTCAACAACCACAAAGGAGATTAAATCAACACATGAAAGATGTTGTGAAAACTGAAGTTCTCAAACTACTTGATGTTAGGATTATCTACCCTATTTCTGATAGTAAGTGGGTAAGCCCAACACAAGTAGTTCCAAAAAAATCTGGCATCACAGTGATAAAAAATGAAAAAGGTGAATTGTTAACCAGTCGAGTCCCATCTAGTTGGCGGATGTGTATTGATTATAGAAAATTAAATGACGCCACTAGAAAAGATCATTTTCCATTACCATTTTTGGATCAAATTTTAGAAAGAGTAGCAGGTCATCCATACTACTGTTTTCTTGGCAGATATTCAGGTTATTATCAAATTCTCATTGCACTCGAAGATCAAGATAAAACTACATTCACATGTCCTTTTGGAACATTTGCATTTAGAAGGATGCCATTTGGATTATGCAATGCCCCAGCAATATTTCAAATATGTGACATGGTTGAAAATTGTTTGGAGATTTTCATGGATGATTTAACTGTTTTTGGGAATACATCTGATAATTGTCTTGAAAATTTGGAAAAAGTTTTAAAAAGATGCGAGGAAAAAGGTCTTATTTTAAATTGGGAAAAATGTCATTATATGATTACTTTTGGGATTGTTTTGGGACATGTCGTGTCATCTCATGGAATTGAAGTTGATAAAGCCAAAGTTGATGTCATTGCCAATTTACCCCCTCCAAAAACCATTAAAGAAATTCGCTCATTTTTGGGACATGCTGGAATTTATAGAAGGTTTATAAAGGACTTTAGTTCAATCTCTAAACCCATTTGTAACCTCTTAACAAAAGACACTGCATTTGAGTGGACTCAAGAATGTCAAAATACTTTTGATAAAATCGTTCGACATTTAACATCAGCTCCTATATTGCAACCTCCTGATTGGTCTTTACCATTCGAAATCATGTGCGACGCGAGTGATTATGCAGTCGGTGCAGTACTTGGTCAAAGAAGAAACGGTAAGCCTTACATGATATATTATGCAAGTAGAACTTTAAACAATGCTCAAATGAATTACTCCACAACTGAAAAAAAACTACTTGCTGTAATATTTGCATTAGATAAATTTCGTTCTTATTTGATTGGAACAATGACTATTGTGTTTACTGATCATTCTGCTATTAGATATTTGTTGACCAAACAGGATGCAAAGCCACGACTGATACGATGGATTTTTTTGCTCCAAGAATTTGACATTGTGATCAAAGATAAAAAAGGAACCGAGAATGTCGTAGCCAATCATTTATCGAGACTAGTAACAGGGTCATCTTCTGAAATGATACCAATTAACGATAATTTTCCTGATGAAAATCTATTTTCAGTTACTACTACACCTTGGTTTGCTAACATAGTAAATTTTCTTGTGATAGGAAAAATGCCACCCCAATGGAGTTCCCAAGATAAAAGGAAATTTTTGAATGAGGTAAAAAACTTTTATTGGGATGATCCGTATCTGTTCAAGTATTATACAAATCAAATTTTTCGACGTTGCATACCCGACAATGAGGTAAGTAGTGTCATTAAATTTTGTCTTTCAGAAGCATGCGCAGGACATTTTTCTTCAAAGAAAACGGCTGCAAAAATCTTACAGTGTGGATTTTATTGGCCCACTTTGTTTAAAGACACCCACGAAATCTGCAAGATCTGTGAAAATTGTCAAAAATTGGGTGCGATTTCAAAAAGAAACATGATGCCTTTGAATCTTATCATTGAAATTGAAATCTTTGAATGTTGGGGAATTGATTTTATGGGACCTTCTCCACCATCGTTTGGATACTTGTATATTTTAGTTGCAGTTGATTATATTTCCAAATGGATAGATGCAAGTCAATGTCGAACAAATGATCATAAAATCGTTATCAAATTTTTGAAAGAAAATATTTTTAGTAGATTTGGAATTTCTCGAGCCATGATAAGTGATGGGGGAACTCACTTTGTTAATAAACCATTTGCTTCATTAATGAAAAATATGGTTTTACTCACAAAGTAACTACTCCTTATCATCTTCAAACAAATGGACAAGTTGAATTAACTAATAGGGAGATAAAGAAAATTATGGAAAAAACTGTTAACTCAAATAGAAAAGATTGGTCTCTGCGACTTAATGATGCACTTTGGGCATATCGAAAAGCTTTTAAAACATCATTGAATATGTCTCCCTATAGGTTGGTTTACGGAAAACATTGCCATTTGTCTGTGGAATTGGAACATAAAGATTATTGGGCGATCAAAACTTTTAATTCAAGCATGGATGATTGCAACAAATTGCGCAAATTGCAACTTAATGAACTTGATGAACTCAGAAATGATGCGTATGAGAATTCAAGGATTTATAAAGCAAAAATCAAATCATTTCATGATAAAACAATTCTTAGAAAATCTTTTGAGATTGGTAAAAAAGTTTTGCTTTATAATTCTCGACTTCGCATATTCCCAGGAAAATTACGATCAAGATGGACATGCCCATATGTTGTAAAGCAAGTGTATCCTTATGGAGCTGTGGATATTGAAAATCCTAAAAATGGTGATGTTTTTAAAGTAAATGGACAAAGGCTTAAACCATTTTTAGAAAATGAAATCTTTCAAGAAGAGTTTATTTCCCTTTCTGATCCCTAAATTTTTATGTTGCATTTAATTTTGTTTGTTTTTATTTCAGGTTTCCTTAATCTTTTTATTTTCCCGGTTAAATGGCGGATAACGGTAATCCGTGACCCTCATAGTCGGTTGAATCAGTTTCCCACAATTGCTGATACAAAAATAAAAAAAATCATTTCTTTTCTTTTCAAAATGGATGAAAATCTCTCAAAAATTTGTAAATATTTTCCCTCTGTTTCTGAAAATGTTCTAAGAAAAATTTATGCAGGTAGGTGTGATAGATTAAGATTGCTAATGAAAAAAGAATTCCAGAAGATATTCGTCTTGTAATAGAAGCTAAGGTCCGATTAGGAGGAGAAGTTTCACAATCATTGCTCATTCGGTATTTGCCTGGATTAGGAAAATGAACTTATGCGAAAAAACGAAGGGTTAAAAGGTTAGGGGTTTGTCATAAGTGTGCAAGATGGACTTGTGACAAACGATGCAGATCTTTGGGATGTGTTTCCAATAACAGAGAAGATAAAATTGGTTTAATTAAGAATGGGCTGAGTAAGAAGTCTTTAGATAACATCTTATTTACTCTTGAGAGCATTCTAGTGGACATGTGCATATTGAACTTCTCCGTTTATGGAAACAATTTCAAGATGAGCGTCATAGTCTTGGGAATCCGACTAAAAAAGACCCTGTTTGTCAATTTATAAGAAAATTGGATGGGAAGCATATCTTCGACTCATAGAAGGCGTTGAAGCCGTTTGTGGACGTAAAACCAGAGGAAAATTGTGAGCCACAATCACACTACTGTTTATATGCATGTGTGTCATTATTATTTTTACTCTTTATTCTGCTTACAGCTATTACCCATAGTTTTGTCATGATAACATATTACCCCTATAAAATCTCTCATCTTTCTCTCTATTTTCGCAGACCAAAAAGAAAGTAAAAACATGGTTGGATCCTCTGCACAAACATTGAAAAATATTTGTGTATTTTGTGGGTCGAGTCCTGGAAAAAATGAAGTATTTGTAGAAGCATCGAATAATCTTGGAAAGATATTGGCTGAGAGAAAAATTTACTTGGTATATGGGGGAGGTAATATTGGGTTAATGAGATCTGTTTCAACATCTGCTCATCTTGGAGGTAGTCAGGTTTTGAGTATTATTCCTACAGCTTTAGCTGAAAGAAATATTACAGGTGTTACGATTGGGGAGGAATTAAAAGTTTCTTCAATGTATGAAATAATCACCAAAATGATTGAAAATTCTGATGCTTTTATCGCACTACCAGGTGGTTTTGATACATTAGAAGAAATTTTTCACACTGTTTCTTGGGCACAACTTAATATCCATAATAAACCTGTGGGCTTGTTGAATATCAATAATTATTATGACAGTTTGTTGACATTTCTTGATAAAGCTGTGGAACAGAATTTCATTCCAGAAAATTCACGACGGATACCCATCTGTGCTTCGACTGCCGACCAATTAATTGATGATTTGGAAACTTTTGTTCATAAGCCTTATCCGATGATAACAAATATCATGAAACGTCTGCCCTTTTTATTGCTTTAAAAGTACTAGAAATTTTTTTTTTATAACCCTTTAAAATTAAACATTAACCAACTAGCATTTTAAAAACCAAGTGCAATAATGATAAAATGAAATCGTCGCATATTTTACCAAACCTAAAAAGCAATAAGTCGAAAAGAATAGCCCATACTAAACCCCTCAAAACTTTCTCAAAGCATAAATAAATAGTCTTAAAAATCTTTATCTAAAATCAGTAATCATAAAACATAATGCGGAAATAGTAGAAGCGCTGGTCCTCGGGTTGTGTGTACCATTAGTCAAGTCAAATCTTCTGTCAAGATCTCCATCAACCTCACCTGCATCCATCACACCTAGTGAGTCTAAAGACTCAACACACCATCATCTTTATAGCAAGTAATACGTAATACAGTCAACATATAACAGTGAAAAATATCTGTGCTTAAAATATCGTTTTCATGAAGATGCATAAACTTCAAACATGAACATTTTCGTAAACCTTTTATAATGCATGAACTTTAAATAAAACATTTTCATAATGATGCATCAACCTTAAGCATAAACATTTTCATGACATGTATAACATAAACATTAACCTTTTTCTTTTTCCTCAACATGACATGACATAAAACATTTTTATAATCATAAACATTTTTCATTTTTCCTTTGTTGAATTCAGATCGTTAATTGTGACTTTGCTCAAACCTCAAAAGTCGATGGATCCATCTACATGTAACCACAGTACTGGGCGGCGGGGGACACCAGCAACACTCTCACCGGTCAACTGGGCCCTGACCTATCATGATCGAATAGAAATACGATCGTCGGGGCTCCCTCTGGGGCCTTCTCCCATAAATGGACTCCCTCTGAGGCCTTCTCCCCTCACGATATTCCCATTCTTACCTCAAACCTCATATCCTCATATTCATAATAATGAAAACACGATCGTCGGGCTCCCACTGGGACCATCACCCTCACGACATCGCCATCATTAACGAATTAGTCACAATCACTTCTCTTCCTTCAACGTTTTACATTCTCATCACTTTATAAAATCGTGCATAACATATATTTTTATTTTTGAAACCAAGCACGCAACATGTCTTTTAATTGTCAACCTTAAATCATAAAAATCCCATAGACATTTAAAAATCATAATTTAATCATGGACATTTCATAAACATTTAAAATGATATTTTAACCTCAAAATATGTAAAATAACATTTTTACATATTAAATCATAACCATCTAAAATTCCTTAAACATTTAAAATATCATTTTAACATATAAAATCTCATAAACATTTAAAATATCCTTTTAACATAAAAAAATTCTATAAACATCCATAACCATATAAAATAATCATATTAGCACATAAAGCAGCATTCAGGGCACTGCCATGACGTTTACTAATTTTTAGGTGTAAAAATACCGTTTTACCCCTAGACGTAAAATTCCTCGTTTTTGACATTTTCTTAATTTCATTGACTCTAACATGTCCCAAATAATTATTTAAGCTTACATAAATTTTTCCATAATTTTATTTAGCCTAAATATTAAACTTTTTCATTTATCTTCAATTAACTGTTTTGACGGTGTTTTAATCACGAAAAATCCCAAACTTTAATATAAAATTCCTAAATTCTAAATTTATTCTTTTTATATTATTTTAGCCCTTATGGACCACGACTCGACCCCCGTGAGCCGTTTTCCAATTTTTCTTTAGTTTAAAACACCCTATTTGACACCTAAACTTCGATCCCGAGCCATCTCTTAATTTCATCGAGTTACTGTAATGCCCCGAAAAATTTAAAGGTCCACGCGAACCACATGCATACGATTTATTAAATTCTCTTGTATTTTAATAATTGTTTTAATTGCATTAAATTAATTATGTGGTGCATATTGATATGTTTAAATTATATTTTTCTACATGGTTGCATTAAAATGTATTTTTAAAGGATATTCGAGTTGCGATCGAGGAACAGAGACGATGGCTAAAAAAAATAGAAAATATTTTTATGGAATAATTTTTTTAAAATTATTTAAAATATGGGTGATGCTTTTTCATATTTTTTTTAAAATAAGGGGTTTTGAGATGGATTTATACGCTGGGACGTAATTTTTATTGGTGTTGTTTTTTCAACAAAAATACGAACGTTTTGGCAACCCGGCTAATAAATTCACAAAGTTTATTAATCAAAATTATTTTTAATAATTTAATTAAGCACTAATGGGCCTAAATTACCTACTTAGTGGGCTTAAGCCTTATTAGCAACTTAATTAAGTATTTAAAGTTATAAACCCCACCCTAAACCCATAAAATCCCACGCCCCACACCCCACAAATCTTCAAACTCTTTTCTATCCCTTCAAGTCACGGCACACACCTCCAATTCAAGAAAAAGTTTGGGAAAACAACAAAGAAAGCATCGATAATTGCTAGGAAAATTCAAGCCGTCGTTTCCTCGTCGTCGTTCCTCAATCGTCAATGAAAAATCGTGCGTTTAAAACGCAAAGGCACGCCATAATTCTCCTTTTACTCATCTATCACACCATAGTATTTATTCTATTATGTTTTGCATGAAAAACAAGTAAAACTTTCAAATAAATTCGTTTGTGCATCAAAGGTGAATTTTCAAAGCACGTTGTTGATCCAAAAATCATGAAATTCTTGTACCTAAGGGGCTGCCATGATTAGGAAGTAATATGAGATTGTTTTACACAAGTTTAAGAGGCTAGAAGCACGCACAATCATGCTGCAATATAAACAATACAAGATGAAACCGTAGGATACAAGGAAAGATAAAGGGCCGTGAGTTTTTGCAAAGGTGTGTTTTTGTTCAAGTGACTCGTTCTTATGCATGGGGCGTAGGAGTGCAACCAGGTCTCGAGGAGGGCTCGTGCTAGACGTGGGTCAGGGTCAGGAAGGGTCCTAGCATGGCTAGGACCCCTGGAGCGCAGCTTTGGAGGAGTCCCATGCAGTAGGGACTCCTCGCACGTGCAGGTAAGGGGCAGTCAAGGGGAGGGGCGCTCTGCAGCGGGGCTAAGGGAGAGTTTGGTTGTTCATCAGGGTCCTAGAATGATGGGAAGGGGTCGGGCTAGGGGCTTGAGTGATGGGCTCGCTGGTGGCTCGAAAGAAAGGAGGGAAACTGTGAGGGATCAAAGTGGACGCGAGGCTGCTGTCTTGTGCAGATGGGTTGGTGCTCGCGTCTAGGGCTTGGGGACGTGGGCTAGGTTAGGTCCTTAGGGTCCTAAGAGGGTGCAAGATGGTCTGGGCAGGGGCTGGTGCGGTTTGGGAGGCTGCTGGCTCGAGGGAAACTTGGATGCGTGAGGAGACCACCTGCGCGTAAGCTGCTGCTGGCATGAGGGTGGTTCGCTGCTTGATTCCAGCACATGGGTTGGTTTGGGCTTGGTCTGGACGTGGGCTAGGGAAGGTTAGGGTCATGAGGGGTCAAGTGGTTAAGGGTTGGAGGTGTCCTAGTTGGCTAGGAGTCCTAAGATAGGCTAGAAGGCACTCACACACACATGTACAGATTTTGGGTCAGGTTTCAGGAAGGTTTTGAGCGGGCTAGGGCTTGTCTTACTGTGCTGGGCGTGCACAGTAGGGTCCCTAGGTGGGTTGGCTAAGTTTTAGCTCAAGGTGGCTCGGTCGTGGCTCGAGTAAATTAGGAGATGGCTCGGTGCAATCGATAAGGTGTCAAAATGAGAAATTAAAAGGTTAAAATTGAATCCATGGGTCCACGGGGGTGGCTCATGACTTGGAAGGGTAGAATAAATCATAAAAATGCTATGTTTAAAATATGGGATCAAAATAACGAGTTTTGGATTTATTCGGAATTTAATCGCTGCACGAAACGCTAATTAACGAGTTAATTGAAACGCCTAGTTTTAAGCTTTATAAAATTCTGAAAAATTGTATTTAAGCTTAAATAATTATTAGATGTCTAAATTTTTAATTTGTGAATTTTATATTAAGAAAATATCAAAAATGAGAAATTATACGTCTAGGGGTAAAACGGTCTTTTTACACCTAGAAATTAGTAAACGTCATGGCAGTGCCCTAAATACTGTTTTTATGATATTATGATTATTTTTAAATGTTTATGAAATGCTTATGATTAAATTATGATTTTAAAATGTCTATTTGATTTTTATGATTTAAGGAAGACATTTAAAAGACATGTTGCATGCTTGGTTTCAAAAATAAAATGTTATGTTATGCATGATTTTTATAAAGTGGTGAGAATATAAATTTTGAAGGAAGTGAATTGATTGTGACTAATTCGTTAATGATGGCGACGTCGTGAGGGTTATGGTCCCAGTGGGAGCCCGACGATCGTGTTTCCATTATTACGAATATGAGGTTATGAGGTTATGAGGTTTGAGGTAAGAATGAGAATATCATGAGGGGAGGAGGCCCCAGAGGGAGCCCATTTATGGGAGAAGGCCCCAGAGGGAGCCCCGACGATCGTATTTCTATTCGATCATGTTAGGCTAGGGCCCAGTGTATCCGGTGAGAGTGTTGCTGGTGTCCCCCGCCGTCCAGTACTGAGATTTCACGTAGATGGATCCATCGTCATGTCATGTCATATTGAGGAAAGTCACAATTAACGATCTGAATTCAACAAAGGAAAAGGAAAATGTTTATGATCATGTTAAAGGTTTTATGTCATGTTGAGGAAAAAGGAAAAAGATTAAGGTTTATTTATGCATGTCATGAAAATATTTATGTTTAAAGTTGATGCATCATTATGAAGATATTTTTATTTAAAGTTTATGCATCATGAAAAAGTATTTTACGAAAATGTTCATGTTTGAAGTTTATGCATCTTCATGAAAACGATATTTTAAGTACAAGTATTTTTCACTGTTATATGTTAGCTGTATTACGTAGTACTTGTTATAAATATTATGGTGTGTTGAGTCTTTAGACTCACTAGGTGTGATGGATGCAGGTTATCATGATAATGCTAATGGAGGTCTTGATGGTTGATCCGACTGGACTGAAGGTGCACATGACCCAAGGACCGAAGCTAGTTTCCGCATATATGTTATGATTTATGTTAAAAGATTTTATGACTTTTATCATGAGTATGAGTGGTTTTTGAGAGGTTATAGTATAGGCTATACTTTTCAAATATTATTTTTAGATTTAGAAAAATGTTAGTTGGTTGTTATTTTAAAATGATGTCAAAAATATTTTATGAGATTTTATGGTTCGGCTGAATGCTATGTGAGGTTTAAAAAAAAAAAAAATTCTAGTTCTTTTAAAGCAATAAAAAGGGCAGGATGTTTAGACTTTTTCATTTATCTTCAATTAACTGTTTTGACGGTGTTTTAATCCCGAAAAATCCCAAACTTTAATATAAAATTTCTAAATTCTAAATTTAGTCTTTTTATATTATTTTAGCCCTTATGGACCACGACTCGACCCCCGTGAGCCGTTTTCCAATTTTTCTTTAGTTTAAAACACCCTATTTGACACCTAAACTTCGATCCCGAGCCATCTCTTAATTTCATCGAGTTACCTTCGGACCATAACAAACCAAAACCTGCCCAACATGCTGGAGTACCCTACTGGACCTAATAAACTCACGGAAACCTCACCCAAAGCCAAAAACGAAGCCCCCAACCCCAAACCCATGCTGGCCGAGAACTCCCATAGTGACTAGGACTCTTCTTTTTGTGCTTAGGACCATACGCAGTGACCCAGCCTTGGAACTAGACCCATGTACACTCACCTAGGACCTTAAGGACTCCTCCTAACCTAGCCCGTGACCCCAAGTTGAGCCCCTCAATCCCTTGACCCTTGCGCAAACCCTGCACCAATCTGTGCAGGGTTCTCGGGTGGAGTCCTAGCATGGCTAGGACTCTTCCCCAGCCCCTAACTCGAGTCTTAGCCTGGCTAGGACTCTCCCCTAGGCTTCCCCACGACTCTAGCTTGCCCCTAGATAGAAGCAAGCCCTTGCCCAGCCGTGGGGTACCAAACCCGCACCCCCTTTACCTTATGACAGCAAGTTCCGCTTGTTCTTGTTTCATGTTGTTTAGCCGAGAGTTGTGAGTGTTTTAAGACCTTAAATCATGCATAAACACTACTAGTTCATACCTAAGACCATGGCAGCCCATTTACATGATAAAAACATGAGTTTGCATCAAAAATCTTAGGTTTTTCTCCATATGCATATCATATTCCGAAAATACAAAAAAATAAATCATGTTCTTTATGCGTACAATAATTAAACAATATTATGATATGATGGATGAGAAAAGGAGATGTATGGCGTGCCTTTGCGTAATATACGCACGAAAATCCGTTGCCGACGAAGAACGGAGCGAGGAGACGAATGCTATGAACTTTCCCTTGAAGTTTTCTCAATTTTTCTTGCTTCCTTCGTGTGGTGTGTGTGTTGTGGGGTTTTGAGTGGTTGGGAGAGAATTTCAGAATTATAAAAGTGAGTGGCCGAGAGTTTGTTTCGCAAAGTGAAGGGTTTTTGGTGATTTAAAACTTTAAATACTAATTAATTCACTAATTAGGACTTAGGCCTATTAAGCTAACCAATTAGGCCCATTAGTCTTAATTAGGATATAATTAAAATTTTAAAATAGTTTTGCTAAAAATAAGTTTGTGAATTTAATAGCCGGGTTACCAAAAAGTTCGAGTTTTAGTTAAAAAACCAACACCGATAAAATTTACGTCCCGACGTATAAAATCATCTCAAAACCCCTTATTTTCAAAAATATGAAAAAGCTTCACCCTTAATTTAAATAATTAAAAACAATTAACCAATAAAAACATTTTCTATTTTTTTCAGCTCATCGGTCTCCGTTCCTCGATCGCAACTCGAATAACCCTAAAAAAATACCTTTTTATGCAACAATGTAGAAAAGTATATTTTAAACATGCAAACATGCACAACATAATTAATTAATAGCAACTAAAACATTTAATAAAAATACAGGAGCATTTAATAATTCAAATGCATGTGGTTCGCGTAGACTTTTAAATTTTCGGGGCGTTACAATCTCCCCCCCTTAAATTGAATTTCGTCCTCAAAATTCGCTTATCCTTAATAACCCAAAGTTTAGATTCAGTTCTAGCATCCTAAAAATCCACGCTTCTGCTACGCTACTATGATAAAACTTAAATTCTAGAATGTCCTTACGTTTACTAAATCCCAATTAATTTTTCCTTCTAAATCCTAATTTACAACTCGCAACTTAAAAAGACTCATAATGACTTAGTGATGTTACTAATATAACCTCGAATCACAACCTTTCTTATAATTCCCAATATTAAAAGATGGATAACCAAACTTATCGTATATTACTTTCCTTAATTTATACCCAAAATGTTCGTCAACTTATCATATTTCAATCTTAAAATCTCAAATGCATCTGCTAACGCTTAGATTTTCAAGCCTAATATCGATTCATCCTTAAAAACTCTTGATTAACATTCCTTATAACATTATAACCCAAGATATCCAAATGTTCCAAATATTCTTAAAAGTCTAAATCCTCAAAATTCTTATCATTTAAACCATTTAATTATCGCTTATTGCTAAACTAGTCCCCAAATTTCCTTAACAATTGTAAAATTAATTCTTAATTTCCTCAAAAATTATCCTAATTGGTCCTTAATTTCGAAAATCCAACGATTCACCCATAAGTTTTTGGCATTCTTATTCCCTTCTATAGGTTTCCCATAACATAAATTCCGAAAATTTAAACTTATTTACCCAAAAATCAATTCCTATAACCAATCTTACATTTCATCAAAAATTAAAATCCCAATTTATACATTTCTATACTCCCAAAGTCGTTACAAATCCTCGAATCATTATTACTTATGAGTAATTCCCAAAAATTAATTCAACTAGTAACCATGAATCATAAATATTTTCTTAGAAAATCTACGTATCCCAAAAATATTCACACAATTCTCGATTAACTTATAGCCCAAAAAGTAAAACGTCAATACTAAAACCCAAAAATAAACATAGTCCAATTCCACCACACAACCAACATGCGTTTGAAATCAAATAATTTATTATTTCATATCGTATCACATATAAAATTCTAAAGCATATAAAACATATATTATCATAAAGCTATTAAACATTAGACATAAACATATAAGTCATGTACTTATGCAGGTAACATTATAAAATCATATAAAGCATGTAAACTTAAAAATTGAGGCTTGACGACTGATCTTTCCGGCGCTGATGGTGGCACAACCCTTTACAGGATCTTTGCTCTGATACCAACTGAAACGTCTGCCCTTTTTATTGCTTTAAAAGTACTAGAAAATTTTATTTTTTTTATAAACACTCAATTTTTTGGCCATGTACCTTTCTCACATGAAAATATTTTTATAAAATATTTTACCCTTTAAAATTAAACATTAACCAACTAGCATTTTAAAAACCAAGTGCAATAGTGATAAAATGAAATCGTCGCATATTTTACCAAACCTAAAAAGCAATAAGTCGAAAAGAATAGCCCATACTAAACCCCTCAAAAATCTCTCAAAGCATAAATAAACAGTCTTAAAAATCTTTATCTAAAATCAGTAATCATAAAACATAATGCGGAAATAGTAGAAGCGCTGGTCCTCGGGTTGTGTGCGCCATTAGTCCAGTCAAATCATCCGTCAAGACCTCCCTCAATCTCACCGACATCCATCACACCTAGTGAGTCTAAAGACTCAACACACCATTATCTTTATAGCAAGTAATACGTAATACAGTCAACAAATAACAGTGAAAAATATTTGTACTTAAAATATCGTTTTCATGAAGATGCATAAACTTCAAACATGAACATTTTCGTAAACCTTTTATGATGCATGAACTTTAAATAAAACATTTTCATAATGATGCATCAACCTTAAGCATAAACATTTTCATGACATGTATAACATAAACCTTAACCTTTTCCTTTTTCCTCAACATGAAATGACATAAAACATTTTCATAATGTTGAGGATCGGGTTGAGTTTAGAAGCGGGGGTTTAATAAACTCAACGGCAAACTTAAACGATTTTTCGGAATGATGTGCTAGAGTCCTGTTAAAGATACTAGCAGATTATTGTTCAAGTTTAAAGACCAGCAGATCACAAGATAATGTGCGGAAACGATCTGTTGGTTAGTAGGTGAAAAATAGTGAAACAGAAAAACAGTAGATGGCACAAGGTTTGTTTCTGGAAGTTCGAAGATGAATCTTCTACGTCTCCCCTTCTTCTGTTTCTAGAAGGTATCACTAAAAGACTTTGGTGAATATAATACAACAGTTGTACACACCCACTTCAACAGGACTTACCCTTCGCCTATCGAAACTCTTATTTTTACAACTCAACTTCTTGAATGATCTTAAGTTCTGGAAAAGACTCTTTTCCAGTTACAAATTCTTCTATCAATGAAATAGTGAAGTGAATAGCTTGAGAAGATATAACGAAAATAGCTAGCACAATATGATCTCAATGATCAAGAGTATGCAATGAAGCGTGTGCTGCTTTTTCAGTGTTGAGCTTTTGGGATGACTGAAAGTTCTAGCGATGCTCAAATGATATTCTTTGATTTAGATTCGTTTCACTTCTCTCTCTTGAAAAGTGCTTCGTCTCCATATATATAGACTTTATCCAACATTAAAATCTGAACGGCTCTTTTTGACTTTTCAGTGGTTCAGCTTTATTGCCGAAAATGGACCCTGCAGAATACATTAAAGCAATCAGTCTCAGTTCATACTAAAAATAATAAACCGTCTTAAATGTTTTCGTACAACATTTAATGGCATTTAATGAAGCAATAAATGCTAGTATCACGTTAATAGATCAACGGTAATATTTAAAGACTTTGAGATGCGCAAAATTCTGTTAGTGTATATTTCGAGTTTTGTATCTCTTCTAGTTATGATTTTAGCTAAGAAGCAGTACTTGACAAATGCTGCTACTGGTTTTTAGCTCGATACAAGTGCTTCTGTTTTTGTACTAAGCCAGCATCTACTGGTTTTGTACTAAGCCAGCATCTACTGGTTTTTACTAGCATCTCCACTTTTACTAGCATTTCCACAACAAATTTAAGTCTAACAATTTCCCCCTTTGTGGTGATGCCAAAACCTAGATGTTCCTTAGACGTTAAGATGAATAGATAAAACAGATTACGAAGCAGATAAAAACAGTTATTATCCAGAAAAATCACGTAAAGCACAAATTAATTAAGACAAGAAATTAAAACTAATTTGTTCCAATATCTCTGAAAGTAGCTTCATCTGGATTTTGATCCCTTCCAGAAGAATGAGGTCTGCTGCTACTCGCTCCAGTTCTATCTCCAGTTCTATCTTCTTCCCCCTTTTTGGCATCATCGGCAATGACCCTAGCAATTAAGTAATCCATTTGCCCAGATAAGTTGTGAATGTCATTAGTCAACATCTCCAGATATGGAGCCTGATTAGAAACTCGATCATTTAGAGCGGTGAGAGATTGAGATTGAGAATCGATCTTGGCATCCATTAGGTCCATGGTGGTGGAGATTGAGCGAAAAAGGCCATCATGCTCGGCGAGCCGGGTAAGTATGTCAGATTGAGCAATCATGAGCTGACTGGAACTTCTGGATATAGCTTGTCGAAAAACAATGGTTTCAGCATTCATTTTATGCATAGATTCCGCCGTTTTATGTATTTCCTTGGACATACGGTCTCGGAAAAACTGAGCACCACTGATTTCTAGGGGTATTTTATTTTTTAACTTCGGTCAACTATTTTTTAAGAAAATGACATCCTCAATTATATTTCAAATACACTTGAGGAGGTCATTTCCTTAAAAAAAGAGTTGACCGAGGTTATTTAGACAATTTCTCCCTGATTTCTACGGCATTCTCACTAGATAGCCGCTTGACTATATCAGAAAGATTCTGTAGCTCCTTTTTTAGATTATCAATCTGAAACTCTAAATCAAATGGTTCCACAACTGGTGAAGGGGTTCTTGCAAGCAATCGTTGCTTAATGTCTTCCATTCTGGCGATGCGCTCAGGAGACAGCAGAGAAGGAATAATAAGAGCAGTAGATTGTGCAACTTCTGCTTGAGTGATAACAGCTGGTTCTGGTTCAGCAGAAGGTCATTCTGAAGCAGTAGATTGATCTGTTGGCCTTTCTTCTGGTTGCTGCAAATCAGCAGCAGGTTCAGGTATGGCTTGTGGCTCAACAATAGATGGTGAAGTATGCAACAAAGTTGCCATTTCAGCTTGGTGAGCTTCTGAAAAATGCTCAAGTGCTGGAAGAGACGATGAAGCAGTAGTTATAACAGTAGCACTGGCAGCAGCAGTTGCAGTAGCAGTAGCAGATTCTGGAATGGATTGGACTGGAGGATGATCAGCAGAGGTAGAAGTAACGGGCATTGTGTCATCCTGTGCTGCTTGAGTCTTGACTTCTGAAGAAGCTTTGGCCGGTTCCTCAACTGACTGAGTCTTCAAAATGGTGGGGACAGTGGTGACACTGAATTTTGGAGGCTGAGAAAAAGCCTTTTCCTTAGTAACAATTTGCTCAGATAGAATTGTCAGCTGCTCCGACAAAATTTGAATGACATTCTGATCATGAAAAGCAGTAGGACCAGTAGAGTCAAAATTTGACTTCAACGTTGTTAGAATAGTGTCTATCTTCTGCTGCTTGATTTTATCCAGAATGTAGCTTCTGCGATTGATGGCTTCTATCACATTTTGTGTGTTGGCAGCAGCAAAAACCTTTTTCTCATTTTTCACAGTTTGAGTATAAACACCAGTAGTTTTCAAAAAAGTGATTGGATGGTAGACTCTTACCTTGAGCCAATCGTCAAAGAATTTCATGTCTTCTCTGGTTGAATTATCAATTTCTTCCAGATGAAGATCAATTGCTGTTTGAATGGTTGATGTTGCCACCGGTGACTGAGACAACTCAGTAATCTTTTCTTTCCCTTTTTCAGAAGTAGCAGGGACTACTGGTTTAAAAGCAGAAGAACCAGTAGCAGATTCTCTAATGTCCACACCAGAAGTTGGTCTGAAACTTGGAGCAGTTGAAGGCCCTGATTCAACGGCTTTAGCTTTGGTGGATGGGACAACTGGTGGAAAAACTTGTCGAAGAGGAACATTCTCTAATTCAGCAAGAGCTGCTGTTTTCTTGATGCGGATGGTGGTGCGAGGCTTCTTCTTGGATGGGGTGGGAGGCAATGAAGCTTGTTGAGTGAGTGCTGCTGATTCTCCAGATTCCGTTTTGTCAAGATCAGACAAAACCACAGCTTTTTTTCTTTTGATTTTCTTCTGCCCCTCAGTCTGAGATTCCCCAATCTCCTTCTTTATGGCCACAAATTCACCAACTGTTGGCTTTGGCCTTAAGGCAAGCACATTATCAGCATAAGTCATGGTGACCGAAGAGCCATCCTCTTCTGTTGTGCCAGGAAAGCCAGCATCTTTCAACATCTTACTGATTTGCACAGCAAATCCAGTACCTTTCCTTAGAATCATATCCTTCATAATTCGAAACAGAAAGCGACTCCAATCCACTTTCTTTTCTGAAGTGATGGCCACCATCACTTGAACCTTTTCTTTGGTCAGTTTGTCGAATGTTCCAGCCTTAACCAACAAGGTTTTTGCCACGATATCAGCGAGTACCTGGTACTCCATTTTCAGTAGCTTCTTGAAGTAGGAAGGTGAGAGCTCTTCACCAGTAGCTGAAAAGATGGTTAAAGCAGTAGACATTTCTTCCTTTGAGATATCCGAAAGCTCGGAAAGGCCAGAAATCGGTAGGAAGAAAGTGGAACCCAGAAGTGCAGCATCAATAGAGATCGATGCATCTCCCTGTGTATAGGTAATCTTGCCTTTCACAACTTCTGCTTTGGCATAGAAATCCAGAAGAACAGACTTGTAGATAACAGCAGGCGATTCCAAGAATATTCGAAGCCCAGACTTTTCCAATGATTTGAACATCTTGACAAGATTCTCATCCTTAATAGTGAGAACAGAAGCAAAATTCACCTGATAAGCATTCAACGTATATGTTGCGGCCATTTCTAAATTTGAAAGAGAATAGAAGTATGTTAGCAGTAGATGCGAAAAAGCAGTAGAGACAAGGAAATAATCTGAGTTCGTAAAGCGTAGTAAAAAAAATGAACGGTTAAAGCAAAATATACAGCGGTCAGTGAACATAGGGACACGTGTCGATATGTTAGAAGAGAGAGAGGCAAAAGTGTCAGTTACTCTACTCATTTTAAAATATTTTAAAAATTGGCGGGCTGTCCGAGGCGGTTGCTAAATAAACAGAAGCTGATTTGTCATTTTATGATAATATCTACTGGAAGTGGATAAGATGCTGAAACAAATGCAGCACTTCAACAACTTCTGGTAGGTATACTGTTTTATCGAAAGGACAAATCAGTTTCTAATATAAATGCCATAAATATGTTCCCCTTCAATTAATGCAGTAGTAATTGATATTAAATACTAAACGACTCTTGGCAATCTTTCAATTTAAACCGTTGAATTTGAACAGTCGCAAGGATCCTTATCTCCTTTGAATATCACTATAAATACCTGCAAGGGTTAAACAAGGTTAAGTAAACATAAAAATCAAATGAAAGAAGAGGTAACAACTGATCCGGAAGCAGAAGCAAGAATGTTCAGAAGACAGCTTGCTGCGATTTCTAAGAAGATGTTGGAAAAAATCGTTCTGCACATAATGATCCTTGGATCATACTCCTGGAGTTGTAATATTAACAATCAAAAAGATTGTTTGCTTTCATTGAGATTGATATGTAGCATCGATCCCTTCCAGAAGCATGCTAATGCAATAAGAGAGTGCTGGTGGATCGATAATGCTAATATCATCTATAATGCCCGGTAAAGTATCTGATTATACATTAGTGATGACAAGACCCAAGCTTGCTAGATTCTTTGCAAGACCTAAGCTTGCTGGATTCTTTTCAAAAAATACTCTCCTTCTTCTGCTGAAGTACTTTGCAAAAATACTACAAGCTGCTGATATTACTGAAGACATAAGCTTTATTAGTCTAGAATTTCATAAGACGTTTCGATTGTCTTGAGATTTCTGTAACTTTCGCTTTGTTTAATGTACTGGAAAATTTCTAATAAAATTTCAGTTGAAGTACTTGATGTTCCTTTATTCCTTTCTGCAAACAACTCAATGTTAAAAGAATAAAATGAATAAAATGATTAAGTTCAGAAGGAAGTAAGTCGTCGTATGATAGCTTCTACTGGAAACTGAAGAAAGCCTTGTTTTGTTAATGAGACAAAATATCTTCTGCATCTGACACAAAATCACAGAAGATCAGAATAAAGTTCTACCTAAATTAGTGAAATTATTAAATGAAAATACTTGGTAACTGAACCGATGATAGCTTGATATGGGATGTTTCATAGATATATCTACTATAGTCAAGACTTTCTCGAGCTTTGGTGCCTGATTTTCATCTATAAATATGAACATGGGGTAAACCAGATAATCATTCTTTAAGAGAAATGGCAAGAGATAATAGTCCTGATTTGGCTGATGAGTTCATGAGGGAGGTGACCGCTGCAAGAAAGAAAGCAATAGAAGACAAAGTATTGAAGAAGACACTTGCTACCTGGACTAAAATCCAGGAGCTTAAGTCCTCCTTCGAGAGTGGACGAGCATCTTCCACCAAGGAGTTGTTAATGATGAAGAAATATTATCGACGTCTCCATAGTGCTGATAGTGCAGACGTCGTCTCTGATGATGGCGTCTACCTTCTCATGCTCTTAAAGGAGCAAAAGACTCTGAAAAAAATTGCTTTTTCAGAGGAGTTTCTACGTACCTCTACTGGAGAGCTGACCACTTGGTTGGCATTCTGGAGAGTTTACGTTAAAACAGAAGTGAGAAATGTACGCCCCCGCTTCTATTATTTTTAATGAAATTTTATGTCTACTGATTATCTCTATCGTTCAGCTTTTACCTTCTGCAAAATTAAAAACTGAATAATCACAGAGGAAAAGTTAAGCCATAATATCAGATGATGATAAATAATCAAGTTAAATCTATTAATCCAAGTGAATTTCGAAAGTAAGAAAACTTATTCTCAGGCAGAGGTTTTGTAAAAATGTCTGTTGCTTGCTGATCAGTAGGAATGTATTCCAGACGAATGTTCTTCTTTTGCACATGATCTCTGATAAAATGATGTCTGATATCAATGTGCTTAGTTCTGGAATGGAGTACTGGATTATGTGATATAGCAATTGCACTGGTATTATCACAAAATATTGGTGATTCAGAGGCTTGAACTCCATAGTCTTTGAGTTGTTGCTGTATCCAAAGTATTTGAGAACAACAGCTTCCAGCAGCAAGATATTCAGCTTCTGCAGTAGACGTGGCTATGGAAGTCTGCTTTTTGCTAAACCAGGAGATCAACCTATCACCAAGAAATTGACAAAAACCACTTGTGCTTTTTCTATCCAGTTTACATCCTGCATAATCAGCATCTGAGTATCCAATAAGATTAAAAGACGAGTCCTTGGGATACCAGAGGCCTACATTTTGAGTACCCTTAAGATATTTTAAAATTCTTTTACCAGCAATGTAATGTGATTGTTTAGGGTTTGATTGAAATCTAGCACAAATGCAAACAGCAAACATGATATCTGGTCTACTGGCAGTAAGGTATAACAATGAACCAATCAAACCACGATACTGAGTTACCTCTACTGAAATTCCCCCTTCATCTTTATCAAGTTTAGTAGATGAGCTCATAGGAGTGGAAGCAGCAGAACATGTTTCCATCCCAAACTTTTTCAGTAGTTCCTTTGTAAACTTAGTTTGGTTTATGAAGATTCCAGTATCAAGTTGCTTGATTTGAAGTCCTAAGAAAAATGTTAATTCTCCCATCATGCTCATCTCGAACTGGTCCTGCATTAACTTAGCAAACTTTGCACATAATTTGGGGTTAGTTGACCCAAATATGATATCATCAACATAAATCTGAACTAACAATATATGTTTGTTTTTGGCTGAGGTAAACAAAGTCTTACTACAGTACCAACGGTGAAACCATGATTAATGAGAAATTGTGAAAGTGTGTCGTATCAAGCCCTAGGTGCTTGTTTCAGACCATACAATGCTTTATATAATTTAAAAACATGATTTGGTAACAAATGATTAGAAAAACCTGGAGGCTGTTCAACATAGACTTCCTCTTGTAGTAGACCATTAAGAAACGCACTCTTTATATCCATTTGATATACTTTGAAGTTTTTGAAAGCAGCAAAGGCTAATAATATTCTGATAGCTTCGAGCCTAGCTACTGGTGCAAAGGTTTCATCATAGTCTATTCCTTCTTCTTGTCTGAATCCTTGTGCAACCAGTCTTGCTTTGTTTCTTACAACTGTTCCTTCCTCATTTAGTTTCTTACAACTGTTCCTTCCCCAGCGAGTTCCAATGACAGCTTGGTGAGAAGGTCTAGGTACTAGAAACCAAATTTATTCCTCTCAAATTGATTCAGCTCCTCTTGCATAGCTTCTATCCAACTGGGATCCAGAAGAGCTTCTTCAATCTTCTTTGGTTCATCTTGAGAAATAAAAGCAGCATGCATGTATTCATTTATCATCTGTCTTCTAGTCCTTAGTGGAGCTGCTGGATTTCCAATTACCAAAGATGGAGGATGAGATTTTCTCCAAATAAAAGGATTTAGATTGTCTTCATATAAGGCAGTAGATTGTTTTGGAGTATTGATTGCTGGTTCTGGAATGTCAGCTGCTGGTTCTGGAGTATCAGCTGCTGGTTCTGGAGTATCAGCTGCTGGTTCTGGATTGTGAATGTCTGGTTCTGGATTTTGAATATCCTTGACACTTGCTTCTGCATCATCTTCACTGTCTAATTCCAGATAAACCTTGTCTAATCTTTTACTTAAATTAGATATGTTAGTAATCTCGGGAACACTGCTGTCTTCATCAAAGACAACATGAAATAGATTCTTCAACATTAAGAGTTTTATTATTGAAAATTCTAAAAGCCTTACTAACTGCTGAATATCCAAGAAATAAACCAGTGTCAAATTTTGAATCAAAAGCAGCTAAATGATTTTTGCCATTATTGTTCACAAAGCATCTACAACCGAAAATATGAAAGTAAGATACGTTCGGTTTACTTCCTTTTCATATTTCATACGGAGTCTGATTGTTTCTCTTGTTGATCATCGTTCTGTTTGTGTGTAGCAAGCTGTATTAATAGCTTCTGCCCAGAAGCGCTGAGAGATTTCTGCATCTGCTAGCATTGTTCTAGCAGCTTCTTTAGGTGTTCTATTTCTCCTCTCAGCTACTCCATTTTGTTGAGGCGTCCTGGTAGCTGAATATTCATGATGAATGCCCTGTTCATCTAGATATATCTCAAGAATCTTGTTAGTAAATTCAGTACCTCGATCACTTCTGATTCTAATGACAGAAAATGATTTTTCATTTTGAATCTTTTTCAGAAGTTTGATCAGGAGGTTACTGGTTTGATCTTTTCCAGCAAGAAAAATTACCCAAGTAAATCTAGAGAAATCATCAACAACAACAAGGGTGTATCTCATTCCCCCTAAGCTTATGATAGGGATTGGACCAAATAAGTCCATATGTAATAATTCTAAACATCTTGAGGATGATTTGCTACCTTTATTTTTGAAGCTAGATCTTACTTGCTTACCAAGTTGACATGCAGAACATACATGATTCTTAACAAATTTTATGTCTGGCAATCCGTCGACTAAGTTCTGCTTTTTGAGATTGTTGATAGACTTGAAATTCAGATGATTCAATCTCTTGTGCCACAGCCAGTGTTTATCACTTAGAGATGCAACTAAATATGTAGGAGCAATGATATGATCTATGGTCCATGAAATTTTATAGGTGTTGCCTTTTCTAACTCCGGTTAGAACAGTAAAGTCATCAGCATTTTTTACTGTGCAAGTGTGATTTTGGAATGCTAATGAAAAACCACTATCACATAATTGACTAATACTGATCAAGTTATAACAAAGATTTTCAACTAAGAGCACATCCTTAATAGTGATGTTACCATGGATAATCTTACCCTTACCCACGGTTCTACCTTTTGAGTTGTCCCCAAAGGTTATTTCTGGACCAGCACAACTCAATATTTCTGATAGTAGACTTTTCTGTCCAGTCATATGTCTGGAACATCCACTGTCCAAATACCATGTTGAGCTACTGATCTTGGTTTTCTTTACATATACCTGCAAACACAAATTTTATTATTTGGTACCCAATCTATTTGGGTCCAAGCCTTATTAGTCCCTTTGGAACCCACATTTGTACAATTCTTGTACTTCGGGTATACATGGAGGTGTGTGAAACAAATGGTCTGTTATTTCTCACATTATGCATCTTAAAAAGTTGTTCTTCCCTTCTGTTTCTATTGTCTGTCCTGTATCTCTTTTGAACAGGTCTAGAATTGTAGTACTGGTAGCTGTTAACCTTCATAGAAAATTGTCTTCCTGAGTTGAATCCTCTACTGGATCCAGAACTCTGGTCAACTCTTTCCTTAGGTTTAACATAACCCAGACCATAATGCATCCTATTGTTCATCTGATTTACATTCCTCTCAATTGAAGCAGTAGGTACTTCTGGTTTCTGTACCACACTGGATTTCACAAAGTGAATGTACTTCCCTTTGCACATATCCAGTTTTGGCTTAGTATTCGTTTCAGAAGTGCCTTCATTATTACAAAATCCGAGACCACTCATGTCTCCAAATTGTTTTTGTAACTCTTGCATCTTTTCGAGTGAAATAGAGGACTTGTTCCAAGCATTCACCAGTAGCGATAGCTTCTGATTTTTCGAAAGCATCGTCTGGTAATCTGCTATTACTCTTTCATTCTCAGTTTTTAATTTACTCATCTCAACTTGTAGATCATTACAGCTGTTTACTTGCAAGCAAATTAACTTACTGTTCTGATCTCTTAAGTTCTGATTTTCAATTTTAACTTCCTCGAATGATTGAGAAAGTCTAGAATACTCTTCTACCATGTTGTGTAATGCTTTGACTAAATCATTGCGTGTAAATTCATCAGAGTCAAAGTCAAATACCTCTCCGGATGTCGAGGTTGACTCAGTATTTGCCATCAGACATTCGATCTCATCTTCATCACTTTCACTTGAATGGCTTTGAGAATCAGAAGATTCCGAACTTGAGTATGCCCATTTGGACTTACTTTCTTCTGCAATCATTGCCTTTCTGTCTCTTCTGGTCTTTTTATCATTGCGTTTGACACCCTTCTTCTTCTGGTCATCCTTCTTTGGTTTTGGACAATCAGCAATAAAATGTCCAACTTTTCCACAGTTAAAGCATGCCATATCACTAGGTGATGATTCCTTTTTGAAATTGCGGTTGGGACTTTGAAATGTTCTATGATTCTTTCTCATGAATATGGAAAACTTCTTAACAAATAATGACATTGCGTCATTGCTTATTTGTTCAGCACTTCTCTCAGAAGTGTTCTCTAAAGCAGTAGCAGAAGATGAGCTTGGAGCAACTGTAGTAGTAGAGTTAACAGTAGCTGCGAGAGCTTTGGTTGGTGGATTTGCTAAGGGCTCTTCTCTACTTCGAACTTCAAGTTCAAACTCATATGCCTTTAAATCCGAGAACAAGTCGTGTAGTTCTAACTTGTTGAGATCCTTGGAAGCTCTCATTGCCATTGTTTTGACGTCCCATTCTCTAGGTAGGCCTCTCATTACCTTTAATGCAATTTCTCTATTGCCAAAGTCTTTCCCAAGAGCTGAGAGTTCATTGACGAGGCTGCTGAATCGTTCATCAAATTCATTCGTAGTTTCTCCAGCCCTCATCTTCATATTCTCAAACTTCTGCATGGCTACAGACAGTTTGTTTTCCTTTGTTTCTTCGTTTCCTTCACAGATCTGAATTAATTTTTCCCAGATTTCCTTGGCAGTATGGCACATCCTGATTTTGCTGAAGGTATTTTTGTCGAGTGTCTTGTATAAAATGTCCTTCGCAACGTTGTCAAGATTGGCTTTCTTCTTGTCCTCACTTGTCCATTCATATCTTGGTTTTTCAAGCATCTGAGGTGCACCTTCGGTGATAGCAATAGCTGGATTTGGCTTTAAGATCTTTACTGGACCATCAGTGATGACATACCACATGTCATCATCTTGAGCCGCAAGATGAGCGTGCATTCTGATTTTCCAATCATCGAAATTTTCTTTTGAGAACATTGGAACTTTGCTGAAATGAGCCATGTCTATTAAATATTTTTCAGAACAAGAATAACTCTGCTCTGATACCACTTGTTGAGGATTGGGTTGAGTTTAGAAGGGGGGATTGAATAAACTCAACAGCAAACTTAACCAATTTTTCGGAATGATGTGCTAGAGTCCTGTTAAAGATACTAGCAGATTCTTGTTCAAGTTTAAAGACCAGCAGATCACAAGATAATGTGCGGAAACGATCTGTTGGTTAGTAGGTGAAAAATAGTGAAACAGAAAAACAGTAGATGGCACAAGGTTTGTTTCTGGAAGTTCGAAGATGAATCTTCTACGTCTCCCCTTCTTCTGTTTTCAGAAGGTATCACTAAAAGACTTTGGTGAATACAATACAATAGTTGTACACACCCACTTCAACAGGACTTACCCTTCGCCTATCGAAACTCTTAGTTTTACAACTCAACTTCTTGAATGATCTTAAGTTCTGGAAAAGAATCTTTTCCAGTTACAAATTCTTCTATCAATGAAATAGTGAAGTGAATAGCTTGAGAAGATATAACGAAAATAGCTAGCACAATATGATCTCAATGATCAAGAGTATGCAATGAAGCGTGTGCTGCTTTTTCAGTGTTGACCTTTTGGGATGACTGAAAGTTCTAGCGATGCTCAAATGATATTCTTTGATTTAGATTCGTTTCACTTCTCTCTCTTGAAAAGTGCTTTGTCTCCATATATATAGACTTTATCCAACGTTAAAATCTGAACGGCTCTTTTGACTTTTCAGTGGTTCAGCTTTATTGCCGAAAATGGACCCTGCAGAATACATTAAAGCAATCAGTCTCAGTTCATACTAAAAATGGTAAACCGTCTTAAATGTTTTCGTACAACATTTAATGGCATTTAATGAAGCAATAAATGCTAGTATCACGTTAATAGATCAACGGTAATATTTAAAGACTTTGAGATACGCAAAATTCTGTTAGTGTATATTTCGAGTTTTGTATCTCTTCTAGTTATGATTTTAGCTAAGAAGCAGTACTTGACAAGTGCTGCTACTGGTTTTTAGCTCGATACAAGTGCTTCTGTTTTTCTGCTATTTTACATCTACTGGTTTTGTACTAAGCCAGCATCTACTGGTTTTTACTAGCATCTCCACTTTTACTAGCATCTCCACAACAAATTTAAGTCTAACACATAATCATAAACATTTTTCATTTTTCCTTTGTTGAATTCAGATCGTTAATTGTGACTTTCCTCAAACCTCAAAAGTCGATGGATCCATCTACATGTAACCACAGTACTGGGCGGCGGGGGACACCAGCAACACTCTCACCGGTCAACTGGGCCCTGGCCTATCATGATCGAATAGAAATACGATCGTCGGGGCTTCCCTCTGTGGCCTTCTCTCATAAATGGGCTCCCTCTAGGGCCTTCTCCCCTCACGATATTCTCATTCTTACCTCAAACCTCATATCCTCATATTCGTAATAATGGAAACACGATCGTCGGGCTCCCACTGGGACCATCACTCTCACGACATCGTCATCATTAACGAATTAGTCACAATCACTTCTCTTCCTTCAACGTTTTACATTCTCATCACTTTATAAAATCGTGCATAACATATATTTTTATTTTTGAAACCAAGCATGCAACATGTCTTTTAAATGTCAACCTTAAATCATAAAAATCCCATAGACATTTAAAAATCATAATTTAATCATGGACATTTCATAAACATTTCAAATGACATTTTAACCTCAAAATATGTAAAATAACATTTTTACATATTAAATCATAACCATCTAAAATTCCTTAAACATTTAAAATATCATTTTAACATATAAAATCTCATAAACATTTAAAATATCCTTTTAACATAAAAAAATTCTATAAACATCCATAACCATATAAAATAATCATATTAGCACATAAATAGCATTCAGGGCACTGCCATGACGTTTACTAATTTTTAGGTGTAAAAATATCGTTTTACCCCTAGACGTAAAATTCCTCGTTTTTGACATTTTCTTAATTTCATTGACTCTAACATGTCCCAAATAATTATTTAAGCTTACATAAATTTTTCCATAATTTTATTTAGCTTAAATATTAGACTTTTTCATTTATCTTCAATTAACTGTTTTGACGGTGTTTTAATCCCGAAAAATCCCAAACTTTAATATAAAATTCCTAAATTCTAAATTTAGTCTTTTTATATTATTTTAGCCCTTATGGACCATGACTCGACCTCCGTGAGCCGTTTTCCAATTTTTCTTTAGTTTAAAACACCCTATTTGACACCTAAACTTCGATCCCGAGCCATCTCTTAATTTCATCGAGTTACCCTCGGACCATACAAACCAGAACCTGCCCAACATGCTGGAGTACCCTACTGGACCTAGGAAACTCACGTAAACCTCACCCAAAGCCAAAAACGAAGCCCCCAACCCCAAACCCATGCTGGCCGAGAACTCCCATAGTGACTAGGACTCTTCTTTTTGTGCTTAGGACCATACGCAGTGACCCAGCCTTGGAACTAGACCCATGTACACTCACCTAGGACCTTAAGGACTCCTCCTAACCCAGTCCGTGACCCCAAGTTGAGCCCCTCAATCCCTTGACCCTTGCGCAAACCCTGCACCAATCTGTGCAGGGTTCTCGGGTGGAGTCCTAGCATGGCTAGGACTCTTCCCCAGCCCCTAACTCGAGTCTTAGCCTGGCTAGGACTCTCCCCTAGGCTTCCCCACGGCTCTAGCTTGCCCCTAGATAGAAGCCAGCCCTTGCCCAGCCGTGGGGTACCAAACCCGCACCCCTTTACCTTATGACAACAAGTTCCGCTTGTTCTTGTTTCATGTTGTTTAGCCGAGAGTTGTGAGTGTTTTAAGACCTTAAATCATGCATAAACACTACTAGTTCATACCTAAGACCATGGCAGCCCCTTTACATGATAAAAAACAATTAACCAATAAAAACATTTTCTATTTTTTTCAGCCCTCGGTCTCCGTTCCTCGATCGCAACTCGAATAACCCTAAAAAAATACCTTTTTATGCAACAATGTAGAAAAGTATATTTTAAACATGTAAACATGCACAACATAATTAATTAATGCAACTAAAACATTTAATAAAAATACAGGAGCATTTAATAATTCAAATGCATGTGGTTCGCGTAGACTTTTAAATTTTCGGGGCGTTACATATCAATTGGTCGCAATCAAGCAGTAAGAAAAAAAGTTGGATCATTGATTCAAAATTCGTGAATTGGTTTGCGTTTGTTTCAGTTTGTTATCTTCAATAAAATTTTAGGTGATATCTCTTTCATTATGTACTATTTATTAATAGTTATTTTGACATTAGGGACAATGTCATATTCTGATTGGGGGGAGAACAAACTTAAAAATTTTTAAAAAAATTATTTTAAAATAAAAAAAATGTTTATTGTTTGTATCTTAGTAATTTTTGAAAAAATATCATACATTACATGTTTGAAAGGTTTATATAGAAATTATAATAATCTATCTAAGGATGTTTAAATTTTTATTTTAAAAAAAATTCAATTTTAATATTTTGATCACTATAAAAATATGATTTATGAAATCTTTTTGAATGATTAACCATTGTGATAAAATCAGTTATTAAAGTATATGGCCCAAGATATACCTGATAAGAGTGCCTAAAATTTTTAAACTCACGCATATTTTGTGAGTGAGTGGAGAGGATTGAGAAAACAGCTTGCGAGCCTTTATTGATCGTCAGAGATGTTACCTATTGTTTAGATCTTGAGTTCTTATTTTGAAAAAAAAATTGATATTTCCTGAAAAAAAAGAAAAAAGAAAAAAAAGAAAGATGTTGAAGATCTATGTAATTTTTAAGTTATATGCTGCGACCCATTTATCTATAATAAAAATACAAATAAAAAAAGAAAAAAAAAAGAAAGAAAGAGAGAAATACATTGTACAAATTAAATAAATATGTGCTCAAGAAGCATAAACTTAGTCTGATTCCATGACGAAAAAAACAGATCAGGAAAAAAATATATAATAAGAACAACTAGATTTTGAATCAATGGATTTCCTATCTTTTGATTAGTTTGGCTCGTTTGTCTGTCTGCATTCTGTAAACCATTTTCCTGAGCATTTATCTGTATTCCAACTCCATGAGAGAAATCATTCTCATAAATTGAAACACTTATTAACCTGTGAGGATATGAAGTTGAGACTCTTACTAGAAATTTCTGAAGGCCATGTACATTTAACTACCTGAAAATAAGATTTGAATTGATCAGTTCAGATTATTTCATAAATTATAATTATAATGATCTTGATATAACTTTGACAGTTTTCAAATTTAATTTAAACACTTGGATAGTTCTGATTACATTTCTATTTAAATTAATCAATATGTTTTGTGTTGCTATTAACGCTTAAATTGCTAGGGACTAGCAATAAGCTGGTTGGGGAGTGTGATAAAGATAAAAAATTCTATATTAATTAAATGTTTTATAATATAAATATATATTTTTTGTTTTATTAAATGTTTAAATATTATATATTTTATAATAAATTGTATAAAATATAAGTTGTTGTGTAATTATAAGTTTTAACTATTTTTTACAGGTTCGATAAAACAAGAATAACCTTGGCGTTGCAAATATGATTAAGATGATTCTTGGACCTGTAGAAAGTTGATGTTAATATCTACAATATTGGTGGCAAGCATGAGATAAAAATCTTCCCACAAGTGGGATCAAATTAAGCAACAAATAAAGTTACCAAAGAAGTGCCAGTTTTACCATACTCTAGCATTTTGACCATATCTCTCAAATTACTTGGTCAAATGGTTAAAAAAATACCACAATTCAAACAACTCAGATATCTGCATGTTTTGTTTTATGTGGAGAAGAAAATTCGGATGGGAAGATTTTCAAAAGTGATGTGTATTAAAATATTAATTTCTTGGAACACCAATGAAGACTTATGTGTAAAAAATAATATTTTATTTGTGGTTGTCTCCCCAAATTTGACTATAAATAGGGGTGCATTGTAATGTATTGAGATATCCCTCATTTTATGAACAAACCTTTGAGTTCATAATATTTCTCTCTTTGTTTTTCCTTTATTTCTTTATTTAATTATAATTAGCATGTTAAATTCATATACAAAGTTTTACACTTTGAATAATGAGTAGCTAGCTTTCCAAAGTTGAGATGTAAAGGTGAAACTCTTGGCATGATAATAAGGTTATTAAAAGGTAAGAATCTATGTTTTATATTATTTAATCATTATTTATTGTTTATGTTATTTTTATTTCTTTAAGTATTATTATACCCTACTTATAAGTGGGAGTTTTGATTTATTGTTGTTATATGTTACACTAAATTCTTGGAACCATTTAAATGTTAGTTTGGTATTACCAACCATTTAAAGTGGATGCCTTGATTTATTATATATGATTATATCATAATATTAATTTCTTGGAACCATTTAAATGTTAGTTTGGTATTACCAACCATTTAAAGTTGATGCCTTGATTTATTATATATTAATATCATAATATTAATTTCTTGGTACCATTTAAATGTTTTTTTGGTTTTACCAACCATTTAAAGTGGAAATCTTGATTTAGTGTTTACAAATATATATGTAGCACAATAAATACTTGACAACATTTACAAGTTTTGGTGTATATTATATACTTATAAGATAATAATATATAACATAATATAAATATGATTATTTAATATATATTGAAACCATTTTATTAAGTGGATTTCAATAATGTTCATTAATGATAAGTTTATTAAAATATCAAGAGTGGATCCTTTAATCTCAACTACTTAAATTAAAATTTAAACAATTAAAAATTACCAATTAAATATTCAAACCATTAAAAGAAAAAAAAACAAAAAGATATTGTAGTGTACTTGTAATTACCTTAGCTTCCCTGTTGATACGATATTCGGACTCACCGAATTATACTACTTGTGGACAAACTGCTCTTGGGAGTGCAACTAATCAAAGTCGCAACAGGTCACTAATTGATCTCACAAAATAAGTGCATAATCTACAAACTCAACCATTGCCAACCTAACCTTTTTGAGTTCAGAGTAGTTGTGACAATCGAAAACAAACTCAAATCATTTCTCCCATTCTAAATAAGCCTCTAGGTCTGACTTACCATGGAACGACTGGATCTTCATCTTAATGCTACCCATATTCCCATCTTCTTTACCACCATCGTAGTACCTACCCCTTACAGCTTCTTCTTTTCCTCTCCAAAATCCTCTATCACCTTTATTCCTATCTCAAGTCTCATTTTGGCTCTCATAGTCACCTCCCATATCCATCTCATCCTCATATTCTCATCTACCCACATTTTTAGATTTAGGCCTACTCCCACTAGCACTAACCTCAAGCATTTCCAACCTCTCATATAATGGCTCCATTTGGGTCCTCATCATCCTACTGAAATGACCGAACAACGCCTCCATTTGGACCTTAGAAAGTCCTTGGTTCACGTCATCTCATACTTCCTCCAATTTTATTTCGGACATTGTATCTGCAAGAAATGTAGTAGAAATAAAAAATAGAATATTCCTCTCCCAAATTCTCACGGCCGCTCCAAAGAAAATACTCTCATCTCTCCTCTCTATTTTTTTTCTCTCACTGCAAATACTCAACGGTCACTCCAAAGAAATAACGCTCGCACTCAAGTGTTTTCAATCGAATTTGATAGTTCTCTGGACGGTGTGCTCAAGCTTTGTACTTGTATATCAAACCAATCAAATTCAACTCGTGGACACGCGTAACTGTCTCACTTGTACTGCGCAAAGCCAAGAAATTTGAAAAATATATACATATATATTTTTGTTGGGATCGATTAGGGGGGTAATCATTGAGCTACAATAGCTCGGTTCTTGAAATATTGAACACCAATGAATTAAATCGAGTTTGATTTTCAAAGCAAGCGGAAGACACTCGAAATAATCCTTCGTAGAAACCGATTAAATATTTTGTAAAGTATTTAAAATATATGCAAGTTGAATGAGTAAAAATATTTTTGGTTGAAGCATTTTATCAAACATTTGGTATGCAATATTTTGGTATTTGAAGAACACATAAAATGCTTCAACAATGATTCTTTAAAAACAGTGGAAATGAATAGTAAATGCAATAAACAAATAGACACGAATTTGTTTATGGATGTTCGGAGACTTCAAATGCTCCTAATTCACCCCTTCTTCCCCTTGAGAAGGATTTACTAGAAGCCTTTGATTTATAAAACTCTTTGTACAAACCTATTCAGCTAGGACTTACGCTACTGCCTAACTGAACTCCTAGCACTCAAGATTATAGGCAGCACCTCACAATCAACATATTTTTTAATGTCTCATATGCAAAGACTACATACACAAGTTTATTGTCTTTGTGCAAGACTCACTCACTTAATATTTGAATTTCAACTCTCTTGTATATGTGTGAGTGATTGTGTGTGAGGAATTTTTCTTTACAGTGTGCATCTCAAATTTATCCTCACAAAAGCATTTGTGCTCTCAACTAGCTGATTTTTTCATGCTAACTGTCCATGCTTTTAATCATCTTCAAAAGCTCTAGTTTGATCTTTTAGATGTTTTATTTATAAGCCCAAAAATGATATATACGTTAGACACAAGAATATGACTGTTTGGAAAGTTTATGTACTGTTTCTGAGATCGCAACGGTCAAATTCACCTTGCTGGACATTTTCCCTGACTGGTCAATTCTGGTCAACTCAACTGGTCGTTCAGTTCAACTGGTCAGCAGCTGGTTCAGTTCAATTCAGTTGGTCAGATGCTGGTTCGGTTCAGTTCAGCTGGTTCAGTTGGTCTGGTTCAGTTCAACTGGTTCGGTTCAGTTTCATCTGGTCTAGTTCAGTTCAACTGGTTCAATTTCAGTTGGTCAGCAGTTGGTTCAGTTCAGTTGGTCATCAGCTGGTTCACTTTAGTTCACCTAGTCAGCAGCTGGTTTAGTTCAGTTCAGCTGGTGTGCTGAAATCATCTTAACTGATTTCAGTTTGTGCAGAACCAGTAGCTTCATCGTCATTTATCAGCTTCTTAAGCTTTGATTCAGACTTTTGACTTTTAAAGATGATTTGTAGATTATCGTCTTATCTTCCAACGCATACTGAATCGCTTCTTTCTAAGAAACGATATGAGAGATATGACCAAAATACCGCAAATGCGCATACCCAACTGATTGATGTTTTCGTGCAATCCATTTGGTAATTCAACGATCGGTTAGACATTGATAACATCCGAATTTGCCCAACTGACGTGAAATATGACTTGTTCCAAATTACGTTTTCTGATCAGACATGTTAGCATATTGTCATTTGAATTAACTAGTTGAGAGATATCATCAAAATACCGAAACTTGCTAGAAATTCAGTTTGTGCAGAATTCAGTTTCAGCTTGCTTCTTATTTTAATAACTTCACACTTGAGTAAATATGTTAGAAACACAATAACAAGTTTTGTTAACATTAAAATCAAGATTACAAACATGACATGTTCCAACAAATTTTTTGTAAGAGACACTTGAATATGGGTCCCACAAGAGAAAATAACAAAATAGCAAAACCAAACAATGTCAATTTTTCGGAATTTTTGTACACTTTTTTTTGGCACTAGGAATGTTTTGCACTCAAAAATTACAAGAAACAATCACAGAATTTTCGAAAAAATTCACAGATTCACGAAAACTAATAAAGATAGGATAAAGCAGATCTGAAAACAAAACGAAAGATTAAACAGATCTGAAAATAACAACGATAAACTTACTTGAATCAAAGGGAACCAGAAACAATGATACCAAATGATTCGATTCTTCAATCATGAAAAAAAAAACACACTAAAAAACAGAGTCATGCCCTCGATTCGATGAACAAAGAACATTGGGTTGTCCCGATCTTTTGAAACAAGCAACAGTTTTGTGATATTCATCTCTAAGCGATGAAAAGTTAGCAACAAATATTCACGATAGAAAAAATCGAATTTCAGACTAAACGTCAAAGAACTCGTCTTTGACAATCCTTGCGAAAAAAATTGACGAACGCCACAAAGATGAAATCTTTGATAAGTTTGATTTTTAAGGACAAAGCAAAAGCCTTGAAAAGTTTGAGAAAAAACTCAAAATATTTTTATAAAACTCAAGATAATTGTCTTACAATGATCAAAATTACCCATATATGTTTACAAAATCAAGAAAGATATCAAAGATCAATTTGCCTATTTAAATTAAACTCTAAACTAGGAAGATAAGATATTTCCGCAAGGTAGGCCTACGGGTACTCGCACATGTTCACACGGTGTTCGGAATTTAGGACAGAACCTCGCGTGTGACTGCGCCGATTCAGGTGCGGGTGCGCGCCTGGCGCCACTTTACGCACAGTCGTGCGCGCTATTCTGCCTGTGTGCACGTGGCTGTGCATTTTGCTGCGCGGGTGCTTGCCAGCTACTATCTTCTCGATCATTTAGCACTTGAATGTCATTCCAAAGACTTCCAACATTTTTGCCATGTTCTCCAAGCTTCTCTGATTTGGACATCCAATTTGTGGACTATTCTCGGTAGCATTCTATGAGCCCTTGAAGTGCTTCCTTAAACTTCCTACTACGTCCCCTCGTTATAGGTCCTTCGGGCAACTCCAGCGACTCCCATGCTTTCTTTGGAGCTCGATCAACCACGTTCGCATCATCTTCTCCTTCTTTAAAAGGATTCGTACTCAAATCTTGATACATCAAACAACGAAAGATCACTAATGTTAAAATTGGAACTCACCTGGTAAGTCTAGTTTGTATGCATTGTCGTTGATCCTTTCAAGCACCTGAAATGGTCCATGACCCCTAGGTAGGAGTTTCAAACGTCTCTTCTCTGGGAATCTTTCCTTCCTTAAGTGCAACCACACCCAATCTCCGTTTTCTAACACCAATTTATTCTTCCCCTTGTTTGCTTGCTTCGTGTATTGTAAGTTTTTCTTCTCGATGTTGTCCTCGACCTTCTCATGCAAATTCTTAACAAATTCAGCCTTCTTCTTGCTATCCATGTTCAACCTTTCACTCACAGGCAAAGACATCAAATCCAAAGGAGTTAAAGGGTTAAAACCATAAACAATCTCAAATGGTGAATAATTTATAGTAGAATGCAAGCTACGATTATAAGAAAACTCAACAAATAACAAGCATTCTTCCCAATTTTTCAAGTTCTTTTGTATAGCTCGTTAAAGTGTTCCTAAAGTTCTATTAACAACTTCAGTTTTTCAATCCGTTTGAGGATGGAACGTAGTAAAAAACAATAATTTTGTGCCAAGTTTAGCCCACAACAGTCTTCCAAAAATAACTCAAATATTTAACATCACGATCAGCCACAAATAGTCCTAGGCATACCATGCAACCTAACGACTTCTCTAAAGAATAAATCCGCAATGTTAGATGCATCATCAGTTTTATGACAAGCAATAAAATGAGTCATCTTAGAAAATCTATCAAAAACAACAAATATTGAATCTCTCCCCTTCTTAGTCCTAGGCAAACCAAAAACAAAATCCATAGAAATATCAACCCAAGGTTCACTAGGGATGGGAAGTGGTGTATACAATCCACGTGGTTGTGTCTTAGACTTAGGTTGTCTACATGTTATGCACTTTTCACAAACACGCTCAACATCACGCTTCATGTGTGGCCAATAAAAATTTTCATGCAAAGAACTCAAAGTTTTAGCTAACCCACAGTGCCCCATCAAACCACTCCCGTGTGCCTCCCTGACAAGTAATTCACGAATTGATGACTTAGGGATGCACAGTCTATCTTCTCTAAATAAGAAACCGTTATGCAAATAAAATTTGTCATGTGAACCATGAATACATGTTTCAAATATCTCTTTAAGATCATCATCCATCGCATACAAATCTTTCACATGCTCAAACCCCAAAATTTTTGACTCCAAGGTAGATATTAGTACATACCTCCGTGATAGTGCGTCGGCCACTACATTTTCCTTACCTTGTTTATAATTGATTATGTAGGGGAATGTCTCTATGAACGCCACCCATTTGGCATGTTTCTTGTTCAACTTCTACTGCCCCTTAAGATGCTTTAATGATTCGTATGAATCAAAAATCCCATAAGCCTCAAGTAGTGCTGCCAAGTCTCTAGCGTCCTCACAAGTGCGTACAACTCTTTATCATACGTCGGATAGTTTAGCGCTGCTCCATTGAGCTTCTCACTAAAGTACGCCACCGGCCGTCCTCCTTGCATCAAAACTCATACAATACCTACATCTGAAGCATCACATTCAATTTCAAACGTATTAGCGGAGTCAGGCAAAACAAGTAAATGAGCATTAATTAATTTTGCTTGATAATATTAAAAGACTTCTCTTGCTCCTCGCCCTAATGAAATGGAACATTCTACTTTATAACCGCCATCATCGGTGCTGCCAGTGTGCTAAAATCCTTTACAAACCTCCTATAGAAGCTTGAAGACCATGAAATTTTCGGACTTGACCAACAGTTGTAGGTGCTGACCAATCTCGAATCACACTTACCTTGTCTTCAACTACTTGTATCCCCTGTGAACTTACCACAAAACCAAGAAAGACACGTTTTCTTGTACAAAAATCACAATTCTTTAAGTTAGCATATAAATTTTCATCCCTTGGTGTGATTAGCATGGTGTCACTTATATGCTGCGGGATGATGCTTTCCAATGGTGGGAAGGAGCTGAGCATGGTGTCAATATAGCCATCCTTACTTGGGTGCCATTCAAGGACATCTTCTATGAGAAGTAATTCAATGCTGATGTCAGAGGACGCCTGAAGAGGGAGTTTATGAGTCTCTGTCAGGGAGACATGCCCATAGCTGAGTTCATAAGGAGGTTTGATAGGGGTTGTCACTTCGTGCCCTTAATTTATAGAGATGCTGCTAAGAAATTGAGGCATTTCTTGGACAACCTTTTACCCTCTATCCACCTAGATGTGATGTTGATGAGACCGGCGTATTATGTAGCTCTCACTACTTGTGCGTTCTAAGCTGAACAAACCTTGAAGAATACTGATTTTGAGTTACAGCGCAAGAGGTAGCAGAATCAACAAAACTCTCAGGCCAATTAAGAGACAGTTTACAGGACTTCCAGAGCTCAAGGGCAGTAAAATCCCCAAGGTCAGTGGAAGAATCCAGGACAGCAGAAGCCACCGCAGTTTGGAGCTGCCCGAAAGCCTGAAGGCCACTGTGCAAGGAATGCAATCACCCACACTATGGCAAGTGCATGTGGGGATCATTTAAGTGTTTCATTTTCCAAAGAGGAAGGCCATAAAGCTGCAGATTGTTTGAGGAATAAGGGACCTACAATTGGTAGGGCATATGTCATGCATGATGACGAGGCTGAAGCAAAGCCATACACGAAACGTTCTTATATTGCTTTTAATGCATAGAATGTTAAATTGGTTAGTGGAATTGATTGGGATAATAAGGAACTTAAAAGAAACTAGGTTGCATACACTACCTTAATTGGATTTAAGGGATGATATTGAAATTTTAGAAATTGGGCATAAAATATGATCTTTAAGAATATAAATGAATAAATTAAATCAAAATAAATAAAAATTATGGGGATCTTATTGAATAAATCAAAAACTAGAAGGGCCAAAGTGCAAAAAATTGAGAGTTTAAGGGTTTAAGCGCACAAGGTCGAGAAATTCAGGGGCTGTTTTGTGAATTCTAGAAAGCAGGGGCTGTCTCTGTAACTTCTGGAATTTTTTGGATCAAAACAATGAATTTAGAAAAGTAAAGGCCTAAATTGATAAAATTCGAAATTTATTTTGGGGCAAGATGCAATATTCAAAATTTTAAGTACCAAAATGGAGAATTTCAAATCTTTAAGGTGTTGAAATGCAATTTTCGAACTTATTTTGGGTGATTAATGATAGAAATTTTTTTAAGTTTCGATTCAATTGGATTTGATGGTATATTTGTCGCGAGAATGATATTTTTTTCAGTTGTAGCTAGCTATGCATTGCTAAATTCAGGAGCTATACACTCATTTGTATCCGAGACGTTTGTCAAACGACTAAAGATTATACCCGAGGATATGGATTTGGGCTTTAAAGTTTCTATTCCCTCTGGTGATCAGATGGTTACCACGAGCATTGTGAGGAATTTGGAGCTTCGTTTACTGAAGAATGAGGTTCAGGCAGATCTCATCGTACTCCCAATGCCTGAATTCAACATAATTCTTGGCATGGATTGTCTATATTTGAATGGAGCTTCGATAGATTTTTGGTAGAGGTAATTATCTATTAGACATTCCAGCGGAAAATCTTTTGTCTTTGAGGCAGCAAGTAACAAGCATCTGTCGTACATTATCTCCTGCATCTGTGCGAGGAAGCTTATAAGACGAGGCTGTCAACCTTTTCTAGCGAGTGTTATCTCAATACCTGTTCCATACAGTTAGAAGCTAGAGGATGTTGAGGTCGCCAGAGACTTTCCTAGAGTCTTTCCTAAGGATATTTCTGACATACCACCGAACTGAGAGGTGGAATTTTCCATTGAGTTTATGTCGGGTATAGTGCCAATCTCTAAGGCACCCTATCGTCTAGAATTAGCTTAGATGAAGAGCTGAAAGATCAAATTCAGGAGTTGCTGGATTAGGGTTCTATTTGCCCAAGTTGTTCTCCGTGTTGCGCACCGGTATTATTCGTGAAGAAGAAGGATGGTAGTATGCGACTCTGTATTGATTATAGAGAGCTGAACAGAGTCACCACAAGAATAATTATCCCTTATCCTAGAATCAAAGATTTATTTGATCAGCTGCAAAGAGCTTCGATTTTCTCGAAGATAGATCTTTGTATGGGATAACATCAGCTGAAGGTGAAGGAGCCAGATGTTCATAAAACGGCTTTCAGGACTCGATATGGGCACTACAAGTTTATGATGATGCCATTTCGGTTGACCAATGCACCAGTGATTTTCATGGATTTCATGAATCGCGTATTTTTGCCGTATCTGGATCAGTTTATCGTAGTATTTATAGATGATATTCTGATTTACTCGAGGAGCAAAGAAGAGCACAGGCTCTAAAGATATTGCAAGATAGAAAGCTGTTCGCTAAGTTCAACAAGTGCAAGTTTTGGCTCGAGAGAGTGGCATTCTTGGGCCACATTATTTCTAAAGATGAAGTTAAGGTCGATCCCAGCAAGGTCGAGGAAGTTAGAGAGTGGCCTAGTACCTAAGAGTGTGACCGAGATCCGCAGTTTCTTGGGTTTAGCTGGCTACTACCGGAAGTTCATTAAAGGTTTCTCTTATATTGCAGTACCCCTGACCGACTTGACGAAGAAAAATACGAAGTTTATTTTGGAATCAAGCTGCCAGGAGAGTTTCGAGAAGCTGAAGCAAGCTTTGACTTTAGTGTCAGTTCTATCAATGCCATCAGGGCAAGGATATTATGTTCTCTATACAGACGCTTCGAAGCTTGGTTTTGGCGTAGTCCTGATGCAGAATGATCTAGTGATAGCTTACGCATCTAGACAGTGAAGGTTCATGAGAAGAACTACCCGACTCATGACCTCGAGCTTGCAACAGTTGTATTTGCCCTGATGGTCTGGAGACATTACTTATACGGGAGAAGTGAAAGATTTTCAATGACCATAAAAGCTTGAAATACTTCTTCATCCAAAAAGAGTTGAATATGAGGCAGCGAAGAGGGTTAAAGCTGGTGAAGTATTACGACTGGGATATTAGTTACCATCCAGGAAAGGCTAATGTGGTCACAGACGCTTTGAGTAGAAAGACAACTTTTATCGCTCAATTGACAATTCAAAAACCATTGCAAACAGAGATTCAGCGATTCAAGCTTGCAGTGTATGCTAAGAGCGAGGCTCCTAATCTTGCTACTATGATAGTTCAGACGACCCTGAGGGATAGAATCCGCGAAGGTCAGTCTTCCAACGAGAACTTATAGAAATGGAGAGTGAGAGATGAATATAAGGGTCAGAAGCTGTATTCGGAGGAGGATTTCATAGTTCGATATCGAGATCGCTTTGGGTTTTTAGTGGTGATTCACTGAGAGATGTTGTTATGAAGGAAGCACATAATACTCCGAACTCCATTCATTCTGGAAGTACAAAGATTTATAAGGATTTGCAGACATTGTATTAGAGGCCAGGAATGAAACGAGAAATTTTACATATGTGTCCGAGTGTTTGACACGCCATCATGTTAAGGCAGAAAACCAGATGCTAGCAGAGAAGCTTAAGCCACTTCCTATTCCCGAGTAGAAATGGAAAAATATCACGATGGATTTTTTAGTGAGATTTCCAAGAACTATCAGGGCATTGAATGCCATCTAGGTGATAGTTGATCGTCTTACGAATCAGTTCAGTTTCTACCTATTAAGACGAAATTCACCATGACGCAGTACACAAAACTGTACATCTGAGAGAGATTCCGACTGCATGGAATTCTAGTGTCTATTGTTTCAGACAGAGATTCGAGGTTCACATCATCCTTCTAGAAGAGTCTACATTCAGCTATGGGAACGAAGTTGCTGTTCAGTACAAATTTTAATCCTCAGACCGATGGTCAGTCTGAAAGGGTTATTTAAATTTTGGAAGATTTACTCCGAGTTTGTGTGATCAATTTCCAGGGCAGCTGAGAACCGAAGTTACCTCTAGTGGAGTTCATTTATAACAATAGCTACCAATCGTCTATAGGTATGGCTCCATACGAGGTATTTTATTGGAGGAAATGTAGATCATCAATACATTGGGATGAGGTTGGTGAAAGAGGAGAATTAGGACGGGACTTGATCAAGTAGACACCAGAGCTAGTAGTCAAAATCCGAGATATGATGAAGACTGCTCAAAGCCGCCGAGAAAGCTACGCTGATAAGCGATGAAGAGAGCTAGAGTTTGCAGTAGGTGACCACGTGTTTGTGAAGATAACACCTATGAAGTGTGTTACGAGATTTGGTAAGAAAGACAAACTCAGTCTGAGGTTCATAGGACCGTTTGAGGTTCTGGAGAGGATTGGAACATTAGCTTATAGAGTGGCTTTGCCAGCGACGCTGGCTGGAGTGCATAATGTGTTCCATATCTCGATACTGCAGAATTACATGTCGAATATTTAACATGTGCTGAATTATGAACATCTGCAATTGACTCCGAATATGTCATACGAAGAAATGCCTACGCAGATTCTGGATAGGCAAGAAAGAAGGCTCCGGAATAAACTCAAAGTCAAGTGGCTAAATCATTCGGAGGAGAAAGCTACTTGGGAAACTGAGATCGACATGAGGAGTCGCTACCCGGAATTATTCGGTGAGTCTTAATTTTGAGGACTAATTTTCATTTAAGGGAGGAAAGAATTGTAAGGTCCAAAATGCGATAACGTAATCCACCTGCATGCAAATCTAGGAAAATGGAAAATGCTTAATTAAATCATTTTAGTTGGATTATTTATAAGTGGTAGGCATGTTTATATGTTTAAAATGGGGTTTTCTATTAGAATGCATAAAACTGTATTTTCAAGGGTTATTCAAGACGCGATAGAGGAACAGAAAACACAGACTGTAAAGAGAAAAAATTTTTATTAAATGATTATTTTAATTATTTATATGGTATATTTGAGGTGTGATTTTCGAAAATGGTGTCTTTTGAGATGTTTTTATATGCCGAGTGACTTTTTAAGCTTGTAATCGATTTTTGAAGAAACAAGAACTTTTTGGAGGCTCGGTTATTATTTTCGAAAACTTTCCTAAACGAGATATTTTTCCTACTCTATAATGGGCCTAATAGGCTTATTATACAAATGTTATTGGGCCTAGCCTTCTACCTAATTTTTTATATCAAAATATGGAGTTTCTAAACCACAAAACACATCATATCACACAGTCAAAGCATTAGAAACATAGGATTTCTCTCTCCACCCCACACGAATACACACCACATGTTTTTGGAAGCAATTCACGCCGGCTTTGACAGAAAAATGCATCAAGGTCACCCCCGTCTCTCCGCCAATGATCTTCGCGTCTAGAATTGATTTTCGTGCGTGAATCGTGCACGCCTTATTCCTTCTTTTCTTATAATTCATACAATATTATGTTTGAATATAATTCTTGCATTAAAATTCTGACTCTCTTCTTTTATTTTCATTTTTATAGCATATACATGGAAAACTTGTATTCTTATGACATGAAACTCATTGTATTGATGCTGCACAAGGGGCTGCCAGGTTAGGGTTTATATGGGCTTGATTTAGGGGTGGTTTAGGAGCACTAGATGGGGCTGTGCAAGGGCTGGACATGAAGGGTAAAATAGGAACGAAAATTTGGGATCATGGATAGTCAGGGCATGGTTTTGGGAGGAAAAAAATGGGGAGGCCAAACGGGGTTCTTTCCAGGAAAGAGGCTGGGCTCATGAGGGTCCTATCATCGAGCCATGATGGTCCATACATAGCTGGAGAGCCTGGATAGGGTAGGAGCATGGCTAGGGCACTTCCTAGCCGTGGCCACGTGCTAGTTGGACGAACCATGCACATCCTCGTGCATGGCTCACTAGGTCTGGTCCAATTTGTTTCTATGGGTTTTGTATAGGTTCTAGGATGACTGGTTAGGGTCTGGTCCCGTCAGTTAGCGCCTAGGGTCGAAGAAGAGGAAGCTTGGTTGGGGTTAGGGTTTGGTTGAGAAGTGCAGAAATTTTCAGTAGGTCTCTAAACGTTTCTGAGGGTTCTAAATGGCTTGATTTTGGTTGAAAAGGGGATGGTTAGGCGTTAGCAAGCTATGTTTAAAGTTTGGTAAAGTTTGGTTAAGATTTGGGTTGATTCAGGTTAAAATCGAGACTTCAGTGCAAATTTTAAAACAAATTATGAGATTAGTCGAGTAGCTTAAGTTTACGTCTAAGAAATATATATGGGTATATTCTAAGGTGTTATGATAAGTTCGGATGGATTCGGGTCAGTCGTTTTAAGGTCCAGGGGTAAAATGGTCAAGTTAGGGTTTCATGGGCAAAATGGTCATTTCACACCTGAATTACGTTAGCAGTCCTGGAAATGTCCTGAACGCAGTAATGCAGGTTAAAATGTATATTTTGAATGGTTATGGAGTTTTCTGATGAAAGTTGTAAAATGTTAAATAATAAGTTGTATGCTGGTTTCAAAAAAATGTTATATGCATGAATTTTTATAAGAGATGGATATGATTAAAAAAAAATTGTAGAAGGTGATTTGGTTGTGACTAATGCGAACACAAATACGAATACGAAATGACACGATGACATGTAAGGCCAAGGCTCAGTTGACGGGTGAGATTGTCGCTGATGTCACCAAGGTAATACATAAGATTAATCAATCGACGAACAGCTGATACGAAAATTACAATTAATGAACTGAATTTACTAAAGGGAACATGTATATGTATATGATGACAGGAAATGAATATGATTACGTTTATGAAATATGATGAAAGTTAAGTTAATTAAAAGTATTTTCACTGCTGCACGTGGATGTATATGTATTATTTGTTACTATGGTTAAAGCTTGCTGAATCAATATACTCACTAGCTGTGAATGGTGCATGTGTGGATTTTGATGTTAGACAGGAGTGTTGAATGAGTGAACTGACTGGGCGGATGGTGTACTAACACGAGGACCTATGCATTGCTAGTTTTTCCGCACAATTATGGTTTTACATTACTTTAAAGATTTTCATGATTTTTGGAAGTAAAGAATGGTTTTTGAAAGGATTTAAGATGTTTTTGCCATAACCTCTCCGAAAATTTGAAGGTCCACGCGAACCACATGCATGCAAGTTATTAAATTTGTTTGGTATTTTATTAAATTCCTTTAAAGGATTAAATGCATGTTTATTTCATTAATTTGTGTTTTAATTAATGGTTATTTAAATTTTCATGTATTAGGATTTTTAGTTGCATTTCGCGCTCGATCAAGGAACGGAGACTGGGAAAATATCAGGACAATTATTTTTATTACATGTTTAATTTTTATTTATTAATATAAGGTGTTTTAAGTGTATTTCTCAAGAAATGGGCTTTGTTGGGTATTTTTACCCGCCAGAGCATATTTTTAATCGGTACACAAATTTTAGCGATTAGGAGGACTTTTTGAGGGCTCGGGCAATATTTTCAAAAACTTACCAAAATGAAATATTTCTCGAGAGTGTATTTGGGCTTGATGGCCTTTTTATTGCTTAATGGGCTCAAAACTTTTTTATTTTTCTTGAAGGCCCATTAGTGCATTTTTAATCCACATAAACAACAATTAAAATAAACCTAAACCTAATTACACTTCATAACAGCCGACACTCCCCTCCACTCAGCAATATCATCTCGTTTTCAGCAATCCCATAGCAGCTAGGTTTCAGCCAAGTGCTTTTTTTGCAAGAAAAATTCCCCTGGTACTTCCCTGACGCTCGTTTCTTTGATCTTCTTGCGTAAAAAACATCCAGGAACGCTTGTATCATCTTTTCCTCTTCATTTACGCCATATTATTTCTGTTATATGTGTATATGCATGAGGATTATTTTCGGTTAGCATGGGAAATTGTTTTTATGCATGTATTGTCATGATTTTTGCATTTGTGCGATGTATCCTTACGTTTTCTTGATTTGGTGTAAGGGGGCTGCCGAGTTTTGTTGTCAAGGGGCTTTTCACGTTGAAAATAATGGTGTCATAGGGATGGAATATGATGAGGGGCGAGATTATGCATAGGTTGAAGGGTTCAACTTGTTTGCTTGAGTTGTGTGTCACAAAAACCTGTGACCCAATGTTATTTCAAATTCTACGACTTATAGGTTGGTTTCTGAAAATGTGTTCAATGTATGATTTGTAGCACTCTTTGTTATCTTCGATTTGATAGCAAATTCGTAATTTTTTGATAAGACACAAGGGAGAAATTATTTTTGTCGTAAAGCCGCGCAAGCTGTGAAATTTCTGTGTCACAGAAGGCCGTCACCCTCTGTTATTTCAAATTCTTCGACTTATAATTTGGTTTTCTGAAAACGTGTTCAACATATGATTTGTAAAACTCTCTGTTATCTTCGATTCGATATCAAATTCATAATTTTTTGATAAGAAACGAGGGAGATATGATTTTTATCGTAAAGTCGCTCAAGCTATGAAAATTTTTTGTGTCAAAAAACCTGTGACCCTATGTTATTTCAAATTCTGTGACTTATAGGTTTGTTTTCTGAAAATGTGTTCAACATATGATTTGTAGTACTCTCTGTTATCTTCGATTCATTATCAAATTTGTAATTTTCTGATAAGAAACGGGGAGATAAGATTTTTATCTTAAAGTCGCTCAAGCTGTGAAAAATTGTGTGCATATGCTGGAGAATTCCAAAAAACTTTGGGGCTTGTTTCTAGGTCCTAAGTGGTCTGAACTAAGTGGGTCAGAGGATGTTCATGGAGGTTTGAGTCATGGTTTGAGTTACGAAAAATTTGGTTATGTTTCGGTTCGATTCGGGTTAAAACCGGGACTCCGGTCAAAGTTTTAAAACGAATCGATTAAGTTTTGAAACGAGCTCGAGTTACGTCTAAGAAATACTTTTAAATATATTTTGGGATGTTTTAATGAGTTTGGTAAGTGTAGGGTCAAAATTTTAGAGGTCCAGGGGTAAAACGGCAATTTTGATTTCTCAGGGGCAAAATTGTCATTTTGAACCCGGGGTGAGATTTTGCTCCTGGCAGCGCCCTGAGCACATTATATCATGTTTTTAAATGTTTATGCATCATGTATATGATTTTATGTAAAATTGATAAATACGTTGCATGCTTGGGTACCTCGGTTACACGTAGATGGATCCATCGAATGACATGATAATACGAAAGTTACAACTGATGAACGGAATTCAAATTTAACAAAATAAAAACATATATGTTTTTATGATGATATGTGCTATGATTATTAACATGCTTTGACAGGTCACGATTATGCATACGATTTTATCGCAGAGATGAAATGTATGTTGATTACGATATTTTTCATTGTTGCTTGTTATGTATATGTATTTTTTATAACATTACAGGTGTGTTGAGTCTTTAGACTCACTAGGTGTGAATGATTCATGTGAGCATTTTGATCGGGAGATTGGAGGTGATGATGACTGAACGGGCGGAGCTCGTGGCGCACGTTAACCCGAGGACCTCGTATTCTTCCGCAAAAATATGATTTTATGGGAACACGTTTAAAAATCTTTTTAAATGGTTGATGGTTTTATTTTGTTGAGGGTTTTGAAAGATTTTTAAACGGTAATTGTTTAGGTGGGTTATTCTTTTTATAATTTTAACTGTAGTTATTTTATTCAGCAGTGGATTGATTTTACAAAACACATGTTTCGAATTTTATGTATTTTTGCCGACATGGTTTCGGCAATTGCATTTTAAAAAAAAAATGTTTAATAGAATTTTAAAAAGAAAGATAAATGGGTGTGTCAGCACTTTGTTTTTGTGTTTTTTTTTTTTTTTTTGCCTATTTCGTTTTCTAAAAAAACAAAAATTGTAATATTTATATTTTTTCAAGAAAAAAAATTGACACTATAGAGGGATAATATGAAAGATTATAAGTATAATTAAAATTATTCACATATAACCTCTCTCTATATATATTAAGGTATTGAAAACTGAATCTGTAGAGCCCAAATTTAGTACACGTAAAACCATGTATTTATTTAATTGTTAAATTATTTATTTAATTTTAAAATGATTTTTAGCGATGCACGATTTATTCAATTCCATTATTTTAATTATTTATTTTTACGTGATGCACATTAAATGTTTTCCTTGAGTTTCATGTTTCAGGCGATTATTCGATGCGGGATCGAGGAAAAGAGACCGGCAACGACTTTGACAATTTTAAAATGTGATATTTTATTTTAAATTACGTTTGGGGTATTTTAAATGATTTATTAAGTTGTTAGCATTTTTAAAACCAAATTTGTTATTAGGTGATTTTAAAGTTCAAAATTTTAAAAGCTTATCAATGGTTTGTGTTATTTATAAGTACGAAAAAACTTTGTGAAAGTAATTAATGAGTTAACATTTTTATTAGCATTTTAAATAGGTAATTAAGCAATTTTATCCTCTCTAGTCACACTAAACTCACGCACATATACACTTTCTCACACACTCACTCAAGTAAATCACACAACACACACTTATACAATTCATTCCTTTTTTTTTAAAGAAAAGCTAGGATTCTTGTCTCTAGTAGCAGCCGCCCCTCTCCTCTGAATTTTTCCAGCAATTTTAGTCTCTTTTCTTCAAAGAAATCGAGCCACAAATCGTTCCGAATCAACCCTCGCATCTTCCCCGCTTCGATGTCGTCTTTTGGGTAACGTTAAATATCAAAAGGCATGAATAATCTTTTGTTTCTGCATCGATCTTGTTATATTATATGTTCTTATGTTTATTATGCATAAAAATCCATGTATGTTGTAAAACCTTTGAGCAAAAATTTGTTGGATCAGTTTTGAAACGATTTTAGATCTGAAAACTCGAAATTCGCTGTCATTTTAAGAACTGCTACTTTTCGGTCAATTGTCTGGAAAAAGTTTCAACATATAAAACATAGAAATTTTTGATACCTTCGATTTGACAGTAAAATAGTAATATTTGGATAAGAAACGAGTGAGTTATGATCGTTTTCGTGGGACTGCTCAAACTGCGTTTTTTTTTTTAAATGTGTTCTTGATTTGTTCTTGAAGTTTTTGAGTTACAGACTTCGTTGGGCACCGCCAGGCTTGTGTTACTGCATTTAGATATGTTATGGGATGTTTTTAGGTGTTATTTGGTGGTTCGTTTGGGTCGGGATTGGCTTGGGATGTAATAGAAATCGTAGGAAGCGAAATGATGTCGAATTACGGGTTATTGTTGTTTTGAAGTTGCTTGTCGATGCTTGGGGACGTTTGGGGCATTTGTACGGGTTTGAATCAATGTAATAGCATTCTAGGATGAGCCTCGAGGTGTTAGTTCATGGTCTCTAGGCTTGGATTGGAAGAATGAATCAATAAGTTAGTGAATTTTCACGAGTTTGCAAGTCCAGAGGCTACCCAGACCCCTTCCCGGACCCCTACACGTAGTCTGTGTCCATTTTTCCTTCAAAATGCGATTTTCCAGCATCTACACGGACCCCGACACGGACCCTTCCTTTTAAAAAAAATTATTTTTTTTTTTTAGGTATTGTTTTGGGGTTTGATGTTATGATTTAGTACAATGTTTAAACGAGGTCAAGTCCCGAGAGATTTAGAATGTTTTGTCATTTTTGGGTGTGAGCATGACTATACGTCTAAGTTATGCAAGATAGGTATTCGAACTCATGTTAGTATGTGCAGCAGTGGCCCCAAGCGAGATCCAACGAATCCCTTAACGCCACGTAAGTATGTTCGACGTGCAAAAGAAAATATTTTATGTTTTTGAGGTATGCTAAATGTCTTGTGACCAAATTATGAACGGATTTTGAAGTCGGTGAACGTGGCCGAGGACCTCTCCACCCCGGTAAAGAATGACCGGGTTTAGATCAGGATTGGAAAGCGGTAAAGCATGACCAGGAACCTATCCACCCGATAAAGCATGACCGAGGATCACATGTATGTGGCAGTGGATTTTTCCTGTCAGCCCAGTACTGTGGTTTAGTGTGATCAGGCACATTTATGTATGGGTCACTTGCTTTGAAACATATCTCTACGCAAAATGATGAAGTTTATGTATCTTCATGAAAAGTTTTATGATGATGGCACGTCTATGTTTATGCTACTACGTTCAAGTTTCAAGTATGTTTATGCTATTACGTTCAAGTTTCAAGTATGTACGCTCTACTTAAAAGATGTATGTGGTTTTATTATGTAGTACTTGTTATATCCAGTTTATACATGTTGAGTCTTTAGACTCACTAGACTTGATCGATACAGGTGATAATGACTTTGAGGAGACGAGGGGTGGGGACCAGTGAGCCGGCTTGGACTGCGCAGGGGGCTAAACCCGAGAACCGCCCATGTTTTAAGATTTTATGCATGACGATTTTTAATACTCTGAATTCATGAAGTGGTTTATGATGTTTAAACAATTATTACTTTTGGAAAACTTGGTTTTGGTTGTTTTTATTGCAAATATTTTAGATGAGCAAGTTATTTTAAAGCAAATTTGAAAGTTTATTTTGTATTTAAGAAAATTTTTATTTTCCGCAAATTTCAAGTAGTTCAAAATACGGTACGTTACAGTTGGTATCAAATCGGTGTTCTTGTAAAGGGTTACGCCTATTGTTAGTTGCGAGAAGCTCACAAAGTCACACCTCAAGTCTATAAGTTTTAAGTTATTACATGTATTGAGCATCCAGTCATGATTTCAGCATGTGCATATTTAAATTCAAAATTTCGTGCATCTTATGACATTGGTAGTATATTCGTGCATGTTGGGTTTACGTGTTGGATAAATTTGGAATAGTATGTCTCCTAGACGTATGGTTAAAAGTGAAGCAAGGGAGGAGGACAGAGAGGCTCGAGATGAAGAGAGGGTCACTCCCCCTCGCCCACCTCCTGATATGTAGGCACAGATGCTTGCAGGTATGACTCAGTTCTTCGCACAGTTTGTAGGGAACCAGGCTGCAGTGGACACAGGAGCGAGGCCCAGACCAGGGCTGTGTATGAGAGGTTCAGGAGGATGGACCCAAAGGAGTTTTCGGGGACCACTGACTCAATGATAGCCGAGGGATGGATTAAATCCATCGAGGTGATTTTTGCATTTACGGAGCTGCAAGATGCAGATAGGGTCAGGTGTGCCACATTCCTTCTGACAGGGGACGCCAGGACTGTGGTGGGAAAGTGCATCAGTGTCACTGAACTTGCAAACACTGACGTGGAATGGGTTTAAGGAGGTATTCTACTCCAAGTACTTCACTGAGGAAGTACGATCCAGACTGACCAGGGAATTCATGACGCTGCGAAAGGAAGACATCAGTGTTGCAGAGTTTGTCAGGAAGTTTGAAAGGGGGTGTCACTTTGTGCCCCTAATAGCTAATGATGCCCAGGGGAAGCTGAGGCATTTTATTGATGGGTTGCGACCGATCTTGCGCCGTGATGTGAGGGTTGCTGGTCCGACTACTAATGTCGTTGCAGTATCTAGAGCCTTGGCGGCAGAGCAGGACCAAATGGAAATTGAGAATGAAAGGCAGGGCAAGGGGCCTGCAGCGACCCCAGTTTAAGAGACCTTTCTAGGATCATCAAGGGAAGAAGCCATTTCAGGGACCGCCGAAAGCCAAGGGTCCTATCCCTCAGCAGAAGGCTCCACTGAAGCTCGGTGATTACCCAGTGTGCCCGAAGTGTCACCGCCAACATCCGAGGCAATGTTTATATAGATCAGGCAAATGTTTCAAATGCGGAACAAGTGATCACATGTTAATGGATTGCCCACAGTGGAGGCAGTCGACCTAGGAAAGAGTGTTCGCTATGCATGCTCAGGAGGCGAACCCAGACACGACATTATTGACTGGTAAACTCATTTAATTAAGCATTGCATTACTTTGCTATGCATGTTTTGAATTTGATTTGGGACTATTAGTGTGTTAGTATTTTGGTGACTTGTGTAGAGATTCTCTATTATGCATGAGGTTAAGATTAGAATCTTGGGATATAAGTTTTGTGTGTTGTGCTAACGTCTCTCAGGGAATATTTTCATAAATGAGAGTAACCACGAAGGCCTTGATAGATTCAGGGGCCACTCACTCCTTTATCTCGTAGACATTCGCTAATCATCTGGACGTCAAGTCTATTGGACTCGACATGAGCTATTCAGTGACAGTCCCATCAAGGGAAGAATTATCAGCTACTAGCATGGTCAGAGACATCGATCTCGAGCTGCAGGGCCACCTAGTGTACGTCGATCTAATTGTGTTGCCAATGCCAGAGTTTGATATTATCTTGGGAATGGACTGGCTGACGAAGAATAGAGTCCTTATTGATTTTCAGAAAAGGTCAGTGTTAGTAAGACCTTTGGGCATGGAACAGTTTCTCTTTGAGACAGATAGATGGAGAAGTTTCCCTCGCATGATATCTTGCATGCAGGCACGGAGACTTATTCACAAGGGGTGTCAGGCTTTCTTGGCTAGTATTATTTCCGCGCCTGATGTGCCCACTCCATCTATACCTGATGTGCCAGTTGTCAGAGATTTTCCTGAAGTTTTTCCAGGTGACGTCACAGGCCCTCCACCAGAGAGAGAGGTGGAGTTCGCTATTGATCTTGTGCCACGCACCGTGCCAATCTCTAAGTCACCGTACCGACTAGCTCCAGTTGAGATGTTAGAGCTCAAGCAACAGATTCAGGAGCTTCTTGACAAAGAATTCATTCGCCCTAGTTTCTCACCATGGGGCGCACCAGTGTTCTTCGTAAAGAAGAAGGATGAAAGCATGAGGTTGTGTATCGATTACCGAGAACTAAACAAGGATAACGATCAAGAATAAATACCCACTACAAAGGATCGAGGACTTGTTCGATCAGTTGAAGGGAGCCACAATGTTCTCTAAGATAGATCTACGATCTGGGTATCATCAGCTGAAGGTTAAAGATGCAGATGTTCATAAGTCAGCCTTTAGAACCAGGTATGGGCATTACGAGTTCTTAGTGATGCCATTCAGGCTGACGAATGCTCCAGCAATTTTTATGGACTTGATGAATCAAGTATTCATGCCCTACCTAGATCAGTTCGTCATAGTGTTCATTGACGACATTCTCATTTACTCAAAGAGCCATGAGGATCACAGTCAGCATTTGGGTACAGTTTTGCAAGGTCTTGCAGAGTCGCAAGTTGTTAGAAAAATTCAGCAAGTGTGAATTTTTGTTGGAGATGGTAGCGTTTTTGGGACATGTAATTTCTAGTAGTAGCATTGAGGTGGATCCAGCTAAGGTAGTAGCAGTTAAGGAATGGTTTGAGCCGAAGAATGCGTCAGAGATCCACAGTTTCCTAGGTTAGCAGGCTACTACAGGAAATTCATTCAGGGATTTTCTTCGATAGCAGTGCCACTCACTTCATTGACTAAGAAGAATGCTAAATTCATTTGGAGTGATGAGTGCCAGAAGAGCTTTGATATTTTGAAGCAAACTTTTATTACAGCGCCAGTTTTAGCCATACCATCAGGGCTAGGTGATTTTGTGTTGTACATCGATGCATCTAAGCTCGGGTTAGGCGCAGTTTTGATGCAGCATGGTCGGGTCATATCTTATGCCTCCAGACAGTTGAAAGTGCATGAGAAGAACTACCCGACTCATGATCTTGAGTTAGCTGCCGTTGTCTTTGCGTTGAAGATATGGAGACACTATCTGTACGGCGACAAATGCCAGATATTTACTGGTTGTACGGCGACAAATGCCAGATATTTACTGTTCGTGGCATCCTATGCCATGGCTCAAACCCAAAAGTGTGTGGTCCAAGGCAAGGGACGGTCCTTGCACAGCTGACGCACCACCAACCCAAGAACTAGCCATACCGAACCCAAACAACCACTAGCACCGATCGGCCCTCATACATTATCAACTAAACCGCCCAAGCTTCAACTCCATCCCTTAATCCTCTTCTTTCTCGACATTATAAACTTCCTACCTACCCAAGACGGCAGCCCCCTTTCACGTAAATCACAAAAACGTGAGTAAGAAACCATAAAGTTCATGATTCATGTCAAACCTTTGCAAAAATGGCACCACATGATATATCAAAGGAGTTCTCATGCATATACATATATATCAGCATACACAACATGAATGATGAGAAAACGAGTGATACAAGGCATGCATTAACGCTTTGTGCAAAAAAACTCGAAGGTACGCGTGTAGGACTAGCACCGGAGAAGCTGGGAAGAAGCTTTCTTCGAAAATCCTTGAAGAACTCGAGACTTGCTGCTGGTTTTATTTTTGAAATAGGTGCACAACATGAATGATGAGAAAACGATGAATGATGAGAAAACGAGTGATACATTCTAGCGCCTAGGTGCCACCAGGGCCAAGCCTGTAGCGCCTAGGTGCTATAGACAAGCGCCTAGGCGCTAGATTTGCCGAATTTTCAGTGCCTAGGCGCTACTTGGTCAGCGCCGCGGGGCGCCGTCTTGAAAATTTTACATATGGAAGCCTTAGATTGCAATTTTGTTATATTTTATTTTATAATACATTGTAAAGATGAATTAGAATAATTATTCTTGAGTTTTAATACATTTTGTGAGTTTTTCCCTCAATTTCAAAGCTTTGCTTTGTATACACCTTTGTGTGTTCCTCAAATTAAACTTATCAAAGTTTATTACTTTGTGGTGTTTGTAGATTGTTCTTCACTCGGATTGTCAAAGACGAGTTCTTTGAAGGTTCGCTTGAATTTCGATTGTATGTCTCGTTAGTATTTGTTGATAAATTCTTCATGATTTAGAGGTGATTATTACAACCTTACTTATTCAAAAAGATTGGGACAACACAACCGTTTCTTTGTCTCATTGAACCGAGGGCGTGACTCCGTTTTCGAGTGCGTTTGCTTTTCGTGGTCGAAGAATCGCATCATTTGGTATCAAAGCTTTAGGTTCCCTTTGATCAAGTAAGTTTATCTTTTTTTATTATCAGATCTTTGTTTATCCTTAGTTTGTTATCAGATTTCTTTTATCCTTTCGTTCTTTGTCGTTCTTGAGTTGATGATTCTCGAAATTTCGTGAGTCATTCTGTTTTTTTTTCGAGTTGCACAAATTCCAGCCTTGTGCAAATCCCAAAAAAAATTAAAAAAATAAAAAAATTTCGAAAATTTGGCATATATTGGTTTTGCTATTTTGTTCTATTCTCTTCTGGAAGCCATATTCAAGTGTCTCTAACAATCAAAAAAATTTGTGATATTATTTAGCATTGAATCTTGTTCTTATCTCTTTTTTGAGTCATATTCAAGTGACTCTCACAATAAAAAAAAAAACAAAAATTCAAATTTTTTGTTTTACTCGGTCCGTGTAAGTCAGTTTGTAAATTTGGTGAAGTTTGAACTTGTGATTTTGATGCACACAAGCTGCAAAGCCTGAAAGCATACCCTACGATAGAATTCTGAAAATCGAGTGAAATACTTGAGGGTGAGCATTTATTTCTTGGAGTGACGTGCGAAGTTTTGTAGTGAAGACAAAAAAAAAGAATGAGAAAAAAAAAGAGTCGAGTGAATTTTCATTGGAGTGACCATTGAGGATTCATGGTGAGGAAACTTGATCTTTTATTTTTTTATACTAACCTTTTCTTGCAGGTATAATGTTTGATGGTAACCAATTCCAAACAATTTTAAGAGGGTTGGATAAAATGTGGGAGAAGGATTTTAAGCCTCTACGTGAAAATTATAGGAGGTACGAAGAAGAGGAGACTTATGATAGGCATGTTGATGAGAATAGACGAGGCAGTGGAGTTGAAGGAAGTAGAGCATTGCATTTGGATCGTGATGATAGACGATGTGAGGAGAATAGAAGAGTGGGAAGAAGATGTGAATGTGATGTGCAAAAGGGAGTCTTTGACATCCACTTGGCAGACGAGCTTGGGAGAGAAAATCATTGCTAGGCCAATGAAGAAGCCGAGACGTGAAGCTAGCAAATATGAATTTCAAGGTACATTTAAAAACTCAAATTCAAGTACTTGTGATATTATATGTTGTTGGTGTTTAGAAGTTGGGCATGATATCAGCCAATGTCCACGTGATGAGGTGACCATAGTAGAATCGTCTGTTGAGCTTGAACCTCAAACTGTGGGTAAGGTTGTAGTTGAGCCTGATCCTGAATCTGAGGTTGTGGTTGAGAAAGTTGTTCATGATAGTAATCCACTAAGTGAAGATTCGAATGTCGTTGAAGGATGCGCTGTGAAGAGTGAATCATTAGGTGAAGAAGAAGTTCTTAATTTGTCTACTATGGAGGAGGAGAATAGGCAAGGAGAAATTATTGTGCAAAAATTTGTTGGAGAACAAAATATTTCATTTGTTCAGTTGAATCCAAATGTTGTTCTTGAGGATCAATTGAAATTACCTGAAGTGATTGAAAAAGAATTTAAAATGACCGAATGAAATAGAGAACAAAAGAGTGAGATGACTATGAAAAGAAAAATATGAAAAAAAAGTGTGATGAAAGAAAAAGAGAGAGAAAAAGAGGTCAAAGAAAAAGAAAAGAAAAATGAATTGAAAGCCCAAAAGAGTGAGCTAGGTTGAGAGTTATTTACTTTTATATAAACCCTTAAAGTATCTTTGTACAAAGAGATTTATTATCCTTGTGATGAAATTGTCAGATCAATCCCGAGCATTGTTATTTCACTCTTTCAAGATTATGGAGATGTCATGATGAGGAGGCAAACAACGTCTAATGGTGGAGGAAGGCCATATGGTGATCAACATAACATTGGAAGTAATCATGGTGAGGTAAAGTTAGTTGCCAACGCAACAACCATGAGGTATGACATTCGTCCTTATCTTAATTCTTGGATGTGTCATTTTCAAGAGCTTAGAGAGCATGTTGCGAATTTGGGGGTTAAGGGGCCGGATATAAATTTATCCTTATTCATTGAATCTTATGGGGTTGAGACTATGGATGAATTGGATGTACCACCTATTATGAATCTTGAATTCTCATGAGTTACTAAGTTGGTGAGATTTGTTTGCTACAATGATTTATATGCATTAGACTTAGATTCTTGTAATTTGATAAGAGATTGCATGGATAGTACACGTGACATGTTCTTTTTGCATGAGTTATATTTGTTTTGTGATATTGTTGAAAGGTGCATGGTTGGACATGATAATTACTTTGTGTGTGATGAGTATATGTTTAAAGAAAATAAACTTGACATTTTATAATCATTGCATGAGTTACGTGGTGGTGAGAGGCGTATTGTTGTTACGCCCCGAAAATTCTAAAGTCCATGCGAACCACGTGCATACGAGTTATTAAATTCCTTGTGTATTCCAATTAATTGTTTTAAATTGTATTAATTAATTATGTTGTGCATATTTACATGTTTAAAATATATTTTTCTACATGGTTCCATTAAAATGTATTTTTAAAGGTTATTCGAATTGCGATCGGGGAACGGAGACCGAGGGATGAAAAATAGAAAATGATTTTATCAAATAATTGTTTCTAATTATTTAAAATATGGGTGATTCTTTTTCTTAATTTTGAAAATAAGGAGTTTTGAGGTGATTTTATACGTTGAGACGTAATTTATCGGTGTTGGTTTTCAACAAAAAAAAATGAACTTTTTGACAACCCGACTATTAAATTCACAAACTTATTTTAACAAAACTATTTTTATATTTTAATTAAATTCTAATTAAGCATTAATGGGCCTAATTTGTGTGCTTAATGGGCCTAAGCTTAATTAAGGAAATAATTTTTTAATATAATATGTTAATCCCATCCCAAACCCTACACAAAACTCACGCCACACACCCTCACAAACCCTCCAAACACACGACACACACGTACAAATTGTGAAGAAAAATCGAAATTTCAAGGGAGATTTCTAGCCAAGGGTATCGTCCCCGTTCTTGGCAATCGTCAACGTAAATTCTTGCGTAAAATACACAAAAGCACGCCATATTCTTTCCTTCAAACATCTATCATACCATAGTATTTTATTTAATTGAATTATTGAATGAAAAACAAGTGCATCATGAAATAATTTCGTTTTTATAGTACATGTGAATTTTGGAGGCATTCAATTGTTGCAAAATTATGTTAAACATGTGTTAAGGGGCTGCCATGATTAGGTAAGGTTTATGGGTTGTTATATGAATGATTATTGGTTAAAATATGATACAATTTGTTAAGAAAATAAGGCTGGAAAACGAGGGAAACAGTAGAGGGAAGACCGAGAGTGGTTTTGGGTTGCACTTGGTTCTATGGCTTGGCTATGGTGCATGGGGCTAAGAGGCTTGACCAATTTTGGGGGTTGGGTCCTAAGGGTCGTGGTCTAGGGATGGGTTGGGTCCTAGGGCGGCTAGGTGCGTGGGAGTGACTAGGGAAGAGTCCTAGTGAACTAGGACTCTCGCCCAAGGCTTGATCGCGGCTGCTGTGGTTCGGGAGAGAGGGCAGCGCGGCTAGGGTCGAGACAGGAGGGTCCTATAGGGTCCTAGGGTTATGGGTAGGGGTCGGGCTAGGGGCTGGAGTGGTGGGCTCGCTACTGGCTCGAGGAAAATATGGAACCGCGAGGAGAGCACAAGCATGCGCGTAGGTTGTTTTCTGATCCAGGTGGTTTGCTGCTTGGGAACAGGGCTTGGGCTGGTATGGGTAGGGTCTGGCCGTGGTCCGGGGAAGGTTAGGGTCAGTTTGGTTCGGGGGTGGCTCAAGCAAGGAGTCCTAGCCGAAGTAGGAGAGTCATGGGTGCTAGGGAGATCACTCGCGTAGGCTGCTGTCTTCTGCTTCAGGTGGTTCTCTACATAAGTTAAGGGCTTAGGATGGTCTGGGCTCAGGTCTGGGACTGTTCTAGGGTCAGTAAGGGTCAAGGGTGGTCAAGTGGTTAGGGGCTTGATGAGTCATAAGGCAACTAAGAAACCTTACATAGCTAGGACATCTCACGCCCACATAGACATGTGTTTGGTCTTATCTCCAGCAGGGTTTGAGTGAGTTAGGGGCTAGGTCCAGGGGCCAGGCCTGGTCAGGAGGGTTCCTAGGTGGGTTAGCTTGGGTTTAGCTCGAGGTGGCTTGGGCGTGGCTCGAGTATTTTGGGAGATGGCTCGGTGCGTTCGTCTAGGTGTCAAAAACAAAAATAAGAAGACTAAAATTGAATCCATGGGTACACGGGTGTGGCTCATGACTTGGAATGGTAGAATAAATAATAAAAATGTTATGTTTAAAATTTGGGAATCAAAATATCAGGTTTTTAATTTATCCGGTATTTTATCGCCGCACAAAACGTTAATTAAAGAATTAATCGAAACGCCTATTTTTAAGCTTTATAAAATTATGAAAAATTATATTTAAGCTCAAATAATTATTAAAAGTCTTAGTTTTAATTTGGGAATTTTATATTAAGGTATGGTTTAATTCGGGATTAAAACGCATTAATACGTCACATTTAAAGAATAAATTAAAAGTCCTCGATTAAAGCTACATAAAAATATTAAAAAATTCATGCAAGGTTAAATAATTATTTGGGACATGTTAGAGTCAATGAAATTAAGAAAATGTCAAAAACGGGAAATTTTAAGTCCAGGGGTAAAACGGTCATTTTACACCTAGAAATTAGTAAACGTCATTGCAGTGTCCTGAATGCTGTTTTATATGCTAATATGATTATTTGGAATGTTAATGAATTTTTATATGTTAAAATTTTATTTTAAATGTTCATGGATATGTATATGTTAAAATGTTATTTTTAAAACGTTTATGGATTTTATGGTTTATTTATGGACATTTAAAAGACATGTTGCATGCTTAGGTTAAAAGAAAAACGTTACATGCATGTTTAAATTTTATAAAGTGATAATAATATGAAACGTTGAAGGAAGTGAAGTAATTGTGACTAATAAGATGATATGTTGGAAATTTCGTGAGGGTTATAGTCCGAGTGGGAGCCCGACGATCGTGTTTCCTTGGATACGGATATGTAGAGTATACGATGTTATGTTTATACATCACGAAAATTTAAAATTTTCATGTTTGAAGTTTATGCATCTTCATGAAAATAGTATTTTAAGTACAATTATTTTCACAGTTGTATGTGATTATTATATGTATTATTTGGTATCAAAATATGATGTGTTGAGTCTTTAGACTCACTAGGTGTGATTGATGCATGTGATATTGATAATTATGATATTAAAGGTCTTGATGGGTGACTTTACCGGACTGTCGGTGCACATAACCCGAGGACCAGCGCTTCTACTTTTCGCATTTAACTTTATGAATTACGTTATAGATTTTACGACTATTTATTTATGCTTTTTAAGAGATTTTTGAGAGGTTTAGTATGAGCTATACTTTTCAAATTTATTGTTTTTTAGGTTTGGTAAAACGTTTGATGATTTTATGTTTTGAGTATTTCTTTGGATTTTCAAATATTAGTTGGTTGATTTATTTAAAAATGGTGCAAAATATTTTATGAAAATATTTTTACGTATGGTAAGGGTTCGGCCGATTTAGTGAGATTTGAAAAAAAAATCTAGTACTTTTAAGCAAAACGAATAGCAGAAATTTCAGTTGGTATCAGAGCAAAGGTCCTGTAAAGGGTTATGCCACCATCAGCGTCGGAAAGATCAGTCTTCAAGCCTCAACTTGTAAGTTTACATGCTTTATATGATTTAAATGTTGATACCTGCATGACTACATGAATTATATGTTTACGTCACATGTTTAATAGCTTTATGATAATATATGATTTATATGCTTTGGAATTTTTATACATGATACGATACGAAATAAGAAATTATATGATTTCAATGCATGTTGTTTTTGTGGTGGAATGAGACTATGTTGATTTTTGGGTTTTAGTATTGACATTCTACTATTTGGGCCATAAGTTAATCATTCATATTATGAATGTTTTAGCCTTTTAGGACACTGTAGATTTCTTAAGAAAATATTTATGATTCGTGGTTACTAGTTGAATTAATTTTTGGAAATTATTCATAAGTAATAATGATTCGAAGACTGCAATTATCTTTGGAAGTAAGAAAATGTATAAATTGAGATTTTAAGTTTGATGAAAGGTAAGATTGGTTATGAGAATTGATTTTTGGGCGAATAATTTTAAATTTTTTTGAAATTATGTTATGGGAAACCTGTAAAAGGAAATTAAGAACGCCAAAAAAAACTTATGGGTTAATCATAGAATTTTTGAAAGTAAGGATCAAATGGGATGATTTTTGAGGAAATTAAGAAATAATTTTGCAATTATTGAGGAATTTGGGAACTAGTTTAACAATAAGTGAGAATTGAATGTGTTAAATGATAAGAATTTTCGATGATTTAGACTTTTAAGAATGTTTAGAACCTTGGGATATCTAGGTTATAACGTTATAAGAGATGTTAATAAAGGGTTTTTAAAGATGAAACAATATTAGGGTTGAAAAAACTAAGCGTTAACGGATGCGTTTGGGATTTTAATGTTGAATTATGATAAGTTGATGAAAATTTTGGGTGTAATATAAGAAAAAGTAATATACGATAAGTGTGGTCATCCATCTTTTAATATTGGGAATTTTAAGAAAAGTTGAAATTCGAGGTTATAATAACCTAGCACTAAGTTATTATGGGTCTTTTTAAGTTGCGATTTTCAAATAAAGATTTAGAAGCAAAAATTTAATTGGGATCAAGTAGACGTAAGGGCATTCTAGAGCTTAAGTTTTATCATAGTAGCGCAGCGGAAGCGTGGATTTTTGGGATATTAGAACTAAGTCTAAAATTTTGATTATCGAGGATAAACGAATTTCGAAGACGAAATTCAATTTAAGAGGGGAAGATTGCAACGCCCCGAAAATTCTAAGGTCCACGCGAACCACATGCATAAGAGTTATTAAGTTCCTTGTGTATTCCAATTAATTGTTTTATATTGCATTAATTAATTATGTTGTGTATATTTACATGTTTAAAATATATTTTTCTACATGGTTGCATTAAAATGTATTTTTAAAGGTTATTCGAGTTGCGATCGAGCAACGGAGACCGAGTGCTGAAAAATATAAAATGATTTTATTAAATAATTGTTTCTAATTATTAAAATATGGGTGATGCTTTTTCTTATTTTTGAAAATAAGTAGTTTTGAGGTTATTTTATACGCCGGGACGTAATTTATCGATGTTGGTTTTCAACCAAAAAAATATGAACTTTTTGGCAACTCGGCTAATAAATTCACAAACTTATTTTAACAAAACTATTTTTATATTTTAATTAAATTCTAATTAAGCATTAATGGGTCTAATTTGTGTGCTTAATGGGCCTAAACTTAATTAAGAAAATAATTAACTATATAATATGTTAATCCAACCCCAAACCCTACACAAAACTCACGCCGCACACCCTGACAAACCCTCCAAACACACGACACACACATACAAAATTTGGAGAAGAAAAATCGAAATTTCAAGGGAGATTTCTAGCTAAGGGTGTCGTCCCCGTTCTTCGCAATCGTCAACGTAAATTCGTGCGTAAAATACGCAAAGGCACGCCATATTCTTTCCTTCAAACATCTATCACACCATAGTATTTTATTTAATTGAATTTTTGCATGAAAAACAAGTGCATCATGAAACAATTTCGTTTTTTTAGTAGATGGGAATTTTGGAGGCATGAAATTGTTGCAAAATTATGTTAAACATGTATTAAGGGGCTTCCATGATTAGGTAAGGTTTATGGGTTGTTATATGAATGACTAATGGTTAAAATATGATACAATTTGTTAAGAAAATAAGGCTGGAAAACGAGGGAAACAGTAGAGGGAAGACCGAGAGTGGTTTTGGGTTGCACTTGGTTCTATGGCTTGGCTAGGGTGGCTAAGGTGCTCGACCAGGTCTAGAAGTTGGGTCCTAAGGGTCGTGGTCTAGGGCTGGGTTGGGTCCTAGGGAGGCTAGGTGCGTAAGAGTGACTAGGGAAGAGTCCTAGTGAACTAGGACTCTCCCCCAAGGCTTGATCGCGGCTGCTGTGGTTCGGGATTGAGGGTAGCGCAGGCTAGGGTCGAGACAGGAGGACCCTATAGGGTCCTAGGCTGATGGCTAGGGGTCGGGCCAGGGGCTGGAGTGGTGGGCTCGCTACTGGCTAGAGGACAACATGGAACCGCGAGGAGAGCACAAGCATGCTCGTAAGTTGTTTTCTGCTCCAGGTGGTTCGTTGCTTGGGTCCAGAGCTTGGGCTGGTCTGGATAGGGTTTGGCCGTGGTCCAGGGAAGATTAGGGTCAGTATGGTTTGGTGGTGACTCGAGCGAGGAGTCCTAGCCGAAGTAGGAGAGTCATGGGCGTTAGGGAGATCACTCGCGTAGGCTGCTGTTTTCTGCTTCAGGTGGTTCGCTACATGGGTTAAGGGCTTAGGCTGGTCTGGCTCAGGTCTGGGACTGGTCTCAGTAAGGGTCAAGGGTGGTCAAGTGGTTAGGGGCTTGATGAGTCCTAAGGCAACTAGGAAACCTTACATAGCTAGGACATATCACGCCCACACACACATGCGTTTGGTCTACTGTCCAGCAGTGTTGAGTTGAGTTAGTGGCTAGGTCCAGGGGCCAGGTCTGGTCAGGAGGGTTCCCTAGGTGGGCTAGCTCGGGTTTGACTCGAGATGGCTCAGGCGTGGATCGAGTATTTTGGGAGATGGCTCGATGCGTTCGTCTAGGTGTCAAAAACGAAAATAATAAGACTAAAATTGAATCCATGGGTCCACGGTTGTTGTATTTGTAGAATAAATAATAAAAATTTTATGTTTAAAATTTGGAATCAAAATATCGAGTTTTGGATTTATCCGAGATTTTATCGCCGTACGAAACGTTAATTAAAGAATTAATTGAAACGCATAGTTTTAAGCTTTATAAAATTATGAAAAATTATATTTAAGCTCAAATAATTATTAAAATTATAATTTTTTTAATTTGGGAATTTTATATTAAGGTTTGGTCTAATTCGGGATTAAATCGCATTAATACGTTACATTTAAAGAATAAATTAAAAGTCATCGATTTAGGCTAAATAAAAATTTGAGAAAATTCATGTAATCTTAAATAATTATTTGGGACATGTTTGAGCCAATGCAATTAAGAAAATGTCAAAAACGGGAAATTTTAAGTCCAGGGGTAAAACAGGTCATTTTACACCTAGAAATTAGTAAACGTCATTGCAGTGTCCTGAATGCTGTTTTATATGCTAATATTATTATTTGGAATTTTTAAGAATTTTTATATGTTAAAATTTTATTTTAAATGTTCATGGATATGTATATGTTAAAGTGTTATTTTGAAAACGTTTATGGATTTTATGGTTTAATTATGAACATTTAAAAGACATGTTGCATGCTTGGGTTAAAAGGAAAACGCTACATGCATGTTTAAATTTTATAAAGTGATGATAATATGAAACGTTGATGGAATTGAAGTAATTGTGACTAATACGATGATATGTTGGAAATTTCGTGAGGGTTATGGTCCCAGTTGGAGCCCGACGATCGTGTTTCCTTGGATACGGATATGTAGATGTATACGATAATATGTTAATATGATAGAACAAAGGTCCAGTTGACCGGTGAGAGTGTTGCTGGTGTCCCCACCGCCCAGTAATGTGGTTACATGTAGATGGATCCATCGCCCAACATGTAGATGTAGACGTAAATGAACACGAAAATCACAATTAACGATCTGAATTCAATGAAAGGAAAGAGAAATACGTATATGTTGATGATAATATGAATATAAATATGAATATGTTGAGGATGATATGAATACGTTTATGAAAATGTTTATGAAAAGGATCATGAAACTGCTTTTAAAGTTTATACATCATGAAAATGTTTACGAAAATGTTCATGTTTGAAGTTTATGTATCTTCATGAATACGATATTTTAAGTACAAGTATTTTCACTGTTGTCTGTTATTTTTATATTATTATTTGGTATCAAAATATGATGTGTTGAGTCTTTAGACTCACTAGGTGTGATTGATGTAGATGATATTGATAATTATGATATTGGAAGTCTTGATGGGTGACTTTGCTGGACTGTCGTCGGTGCACATAACCCGAGGATTAGCGCTTCTACTTTCCGCATTTAAGTTTATGAATTACGTTAAAGAGTTTACGACTATTTATTTATGCTTTTTAAGAGATTTTTGAGAGGTTTAGTATGAGCTATACTTTTCAAATTTATTGCTTTTTAGGTTTGGTAAAACGTTTGACGATTTAATGTTTTGAGATATTTCTTTGGATTTTCAAATATTAGTTGGTTGATTTATTTAAAAATGGTGCAAAATATTTTATGAAAATATTTTTACGTATGGTAAGGGTTCGGCCGATTTACTGAGGTTTGAAAAAAAAATCTAGTACTTTTAAGCAAAACAAATAGCAGACGTTTCAATTGTAGTGGCTTGATAATTGACATATTGCATGACTATATGTGTTGGTTGCATATGAAGCGGTATGTTGAGTGGAGTTGTGAATCATGCATAGCATCTAGGAAAATAGCTGCTAAGCAAAATTCTTATACATTGCATGGTAACATTTTTATTCCTAGTGAATTATGGTTGTACAGGTGTGTGAAAATATTTGTGTTGTTAACTAGTTCTAGGAAGGGAGGAAATCTGATTTTTGTGATACTTAATGATATCTTATTGTTATTATTTAGTGTCATGTGTCATTTTTCGTTTGGAGTAATAGATGAATACATAGAAAGGGCAAATGTGAAGTGTGATTTCAAGTACTTGATGGAGCGAGCAAATAATAGCACCTACAAACTTGAGTTTAAAGGTAAGCATGTTGATAATTTAATTCTTTTTGTTACTAACATGCTTCGTTTTTGCATAGGTAGCCAAGATTTGAGGACAAATCTTTTTGAAGAACGGGAGTATGATATGAATATGGCCGGGCATGACGTGCTAATGATTGGAAAAAGATTCAAGGAAGCATTGCATGGACTCATGAGAAATTGAGAAGAGCTTGAAAGCGAGGTTCCAAGCCTTGAAAAAGTCTTGATGCATAGGAGTGATCTTCAAGGCCAAATGAATGCTATTAAGTGTGGCGCAAGGTGGATGGACTAGCGCCACAACGCTAAGGAAGAATCGCTGCAGCGCTAAGAAGAAGTTGCCTAGCGCCTAAGCGCCACCAGGGCAGAGCCTGTAGCACCTAGGCGCGCCGTCGTTCAGATTTTACGTATGGAAACCCTAGATTGCGATTTTTTTGTATTTTATTATATAATCCTTTGTAAACATGAATTAGAATAAGTATTCTTGAGTGTTAATATATTTTGTGAGTTTTTCTCTCAATTTCAAAGCTTGGCTTTGTATACACCTTTGTGTGTTCCTCAAATCAAACTTATCAAAGTTTATTGCTTTGTGGTTTTTGTCAATTATTCTTCACTCGCATTGTCAAAGACGAGTTCTTTGAAAGTTCTCTTGAATTTCGATTGTTTAGCTCATTAGTATTTGTTGCTAAATTCTTCGTGATTTAAAGGTGAATATTACAACCTTACTTGTTCAAAAAGATCGGAACAACACAATCGTTTCTTTGTTTCATCGAATCGAGGGCGTAACTCCGTTTTCGAGTGCATTTGCTTTTCGTGATCGAAGAATCGCATCAATGGTTCGAAGAGTCAGTTCGGGAGCCTTATACTTACAGGGTAGCCAAGGCCGATATCTCGAAAGATCTTGTAACTCTTATCTAAAACTCAGAAAAGTAGGAGGTCCCGACTACTTATCTAAAACCCGGAGAGGCATGAGGCCCCAACATCTTATATAAGCTCGAGAGCCATACGATCTGGCATATTATATAAGCCGAGGAGACATGATGTCCTGCATCTTATTTATACCTGGGAAACATGAGGACTCGACATCTTACCTAAGTCCGAGAGTCACGAGGCCCCGGTATCTTATTTAATTTCAGATGTGCTAGGCCCCATATCCTTATATGATTAAAAGTTTCTAAATGTTAAGAACAAGCTGGGACAACCTGGCACTCTCCCATACTCAGAATGTTTTTAAAAAATTTTTAAGATTATTTGGATACTCTGTTGTTAATGGGGTTGGATAGAGACCGGGTGCCTGAGTTATATAAACTCGACCTAGAAGGTTTGATTACTTTTCAACACTTAAAATTTTTTATAAGGATTACTTGGATGCTCATTCATTAAGGGGGTTGGATAGAGGTCGGGTGTCCAGGTCATAGCCAGCCCATCCTAGAGAGCCTGGAAAATTTCCTTATGTGATGTGTCTTGATTAGCTCCATCAACTTAAATAAAAACAAAAAAGGGGTACTGTCTGTGGAAAAACAATTTTTTTATTGATAATGGATATGAGTACAAAGAAGGGCTCGAGGCCCAAAATTACAAAACCTACTCTACTTTCTCAATCTCCCCGGGCTCGGAATCCATGGAGTCCTTCTCTCCTGTATCCTCAGAAACCTTGTCCGGGAGGGAGTAAATGGCCTTGTCAAAATCGAGATATTCTCCGCGTCCAACGATATGACATCGGCCTCCTCAAATTGCACCCTGTATTTATGGAATCATGTCTGGAAGGAGTATGTTTTCTTGTCCACATCCTATTTTAAATCCTTGACAGGAGGAAAGAAGTCTGTCATTCCTCCTCAGACCTTATTCGGATCTCCAGGGCAGTCTCTGCAGCATCCACCCGAGCTTTGGATGTGCTGACTTCGACTACAGCTTCTATGGTCATCCAGATGCCCCATATAAGCAAAGAAAGTGTTGGAAAAGTTCTTTAATTTGTAAGAATTCACAAGGGGCAAAGAAATGAGACTTACCGAAAATACCCGGGTGGTGCCCTCATAGAAATCCATAAGAATTCAGGGGGTTACAACTTATAAGTGCGTGCTCTTTGCAAACGGGGAAAAATAAAAGATAAATGGTTGTGTTTGCACTATTTTGCCTTTTAAAAAAAATAAAATATTTTGCTTATTTTGTTTTTTTTCAATAATAAAACTTTCCTACTTCGAGTTTTTTCAAAAAAAAAAAATTGTAATGTTGTTGATAGTTTTTCTTCTTAAAAAAACCATGGAAGGATAATAAGAAAGATGGTAAGTATAATTCAAATTATTCACATATAGCACTATATATATATATATATATATATATATATATATATATATAGGTAACAGAAACTGAATCAAATTAATAATTGAACTAGTTTTTAGCAACCAGGATTAGGATCGATTTAAAATCAACTAAATAGAAAAATTGATTAAAATCAATTAAATTTGAAAAATTGGTGTACTTTAAGCTTAGATAAATAAAATATAAATGAAACCAACCAAACTATTTTATAATATAAAAATATATAATAGATTTCATTAAAATTTATTTACTATTAATTTTTCAACCCTAAACACTTAATTTTTTATAATTGATTCTATTTATTTGTTAAATTCATTTATTTAACTTTAAAGTAATTTAAGAGATGTTTATTAATACATGTATGTGATCGAGCGCTTGTCATTTTACTAAAAATTTTAGCTGGGGGTAGCTCTGTAACACATATATATTAAACCATACCATAGCTCAAGCGTCATATTTCGATTGTTCTATCTAACAGGGACAATTATTGTAAGGTCAAGAAAATTCGAGCTATGTAACCTAACTGTATGAAATCTAGGGTTTTACTAAAATATGTGATTAACTATTTTAAAGCTTTAAATGCATGATTATTGCATGGATATTTGTTTTATTTTATAGTTTATTAAGGCTTAATGTATTAGAGCTTTTAGCAGTATTTCACGCTTAAACGAGAAACGGAGATGGGGATAATTGAGGAAAAATATTTTTATTAAATAATTATTTTTAATTATTTAATATATAGTGTAATTAAGTGAGATTTTTCAAAATGGGCGTTGTTTGGATATTTTTACTCACATGTTCATATTTTAAACCGGTACACAAAAATTAGTGAGTCGGGGGACTTTTTGAAGGTTCGGACAATATTTTCAAAAACCTGCCTAAAAGAAATATTTTTCGAGAGTGTTTATGGGCTTAGTGAGCTTATTCTAAAATATTTTGGGCCTAAACTCCTACTCCTTCTAACTATTTTAATTAAGAACCCATTAGCACTTAATATTTTAATTAAACCTACCCCAAAAACCCTATTCCCACCCTCACCTCTCTCGGCCGCCCCTCCCCATTTTTCCAGCAACCTCCAAGAGTTCCAACAGCAAGAGTGATCGGATTCTTCAAGATTTTTTTTAAGAAACGTTGTCCCGTCCCTCCGTTGTCCATCTCTCGCCTCGCTTTCAAAAATTTTATGTTGGGTTGACACTACGATTGCTTTGATTTCTAAGGTCCAGAAACTTCTATTTTTGAATTTTGTCGCTAAACCTTGTAAGGATGAAAACATATAGGGAATTTTTTGAAGTTATAAGAAATAACTTACAGGGTCAAATTTTTTTTTTTTGGAGATTATGAAATTTTGAATCTAGGTTCTAATTGGTGATTAAGAGTATAATTTTTGTCATGAGACATTTATTGCATATGTTGGGATTTTAAGAACGCTAAACACTTAAAATTGATATATAGGACCTTGAATTATCTTGACTACAATAAATTAAGGAATAACATTTCCAGGTTAAAGAAATTATTATGATTTTTGGGATAACAAATAAATAACTACCTTACATAAAACAAGTCACAGAACATAGATAGGTATCGAGGAAAGAATAACATAATAAGTTTTGCATTTATACGATAGTAAGAGAAAATTATATTGGAATATAGATACAAGTTTTCTTCCCTAGGGTATTAAGATCTTTGTAAATGTAAGGTCATTTAAAATAAACTTGAGCTCCGAGCTTACATATAAGTGTTTGATTATATAGCAAGATTTAGAATGAAATCATAATGTGAAATGATGACTCGATAGATTTGAATCATTTAAGTACTTTGAATGCTTGAGATTTAATACATAATGTGGTTTTAGTAAGTACCAGTCATTAAGGTATTTTAATTAATCATGGATACTATATGATGTTTATGGATCGAAATTGGTTTGGCAATAGGAATATATTTTGGGGAAATTCAATTATGCGATGAGGACGACTTAAGGTAAAGTCAACGAATTAATTAATTATTGGTAAAATAAAATAACTCGGGGTAGTTTAGGATTTATAGTTGATAGAAGATGTAGAGTTAGTTAAAACTTTGATTTCCTTGAGATCAAGAAATTTGGTATAAATCTATAAAAATTGAAGATGCCATAAAAGAGTACGCAGCAAAAGCGTGATAGAATGCGAAATTTAAGTCTATTAAATTAAGTATGAAAGGAATGAGGGAGCCTAAGCTTTTCAATAATCAGGACTAAAAAAATTTCGAGGACGGAATTTTATTTAAGATGAGAGGATTTGTAACGTCCGAAAATCAGTCCACGTAGACCGCATGCATGAAAATTATTAAATTGTTAAAATATTTTAGTTAAATGATTTTGGATGCATGAACGATATATTTGAGTAAATAAAGGATTAATTGTGTAATTTTTTCTTGATTTTGTAATTTTGAGGTTTTCAAACGAATACCGGTGGTTGGCCAGGGACAGAGGACCATAGACGATTCAGGTGTTAAAGATTTAAACGTTAAATTTTTTTTTGAGTTAAAAAAATATTTATTTAAATCATTTATAAATTTTCGATTTATTAATGTCAAATTTAAATTAATTATTTTGAGCAAGGAATTTTATATAATTTATAAGGGGATTTTTGGAAATAGGTATTTTTAAACCTTTTTAATTTAAGCCTAATGATTTTATTAATCTTAATGAACCTAAATAATTATTTAAAAATTAGGATTAATTAAGTCCATTAACTAAATGTTTAGAAAATCATTTTAAATTATTTTTTAAAAAGAGTCCCACACACACCTAAACACCTAAAAACACAAACATCTACACACATCGAAACACACACACACATAAATTCACATAAATGGAATGAAGGAGAGGAACAAACAGCGGCCGAACAATGAGTTCTTTGGCATGTGAAGTTTCAAATTTTCTTCTCCATCGTTCTTCGACTTTCTTCCTCTTTCTTCCTTCTAACAGCGATCACCCGACTCCCTTGCATCTCAAGGCGAGTTTTCGGTGGGGTTTTGACAAGAAAAAAGATAGAAATCGTCTTCCGCTCGTCACCAACTTCCACCGCTTCGATATTCGTATTTCGAGTGTTTTAAATGCAAAAGCACGTTTCTAAACTTTTTTTTGCACCATTCAAATCATAATGTGTGTTTTATGTTTTAAAGCATGAAAATTATATTGATCAAATTATTTGACGGTTAGATGAATATTTTTCAAATTTTTGACATTTTTGCGCTAGTTTGAGACGGGTTATGCTTTCTAAAGGACATGATGTCATTATGGGACAATAAATAATTGTAAAAACTGTCGTTTAAGGGGTAAAAAAAAGGATGGACAGTAGTGACAGAAGTGTTTGGTGGAGGCTTGAAAGTTAGGGTTTTATTTGCATGTTTTTGGATGTTTCCATCGGCTAGGTTGTAAGGTGCGAAGGGGCTGGTCAGGGGCTGTAGGGTCCAGGAGGGTGGCTGGTGGTCTTGAAGTGGTCTTGTCCAAGGTGGCTCGAGGATAGCTCGAGAGTTTTAGGCTCATGGCTTGGTTTGGGAGAAATAGGTTCAAAAATGGCTAGGGAAAGAGATGGGGCTCGAACCGTGGTCTAAATTGGTCGAATCATTGTTCACGGGGGTACTTTATGGATGAAAAGATTATGTTTAAAGTTTGCGAAGAAAATATTAAGTTTGGAATTAGTTCGGGTTTAAAACGCCTCAGGTTTGTTATTAAATCAATAAATCGGAAGGCTCAGATTTACGTCTAAGAAAAATATTAGATGTAAAAAATAAGATTATATGAGGCTATGGTATAGGTTCGAGTCAAGAAAAGTAAGAAAAATTCAAAATTGAGAAGTTTGAGGTACAGGGATAAAATGGTCATTTCACGTCCCCGGGTAGTTCGAAAGGTCTGGTAGTGTCCCGATGAATCATATTACATGCTAAATGATATTTAAAAAATTTTATGATGAAAATATGATATTTTTACGGCAACGCCCGAAAATCAGTTCACGTATACCGCATGCATGAAAATTATTAAATCGCTAAAATATTTTATTAAATGATCCTGGATGCGTGAATGATATATTTCGAGTGACTAAATGAATAAATATATAATTTTGCTTGGTTTCAGAATTTAAATATTTTCAGACAGATATCAGTGTTGGCCGGAGATGGAGGACCGAAGATGATTATTGTGTTAAAGATTTAAAAGCTAAATTTTAATTCTTAGTTAAAAAAATATTTATTTTAAATATTTTAAAAATTATTGCATTTTTAAGGTCAAATTTAAATTAATTATTTGGAGTTTTTTTGTAACGATCATGGGTCATTAGGCTAAACCAACAGAGCCTCGGCCCATACCCATGCACCATTACTTGTCATGGGTCGTTAGCATGGTTCAGCATGAGCCGTAGCCCATGCCCATTCACCGTCGTTCATAGAATATCCCACCCCTAGAAAGTGGTTTCTTTCGCCTCCCCCAACACTTGAACTCGGACATCCAAGGTTAAGTATGTAAGGCCCGAGGATTTTATCCTATTAATCTGAAATGATTTGGGGATAATTGATATGATTATAAACGAAAAGGATCGGACTGGGAAAGACGAGATAATGCATGAAAATGTGCGAGGAACGGTAGCCCTCGCGCATATGCGCGGCACAGATGCGCGCATATGCGCGACGTGGGCAGAGGACCTCGCGCATATGCGCGAAGTGAGTCGCGCATATGCGTGAGCATGTACAAGCGAAGTCCAGCTGCCGAGAAGTTTATCCACGAGACCCGTAGGTCTCGCGCATATGCGTCGATATTAGTCGCGCATATGCGCGAGACGTGCAGTATGCACATTGAGCCACTCGTCCGTTTGCATGTGCGTGGATGTATATATATATATATACCTTGCAATCCTTCAGAACAAGAAAAACGAAGGGAGAAACGAAGAAAGGGAAGAAAATCCTTACGCCTTTTGTGAGAAATCCGCCCGTCCGCATTTGAATCCGACTTCGGTATTGAGTTCCTATCGACGTAGGCTACAACTGGACGTAAGTTTTGCTACGTTTTGATATGATTTGAAGTTATGGTATTGTCAAAATCTGATATGATTCATATATGATATTCTTGTCATGTTAGACATCGTATAATCGAAACCGGACTGGAGAACAGATACCATATGAAATTGTTATGATTTTCGGAGTAGTTTTGGAGTCGATTTGATATCAGAATTGAATTGTTATCGATTATGAGGTGTTGGAATTGATATCTGACTGATATGGTAGTGCAAGATATATTGAAATTATGACATCATTTTGTTGAAACAGAATTTGATTGAATTCTAATTATATCCAGTATTGATAGAGTGGTGTATTGATGTCGTACCCTCAATATTGTTATTGTCAGATTGAGTGTTGACAGGCTTTGAGTTCGAGACTTCGACAGAGTCAGAGTATCAGAAAGAAAGGTATAAATTAATGTTGAGTTGGGATTGCACAACTCGAGTGAGGTTTGACTCGAGTTTCCCTAAATCACATACTTAGTTTATTGCATTGATATTTGTAATTGATGAGATTGATGTTTGTAGTCTATTGATTTATAGCCACTGCATGTATTGACTACTGATTCGTTTAGTCATTGGCTGATTCGCCTAGTTACCGGCTGATTCGTCTGGTCATTGGCTGATTCGCCTAGTCATTGGCTGATTCGCCTATCTCCGACTGATTCGTCAATTCTGCGGCCGATTCGCCCAGACACTGGATATGTGAATTATATCGATGCCGTTTAGGGATTGATTCATTCCTATCGACTGAGATTCGGTATATTTATCATTATTCAGACACCGGGATCCCTAGATTAGAATTGAGTCGAGTCTGAGACGACGCGTCAGTTGAGTCGAGTCTGAGACGACGCGTCGGATTGAGTTGAGTCTGATACGACATGTTGATTTACAGTGCTTATATCATTCATGTTTGTTGAGTTGCTACATGTTAATGATATCTTATTTATGCGTTTATATATGTTTTTATATAATTGCATGTGTACATTTTTTATACTGGGATTTATTCTCACCGAAGTTATCCGGTTGTTGTCTTGTTTTGTATGTGTGCATGACAACAGGTGGGGCTGGATCAGGGTCAAGAAGAGGATGAGAGAAGACAGTTAGCGTGGAGATCCGGACTTAGGAGTATATCTGTTATATCACCTGAGATTTAGTGAAGAAACAGTAGTTATTATGATTTATGGTTGTACATGACTTGTACTTAGATCTGAATAGTGATCTTGTAAATGAGATAAGACTTATTTCATATGATGCGTACTCTCATATTTTAAAAAAAAAATTTAGACCCTGTTTATTTTAATTGATTAATTATTCCCAGAAATTGATTAAGAATTGAAGTAAGTTTGGGTCCCCACAACAGGTGGTATCAGAGCGATACATCCTTTAGACTGATATAGAAGCTAGTGAGCGGGGTGGATTGAGTTTTCCTTCTTTGCTTGTGATTGCTAGCATGCTTTACTGCTTTATATAATACATGTTACTTGACTTATCTGATTTGATTGTGTAATATGTATTATTGGGAACGAATTTGAACCGATTCTCGATCAGCAGTAAGATGATCGGAGGAGGGAACTGAAGTGAAACATGTTGATTGGATTGGGGTACTAATCCATTTGATTATCAGATATGCTTCCTCGAAGAATACCAAAACAGGGTAGCACATCGAATCCTCCAATGGATGTGACAGCAACTCCGATGGAAACGTTATTGAAAAGGTTTCAGTCATTCAAACCACCGACTCTGAAGGGTACTGAGACATCAGTTGAATGTGAGAGTTGGTTAGATAACATTGAGATGCTGTTTGATTTACTGGATTACAGTGATGAGCGCCGAATTAAATTGATTGGGCACCAGTTGCTGGATGTTGCAAAGAACTGGTGGATTACGATGAAGAGGGCCTTGGAGCATCGAGGTACGACTATTGCTTGGGATGTATTTAAAACTGAGTTTTATTAAAGATTTTTCCCAGTGTCGTACAGAAAAGACAAGGGGACGGAGTTTGTCAATTTGAGACAGGGTCAGCTGAACATTGAAGAATATGTGACCAAGTTCTCTACCCTGTTGAAGTTTGCTCCACATGTGGCTGGAAATGACGAAGCCGTTGCTGATCAGTTCATCAATGGCTTGAATCCCGATATATTTACATTGGTGAACACAGGGCGACCGAATAACTTTGTTGATACCATGAATAGAGCAAAAGGCGCTGAAGCGGGCCTGATAAAGCCGAGAGGAGCTGCAGATGTTCCTCCCGCACCGAGACCACAGCAACCACCTCCCCGATTTGAGAGTGATAGTAGCGGTGGTGGAAAGAAAGATTTTCTGAAGGCTAGAAGAAAGCAGTTTACGAAGTCTGGCGGCAGTTCTTCTAGCTCCAGTGGTTCCAAACAGAGTTATACCGGAGCTTACTGCGGAAATTGTGGAGGGAGACATTCCACTGAGCAATGCCAAGGAGTACTTGGTAGTTGCCACTTCTGCAAACAACAGGGACATTTTGCTAGAGTGTGTCCACAGAAGGGTTCTCAAAGATCCCAGGGAGCCGAATCAATTAGATCAGCGGCACAGTGGAGTAGACGATCAGCTGCTGTTCATTCATTTCAGCCAGCACCATCTCAGTCATAGCAGAGGCCAAGAGGAAGCCAGACAGTTGGCCAGCCTCCTAGACAGCAGGCCAGAGTATTTGCTTTGACTGAGGAGCAGGCTCAGGAAGCACCAGATGATGATGTTGCAGGTAACTGTTCTTGATGTAGTTATCCTGCTTTTGTATTGATGAATACGGATGTTTCCCATACGTTTATTTTTGAACAATTTGCATTGAGTCATGCATTGCCTGTTGAGTTTTTATCTACTGTAGTATATCTCCTTACTGGTTGGGGAGAGTTTTATAGCAAGTGAATTCTGTAAAATATCGTATACTACAATAGGATGAGAATGAGATTGAGTTAGATCGTCTGGTAGCTGGTATTGTACTAGTGTTGTCTGATTTTGGGACTGCATTACTGATATTGATATGCTGACCAAGTACAGAGCTACCCTAGATTAGTTCCAGAAGAGGATGAGAATCGGACCTGAGATGGCCAAAGGATGAATATTGTACGATAAGGATTCTAGATTGAGAATTCCTTTGATAATCCGTACTATCTATGACTCGATTATTACAGAAAGGAGCAGAGAGACTCCTTATGTATTCAGTTGATTTACTGAAGTTGAGTCTATCATTGGCTGATTTACCAATGATATGAAAGTTATTGTTGTTTCCCCAGATAAGACTTTAGATTTGATTTCAGTCAGAGAGATTGATTTTAACCTTGACTTGATATCAGAAATTGTGAAATGGTGAATACTGATTGAGACAGATTGCATTCAGGGTATGTTATATATGAAGATGATGTATCTATTGATTTTAGCAGAATTAAACCGTAATTAGTTGGCCGAGGTGGATATTAATGTCAGATATTTGCGGTTTTATGAGTTTAGCAGATTAGTACCGATGAGTGATGTGTTGAATCTGGTTGAATATTGCTGAATTTGTAGCCAAATGTCGGAATTGCCAACAGGTGAAGGCTGAAAGAAAGAAACCTGGAGGACTATTACAGAGTTTGTCTATTCCTGAAGAGAAATGGGATCACATTTCCATGGATTTTATAATGAAGTTACCAAGATCCTCTCGAGATTGTGATGCAATTTGGGTTGTGATTGACAGATTGACCAAATCCACATGCTTTATTCTGTACAAGATGACGTACAGACATGACTAGATGGCTGAGATTTATGTCATAGAGGTAGTCAGACTGCATAGAGTGCCGAATTCGATTGTAGCAGACCATGATCCTTGGTTTACATCGCACTTCTGGCAGAATTCACAGCAGATTTTAGATACGAAGTTACATTTTAGTACCGCATATCATCCACAGACCGATGGATAGTATGAGTAGACGATCCAAACATTGGAAGATATGCTGAGAGCAGCAGTGCTTGATTTTAGCACTAGCTGGCAAGATATATTGCCACTTGGTGAGTTTCGTACAACAACAGCTATCAGACGAGTATTGAGATGGCTCCTTTCGAAGCGTTGTACGGAAAGAGGTGTCGATCCCCTCTTTATTAGGATGATATCCCTGAGGTTCCTGAGATCGGACGTGGCATGACTAGAGATATGATTGAAAAAGTAAAGTTGATTCAAAAGAGAATGAAGGCAGCCCAAGATAGACAAGCCAATTATGCCAATGTCCGACGACGACCATTGGTATTTGAGGCTGGTAACCGAGTATTTTTGAAAATTTCACCTTTCAGAGGAGTTGTTCACCTTTCAGAGGAGTTGTCAGATTTGGCAAGAAAGGGAAACTATCTCCATGATATATTGGGCCGTACGAGATTTTGAGAAGATAGGAGATCGTGCCTATCGACTCGCTTTAATTGCCTTCATTATATGGGATACAGGACGTTTTTCATGTTTGTTCTTCCGAAAATACCTGTCTGATGCTTCACATGTCATCCAACCAAATGAGGCCGAGTTGGATGAGACAGTGAGTTATTTCGAAAAGCCGATTCAGATTCTTGATCGGAAGGAAAAGTAGCTCAGAACGAAGACTATTCCACTTGTGAAAGTTCGGTGGAGTTAAAATGGCATTGAAAAAGCTACTTGGGAGACTGAGTCTGATATGAGACAGAGGTTCCCAGTTTTATTTCACTAAGGTGAGTTGTTTACGTAGCTTCTTCTATATGCCTTCTTATGATATGATTGATCGCCTGTGATTTCGAGGACGAAATCATATCTTAGGGGGGGAGAAATGTAAGGCCCGAGGATTTTATCCTATTAATTTGAAATGATTTGGGGATAATTGATATGATTATAAACGGAAAGGATCGGACCGGGAAAGACGAGATAATGCATGAAAATGTGCGAGGAACAGTAGCCCTCGCGCATATGCGCGGCACAGATGCGCGCATATGCGCGACGTGGGCAGAGGACCTCGCGCATATGCGCGAAGTGAGTCGCGCATATGCGCGAGCCTGTACAAGCGAAGTCCAAAGGACCTCGCGCATATGCGCGGAGATGAGTCGCGCATATGCGCGAGCTGCCGAGAAGTTTATCCACGAGACTCGTAGGTCTCGCGCATATGCGCCGATATTAGTCGCGCATATGCGCGAGACGTGCAGTATGCACATTGAGCCACTCGTCCGTTTGCATGTGCGTGGATGTGTATATACTTGCAATCCTTCAGAACAAGAAAAACGAAGGGAGAAACGAAGAAAGGGAAAAAAATCCTTACGCCTTTTGTGAGAAATCCGCCCGTCCGCATTTGAATCCGACTTCGGTATTGAGTTTCTATCGACGTAGGCTACAACTGGACGTAAGTTTTGCTACGTTTTGATATGATTTGAAATTATGGTATTGTCAAAATCTGATATGATTCATATATGATATTCTTGTCATGTTAGACATCGTATAATCGAAACCGGACTGGAGAACAGATACCATATGAAATTTTTATGATTTTCGGAGTAGTTTTGGAGTCGATTTGATATCAGAATTGAATTGTTATCGATTATGAGGTGTTGGAATTGATATCTGACTGATATGGTAGTGCTGGATATATTGAAATTATGACATCATATTGTTGAAACAGAATTTGATTGAATTCTGATTATATCCAGTATTGATAGAGTGGTGTATTGATGCCGTACCCTCAATATTGTTATTGTCAGATTGAGTATTGACAGGCTTTGAGTTCGAGACTTCGACAGAGTTAGAGTATCAGAAAGAAAGGTATAAATTAATGTTGAGTTGGGATTGCACAACTCGAGTGAGGTTTGACTCGAGTTTCCGTAAATCACATACTTAGTTTATTGCATTGATATTTGTAATTGATGAGATTGATGTTTGTAGTCTATTGATTTATAGCCACTGCATGTATTGACTACTGATTCGTTTAGTCATTGGCTGATTCGCCTAGTTACCGGCTGATTCGTCTGGTCATTGGCTGATTCGCCTAGTTACTGGCTGATTCGTCTAGTCATTGGCTGATTCGCCTATCTCCGACTGATTCGTCAATTCTGCGGCCGATTCGCCCAGACACTGGATATGTGAATTATATCGATGCCGTTTAAGGATTGATTCATTCCTATCGACTGAGATTCGGTATATTTATCATTATTCAGACACCGGGATCCCTAGATTAGAATTGAGTCGAGTCTGAGACGACGCGTCGGATTGAGTTGAGTCTGATACGACATGTTGATTTACAGTGCTTATATCATTCATGTTTGTTGAGTTGCTACATGTTAATGATATCTTATTTATGCGTTTATATATGTTTTTATATAATTGCATGTGTACATTGGTTATACTGGGATTATTCTCACTGGAGTTATCCGGCTGTTGTCTTGTTTTGTATGTGTGCATGACAACAGGTGGGGCTGGATCAGGGTCAAGAAGAGAATGAGAGAAGACAGTTAGCGTGGAGATCCGGACTTAGGAGTATATCTGTTATATCACCTGAGATGTAGTGAAGAAACAGTACTCATTATGATTTATGGTTGTACAGGACTTGTACTTAGATCTGAATAGTGATCTTGTAAATGAGATAAGACTTATTTCATATGTTGCGTACTCTCGTATTTTTAAAAAAAAATTAGACCATGTTTATTTTAATTGATTAATTATTCCCTGAAAGTGATTAAGAATTGAATTAAGTTCGGGTCCCCACAAAGTAGCTAGATTCTTAAAGTTTTGATACTAGTTGAGGAAGTAAATTACATAAAATAAGTCACATAACAAAGATAGACATCGAGGAAAGAGTGGCACAATAAATTTTGCATTTATAGGATGCTAAGAGAAAATTATATTGGATGGTGGATAAAAGTTTTCTTCCCTAGGGTATTGAGATCTTTGTAAGTGTAAGATCATTTGACATAACCTTGAGTTCCGAGGTTACATATAAGTTTTTGATTTTATAGTTGCATTTAGAATGAAATCATAATGTCTTTGGGATTTAGATTGCAATTTCAGAAAAATAAAAGGTTCTAATTGAATGTAGTCGGCGAGTAAATTACCTCAAGGGTTACATAAGGAATTTTGATTGAGGAAGTTAGACAAATATATAAGTATGGAGATGTCCTAGGAGGAACGAGAAATATTAGTATTAGCGATGTTTTTATGAGAAAGTAAGATTTTTCAAATTAATAATTTTTGGGGATTAATGGATTATATAGAATTACAATTATATTACAGGTGTTATAAGTGTATGGCGTGAAACACAAAGAATATAAACATTAAAATAAGATTTAATCAACAATATGTTTATTTTTGGTTTTATTTTTTGACGCAAATACTTTTTGTTTCAACAATTGCTATTTTATCGGAAAGTTTGGGGAGTTCGTAATTTAGATTCCAAAATTTTAGTAAGATATTTGAGGGGACAAATCACTGAAGAAGAAAATCAGTAAATGAAATTCGTTTATATTGGGATATTAGGCATAAACTATTAAAGTAAAACAAACTAAGAATAATGGAGTTCGTATAATACTTGTAAGCTTCAGTTTATAGGACTTGAGAAAAATATTATCTGGGAAATATACGAGGTAATTGCGAATTTGGAGAAGTAAGTTAAAAGAATGAATTTCATTTTGGGTATAGACTGCGATTGCTATGATTTCTAAGGTCCAGAAACCTCTATTTTTGAATTTTATCGCTAAACCTTGTGAGGATGAAGATATTTGGAAAATTGTGTAAAGTTACTAAGAAATAACTTATAGGTCATAAAATAATTATTTTTCGAGATCATGAAATTTTTTATCCAGGTTCAAATTGGCGATTAAGAGTATAGTTGTTGTCAAGAGATATTTATTGCATGTGTTGCGATTTTAAGAATGCTAAACACTTAAATTGGATAAGTAGAACCTTCAATTATCTTGACTATATTAAATTAAGGAATGACATTTCTAGGTAAAGAGATTACTCTAATTGTTTGGATAACAAACAGATTACAAACTTATGTAAAATAAGTTAAAAAAACATAGATAGGCATCGAGGAAAGAGTAGCACAATAAATTTTGCATTTATATGGTACTAAAATAAAATTTTATTGGAAGGTGGATGAATTTTTCTTCCCTAGAATATTAACATTTTGTAAATGTAAGGTCATTTGACATAATCTTGAGTTCCGAGGTTACATATAAGTGTTTGATTTTATAGCAGTATTTTGAATGAAATCATAATGTGAAATGGTGACTCGATAGACTTAAATCATTTAAGTACTTTGAATGTTTGGTATAAAAAAATTAAAATTTTGAAGATAATGTTAAGGACAATGTGTTTGGCAGATACATGAATGAGGTTTTAGTAAGTACCTGTCATTAAGATGTTTTATAATCATGGATACTATATGATAACTATGGATCGAAACTGGGTTCGGCAATAGGAATATATTTTGGGAAAATTGAATTATACGATCAGGACGACTTAAGGTAAATTCAACCAATTAATTAATCTTTGGGAAGATAAAATAAATTAAACTTAGGATTTATAATTGATAGAGGATATAGAAAATAACTTAAACTTTGGATTTATAATTGATAGATGATATAGAGTTAGTTAAATATTTGATTTACTTCAGATAAAGAAATTTGGTATTAATGTATAAAAATAGAAGACAACATATCAGAATACGCAGGGAAAGCGTGATAGAGTGAAAAATTTAAGCCAATCAGATTAAGTATGAAGTCAATGAGGGAGTCTAAGATTTTCAATAATCAAGACTAGACAAATTTCGAGAACGAAATTTGTCTTAAGGGGGGTAGGATTTGTAACTCCTGAAAATCAGTCCACGTAAATCGCATGCATGAAATTATTTAATTGCTAAAATATAACAATCATGAGCTATTAGGCTGAACCAACATGAGTCTCGGCCAATACCCATGCAGCACTACTGCTCACGGGTCGTTATGATGGTCCAGCATGAGCCCTAGCCCATGCACATGCACCGCCACTCATAGAATATCACACCCCTGGAAAGTGATTTCTTTTGCCTCTCATAACACTTGAACTCAGGACTTCCAGGCTTAAGTACCTAGATTCTTAAAGTGTTGGTATCAGTTGTGCTAGAGCTACTTGTTTATTTCTCCTCTCCCAACACTTGAACCCATGATCTCCACGCTTAGGTACCTAGAAACCATAATTCATCATGCTACCGGAAAAATTTAAGGCATAATCTGCAGGTATTATATACTACAATAAAGTAAACTCTGAAGGCCGAGCTAAGGATTTGGACCTGCTAGATTAAAAAATAGAATTCGCAGCCATCAGAATTGAATATTATAAATGTCATATCAACCATGCTTACAATTGAATATTATAAAGAAATACTTCCAGTTCAGTGATCTTATCTTAAAGAGGGTGCAAGAAGAACAAAAAGGAAAACTTGTCCTCAAGTGGGAAGGACCATACATGTAAGGTCGAGAAAATTTAAATTTTTCGTAACCTGAATGTATGCAATCTAGGGTTTTATTTAATTCATGTTTTTATTTATTTTTTGAAGCATTTAATTCATAATTTTTTCATGGCTAGGATTAATTTAACGATATTTTTAAAAGTGCACGCATTAGGGTTTCTAGATGCATTTCGCGCTCGGATGAGAAACGTAGACCGGAGATTATCAGGAAAAATATTTTTATTGCATGATTAATTTTAATTAATTATTATGAGGTGTTTTAAGGGTGTTTTTGAAAAATTGGGTTTTGGTGGGTATTTTTACTCGACAGGTCATATTTTTTATCGCTACACAAATTTTATCGAATTAGGGGATTTTTTGAGGTCTCGGGCTATATTTTAAAAAATGTACACAAACGAATTATTTTTCGGGAGCATTTTTGGGCTTATTGGGTTTGTTTTAAAGCTTAATGGGCTCAAAATTCCTTTTAATCCTTTAAAAATTAGATTAAGCCCATTAATTCTTGTATTATCTATTTAAAACCTACCCTATCAAACCCTAACCCTATTCTACCCAAGTGGCCGACCCTCCCTCCCCATCAGCAGCCTCTCCCTCACACTTTTGCAGCAGCACCCAGCCACCATCGAGTTCCTCCATTTTTCTTTCAAGCAAGTTCACTCTCCGCTCCTCCAGTGCTTCCTCGACGCGCGTTTCTTCGAGTTTGTGAGCCTATAATCATTAAGGCACGCTTGTATTTTCGTTTTCTCCTCATACACGTCATAAGTATGCTGAAGTTTAAGTATTTGCATGAAAATTTTATGATCCACTGTAAGGACCGTGTATCGTATTATCGTAAATCCTATGGTGATTATTGATAATTCATGAATTTGTTATGTGATTACGTGTATGACTTATATAATTGACAATGAAAGTGAGAAAATAGGTGGTAATAATGAAAGATTGTATTAGAAATTGATTTGTGCTTGAAAAGTATGCGGAACCGCAATAGAAAAGTGACACATGTTATGGTTTTTAGCATAATTAACTGAGTATTATACCAAATGAAATGAGGCTAATTTCATTGGAAAGCTAATAAATTGTACTAAAACATTCATGTCTTGAGTTTTGTCCAAATCCATTTGGAAATAGGAGCAAAATCATCCCAAAGTGTATCGTGTGTGTTACAGTTTCTGAACTAACACATTTTGGGAGAATGAGCATAACTCTCACATCCGATATCCAAATTGAGTGAGGTTGGTGGCAAATAAAAGCTAAGACATAGAGCTACAACTTTTATGTTGATCACTTTTGCTAAGTCGAAACTTAAAATAACGTTTCGGGCAGAACAAGTCGCGCTAGGGCGCAACTGTTTGCGCGCCCCAGCGCGTGACCAAGCCAAAACGTGTTCGGCAGTACCAGGCACGCTAGGGTGCCCAAGTTTGACCGCCCCAGCGGTTACATCTGTTGCACGATATTTAAGGTGGATTAGAATGACTTGGGTTATCATTTTCAGAGGAAATTTCGAGAGAAACCGAGGAAACTTATATTCTATCGTACGACACCTCGCAACGTTGTCCAAACTTGAAACAAATTATATATTCGGAATCCTCGCATCGAGAGCTTCCTTTTGAGGTAAGTTTCTTCTAGTTTCAGCACCTTTAATTATTGAAGTGCTGGAATAGCATGTATTTGAAGTCGAGATTCATATATCTAGTAGAATAACCGACAAGAAACTAAGTTTTGAAGTCGGAATTGAATTATGTTCTGATTTCGATTTGATATGAATTTTCAAAGTTTCAAAAGATATTTGAAACTTATATTGTTGATTTTGAATGATGTTATTGATTGAAATGAATATGTTATTGATGTAGATAAATTTTTATACTGATATCTTCAAGCTACATCGACTGGAAACGAAGAATTGGGGTATGTTGCGACCAAGTAACATACGACAGGTATTTGTATTATATGATATATATTTGATTGATTTGATTGATTGGATTGAGAATACATGTCTATATGTCTTATTTGTTGAGTTTATGTGGCATACATGACATGCACGTTGAGCTATGATCCTTGGATACCCTGATATGATTGGATTTGATTCTGGGGTTTGTGAACACAATGCGATGTTTGGCATTATGTGGCCCTTAAAGCATAGTCATTAGTGGCCCCGATGATTGATTGATATTTGGGATTTGATAACGCTTTGTCGACGTTATCATACGAGTATCCCTGATTGAGGCCGGTATGCCAACTCGAGCATTGATTTGATAGCGATTTGATTGATTCTGATATATGCTCAGTGGATGGGCATTTGATCTGATACCTCAACGACATACATGCATTGCATACCATAAATCATTGTTTAGATACTTGTGGTATATATTGTGGTTGTTTCAGACTGAGCTTTGCTCACCCCATAGGGGGCTGTTGTTGTCTTTGTATGTGGACAATGACAGGTACTCCAGGATATCAGGAGGCCGGAGATGGTGCTTTTGGAGTGAGTCACAGTTTGACCTGAGGTTTTATGTTTTGTTCCGAGTATATATATGTATCTATATACCGAGGCATGTCCCGAGGATATGAGTTGTTTGTATGTGGTTGGTTTTGATTATGTGTGAGCATGTTTTATGATATGAGATGAAATACTATTTTTAGTATTCAAACAAGATGTTTGAGCTCATTGTAAAGAAAATTTAACGTATATATCATTGTTTGAGCCTATAAATACAACATCCAGAAGATCAAACAAAAGCTTTTGAAGATGATTCAAAGCATGGGCAGTTAGCATGAAGAAATCAGCTAGTGTAGAGTACAAGCCCTTGTGTAAGGATACATTTGAGATGTACACTGTAAAGGATAAATTCCTCACACACAATCACTCACACATATACAAGAGAGTTGAACTTCAAATATTAGTTGAGTGAGTCTTCACACAAAGACGTAAAACATTGTGTTTGTAGTATTTGCATATGAGAGATTAAACAATATGCTGATTGTAAGGTGCTGCCTACAATCTTGAGTGCTAGGAGTTCAGTTTAGGCAGTAGTGTAAGTCCTAGCTGAATGAATTTGTACAAGGTATTGTATAAATCAAAGTCTTCTAGTGAATCCTTCCCAAGGGGAAGAAGGGGCGACGTAGGAGCATTTGAAGTCTCCGAGCATCCATAAACAAATTTGTGTCTATTTGTTTATTGTATTTACTTATCATTTCCATTGTTTTAAAGATGCATTGTTGAAGCATTTTATGTGTTCTTCAAATACCAAAATATTGCATACAAGTGTTTGATAAAATGCTTCAACTAAAATATTTTTACTCATTCAACTTGCATATATTTTAAAGCTTTGCAAAATATTTAATCGATTTCTACGAAGGATTATTTCGATTGTTTTCCGCTTGGTTTGAATAGCAAACTCAATTTAATTCATCGGTGTTAAATATTTCAAGAACCGAGCTATTGTAGCTCAAATATTATCCCCCTAATCGATCCTGTCAATATTTTAAGATACACGACGATTCCAATCTTGAAGATCAGATTGAAGGATACACAAAAACTGTAGATGATCTTGAGAACATTGAAGTAAAGCTCGAGGATGAAGATAAGGCTCTGATATTGTTAAATGCCCTCCCAAGATCTTGTGAGAACTTCCGAGATGCGATGTTGTATGGGAGAAAACAAACGATCACCCTCGAAGAGATCCAATCGACTTTAAAATCAAAGGAATTGCAGAAAAGAATTCATGCAAATGGTGATAAACTTGGTGAAAGTTTAAATGTCAGAGGAAGAACCAAGAAACGAGCATCAAGAAACTTCAAGAATAGACCAAGATCTCGAAGCCAAGGGAAACTTCAATTCTTTATATGCCATAAGGAGGGCCATTTCAAAAGCGATTGCCCCGAGAAAAAGAAGAAGCATCCTGATAAATCTTTAGATGTGGGGGAAGTATCAATTTCTTATGATAATTATGAATCCGCAAAGGTATTGGCAGTCACAGATCAAGGCCCAAGCGATGGATGGATAATAGACTCAGGTTGTTCATTTCACATGTGCCCGCTAAAAGCCTAGTTTGAAGATCTTCAAGAATATGAAAATGGTTTCGTTCTCCTGGGAAATAATAAGGACTGTAAAATCAAAGGAGTAGTCTCGATACGAATCAGGATGTATGATGGGGTGGATAGACTTCTCAGAAACGTGAGATACGTGCCTGAACTAAAGAGAAATCTGATATCTCTAGGCACCCTGGATTCAAGCGGACATACTTTTAAGTCTGAGAATGGACATATGAAGGAACTAAATGGATGTATGGTGGTTATGAAAGCCATCAAAACAAATTCACTATACTTCCTCAAAGGTAACACAATAGTTGATGGGTCTGTTGTAGCTCAAATGAATCAGGATAAAAGCAAGATGTGGCACCTACGTCGTGGCCATGTAAGTGAAAAGGGATTAGTGGAATTGGCAAAGAAAGATCGTTTGAGCGGACACAAGATAAATGAGCTTGACTTCTGCGAACAATGTGTTCTTGGTAAATCGAAGAAAGTAAAGTTCACTCAAGCCAAGCACACAACCACTAAGCAACTAGAGCATATACACTCTGATCTATGGGGAACCTCGAAAACAGAAACTCATGGAGGCGGTAAGTATTTTATGTCAGTCATTGACAACTACTCATGGAGAGTCTGGATTTTCATCCTGAAAAGCAAAGACGAGGCAGCAACCAAGTTTCACGAATGGCTGCTGAAGATTGAGAACAAATGTGACAGAAAAGTGAAACACTTGAGGACAGATAATGGATTAGAGTACCTGTCAGAAAAATTCAATGAGCTATGTAGAGTAAGGGGTATCACGAGACATAGAACTGTGATAGGGACTCCCCAACAAAATGGATTGACAGAAAGGATGAATCACACCTTACTGGAAAGGGTGAGGTGCATGATCATCAACGCTGGTCTACCAAAACCATTTTGGGTTGAAACATTATCAACGGCATGCTATCTAGTAAATAGATGCCCGTCAAGTGCCATTGAATTCAAGACCCCTATAGAGCTCTGGAGTGGTAAGCTAGTAGACTACTCGAATTTGAGAATATTCGGGTGTTTGGCCTATGCACACATTAGACAATATAAACTAGAACCAAGAGCTCTAAGATGCATTTTCATTGGTTACCCCGAGGGAGTGAAGGGATACAAAGTATGGAACATGGAAGCAAAGGGGCCAAGATATTCCAATACAAGAGATGTTGTCTTTGATGAATCAAAAATGGGATACACACTTAAGGAAGACTGCTCAAAGGTTGATAAACTGGGAGACATGGAAACACAAGTCGAGGTGGAGCTACCAAGAGAAAATCAAACACAAGAAAATGACGAGAAAGATGAAACATATACTGTTATTCATATCCAAGACAATAACTCATATAATCTGGTACGAGACAGAGAGAAAAGAGAAATCAGGCCTCCCCAGAGATATGGACATGTTGATCTAATATGGAATGCTCTAAATGTTGCCGAACTAGTAGAACAATCTGAACCTTCCTCATACAAGGAGGCACTTGCCAGCAAAGAGAAGAAAAGATGGATTGAAGCAATGAATGAAGAAATGAACTCATTAATAAAAAAACAACACCTGGCAGCTTGTAGAGAAAGCAAAGGAAAGGAAAACGCTTGGATTCAAATGGATCTACAGGCTGAAAGAGGTGACTCTAGGAAATGAGAAGGTTAAATACAAGGCAAGATTAGTTGCTAAGAGATATGCACAACTAGAAGGGATAGACTTCAACGAAGTGTATTCAGCGGTCGTTAAACTTTGCTCAATAAGACTTTTACTGGCCCTAGTCACACAACTCGATCTTGAGTTGGAACAACTCGATGTGAAGACCGCGTTTCTACATGGCGATCTTGAGGAGACCATTTTTATGGACCAACCAGAGGGATATGTCAAACCAGAAAGTAAAAATAAAGTGTGTCTATTGAAGAAATCATTGTATGGGCTCAGACAAAGCCCACGACAATGGAACAAGAGGTTTGATGAGTTTATGGAAAGCATAAAATTTTCAAGGAACAACTTTGATAGTTGCGTCTAGATTAGGAGGGAAGGGGAACAAGTGAAGACATACCTCCTTCTATATGTAGACAACATACTCATTGCTAGCAGTCACAAGTCTGAAATAGCAAGCCTTAAAGAAAAACTCAGCCTAGGTTCGAAATGAAAAATCTAGGAGAAGCAAAGAGGATACTAGGAATGGATATAACCAGAGATCGACTGAAAAAGACTTTAAGCCTAAGTCAGGTACATATCTAAGGAAGGTTCTAATAAGGTTTAACATGCAGAACTCGAAGGCGGTTACTACTCCCATTGGACAGCACCTGAGGCTCTCAAATGAGTAGAAACCAAAGGATGAAAAGGAAAAGGAGGGAATGCAGTACAAACCTTATGCTAGTGGTGTTGGGAGTATCATGTCTGGCATGGTATGTAGTCGTCCGGACTTGGCCTATGTCTTAAATATAATCTCCAGTTTTATGACTAACCCGGGATCTTCACATTGGGAAGCATTAAAGTGGACGTTGAGATACCTGAAAGGTACAACAGATGTGGGGTTAATATTCAAGAAACAAAGGGAAGACTCATGTCCAGTAATAGGATACGTAGTTGCTGACTACACAGGGAACCTAGAAACGAGGAAGTTAATAACAGGGTACATATTCATGGTGTATGGGACTGCGTTGGAAGGCTATCTTGCAGTCGGTGGTGGCACTCTCCACAACATAAGCTGAATTTATAGTCGTTTCAGAAGCTGTCAAATAGGCAATATGGCTAAAGGGAACTACGTCTGAGTTTGGTTCAAAACAAGAACAAGTGAATGTTCATTATGACAATCAAAGTGCTATACACTTGGAAAAGCATCAAGTGTACCATGAGAGGTCCAAGCATATAGATGTGAAGTTAACTTTGTGAGGGATGTGACATCGAAAGGCGAGGCTATACTTGAGAAAATATCCACGGAACATAACCCGATGGATATGTTAACTAAAGCACTGCCACATGCCATATTCAAGCAATGTCTGAATTTGGTTAATACAGTGGACGTAGAATAGTTTAAGACGATTGGAGAATGAGCCAACCTTGGAAAAAAGGTGGAGATTTTTAATAGGTGTCTCAAAGCTTGGTCCTACTAATGGAAGGGACTTTCTTCTATGAGTTTGTGGGCTTGGCAATAATACATAAATGGGCCGGAAGAAAGATGGCTTGATCCATTAGGGAAACATATAAGTATGTAAAGGATACAAGGACCAAAGGAGCACAACTCAACACACACACAACAAAACAAGAGTCAAGAAGAAAAGAGATACAACAGAAAAGCGCGGGAGCTCTCTGCAGAATCAAGGAACAAAGCTTGGTTGAAGAGTTTATTTCAGCAGAAATTTTGATTGTATTGTAACTTTCTGATTCTTGGAATGGAATATACAAGGCAGCTATTTTCCCGTGGACGTAGGCTGTGAGCCGAACCACGTTATCTTCTTGAGCACCTATCATACAAGAACAGAGAAATCGAAGTAATACGCAAACACCATTGAATCACAAAACTAATTGATGTAAATAATGATGTTGCATTCAAAGTCTATGCGAGTGAACCAAGATTTCAACCATTGGACGGCATAAATGGTGATAGAAATGACAAGAAATCAAGTAGTGAGAAAGAAAATTTACACAACAGAATATGCATGTGCTTCAAAAAGCAAGGACCCGAACTAATAATAGTTAAATTATCTACACAAAACAACAATCGGACTTCAGGTAAATGTGTTCACTCTTATAAAGTTTCATATTTTTCAATATGCGAATTTGGATGTATGTAAATTAAAGTTCAACATATAGACACGCAGACGTTACCTACTCCACGAAGATGTAAAACTATGCATGAAGATTATGGAACTTCATGAATCTCTGAAAATGAAAAAGTGGTAGTATGGAAACAAGAAGCACAACAAATAGCCCCGAGGAGTTATAAAAAATTGGATTTGAGGTGATTTGAATTTTCAAGAACAAAACAATCTATTGGAGTACTGTTAGAGTAGATGTCCTGTAAGTAAATTGTTGAATTTATTGACTCGATTGTAATAAACAATCTTTATTTTAATATAATGCATTATTTCATGGTTTGTTATTTATTTATCTTTATACTCATGTGATCAACATAGATAAAGACTTTGATTATACTTTAATACAAATGAATTGTAATTCGATGTTGAAACTCATTTGTAAACACTGTATAATCTAAATTTGTTCCTAGTCGATTCATCCGCCTAAAACATGGATAAATGTCGCTTGAGCTCGAGACTAGCATATGTGATGTTGTGTACCGCGTTTCTTGGTAAGGGCATAGAGATGTCCAAACACGCAGATGGATAGTCATATGATGATTAGACTGAATTGTCCTCCCTAAGATTTTCCAATTGGTTATCATTCATTGAGAGGATAAGTCCATGGTTGTGATTGTACACCATTACTCCTTACGACTTGGGACAACACTGAGGTTTTATATGCTATAGATGTGCTTTGACTCGTTTACCGACTCCAAGAGGGTCATCAGCTGGCGAGATAGGGTATATTTGCGAGACATGTAGGAGTCAGTGCATTACAATCGGGAATTCACCGGTCACCTATGGGTGTGGATATCCTGTGTGATCTGATGAAATAATAGTGCATGGAATCTTTGGCTAGAGTATGAGATGTGCGTTAGGGAAGAAGTTATCCAATTGTACATGCGATGTCAATATTTATTCTCAAAGATATGTCACATAGTTATTGAATTCTTATGCAACCATTGATGGATCAATGGTTGCAGATTCGATCGAGATATATTAGATGAAAGGATCGTATTGTAGGTTAATCATAACTGACTGTTCTTACAGGAACTATCAGTGATACCCAGGAAATCATGGGGCGATGCTACTAGACGCTCTTACCATGATTCAATGGGTTTAATTAGAGATATGATTTCTGACATTCTCATGATCAATTGTTGGTACATAGAATGGGACAAATTAGGGTAAGCCCGAATACTGAATTATGTCCTGAATCACAAAGAGTTGTGAACTCACGGTTAGTTGTATCCCTGAACCATTGAATGTCACACAAGTACTGGATTATTTTGTCCATGTTGAGATAATAAATTCAAGGAGATGAATTTATAAAAAACATTGAGAAATAAATTCAAGGAGTTGAATTTATGACTATTAAATTTTAGAGGTGATAAATTAAGTAGTTGAATTTATATTTAAATATTAAATTCAATGTTGAATTTAAAAAGGATTTAAATTAAATGTAATGGATGTATGTATTATAGGCTTGTAGGAGTACAAGACCAACATACAAATTATTAAGGTTCTTAATTGGACTTTAAAAAGATTAATTAATTAATTAAGCTAGTTGAACTAGAATAATTAATTGATTAAACCCATTAAATATTTAATTTAATTGATGGGCCTTAAGATTATATATGTCTATATTAGGTTCAAGGTTAAACACAATTAACTCATTCAATTTTCGAAACCTTAGCCTCCAAGCCAAGGGATTTTCGAAAAATCACTTCCTCCCATTCTTTTTGTTTTGGGCCACCATCTCAATCTAAATCCTTCTATACTTTTTAGTGCAAGTTAGAAGAGGAACAAGTAATCCAGTCGTGGATCAGATTAGGAGATTGAAAAAAGAACATGTGAAGAAAGTTCGTAGAGATATACAACAAGAGCTATGTTCTCTTATAACATAGTAGTTGGAGTCAAACGAAAATTATTCACTAAAATTATATACTAAACATCTCATGAATTTTTGTTTATTAAAACCATACGAGGACTCAAAACTATATCATAAATGTCAAAATTCAAAATTTTTTAAATTTTTGCTGCGTTTGGTCACGAAAAAATAAGATTCAGAATCATGAAAAATATAAGAAAGAAAACAACAAAAAGAGAAATTGAAGCTGGCAGCAACCTTGGTCGGAAAAGCGGGCGTGGCCAAATCGGGATGGATTATGGAGAGGCAGAGACCAGCAGCCGTGGCGATTTCTTGTTGCAGCAGCTTCGACTTAAAGAAGGTAGTACACGCGGTGGCTGAGTGGCACACATTCAAGAAAAACACACAACTAGGTCTCATGAAATCAAATAGCAGTAGTGGTCACTGCGAGACGAGATATGCGCGGCCATGGCTGAGAAGGAGCGTGAGTGTGTTGTGGAAAGCGACAAATATTGTAAAATGGAGATTGTGGCTGCTAGTACAACAATGGTCTCGTAGAAGTCAATAGCGTGGCAAAGGCTATTGGATGGTGGGAGAAGTAAGTGTCGGTAGAAGTATCGAAAAGAATAACTCATAATTTTGGAAAATATCGTGAAATTAGGATTCTGGAAAAGTGAATTTGGGGATTTATTTATGAGATTTTTAGGCTATGGAAATATCAAGATTTTTGCAAGGGATTTTCGACTGTTGGTACTCTGAATAACGAGCAGCAACGAATAAAAATAAGTCGAGGCAATGATGTATCCTCTGTCTGGAAGACCAATTGCCCGTATACTAGTGCTTTACGTTGGCGGAAATCGTCTCTAAGATACAACGACTAAATCCAGAAAGCGCAGCACAAGAGGTTCTGGATAGCAGCTAACAATAGTATGTTTGAACTTTAAAGTTTTGTAAAGAAAGCAGATACAGCAAAATGAGGATGCAAAAAGTATGTAATGAATGTCTGCATAAGACTATTTATAGAGTGAATCTCATAAACCAAGGGACACACTCTTCTGTCCAGAAGACACACCTTTATGCCAGAAGACAGAGGCCATGGGATGCGTACAAACCAGGGGACGCACGGTTCTATGCCAATGGACATGCGCATGAGACGCATTGGTTCGGACAAAAAAACGCAACGAACACATCCTAGCTGCTGTGAAGTGCGAGATAAGGACACACTGTTTGGTCTAAGAGACACTATTTTGAAAATAAATAATTATTTTCTTAATGAATTTTGTACAAAAATATTAATATGGTCAAGAAATCACACCACACCGCACCGAACTGGGCCGGGTCGAGCCGCGCACGCGTGTGTGTTTCACCAAGATCTAACCTATCAGCGTCTTCCCCCTTTCCAAAAACTTATGGTGCCCCTTGGGGCCAAACCCTTAGCTCAAACTTTGAGCTAATAAAGAAGAATTTATTTGGCACATTTACCAATGTGGGACAAGACTTCTCATGGCACATTATTCAAGGTTCATTCACCTCTTATCTAACAATCCCCCACATGAATGAAACTAATGCATGTATGCAGATTCACTTGAAAGTTTTGATGGATTATTATTGCATCAAGATAGGTAGTTTTTGACTTTGAACCTTCCATACTAATATACTATCAGATTTACTAGTTGTGTAGTGACGTGATGTATTGAACTAGACAACCGTTTATGTAAACCAAGTCAATAGTAATTATACAACAATAATTCTAACATATTATGTTCTCATGTTGTGTTCATTTCGGCCCTGGACAATATCTTAGATTCATAAGTATTCCTATTGAAGCGGTCATTACTTCTCACTTATTTAGGTGATCTCGTATCGAGAGTATGCTGTCATACCCTACCTCTTAGGTATAGGAATCATTAAAGGTAAACTTAACCTCACCACATTTCGCAGGTTTTTTCTAGTTGGATTTACATATGAATGAGCCTTAACTGATTTCAAGTACTCAAACTAATATTTATAGCTTAGTTTTCCCATTGAACCAAGGTCTTGGGATCTCCAATTCACAAGGTTGAGTTACCGCTATAAATATTTTATTTTGTGGGTTTTAAGCCCATACCTCTTAACAGTTTGTACATTTGATCTCTATTTATTCCTTTAGTAAACGGATCCGCTAGGTTTTCCTTTGACATCACATATTCAACAGAAATAACCCCGTTCGAGATCAATTGTCTTATGGTATTATGTCTCCATCAAATGTGTCGAGACCTACCATTGTTCATACTGCTATGTGCTTTTCCTATTGTCGATTGACTATCACAATGAATGTTAATGGAAGGCACTGGCTTATTCCAGCAAGGAATATCTTCTAGGAAGTTTCTCAGCCATTCGGCTTCTTCCCCGGCTTTGTTTCAGGCTATGAACTCGGATTCCATAGTAGATCGAGCTATGCATGTTTGCTTAGACGATTTCCATGACACTGATCCTCCACCTATTGTGAATACATAAAAGTGAACTTGGAGTATTTTGTGTTAGATATCCAATTAGCATCACAGTATCCTTCTAAAACTGCAGGATATTTTGAATATATCAAACCATAGTTCAATGTATATTTTAAATATCCAAGCACTCTTGTTAAGGCTTTCCAATTATCCTTATTTGGATTACTTGTGAACCTACTTAACTTGTTTACTGAATATGCAAGATCTGGATGAGTGCAGTTAGTCAAGAACATTAGACTACCAATTATCCTTGCATATTCAAGTTGTGAGATTGGATCTCCTTGATTCTTTGCTAAATGAACGCCTAAATCTATAAGTGTTCTAGCAGGACGACTGTTTAAGGTACTGAATTTTTCAAGTACCTTTTCAAAATAGTGAGTTTGTGATAAAATGATTCCATCAGCTATTCTAAAGATTTTAATCCCTAATATAATATCACATAACCCCAAGTCTTTCATTTCAAAATACTTTTCAACATTTTCTTTGTATTTATAATCAACTCATGATTACTTCTCATAATCAACATGTTGTCTACATAAAGGCAGACAATAACATAAACTTTTGTGTTACCTTTAATATAAACGCATTTATCACATTCGTTGATTTTGAAACCATTTGACTTCATTGTAGTGTCAAATTTTTTATGACATTTCTTAGGTGCTTGTTTAAGTACGTATAGTGACTTGACAAGTTTACACACCTTCTTTTCTTGTCCAGGTACGACAACCCTCGGTTGTTCCATGTATATTTCATCTTCCAGTTCTCCATTAAAAAAGGCTGTTTTTACATCCATTTGGTGAATCTCAAGGTTATGCAATGCAGCAATAGCTATGAGAACACGAATGGATGTAATCCTAGTAACCGGAGAGTATGTGTCAAAAAAGTCATACCCTTCTTTTTGTTTGAACCATTTAGCTACTAATCGGGCCTTGTATTTATATATAGATCCATCTTCTTTCTATTTCCTTTTAAGAATCCACTTGCATCCTAAAGGCTTACAACCCAGAGGGAGATCAATCAAGTCCCAAGTATGATTATGCATGATGGAATCTATTTCATCATTTATTGCTTCTTTCCAGAAAAGAGCTTCTGGATTGGATAGAGCTTCTTGAATGGTTCTTGGTTCATCATCTAACATGTAAGTCGGAAAATCAGGACCAAAGGACTTTTCAACTCTTGCTCTCTTACCACGTCTTGGTTTTTCATTGATTTCTATGTGTTCAACAGTCGATTCATAAGATCGTTTGTTAGAACCTTCTTTTCTTTCCTTACAAGGAAATTTGGTTTCAAATAATATTACGTTCCTTGATTCCATAATTGTTCCTTCATTAATATCAGGAATTGTTGACTTATGCACCAAAAACCTATATGCATTACTATTATATGCATATCTAATAAAAATGCAGTCAACGGTTTTGGGTCCAATTTTAACTTGTTTGGCTTAGGTACTTCTACTTTAGCCAAACACCCCCACACTTTTAAGTATTTGTAAGATGGTTTTCGACCCTTCCATAATTCATATGGAGTTTCATCTTTCCCTTTGTGTGGTATTTTATTAAGAATGTGATTTGCAGATAAGATTGCTCCCCCAACAGTTTTTGAGGTAAGCCAGAATTTATCAATAACGCATTCATCATCTCCTTAAGAGTACGATTTTTGTGTTCTACAACTCCATTGGATTGAGGTGAATATGGTGCTGTAGTTTGATGAATTATGCCAGAGTTATTGCAAAGTTCTTCAAATGGACCGATATACTCTCCACTTCGATCACTTCGAATCATTTTGATTTTTGAACTCAATTGATTCTCGACCTCATTCTTATAATTTTTAAAAGCTTCTAAAGCTTCATCCTTACTTTTCAATAGATAGACGTAGCAAAACCTTTCGCAATTGTCAATGAATGTTATGAAGTACTTTTTCTCACCTCGAGTTTGCACAATTTTTAAATCACATACGTCAGTGTGAATCAATTCAAGTGGTTTAGTACTTCTTGTCACAGAATGGAATGGAATTTTGGCCATCTTTGCTTCAACACAAATCTCATACTTATCTCGTGGATTTCTTTTAAATGCAGTTAGTACATTTAAATTTGCAAGTATTTGAAGAGTGTTGAAGTTAATATGTCCTAATCTTTCATGCCATAAATTAGAACTGTCAAATAAGTAAACAAAATCATCAACTTTATTATTCTCTTTCGTGGCAGGATAACATTCATTACATTAATTTTAAAGAGACCATTGCTCTTGGTACCCTTTGCCTACAAATACACTGTTTTTAGTTAGGACAAACTTGTCCGATTCAAACACAAGCTTAAAGCCGGCCTTACTCAACAATAATCCAGAAACTAAGTTCTTTCGAATGTCTGGCACATGCAGCACATTCCTTGGCGATATCTCTTTCCCAGAAGTCATCTTCAATACCACTTTGCCAATCCCTACGACCTCAGACGTCGTAGAGTTTCCCATAAACAATTTTCTATCACTTACAGAAGTGTAGGATGAGAACATTTCTTTGTCAGCACATATGTGACTAGTGGATCTGGTATCTATCCACCATTCCCTTGGATTATCCACCAAATTGGTTTCAAACACAACTGCATACAGATCAAGTTCTAATAGGTCTATTGGCACATGCCTTTCCTCGATGACGTTTGCTTGCTTTAGTTTCTGATTTTTGTTATCTTTCTTCGGAAGACGACAATCCTTGGCCATATGATTCGGCTTGCCACAGTTGTAGCATGTTCCTTTGAACTTTTTGGTCTGCCCTCGCTTATTTTCATTCAGAGGGCGCTTTCTCTTGTGATTGGTACTTGATTCTGACAGATTTTCCTTGGCCTCGGCCTCCATTGTCCTTTTGTATGTTTTGGCTTCAGAGTTTCAACTATCTTCCTCAATTTGAAGCCTGACAATCAGATCTTCGAGTTTTAACTCCTTGCGTTTGTGCTTAAGATAGTTCTTGAAGTCTTTCCACATTGATGGCAACTTCTCAATAAAAGCCGCCACTTGGAATGGTTCATTGATTTACATCCCATCTGCTAATAAGTCATGAATAATAATTTGAATTTCTTGTACCTGGCTTATTACAGATTTGGTGTCCACCATTTTGAAGTCCAGAAATCTACCAACTACGAACTTCTTGACTCCTGCATCTTCTGTCTTGTAATTTTTCTCCAATGAGTCCCACAATTCTTTAGCTGTCTTGACAGAGCAGTAGACACTGTAAAGCATGTCGTCAAGTCCATTTAAGATATAGTTGCAGCAGAGGAAGTCACTGTGGTTCCATGCATCAACAACACTCCTTTGTCTCGTGTCTGTATCGCCTTCGGATATGACAGGAGGGGACTCTGTCAGAAATCGAGACAGGCTCAATGTGGTCAGATAGGATAGAATTTTATGCAGCCAATGTTTGAAGTCGGCACCAGAAAATTTCGGAGGTTTTTCACCGTGAGCAGGGGCAGTAGGCAAGGGAGCGAATGATGTGGTTGACATATCCAGAGTGAAAGAAATAATTCGTCTTGCGATTGTTGGTATCCTGAATAACGAGCAGCAACAAATAACAGTAAGCCGAGGCAAGGATGTATCCTCTGTCCGCAAGAAGAATTGCCTGTATACTAGTACTTTACGTTGGCGGCAATCGTCTCTAAGATACAACGACTTAATCTAGAAAGCGCGGCACAACAGGTTCTGGATAGCAGCGAACAATAGTATATTTGAATTTTCAAGTTTTGTAAAGAAAGCGGATGCAGAAAAATGAGGATGCAAAAAGTATGTAACGAATGTCTGCAGAGGACTATTTCTAGAGTGAATCTCATAAACCAAGGGACACACTCTTCTGCCCAGAACACACCTTTCTGAAAGAAGAAATAAGCCATGGGACCTGTACAAACCAGGGGACGCACGGTTCTATACCAAAGGACATGCACATGAGACACATTGGTTCGGACATGGAACGCAACGAACGCAGACTAGCAGCTGTGAAGTGCGAGCTAAGAACACACTGTTTGGTCTAAGAGACACTATTTCGAAAATAAAAAATTATTTTTTTAATGAATTTTGTCCAAAAAGATTAATATGGTCAAGAAACCACACCACACCACACTGTGAGACCCGGGACCGAAGAGGGCGGGGGGTGATCGCTGGTGCCATGAGGTTGCACGGACAATGAGCGGCTCCTGTCAGGCTTATAGACGAAGAGAACATGAATTAACCGATATTACACCCGAAGGAGAGGGATTCCAAAACTGTTCAGGTATGAGACTGTGCAGTTGAGAAGGGCTTAAAAGATTTGATAGGTACTACTTATATCAAGAAGGTGCATATTCTTTTCGGTAGCTAATCACATAAGAACTCCAAAGTTAAGCGTGCTTGACTTGGAGAAATTTTGGGATGGGTGACCCCATGGTAGTTTCTCAGGGTGCGTGTGAGTGAGGTCATAAGCATGCTGAAAAGACTCGTCTTGGTACAATGAAGACAGTCGTCGAATCTGAGATGTTACAACACCGAACCGGGCCGTGCTGCGCGCGTGTTTCACCAAGACCTGACTTATCAACATCTTCCCCCTTTCCAAAAACTTCTGGTGCCCCTTGGGCCCAAACCCTTAGCTCAAACTTTGAGCTAATAAAGAAGAATTTATTTGGCATATTTCCCAATGTGGGACAAGACTTCTCACGGCACATTATTCAAGGTTCATTCACCTCTTATCTAACTTCGACAACAAAAAATGCAAAAAAATCAAAAGAGGAAAATGACTGAAGCCGGGGCAGAGAATTTTTTTAATTCAATTGTTGGATGGAAGTGAGGGAGTAGAATTTGATGACATGGTTTCTCTTCCTAGATCAAACGATTTATCCCAGTAAATGAATTCAGACCCTTTAGTAGTGGAAATGAGAAATAAGTTGGACGGATAAGCTTACAAACAGGCATTTTGTCTCAATGGCCAATACACGTGGAGGGCATTTGTTCGGCCTAAAATTATTTGGGCACTAATTTGGACCGGCTCCCAAGAGTTGAGTGTCTGAAAATTAATAGATAAAAGCCCATCATATGTAAAGAAACTTCGAATTAATATAGCAGCGAACAATCGATTTTTAGGAGAAGATTGTGGCCCATGATGATAGGGAGTGGGGAAAAAGTCCTCCAGACTAAACAAAAATAAGTGATTGACAGGGGAAAAAAAAAAACAACTCCAACATCGCTCCACAGCAAAATTTCTGCAAAATTTCAATTTTTATCTTCAAACGTTTTTCATGTTTTTAGTCTATTTTCAAGTATTTTACATCTTTTTCACTCAAAATTTCAGCAAAATTTATTGTAATTTTCATATTTTGTTAAATTCATTCATGTTTGTAAGTACAAAGTCATGAAAGATTTTGTCATTAATTTTTCAGTGTTTTCTTCGTTTTAGCGTTATATTTTGTATAAAATATAGAGTATTTGAAAACATACCAAAACTGCTACTACTTTGAATCTTATAGAGTATTTGAATTCAATAAAAAAAATATTCGCTTTTAACTAAAAAAAATAGTTTTGGTATTTCTTAACCTCATATTTTGTTTCTGTTCCCTGTTCAATTTAAGTAAAATATCAAAACTGATCTCAAGATTTTGATTTTTCAAATGTAATTATATCATTTTGATAAATATATATATATATATATATATATATATACATTCTGTTTATCTTCAAGATTTTTTTTGTTCAGTCCAAACTTCCTCTTTACAAATAATTCAAATAAATGAATAGAGATACCGAGTTCTCTAATAAATTTTTTTTTTTATATTTTATAAAAATTTAATATGAAAATTACTAATTTATCAAACGCTCAAACTTCTTTTTTTATCATTTTTCCATAATCTATAAATCTAATCATTTTTATCGAATTAAAACAAATTACAAAGTACATCAGCTCGGATAATGTGTTACCAACATATTTATATGTCGATAGCTATGTTTTCTAAACTGCTCTAGCCACACACAAAAAACGTATCTTTGTAGTTGTTCAGTGTTATATCGAACCCCCTGAACGAAAATTTTCGACGAATAACAAGCGTGTGAGCATAAATATATGGCTACGAGTATTGCCAATCGATGATTTACTACTTATATAGATCATGTATAAGAAATATCATGCAAACGTAGAGATTTAGTGCTGCGAGATCATCCACAAATGTATTTATTCCTTCTTTAGAAACTCAACAGTTGTCATTAGGGAATGCAAGAGGTAAACCGACTACTGGAACCCATGAAATAAATTTTAAAGGAACCCAAGAGCTAGGTTAAGAGTATGTGCACCTAAGGAAAATATCACAAGGAAACGACCACATTTTAACGGTAACTTCTTCCTCTACCACCACGTCCCCTCCACCCTGGACCTCGACCTCGACCTCTACTTCTTCCTTCGTTTAACCCTTCAAATGCTTTGTTAAGAAGTGGATTCTGAAAATCACGTCCTGCTCCACCACCCTTTTTGGGCGCACTAGTGCTGGATATACTGGCAGCACTTCGTTTTTTACTGGAATGACAAACATTTGCTGATAAACAAATAGAATGGCAAAATGGTAGGTAATAGTGGTTAAAAAAACGTCTCGGATTTTCTTGTTACCCGGCAGCAGCGACAGTTGGGGTGGTTTCTTTCCATGACAAGGTAATTTTCTTGTCACCAATGAATGAAGGTACTTTCGAGTGCAAAGGCTGAATGCAGATCATGATGTATCATATGAGACAAATGAGAAGAGTATCCATCAAAAATAGAGAAGATCTGAAGTTGGAAAGGAGAGAGACTCGTGTGGTTAACCTCTGACGAACATAAGACTAAAGCTTGGGTGATAATGATCACTATTTAAAATGTAGGGTATTGTCCTAAACTCTCTAAAATTGGACAACCCGTTGACATTATATCTTACAAGAAATTGTTTATCGAATGCCATAAGCATAATTAAAGGTCTCTAGCAGAATGAGTTGATAAATACAGTGAAAAGTTGGAAAAAGCATTCACCTGGGTCATTGCAAGTATGTTGTTGCAGGAACGAAGTCCCATAGTAGCATTCTGTTTCTGCTTCTTCTGCAAGACACAAGACGAGGTGAAATTATGAGCGAATTATACAAACATCAATGTTGGAAAGGAGCAGGACAGAGCTAAGATCTTGGTTCAGTGTAAACTTTATATAATTAATAAAGCAAAAAAGACACCGGTTAATAGACAGTTATAAATAATGTGTCATAAGGTTCGAACACAAGCTACACACGGCCAGAATCACCTGTAATTGATGGGAAACGCGGGAAAATGACAAAGAACAACGCGTACAGAACCCGCAATTAAAACAAAATCTGATAGAAAATATAAACTCTACCGCCCAAAATTATAAATTAATTAATTTCCGATCGAAAGAAGAGAATTTAAAAATTGAATGATCGAAAAACATGGAAAATGAAACAGTAAGTAATATGATTTGGAATGAATGTTAATCAAAGCATATGAAGTCCGTAACTCATGAGGAGAAAGCAGTGTACAAGAGGTTACAGACGGTCTATCTAGGTAGTAATATTTTGTAAGATTTTAAAAAATTTAGTCTGATATTTGGGTTTATAAATTATTAAGGAAAAAAATTTGTTGTGTTTTGGATTTAGCGTGAGGAGCTAGGCATCTAATATTAGCAGATACAATTTTAAAATTTTGAGTCTCAAAATTATAATATAGCCAGCTCCGCCCATGCAAAGGAGGCATCATAACAATATCATTGTTGCTGAGGGAGGACTTACAATCACGTCTTTTTCTTCTTCTAATTTTGCTGCAGCCATTGCTTTATTATGATCCGCCATACCCTGGGTCAATTTTTTAATCATTGCTCTAGATAAATCCTCAATGGTGCTCAATCTGTTGCATCAATAAACTAGTGATCAAATTTTGAAGGATAAATGGCACAAGTCCTGGAAGAAACTAGTTCAATAAAGAAGCTACGAAGCTGATCAGGAGTCCGAGATTAAAAAAATTAGTTCACAACGAAAATAGGTCTTACACAAATAAATAAAAAAATCAAAAAAGCCCTCTCACTCCATAAAACGAGGTAAAAAAACTTTTTAACATACAACAAGCATTATAGTTTTAGCATAGGCATACTCCCCAGTTTTGTCATAGGCAGGTAGCACAACTGCACTCATTTCCATAGATCACAAACTGAAGACTAATCATAGCATCCATCTGAATCATTCAAAATTTTGGTATATTGTAAGATTTTGATGACCATTTAGTTAACAAATACCTCTCTGTAAAGTCTTTATATTGCTCTGAAAAATCTTCTCCAAGCCTGTCAGATGTTTGTCCAGTGACAATCTTGTAGCCGCAGAGGCTATTTGAGGCGTTAGGAGTCTATAAATTCATGAATACATCTGGAAGTCAGTTTAGCAACGTAAGATACACAGATTTACATGTGAAATACAGCAGTATTTGTACCTTGTGAGCTAAATTGTGAAATGCATAAAGCAAACACTCAATACTAGTGAAGTTCATTTCTTCAATCTTTCTTCGTACTAAATATTTCTGAGAGAGAAAGAGAGTAATTCAGAAAGAATTCGCTGAATGTAAATCCATGCAACAATATACCACCCATCAATCTGTAACAACTCAAATTACTTCATTAATATCCACAATGACAAACCAGAAACGAAGCTGTTGCAATTATAAACCTAGAGCTAAGCCACAATTTATTCAGTTAAGTAGGTAAGGTGACATCTCCTGTCCCGCTGGAAGCCTGGAACATCGATGATTTGATAATTCATCAAAAAAAAATTAGGACTAACACATAAATAGCAACAGAGAACTGATAGATAATGGATTGCGAAACAATAAAGCATAAATGACAATACGGACTTAACTCGAATCATGCACATTTACATCCATGATAACTAGAAAGAATACCTTCAAAAGCTGAACAACAGCAGGAAGAAGCTGTCTTGAATCTTGAGGTTTTGCAGTAAATGAACATTCAGCAAGGTTCTTGAGCATGCTTAGTTTCTGTTCTTCAGGAAGCTATTGCAAAGAAAGATAATCTTTCATCAGATAACTCAAAATAAATATGTATAAATGAAACAATAAAAAAAGGAAAATGTCAAGAGATGCCTTAAGCTTGAAGCTTCTCGGTTATAAAAAAAGGCAAGTTTCTTTAACAATATTTAATGGAGCTGGACAGGCTTCAACCAATTTGATAAAAACTGTTATCAAGGCACAAAGTAAGAAAACTATATCTATAAGCGGTTCTTAGAATGTTGACACTGCAATTACCAAAGCACAGTTTTACCAAAAAAAATTAAGAAATGTGGTAAACCCTTAAATTTCACCAGTTTTGAGCATTATATTGATGAAACCAATGAGGAGAAATAAAAAGGAGACAAAAAGAAGAATCAGGGGTATAGAATGGTAAAGTAATAGCATAAAAAAGAGAAATTTTCACTTGTGAGAAAAGCAAAGCATGGCTTCATCGATAATGGCAATGTATCTAAAAGAGAAATGAACAAAGCATTGCTAGACTAAATTTTTTGGTCACTCAATCTTGACAATATAGAAAGAGAAATGAATAAAGCATTGCTAGATTAAAATTTTTTGGTCACTCAATCTTGACAATATAGCCAATAATTTAGTTTGGTCAGTACATATTACCTTGTCAAAAACTGGGAGAATTTGCTTGTTCAGATAGCTGAAGAAATTGCTACTTGATGCACCCCTCTAAAATCACATATATGCACAAGATCAACATATACCATAAATTCAACAGCTTAAGAAATGCGATGATTGGTATTATCATAGTGCACCATGAAAAATGGAAGGGCCATGCGCAGGCAAGATATAAACCGATCTATATGATCTCCATCTGAAACCTGAAGAAGGAAGATGCTTGTCAAATAAAAATAAAAAAATATATGTACTTTAAAAACTGTTTTGTGTCCAAGAAAGAGCCTGCACTTGTAAAAGGGTGAACTTCTAAAAAAAGGAAAATTATGTAGAAACTCTTTAAAGTGGACAATAATGTAATAAATTAAGAAAGAAAATAAGAAACTATAATCTGGATAATACACATGCAGACAAACTCGTACCATTTATTCTCTAAGGAAAGTTTGCTCATAACAAAGACCAAGAATTGCAGTAATTGTCTTGAATGGAAACAAACATAAAAAATTGTGAAAAAAATTCAGGAACTGAAACCCACACAGTACATGCTAGAGAATCTCGCACACTATCTATTTCTTTTCTTATGACCCATTCTACATGTACTGACATTAAATGAGAATTCAGTACCAGGATTACTCATTCTCAAAAACCATATTACTACCCAGATTCAACATTTTGAAAAGATATATTATAAAAAGAAGGAATTTAATTGTGATAAACAAAAAGGTAAAAAATATTACATTAATCCAAACCAATATAACAGATAAAAACTGTCGACTTGGCAACATCAAACGGATAAATATAATCATGGGATCCAGATGGAATATATGAATTATGAACATACATTAAACTGAGCATCTAGGTCAGCCTGGCCTTCAATAATTTCAACAAGCTCCTGAACTTGCTCAACAGGCGCGTTCTGTCCAAATAAGCTCAAGCTTTTCAAAAAGTCAATGAACAATTTAAACTCCACTGCAGTCACGTCTTGCAAATTCTGGACCAAGAATAAATCAATGTATTTGGTCAAGTGGTGTAAATAAGCTACTAACAAAAGGTTATAGAAGTCGTCAACTTTATGATCAAAATATGCCCAAAAATAGAAATGAGACTATAAAGTATGACCAAGGTATTAAGGATTAAGAATTTAATTTGGATGCCCCATCACTCAAGAATTACCTGTTTCACCAAATTAGCTACGTGTCTCTCCATTTCAGCTTCTGGTTTCAACAGTTCGGCCTTCAGAGGAAACACCTGGAAAATGTCCAAATTTAGATTCACTAAATGCAAAACTTCCGGAGGGAAAAAAATTCCATTTGAAACTAAATAATTTCTACCTTGTCTCGTATAAAGCACAAAACTTTTTCACGGATGGTCTCCCACGTGCTGAGATCCTCGGCATTCCGATCATCCATACTTCCAATGTGCTTGAATAAAGCTGTTAATGAAGCTGAGGCAAACATAGTAAATCGCTTCAGAATACACTCATGCACTCATCTTTTTAATGGCAGTATCTGAAGCCATAGACCGTGCACGCCAGGCATAGAAAAATCTAGTAACTTTAGCATCTAAAAATCACAATTAAAAGGTCAACAGAATTAACTGTACACATTAACATTCTATCTCAAGCAACAAACTTAATTTTTGATTGGTTGCACTTAAAATTAATATGGTTGAATCATAATTCCCTTCAAGCAGAGCCCATTCCATTGTCGCTGATCATATGCACAAACTATCAATCTTACATCGGATCTCCAAAATCATATTCCAACTAATGCGGACAATCTCTGCTTCACAAAAGACCAACAATTGTAAGAAGCCAGACTCCAACTGCTTTATCATGGAATATCCTTGCTTTCATAGTGTTCCTGTAAGACTCATCCAGATAAACAACTCTTTCCAGGTTTTGGAGTCTATAAGACATTAAGAAGCATATACATCTTCTGATAACAAAAATTTAGAAATGAAAAAAAAGTCGATTAAACCGAATTGACCGATCCAAATCAAATTAATTCAAAATTTCAGTTTTAAAAGATCGGCTAAATCGGTCCAATTTTGCTTACTGATACAAAAAAATCGCTTAAGCCGATTTAAACAATATTGAATTTACATACAGGCCTTAATTGTGTTGGGTTGTTGGCTTTCATCTTTGGCTAATCTATTCTCATTCTTTTGCTTAGCAAGGAAGAAAGTAATGCATCAATATCTTCTCATTCTCTTGCCTGGTTGCAGTGTGCGTAATATGTTTACGTTCAACTTTTTTCCTAAATTTCTGCTAATTCACTTACCAAACCAAAATAATCAATTTTAATTTGGCTCGGTTATTTAGGTTTTTAAAGGAAAATGGATTGGATTGGTTAACTAAAAACAATTCGGTTAATTCAACTTCGGGTTATTTGGTTCGTTCAATGTAGTAATCTTCTTTTCGGCAGTGAAGCATTCTCATACATAACTCCCCAGTATGTTACAATGCTCATGGACAATGTAGTTCTCATTATGATAATTTGAAACATAGACATTGCAGAAATGCCAATCTTGTGATTGGTTAACTAAAAACAATTCGGTTAATTCAACTTTGGGTTATTTGGATCGTTCAATATAGGAATCTTCTTTTCAACAGTGAAGCATTCTCATACATAACTCCCCAGCATGTTACAATGCTCATGGACAATGTAGTTCTCATTATGATAATTTGAAACATAGACATTGCAGAAATGCCAATCTGGTATCAAATACAACCCAAATATGTGTAAAATATTGCATGTAAACGTGATTTCGTCGCATTTATCCATTAACCAATGTCGCCCTGAACCTCTTATGATTACCCAACGAGCTTGGAGCACTCCAAATGCCCGCTTGACATCCTCTCTTGCAGTCTCTTGTCTTTCCTTAAATTTCATTCCTTTGGGATCCTGGGGCAAGAAAAACTCTTCATGAAAGTGGCTTATTCCGGGTATATATCATTCGTTAGGTAGTATCCTTTTGTGAATTGTGTACCGTTCACAATAAAATTAACCTCAATAAAATTAACCTCCAATATGTTTCCTTTCAAGACGTTATTAAAAAGAAGAGATTTGTTAAGCACGTTGACGTCATTATGAGACCTAGCGACTCCGAAAAAGGTATCATATCCACAAATCGGCAGACGCGACCGCCTCAAGAACAATTGTTGGGTAGCCATGATTGCCTCGTGTGTACAGGGCCCTCCACGCGACCGGGCAATTTTCCCAGGCCCAATGCATGCAATCAAGGCTTCCTAACATGCCAGGGAAACGGTGCCTCTACTCATGCATTTTAAGCAAACGAGCAATGTCAGTTGCATTGGGTTTTCTCAAGTATAGACCTTTATATATTTGCATTACACATTGGCAAAAGTTGACATGCATTTGAGGAAGTTGTTTCATCCATCCGCAGGTAATCGTTCAGTTGGTCAGCCGGGCCTCCATAAGCTAGTTGACGGATAGTAGTTGTGCATTTTTGCAGCGACAATAATCATTTTCTTCTCGCTGCATCTTCCCTCCATTTAAAATATCCATCAGGATGATTTTCCAATGCATTGACTATGCGCAAAAATAACTCTTTTCTCATTTTGAATCGTCGTCGGAACATGTCATCAGTATTCAGTATACATCGGCTCGGTAGAGAAATAATCATTGACAAGCTGAGTGTATCCAACGGCACGTTCTCTGTTGATTGACCTTTTTTGTCCACACTGATAAGAACTTTTCACTAATTCGGCTAATTTATATTGATGTTGCAGTACCATCATCAATAATGTTTCACCAGGATCCTATGTTGTATAGTTGTTCGTTTTGTCGTCTGGAATGTTTTGTGTTAGGTAGACTACGATCTTCGGACATTTTAGGACAAATGAAGTGTTTACTGTGTGAGAGAATTAATAGTAGTACTGAACAAATATTTGGTAGAGAATGCTTTTTTCTAATACAAAGATTAGTGTAGAAAGTTCAAACGAATGACATTTGAAGGAGTAAGAAATGATGTATTTAAAGAAAAATTATTTTAAAAAATTCTGCAAAGGCTAAATGGGCAGAAACAATATAATTTAGGGTGCCTGCATACGTCAAACAAATTTTTACTAAAAAAATAAAAAAAGAAAATGGCAGCATCATAGTTGTCAAAAGCACAAGGCGCATTAAAGCTCTCAGGCGTCCTAGAGCTTAAAGCGCAACGCGAAGCCCACGCTAGTAAAGCACAATAAATAAAATATTCTAAAAAAAGAAATAAAATCAATTTATTTTAAAAAAAATATGAAACATAAGATATCAAATATTAAAATTATCACCATTTTCATCTTCCAAAGTATCAAATATTGTCGTAACGCACCGTTTCCGGGAGAAGGCCCAGAGAGAGCCCAAGATCGGGATAGCCCATGGTCGCAAAAAAAAAGGCGTTTTTTAAAATGGTTTATCCCCCAACACTCGAACTCAGGACCTCCAGGCTTAAGTAGCTAGATTCCTAGAGTGTTGGCTACTAGGTAGCCTGTTTACGGGAGAAGGCCCCAGAGGAAACCCGTGGTCGTTTAAAAAAATCCTAGGTTCGAGTTGAGAAAGGCGAAAGAAACCACTTCCCAGAGGTGGGATATTCTATAAGTGACGGCACATGGGAAAGCCCATGATGAGAAGTCCCTACATCGGGATAGCCCATGGTCGTTTCAGCCGTGGGTTAGGCAACAAGATATTAGAGGAGTAAATCACACTTTTAGTGCGTAATTTCTCATCTGTCATATTTTTGTAAACAAAAACACAGTTTTTCTGTGAAGCGCACTTAAAACGCAAAACTCAAAAAAGCGCAAAGCTCACGGGCGCAGGTTGTGTGCTTTGCGCTTTTGACAAAAGCATGCAGAGTGGGTGGACTGCAGCTGACAGTCACGCGCGCGCGGTGAGCTGCTGCGTACAGTTCATGCTCAATGCTACCCAATTTTTTTTTAAGGAAATGTCCGAATTTCCAAAAGGTTTAAAATTTCAAACAAGAGTAAGTTTTGATTGTGATGCAATACGCATGCACAGCGGTGAGCTGCTGCATGCAGCAAGATGCCCACTTTTTTTAGTAAAATTTTCTTTTTTTAATGAAATATCCGAATTTCTAAAAAGTTTAAAATTTCAAACGAGAGCAAGTTTTGATCGTGCTGCAATACGCACGTGCGCGGTGAGCTGCTGTGTGCAGCTCAGGCTGCCTGCTGCCCAATTTTTTTTCCTATTATTATTTTTATGGAAATGTCCAAATTTCTAAAAAATTTAAATTTCAAATAAGAGTAAGTTCTGATCGTGCCGTAACAAGCGAAAGAATGTATAACGTCCAGATTATTCTTTGAAATAATTTCCAGATACTTATTTTCTCCTGAAAAATGGTTAATTTTATTAGCTGGGTCTTACTCTTTACATCCTGCCGCAATAACATCATAAGGGCTTTATGCACCGCATCGCGCTCAACATTATCTCCTACAATCACAAAAATGTTCAATCAGACAAAAAACAAACAAAAAACTGTAAAGATGCGAACAAACATCAAGGCTAGTATACCAGCTACAAGAAGTTGACCAAGTATATCAACAATTTTTGCCAGATGTTCAGGTGTATCCTTGCAGAAAAAGGGAAGCCCTCGGATAGCTTGAACTCGAACCTTCAGCAATGAACAAATTAAGATACAGTAATATTCCAAAGGGCATAGGTTTGGTAGATATTCAATCCCATTAACCATATTGTTTATACATACAAGTCTTTATAGTATAGGTTTTCCCTTTTCTTTTTTCTTTTTCAGTTTCATATAAACATTACATTATCCTTGAATGGTGATGTTAATGAATCAAATTTAACTTAATGTGAAGAGATTAGTCATTCAAATTAGGATCTCAGTTCGTTTTTTCATAGGATCGGTTGGAAGAATATCTTGTTATTCAATTGTATTAGTACCATCAATTTATTAATATATTTTGTTTCTTACAAAATAAAATTAAAAAATAACTTAATTCACTAAAGCTGCAATCTATTTAGTAAAAAAACAACATTCTTTACTATAAATCACAATATAGCCCTAAATATCACGCCTGAGTTTTTTTTCCATGGAACTATCACAATTATTTCTTAATTGATGTCAAGGAATAATCTTTCAAAAAATCGATAGCATGAGCAGCAACAATGTCAGCTTTACTTGTCTAAGTGCAAAAAATATAAAAAAAAAACAGAGAGAAAAAGTCAAAGAACCAAAACTATAATTTCCCTCCAGGGAAAAAAAAAAGAAGCTAAATTGATAGTAAACGCTTACCCCTAGCTCCTCATCTTCGCACAAATACAAATGCTGGTCAAGAGCTTGCTCCGAGAGGTCGGGGAAGAATTTGAAAAACTTTGGTATCATCTGAGCCGCCAATTGCTTGGCCTTGACACTTCCATTCGCGGCCGCTATTATTCCCTCGTAATCCACCTTATTCTGCTCCCGAAAAAGTAAAGAGGAGGCATTTGTTAACAGGAAACCCAAAATTAGACCCCCAAAATCTTACAGATAACAGAGATAAAGATCGACTGACTAGGGACTTGTCTTTGGCTTCGTTGAGTTTTTCGCAGTACTCGTAGAGCTTCTCGATTTCTCCAGAATCCTCCGTCGTATCCGTCATAATTTACTCGATAATTGGATTCGATAGTGAGAGTGAAATTTAGTGGTCTGGAGAAGATAGGATTAGGGTTTAAGCATGGTGCGGGAAATGAGATTCAAAGAGAGAGAGACTCGCACAAATATTAAGATTTTATTACTTCGATATACAATCCTTATGTTTGGTGTAATAAAATTAATCTTTGCAAAAAATACATTTTTTCCGTGTATATTTGTATTTTTGTGATTTTAGTTTTTTATATTATCAAATTTCAATTTTAATTTTCTAATTTTTTTTTCCCGTAATTTCAATTTTTTAATGAGAGTGTTGATATAATACTACACGCGCATTGATGTGACACCAATGCGCGATGACGTGCACCACATGAGGAAAATGATAACGGTTATAGAAGTCTATAAATTGAAAATATATGAACTTTGAACTATACGAAAGTCATGTGACACCAATGCGCGATGACGTGCACCACATGTGGAAAATGATAACGGTTATAGATTTTTAGTGACTTTCGTATAGTTCAAAGTTCATATATTTTCAATTTAGACTTCTATATATTATATAAAATTCAGTAGGATTTAATTAAAAATAATATCAATAAGTTAAACGCTAGTTGGTTCTTTTCCCTATATAGGTTTTTCTTTTCTTCAAAATTTTTAAAAACGTATTATTTTAATTGTTAACAATAATTTAATATCAAAATTATTAAAATCATTCACCTATTTTCAAGTTCTGATATCAAAATCTCACGAAATTTAAAATTATATTTATTAAAAAATAATAAAAATTACATATATATATATGGATGATTACAATAAATTAAATATATTAAAATTTTATAAAGATTGATTGATACATTAATATGCTTTAAACAATTTATGAACAACGCGCACGCGCGCAGGTGCACACACACACATATATATATATATGTGTGTGTGTGTGTCTGTTATTGTACATATTATAAACCATGATTTATACTGAATCCTATGTGTAAAAAATAAATAAAAAAAATAAATGAAAGTATTCTAATAGAAACAAATTTCAATAGATATAATATTATAACTCGTATATTTATAAAATGAGAAGAAACTGAATTTCCATAAAAGTAGATAATTGAATAAGTTGTTCCTATAAATATTATAATAAATAGAGATTTACAACAAATTATACAAACTAATGAAGGATCTGTTCAAATATAGTTCAATAATGAACACAGAAGATTGTTACCGTCTTCTATCTATGCTAGATTAAGATCTAGTCATTCTTTTATTTCACATTTAGATTATATGGTGGATATTCCACAAACTTCTAGAGCATCTACTTTTCAAATAAGAGAAGATATATAATCTTCTATAAAAGATATAGTATAAGATTTAATTACTAATCAAAATAATATTGTACATCAAAATAACTTACAAAAAGTTAAGGAAACTGATACACTTTCATAAATGAATTAATCAAAAATTGATTTTACTAAAGGATCTCGTGCTAGAGCGATGATCAATGCAGAATTTTATCAACCCAAATGGGAATCTTTCAGTTTACGTCTTTGATAGCTTCAATTTAGGCCTTAGTAACTGATCAGTTCGAGGACTGATCAGTTTCAGCTTCCTGCGCACTTAGGAAAATCATTAGTAACAAAATAACAAGTTTTGTTAACATCAAAATCAAGATTGCGAACATGAAATGTTCCAACAAATAATGATAAAAGTATTGCTAAAATAATTATAGCAGGTTTTACTGAACAACTTAAATGTTAGTGGGATAATTATTTAAATCAATCTCGTAAGGATGAAATTCTAAACTCAATAGAAACTGAGAATAATATTCATATAGAGAATGCAGACTATTATAATGACAATTGTTGGAACATTTCATATTCGCAATCTTTATTTTGATGTTAACAAAGCTTAATATTTTGTTTCTAATGATTTTACATAAGTGCGCAGAAACTGTAACTGATCAGGATTCGAACTGATCAGTTATCGAGCCAAAACTGAAGCTATCGAGACGCAAACTGTGGGAACCCGGACGCTAATTCAGTTCTTAATAATCTTTGGGAATAATTAAAAACAATTAAATAAACAGGGTCTAAATTTTTTTAAAAAAATACAAAAGCGGAAACATATGAAATAAATCTTATTTCATTTACAAGATCAGTATCCAGATCTAAGTACAAGTCATGTACAAAAGTAAATCATAACAACTACTGTTCATTCACTACATGTCTGGAAATGAAACAGATCTATTTCTAGATCCGAATCTCCACGCTAAACTAGTCCTCCCTCATCCTCGTCTTGACCCTGGTGCTGTCTCCACCTGTTGTCATGCACACATACAAACAAGACAACAGTCGAATAACTCCGGTGAGAATTACATTCCTAGTATAAATCATATATACATGCAATCATATAAACAGATATAAAAGCATGAAATAAATATCAACAACATGTATCAAATCTGAAAGACATGAATCAATATAAAACTATCAATCAAACTCTGACTCACAACCTCTGACTCAACTCTTTCCTAATCTAGGGATCCCGATCTGAATAAGAACATAACACCCACCTACTCTCCCGATCGTGGTGGTGGTACGTTCTCATTCACGGACTCTGGTCCTCTCTATATCGAATCTCGGCGATAGGAGCTGCTCTTCTCCTAAGCAACATCGATACGACCAAACGTCCGGTGTCTTGGCGACTCAGCCGAAGACTTGGCACATCAGCCAATGACTAGGCACATCAGCCCAAGGACTAGGCACATCAGCCCATAACTCTACATATCACATATGCTTAACTATAAATCAATTGAATAAGCATAACAATCTCAAACATTGCAACATATCGAGGCAATGACAACTCAGTATGTGATTTTGGGAAACTCAAGTTGAATCAAACTCGAGTTGTGCAATCCCGAATCAACATTAATTTATACCTTTCTCTTCTCGGTCTGACGAAGTCGAAGTCTCGAATTCAACTCTGTCCATATTCAATCTGGTAATGACAATATCGAATATACTGTGTCAATGTACAACTCAATTCAAGACCTGTTCTGATCAATACTCAAATCTAGACATAATCTGATCAATGTCAACTATACAACGATACAATCTCAATCAATAGCGAATCTGATTAATACCAATCTACTGATGTTTCGACGGCATAACAATACAATCTCAATAACCCCGTTAATCTCAACATCACAGATATAATAACACGGCTCATAATCAATATCGGCACAACCCATAATCTCAACAATAACAGATCATAATCTCAAATCTGTACAATCTCGATCATATCAGTTCTGAAAATCATAACAATTTCATATTGTATCTGTTCTTCGATCCGGTTTCGATTATACGATATCTACTATGTCAAGAACAACACATATCAGTCATATCTGATTATGGCAATATCATAATTTCAAATCATATCAAAACATAAGAAAACTTACGTCCAGTTGAAGCCATCGTCAATAGGAACACGATACCGAAGTCGGATTAAAAATCGGACGGCCGGATCTTTTGCAAATCAATTTCTAAAATCCAAGAAGCTTAAGGAAAACTCTGAAGCTTTTCCCTCGATTCTCGGCTGAAAATGTCGAAGGAAAGCATGATTTACCATTTAAATTGCATGGCAAAGCTACGTGGCTCATTTCTTTAACAAACACGTCTCGCGCATATGCGCAACCACCATCGGCGCATATGCGCGAGACATTCTGTCTCGGCGCCTAAGCTCATCACTGCTCGCGCATATGCGCGCACTGACATCGCGCATATGCGCGAGACCTACTGTCTCAGCATACATATACTCACGCATATGCGCGCTTTCACTCGGCGCACATACGCCAACTTCTCTGGAATCCACCTTTGGGCTACTGGTCACCTCGCGCATATGCACGCTCATCTTCGCGCATATGCGCCCAGTGTTCTGTCTTACATCATGAGCTTCCGCACAGCTCGCGCATATGCGCGCCTACTCTTCGCGTATATGTGCAAGACCTTCTGGTCACGCACAACCAATATTCAAACAACTCAAAATCCAATTCCGGAGTGCCCCGTCTATATCACATCTCAATCATCTTCAAATCATTTCAGATTATGATAATCAAATTCTCGGCCTTACATTTCTCCCCCCTAAGATATGATTTCGTCCTCGAAATCACAAGCAATTCAATCAGATATCAAATCAAATATCCATCAGATACAATAAGGAATGGAGAATAAAAGCGAAATAAGAATACTCACATCAATAAAATAATTCTAGGAATCTCTGTCTCATGTCTGACTCAGTCTCCCAGATAACTTCTTCGATGCGATAACAATTCCCCTGAACTTTCACAAGCGGAATAATCTTTGTTCAGAGTTGCTTTTCTTTACAATCGAGAAATCTAAATCGGCTTCTCGAAGTTACTCAGTGTCTCATCCAGTTCGGCCTCGTCTGGTTGAATAACATGTGAAGCATCAGACTGATATCTCTTCAATAACAATACATGAAAATATCAGGTATCTCCGATAAAGAAGGCGGTAATACGAATCGATAGATACGATCTTCTATCTTCTCGAGAATCTTATACGGCCCAATATAACGTGGAGACAACTTCTCTTTCTTGCCAAATCTGGCAACATCTTTAAAAGGTGAAATCTTCAGGAATACTCGGTCTCCTGCCTCAAATACCAACGGTCTATGTCAAACCTTGGCATATTTGGCTTGTCTATCCTGAGCTACCTTCATTTTTTTTTTCTGAATCAGCTTCACTTTTTCTGTCATACCTCTGATCAAATCAAATCCAATCTCAGGAATCTCAGAGGTATTATCCCAATAAAGAGGGAATCTGTACTTTTTGCCGTACAACGCCTCAACCGGTGCCATCTCTATACTCGTCTGATAGCTATTGATGTACGACCACTCACATCGTGGCAATGAATCCTGCCAATTAGTGCTAAAATCAAGCACTATATCTCTAAGCATATCCTCCAATATCCGGATAATCCACTCTGACTGTCCGTCAGTCGGTGGATGATATGCGGTATTCAAACATAATTTCGTACCTAGAGCCTACTACAACTCTGTCAAAAGTGCGAAGTAACCGAAAATCACGGTCTGCAACAATCCACTTCGGTATTCTATGTAGTCTGACCACCTCTTGGACACAGATCTCTACCATTGGATCATATTTGTACGTAATTTTGTACGAAATAACACATGCGAATTCGGTCAATCTATCAATCACAACCCAAATCGCATCACAACCTCAGGAGGATCTCGGTAACTTCGTTACAAAATCCATGGAAATGTGATCCCATTTCCATTCAGAAATAGGCAAATTATGTAATAGTCCTCCTAATTTCTATCTTTCTGTATTTACCTGCCGGCAATTCAGACATTTTGATACAAACTCTGCAATATCTGATTTTATCTGTTTTTCTCAAAAACTGTCTTTTCAATCATCATACATCTTTCTATCATCAGAATAAATGTTGAATCAGTTATTGTGCACTTCTGACAATACATGTCGTTTCAAACCCGAAACATCTGGCACAACAAATCGGTTATTCACATACAATACAGTATCACATACCTGATATTCTGATCGATACCTTGCTCTGACTATCGATAGCAAATTCTGAACATTCGGATCAACTTTCTGAGCCACTTAAATTCTCAAAATCAGTTTTGATTCAACCGGTACAATATCAAATTCAACGGTCTATTATCTGTTTCAAATACTGATCTAGAAAATAACAATTCTCAATCAGATTTAAAACAACAGTCAGATATAATAGCCTGCTAAACTCATGCAACTATAAATTTCTGACACTGATATCAATCTCAGCCAACTAATCACGGCTTCACTCTGCTAAGATCAACAGATATGTCATCTTCGGATGTAATGTGCCCTGAACAATCTGTATCAGTCAAGATTCACCATCTCAATAGTTTCTGTATACCACTTTCCAGTTCTCAGAATATTCAATACAATACTCAGATATTTAACAAAATCAGTCATATTCTTCGAATAAACCAGAATATCATAGATCAACTAATCAGAGAATCATCAAAATATTCTGAACACAGAGTTTATCAACTCATAACCATAGCTGATACATCCCAAAGAGAAACACTCAATCAGATGTAACTCTCGGCTAGTAAATCTTCTACCTGATTTTTCAAATCCTTCAATTCAATCGGTATCATTCGGTACGGTGTTTTAAAAGTAAAACAGTACTTGGTATCAAGTCAAGGCTGAAATCAATCTCCCTGGCTGGAATCAAACCCGGAGTCTCATCTGGGGAAAACATCAATAACTCTCATGTCACTGGCAATTCAGCCAATGATAGACTCAACTTCAGTAAGTCAACTGAATACATAAGGAGTCCCTCTGCTCCTTTTTGTAATGATCGAGTCATAAATAATACGAATATCAAAGGAATTCTAAATCTAGAATTTTTACCGTACAATTTCCTTCTTCGGCCATTTCAGGTCCGAATCTTACCATCTTCCGGAATCAGTCTATGGTAACTCTGTACTTGATCAGTATATCAATATCAATAATGCAGTCATACTCAGACAACACAAGTACAATACAAGCTAACTCAGTCTCATTCTCATGACACTGTAGTATACGAGGTTTCACAGAGTTCACTGATATCAAAACTCTCCCCCAAACGGTAAATAGATAAAATACTACAGCCGATACTGACTCAATAGATAAAGCATACATCAATGCAGTTCATTCAGAACTCATACATAGGATGTACGAAAATCTCTCAATACATACACGGAATAATCATAAAAGAACAGTTACCTGCCACTATATCATCAAGTGCATCCTGGGTCTGTTCCTCGGTCACCTGCCACTACTTTGCCTTCCTTCTGGCCCTGGTTGTGTCTGAATAGGGGGTGGTTGGAAAGAGCGAACAACAGATGATGGTCTATCAGTCTGAGTCACTGATCCAGATGATTCTGCTCCTTGGAATCTTCGGGAACCTCTCTGTGGACATACTCTCGCAAAATGTACTGATCGTTTGCAGATACGGCAACTACCAGTTACTCCTTGGCATTCCTCAGTGGGATGTCTCCCTCCGCAAGTGCTACAATAGACTCCCGTATAACTAGGGCTAGAACTACTGGAGCTAGAGGAACCACTCCCTAACTTCTTAAACTGTTTCTTGCGAGCTTTCAGGAAATCTTTCTTTACCCCACTACTACTGCCACTATCAAATCTAGTCGGGGATTGTAAGAATTGAGCGGTAGGTTGGTGTTTCTGTGGGTGAGCAACATACGATATTCCTCGCTGTTGCATCAAACTTGCCTCAGGTCCTTTTGCCCTGTTCAAGGCGACAGCAAAATAACGGGGTCGTTCCACATTTAGTAATGCAGATATTTCAGGATTCAATCCGCTGATGAACTGATCAACTACAGCTTTATCATCCCCAGCCACCTGAGGAGCAAAACGTAGTAAAGTAGAGAATTTTGCCACATATTCTTCAATATTCAGCTGGCCCTGTTTCAAGTTGGTAAACTCTGTACTCTTATCTTATCGGTACGATACTGGGAGAAATCTTTTATGAAACTCAGCTTTAAAGATTTTTCACGTAATCACAGTACCATGCTGTTCTAATGCTTCTTTGGTTGCGATCCACCAACTCTTTGCGACCTCGTGTAACTGGTTCCCAATCAATCTAACTCGGCGTTCATCTAGGTAATCAAGTGAATCAAACAGCACTTCAATATCATTCAGCCAACTCTCACAGTCATCAAATGTCTCAGTACCCTTCATAATCGGCGGTTGAAATGACTGAAACCTCTTCAACATTATTTCCATCGGGGTTTCTGACACATCCATCTGATAAACCGAAGTACCACATGATTCTAGAATTCTTCGAGGAGGTATATCTGATTACCAAAAGAATTAGTAACCAAATACAACAAACCCGTTTCAGTCCTCCTCTATCATCTTACTGCTGATCAATAATCGGTTCTGATTCATTCTCAATAACACATGCTTACAATCAAATCAGATAAACAAGTAAACATGTGTTTTAACGCAGTAATTCATGCTAGCAATCAAAAGCAAGGAAAGAAAACTCATTCTACCCCGCTCGCTAGCTCCTATCTCAGTCTAAGGTACCTACTGCTCTGGAACCTACTGCTCTGATACCACCTGCTGTGGGGACCCAGGACTCTAATTCAGTTCTTAATCATCTTTGGGAATAATTAAAAACAATTAAATAAACAGGGTCTAATTTTTTTTTTAAATACAAAAGCGGAAACATATGAAATAAATCTTATTTCATTTACAAGATCAGTATCCAGATCTAAGTACAAGTCATGTACAAAAGTAAATCATAACAACTACTGTTCATTCACTACATGTCTGGAAATGAAACATATCTATTTCTAGATCCGAATCTCCACGCTAAACTAGTCCTCCCTCATCCTCGTCTTGACCCTGGTGCTGTCGCACCTGTTGTCATGCACACATACAAACAAGACAACAGTCGAATAACTCCGGTGAGAATTACATTCCTAGTATAAATCATATATACATGCAATCATATAAACAGATATAAAAGCATGAAATAAATATCAACAACATGTATCAAATCTGAAAGACATGAATCAATATAAAACTATCAATCAAACTCTGACTCACAACCTCTGACTCAACTCTTTCCTAATCTAGGGATCCCGATCTGAATAAGAACATAACACCCACCTACTCTCCTGATCGTGGTGGTGGTACGTTCTCATTCACGGACTCTGGTCCTCTCTGCATCGAATCTCGGCGATAAGAGCTGCTCTTCTCCTAAGCAACATCGATACGACTAAACGTCCGGTGACTTGGCGACTCAGCCGAAGACTTGGCACATCAGCCAATGACTAGGCACATCAGCACATCACTCTACATATCACATATGCTTAACTATAAATCAATAGAATAAGCATAACAATCTCAAACATTGCAACATATCGAGGCAATGACAACTCAGTATGTGATTTTGGGAAACTCAAGTTGAATCAAACTCGAGTTGTGCAATCCCGAATCAACATTGATTTATACCTTTCTCTTCTCGGTCTGACGAAGTCTTAGTCTCGAATTCAAATCTGTCCATATTCAATCTGGTAATGACAATATCGAATATACTGTGTCAATGTACAACTCAATTCAAGACATGTTCTGATCAATACTCAAATCTAGACATAATCTGATTAATGTCAACTATACAACGATACTATCTCAATCAATAGCGAATCTGATTAATATCAATCTACTGATGTTTCGACGGCATAAAAACACAATCTCAATAACCCCTTTAATCTCAACATCACAGATATAATAACACGACTCATAATCAATATCGGCACAACCCATAATCTCAACAATAACAGATCATAATCTCAAATCTGTACAATCTCGATCATATCAGTTCTGAAAATCATAACAATTTCATATGGTATCTGTTCTTCGATCTGGTTTCGATTATATGATGTCTACTATGTCAAGAACAGCATATGTCAGTCATATCCGATTCTGGCAATATCATAATTTCAAATCATATCAAAACATAAGAAAACTTACGCCCAGTTGAAGCCCTCAGTCGATAGGAACACGATACCGAAGTCGGATTAAAAATCGGACGGCCGGATCTTTTGCAAATCAATTTCTAAAATCCAAGAAGCTTAAGGAAAACTCTGAAGCTTTTCCCTCGATTCTCGGCTGAAAATGTCGAAGGAAAGAATGATTTACCATTTAAATTGCATGGCAAAGCTACGTGGCTCATTTCTTTAACAAACACGTCTCGCGCATATGCGCGACCACCGTCGGCGCATATGCGCGAGACATTCTGTCTCGGCGCCTAAGCTCATCATTGCTCGCGAGACCTACTGTCTCAGCATACATATACTCGCGCATATGCGCGCTTTCACTCGGCGCACATGCGCCAACTTCTCTGGAATCCACCTTTGGGCTACTGGTCACCTCGCGCATATGCGCGCTCATCTTCGTGCATATGCGCCCAGTGTTCTGTCTTACATCATGAGCTTCCGCACAGCTCACGCATATGCGCGCCTACTCTTCGCGCATATGCGTGAGACCTTCTGGTCACGCACAACCAATATTCAAACAACTCAAAATCCAATTCCGGAGTGCCCCGTCTATATCACATCTCAATCATCTTCAAATCATTTCAGATTATGATAATCAAATTCTCGGCCTTACACAAACTGAAAGCGCCAACTGATCGTCCAAACTGAACCAGTTCAACTGATAGTCCATCTGATAGGCAATTCAGCAGAAAAACTTCAGAAGCCCGGCCAGCTGATGAAGAGCTCAACTGATGAAGAGCTTAGCTGACTAGTTCAACTGAAGCAGCGAAATCAATTCAGCTGACGAGCCAACTGATTTCACCAAATCAGTTCAAGATCAGTTCAAATTACTAGTTCAGAACATCAGTTAGGAATCAATCAACTTGCAGAACACGACAAGCTTATTCAATGGAATCCAGCTGTGCGCATTAAGGAAAAACTTTTGTCCAGTCAAAGGACAATAATGGATGTTGCATCGGAGCTTAAAGACAAAATGTTCTACGAATGGCTGTCGGAAAGTACATACACATTTCGAGGAACGAATTCAAATTGCAATGAGCATATTTGATGAGTCTTGGTGTACGGTCGCATTTATCTATAAATACCAGACCAAGATTATTAATATAAGTGTGTGGAAAATACACATGTGAACGGAAAAACAAGAGATAAGAAGAAGGGCACGATCAACTCATATCTGCTTACAGAAGCAATTTAGCCCAGATTTGAGAGAACACTTCAAAGTGTTATCAGCTCAGTTTAGGAGAATTTTTCTCTCAGTGTGTGAGAATACTTTCATATTGTAATCATATCAGTTCTCACACACACACACAGACTATCACTCACATATACAGAGAGTTAAGCTTATTGAATATCTGAGTAAGTCCTGCACAAAGATATTAAACTTGTTTATGTAATCTTTAACATACAGACATTAAACAAATGTGATGGGTCGGTTCGGGCACCTTTGAAGGTACTTCAAACACAATATACTCAATGAGCTGTAATTGCTCGTGTTCGAAGAATGTAAACACCTATGAATTAGATCGAATTTGGTTTTAAACCAAGCGAAAAATACTTGAAATAATCATTCGTTATGAAAGCTGTTGGAACATTTCAGTGTTCGCAATCTTGATTTTGATGTTAACAAAACTTTTCATTGTGTTTCTAACATATTTACTCAAGTGTGAAGTTATTAAAACAAGAAGCAAGCCGAAACTGAATTTTGCACAAACTGAATTTCTGGCAAGCTTCGGTTTTTTGACGATATCTCTCAACAAGATGATGAAAATGACAATCCGCCAACCGAACTGATCCGAAAACTCAATTTGGAACAAGTCATATTACACATCAGCTGGGCAAAATCGGATGTTATCATGGTCTAACTGATCGTTGAATTACCGAACTGATCACACGAAAACAGCAATCAGTTGGGTTTGAGCAGTTGCGATATTTTTGTCATATCCCTCAGTTCATTTATCGAAATGAAGCGATTCAAAATGCGTTGAAAAGATAAGAAGAAGATCTACAAATCATCTTCAGAAGTCAAAGTCTGAATCAAAGTTTAAGATGCTGATAAATGATGATGAAGCTACTGATTCTGCGCAAACTGAAATCAGTTAGGCTGATTTCAGCACACCAACTGAAACTGAACCAGACCAGCTGAACTGAACCAGTTGCTGATCAACTGAACCAAACCAACTGCACCAGCTGAACTGAACCAGTTACTGATCAACTGAACCAGCTGCTGACCAATTGAACTGAACGACCAGTTGATTTGACCAGAGTTGACCAGTCGGGAAAATGTCCAGAAAAGGCGAATTTGACCGTTGCAATTCCAGAAACAGTACATAAACTTTTCAAACGGTCATATTCTCGTGTCTATCGTATATATCATTGTTGGAGCCTATAAATACAACATCTTTAAGATCAAACAAGAGCTTTTGAAGAGGATTAAAAGCATGGACAGTTACCATGAAAAAATCAACTAGTTGAGAGCACAAGCCCTTATGTGAGGATACATTTGAGATGTACACTGTAAAAAATAAATTTCTCACACACAATCACTCACACATATACAAGAGAGTTGAACTTCAGAGTTTAGTTGAGTGAGTCTTCACACAAAGACGTAAAACAATGTGTTTGTAGTCTTTGCATATGAGACATTAAACAATATGCTGATTGTGAGGGGCTGCCTACAATCTTGAGAGCTAGGAGTTCAGTTAGACAGTAGTGTAAGTCCTAAGCTGAGTGGGTTTGTACAAAGAGTTGTATAAATCAAAGTCTTCTAGTGAATCCTTCCCAAGGGGAAGAAGGGGTGACGTAGGAGCATTTGAAGTCTCTGAACATCTATAAACAAATTCGTGTCAATTTATTTATTGAATTTACTTATTATTTTCATAGTTTTAAAGATGCGTTGTTGAAGCATTTTATGTGTTCTTCAAATACCAAAATATTGCATACAAGTGTTTGATAAAATGCTTCAACCAAAATATTTTTACTCATTCAACTTGCATATATTTTAAATGCTTTACAAAATATTTAATCGGTTTCTACGAAGGATTATTTCGAGTGTTTTCCACTTGGTTTGAATATCAAACTCGATTTAATTCATCGATGTTCAATATTTCAAGAACAGAGCTATTGTAGCTCAACGATGATCCTCCCCATCGATCCTATCAAAAGCTAATCAATTTAAAGCTTTTAACTTGTGTAAACTGATTAACTGATGTAAGGGGGATCAGTTCTTGCATATATCAGTTCAGTTATGGTGAGAATTGAACTGATAACAGCTCGAACTGATCAAATCAGTTTGAAAACAATAGTTAAACAGTGAAGCACACAAGATATGTTTATGGATGTTCGGAGACTTCAACTGCTCCTACGTCACCCTTTCTACCTCCTCGTGTAGGATACACTAGAAGACTTTGATTTATACAACAACTTTTACAAACTCACTCAGCTTAGGACTTACACTACTGCCTAATATGAACTCACAGCCTAGACTGAAGGTAGCATCTTTCAGTCAACACTTGTTTAACGTCTGTGTCAAAGACTACATAGACAAGTTTTACATCTTTGTGCAAGACTCACTCAGCTTTTCAATAAGCTCTATTCTTTGTATATGTGAGTGATTGTGCGTAGGTGAGAATTGATCTAAGATCACAACATGAAAGTGTTCTCACACACTGAGGGAAACGTGCTTCTAATCTAAGCTGACAACACATTGAAGTGTTCCCTCTGGGCTGATTTCTTCTTGTGAGTTGATATGAATTGAATGTACACTTTTTTTCGCACACTTGTATTGTTTCGTATATTTTGCTGATGGTCTTGGTCTGTATTTATAGTAGCAAGGTGACCGTATACCAAGACTCGTCAAATATGTTTGTTGCAGCTGAATCCGTTCCTTGAAATTTGTGTCTCGACTTTTTTGACATGCACTCAAGGCGTCTCTGACTTTAAGCTCTGCTGCAACGTCAATTATTGTAATATTGATAATACAATTGCTTTCCCTGATGCACGGGTGGATACCATTAGATAATCTTGTCGTATTCTGTAAACTAATTGATTCATAATCGATGTTATGAACCGGTTAGTTGAATTGATCTTGAATTGGTTCGGGGAAATCAGTTGGCTCGTCAGCTAAACTGATTTCGCTGCTTTAGTTGAACTGGTCAGCTGGACTCTTCATCAGTTGAAGCTCTTCATCAGCTGGCCGGGCTTCTGAAGATCTTCTCCTGAACTGCGTATCAGCTGGACAATCAGTTGAACTGGTCTTTGATATATCAGTTGAATTGGTTCAGTTTGGGCGATCAGTTGGCGCTTTCAAGTTTACGTCTCAATAGCTTCAGTTTTGGCTCTATAACTGATCAGTTTGAATCCTGATCAGTTCTAGTTACTGTGCACTTAGGTAAATCATTAGAAACAAAATAATAAGTTTTGTGAACATCAAAATCAAGATTGCGAAGATGAAACGTTCCAACAATCTCTCTCTTTTTGATGATCATAAAACTTGAGCAATTAAAACGATTTAAAAATAAAAAATTTTAAAATTATAACTGATTCTCCCCCTTTATGAGAATCAAAAACATTTAAGGCGACTAAATTTTTTTCAGTTCGAGTAATAATTTTAAAGAAAACTCCCTCTCAAGAACTGAATAAAAAAGAGTTTAAAATGAATTTAAAATATTTTTCAGTTCGAGGGATAATTTTAAAGAAAATTCTCCCTCAAGAACTGAATTAAAAAATCTCCCTTAAAAATATAATATTTTACGCATTTTAATGAAGTTTTAGCATCTTTTAACGTTAAAGTAGTTTAGGCAACATATTAACCGAAAATATCAGTTCAGTTACATTCAAACCAACTGGATAAACATGATTTTTATTTAATCAAATTAGCGTCTCTAGTATTATACATTAAGCACACCATTAAGTGCAAGGGAAATGCTACTACACTTAGGAAATATTAAACAACATCAAATATCAGTTAGTTTATACATAGTAGAACTGAATGTACCAATAACTCGTTGACTTGAATGCTTTGTGTAACGTCTCGAAAATTTGAAAGTCCATGTATATCCCATGCATGCAAGTTATTAAATTCCTTTGTATTTTAATTAAATGTTTTAATTGTTAAATTGATTATGTTGACATGCTTATATGATTTTTAAGTAGTTTTCTACTTACATGTATTAAAAATATATTTTTAAGGGTTATTCGAGTTGCGATCGAGGAACGGAGACCGATGGCTGAAAAATGGAAAATGTTTTTATTAAATAATTTTTTTAATTATTTAAAATATAATTGATGATTTTTCTTATTTTTTAAAATAAGGAGTTTTGAGGTGATTTTATACGCCGGGACGTAAATTTTATCGGTGTTGGATTTTCAACAAAAAATACGAACGTTTTGGCAACCCGGCTAGTAAATTCACAAACTTTAGTTAAACAAAATATTTTAATTAAGCACTAATGGGCTAATTGAGCCTAAGTAACTTTCCTAATGTGCCTAAGATATTGTTAGTGTTTTAATTAATTATTTAAAACTCAAAACCCTTCCCCACACTATTCAAACTCACGCCCCACTTCCCTAAATCATACTAACTCCTTTCCTCTCAATGCACGAAACACACACAAGGGTTTGAAAGGAAAAGCTTCGAAAATTCTTCAACGTTTCAAGCCAAGGTCGTTCGTCGTCATTCTTCGCAATCGTCAATGTTAAATCGCGCGTTAACAACACAAAGGCACGCCATACTCTTTTCTCTACTCATATATCACACCATAGTATTTATTTAATCGTGTTTTGCATGAAAAATAAGTTGCATCATGTTATATTTTTGGATATGCATCATATGTGATTTTTAAGGCTTGTGTTTTCATCCAAAAACATGTTTTATATGGACCTAAAGGGGCTGCCATGTATTAGGATGATAAGGGGCATGTTTTACACGAGTTTTAGGGTCTTAGAACACACACAACACGCTGCACAACACGAAGAAACAAGTTGGAAACCGAAATCATGTGTTTGATGGTCATAGGGCTCGGTTGTAAGGACTTTGTGGCTAGGCTTGGTCTCGGCTGGGACCAGGGCTAGCTAGGGTCTGTGAGGGGTCAAGGAAGGAGTCCTAGCGTACATCAGGGCTGGGAAGGAGTCCTAGCAAGCTAAGACTCCAACCTGAGAGGGCAGCGCTTGAGCACGCAAGTGCGCAGCAGCGTGCAGAGGAGGGGCTCGGCCTGGGGGGCTCTGAGCTGGGATAGGTCGACTCACTAGGGTCCTAAGAGGGTGCACAAGGGGCTGGTTCAGAGGCTGGGTCCTAGGGAAGAGTTCGAAGAGTCCTACGCTAGGAGTTCTTTGCTGGTTATGGTTGCAGGGTTGGGGGCTTTGGTTTCAAGCCTAGGGTCGAGTCCTTTGGTTCTATGGGTCCAGGAGGATACCTAGAGGGGATGGTCAGGGTTCAGTCTAGCATGGTTTGGGTTTGGCTCGAGGAAATACGAATATTGTTCGAGGTGTATCTGATCTAGTTTAAGCTGAGTTCTGCTTCTGTTTATCTAAGTTGATAAGTACTCGAAGAGTACTGCTTTGTTAAAGCGATACGAGAACTTCTGCTTTTATACTATCTTCTGGTTTTACTAACGCGATCTACTGGTTTTGACTCTCATCACCACAATTAAATTAAATCTATCATTTCTTCCTTTGCGGTGATGCCAAAACCTAGAAGTTAGTATGATGAAGAAAAACAATTATATCAAAAACAGATAGCAATTATAACCAAATAATTGATAAGAAAATAAGCAGTTAAACAGAGTTCAAAAGAGAGTTCAATCAAGTTCAATCATCGGTTCCAATGTCTCTGAACATTGTATCCTCATCCTGAGGATCTTGGCTTCTGAAAGAAGATTCTGCAAGATGACCTCCAGTTCTCCTTTCTTCTGTCCTTCGTTCCATGGTACCTACTGCTTCCCCCTTTTTGGCATCAAAGAGAGTGAGCAATACATCAACTCATCCAGTAAGAGTGATAATGCTATCATTCATCATTTCCAAAAATGGGGCTTGATTCGAAATCCGATCATTAATGGCTTGAAAAGACTGAGAGTGGGACTCAATCTTGGCATCGATTGATTCAAGTTTCGAATCAGTAGCTTCAACTTTAGTTGAGATTGAGCGAATAGACGTCTCGTGATCAGACAGAGTTCGAATGACATCAAATTGACCTAGAAAGATGTTAGCGTGACTAGTCAAAACATTCTTCGTGAAAAGGTTGGATTCAACTTCATGCTTAGCCAACGATTCTGCCGTGTTAACAACATATTTCGTTACGCGTTCTCAGAAGAATTTGGTGGCTTCGACCTCACCAGCATGTTCATAGGATAACTTCTTGACGATCTCTGAAAGTCTGTCAATATTTCGTCTCAGTATATCAATCTCAGATTCAAGATTAAAGTGCTCTTCGTCTGGGGATGGACTTCTTGCAAAATGTCATTATTTGATTTCAGCAAGATGAGCAATATGAGCGATGTGAAACGATGAATCAGTAGGAAGAACAATCAAGGCAGTAGAGGAGACAGGGTCTGTTGGAGCAGTAGTAACATCAGTAGATTGTTGAGCAGAAGATCATTCAGCAGCAGCAGATGGTTCAGGAACTGCTCTTTCTTCTGGTTGCGCGGCTTCCATGGACTCCAGTTGCTCAGCGGCTGGAATGGGTTCAGATTGAATATTCAAGATAGTTACCATTTCCGCTTGATGTTCAGCAGAGAAAATCTCCAAATTCGGTAGTTATTGAGATGGGTCAGCATTCGATTCTGCCATGGGTTGTTCTGCTGGTTGAGCTTCCGGTTGTACCATATCATCAGCCTGAGCTGCTTCTGGTGCAGCAGAGACAGTGAGAGCAATAGATTGAATGACTTCATCCACTGAATCCAATTCACGAACAGATAGAAAAGATGAAGATTGAGTAGGCTGCTTCGGAGATGCAGGAGTACTGGAAACCTTAGCTTCTAGGGGAGCTATAGTTCTTTCCTCAACTAGCTTATTCTGAGTAAAATCGGGAACGAAGCCTACAAGATATTGAACAGGTTCTCCAAATGCCTGTTCTCAAGCAAGAAGTTGCTCATTCATTAATCTTAATCTCTCAGGTCAAAATTTGGATCACATTCTGATCCTGAGCAGCAATCGGAATCATTGAGTCGAAATTAGACTTAAGAGTCTTTAAAACAGATTCCAGCTTCTTACACTTCTGCTGCTCAAAAATGTAACTTTGTCGTCTCATTGCTTCAATCACATTTTCAGTTTTGGCAAGATCAAACAACTTCTTCTCATTCTTCACCATTTTTTCGTGTGAGCCTGGTGTTTTAAAATATGTGAGAGGATGGAAAACTCGAACCTTATGCCAATCATCAAAGAAAGTCATTCCTTCATTGGCAGATTTCTCAATCTCCTACAAATAAAGATCAATACCAGTTAAAAAGGATGATTTGGTGCCGTGAATTGTGATTTTGCAATGAGTTTCCCTTTGCCTTTATTTTAAGAAAACGCAGTCATCACGGGTCTAAAAGCAGAGGACCCTGCATTAGATTCATGAATAACGACTCCAGACGAGGGTCTGAAAGTTGGAGCAGTAGATGAGGTGGTGGCAGAAGAAGTGGCTGCTGGCTTAGTGACTGGTTCTGGTTTAGAAGAGGTGGCTTCTAGAAACACTTGTCTCAAGGGGACAGTTTCTAAATCAGCAAGGGCTGCTGTTTTCTTGATGCGGAGCACCGTGCGAGCCTTCTTCTTGCTAGGGGTGGCAGGGATAGATGCTTGGGTAGGAACAAAAGACTCCTCATATATTGTTTTATCAGAATCAGTGGAGATAACTACTCTTTTTCTCTTGATCTTCTTTTGAGGTCCTTGAACCTCAGTCTGAGCATCTCCAATCTCCCTTTTTAGAGCAATAAATTCCTCCATAGTTGGCTTTGGCCTCAAGGCGAGCATATTATCAGCATCTGCCATTGTCACAAAAGAAACATCCTGTTCAGAAGTTAAAGGAAAACAACATCCTTTAGCATTGTGCTGATCTGCACAGCAAAACCAAAACTCTTACTAACAACCATATCCTTCATGATTTTGAACAGGAAACGGCTCCAGTCCACCTTGAAATCAGAAGTGATGTCTATCATCACTTGAACCTTTTCCTTGGTCAACCTATCAAATGTTCCAGCTTTGACCAAAAGTGCCTTTGCCACAATATCAGCAAGCACTTGATATTCCATTTTGAGAAGCTTCTTGAAATAGGAGGGAGAGAGATCCTCTCCAGAAGCTGAGAAGGGCAGTAGACATATCCTCCTTAGTAATGCCAGAAAATTCAGAGAAACCTGAAAACGGAAGAGAAAACGTCGATCCCAGAAGTGCAGCATCGATGGAGATGGATGCACCTCGTTGAGAGTAAATGATTTTTCCTTCCTCTACGGTTGCCTTGGCGTAGAAATCTAACAGAGTAGTTTTGTAGATGACATCAGGTGTTTCCAAAAACTTTCTGATGCAAAGTTAGTCAGGACTGATGCAAAGTTAACTTGATAGGCATTGAGTGTGTATGCTCCAGCCATTTCTGCAAATAGAATAAGTTCGAAGTAGATTCTATAAAAGAGATGAGTGCAAGAGAAATTAGTAGCTAACAAGCAAAAGTCTGGAAACGTAAAAGTGAAATGAGATGGAAGAGGCGGTTAATATTAAAAAATGTACAGCCGTCAGTGAAACATAAGGACACTTGTCAATATGTTTGCGGTTGAGTTTTTGAAAAGTTATGCAGAGAGTGTCAAATACGCCAAAAATATATAAAAATAGGCGGGCTGTCCAAGCTGTTACTTAAAAAAAATATCAGAAGAGGGTTTGTCGTCTTATGATAATATCTACTGGAAGTTATGAAGTACTGAAATATTTTCAGCATCTTGATAAAAAACCAGTAGACACATTGTTTTATCGAAAAGACAAACCTTCTTCTGCTTTTGATAAAACACGGGAAAGGAAAAGACAGAATAAAATAATATTTCCATCAATTATTGCAACTAATAAATTCAACGATACGAGATATGAGGGAATGATAGATGACTCTTGATATTCGTGCATGATGTGACCAGTTGGAAGTCTCTTTAGCTTCCCCGAGACTCTATATAAGTACCTGCAAGCCCACAAACTAAGTTATGTTCACAAATAACAAATCACAACTGGATGATGCAAAAATTCTCTCGGAGTATTCTCCAGAGTCTGATTCAGCCGAAGAATTGCAAGGACAATTTCCAGCTTCTCGTAAGATGATGTCTGAAGACATTCTTTTTCAAGATTTGAAGACTTGGAAGAAATTCCTTGACCTGTAATCTGAACAATCAGTTAGATTGTTCTAAATTAGAAGGACTAAGCTGCAGAATCATCCCTTTTACAAACCATGATCATGCAAAGCGAGGGGATTCCAGCAAATCTTAGTTAGGATCCTGCTGAAGTACTCAGTACTTCTGAAGTACTTCAAACTGCTGATATCAACAAATGTAATAGATAGAGCAATGTAATGCATCTGGTTTTATGAATGAAATATTCCATTTAGTCGTATCTCTGTTTATCTACTGCATTTTACTTAATGTAAATAAATAAAAATAAAAAATAAAGGATGAGAAAAACTTAGTGTGAATAAGTTAAGGCCAGATGAATCTTTGTCTTCCTCATGTCCCTTCAAGTCTTTTCTATAAATAAAGATCATTTCTGCTCGTAATGACATTTGAACTCCAATGGATTGTGAAAGCAGCACACATGTTCCTCATCCTTCATGGACGCCTCAAAATATTCATGGATTTAAAGAGGACGCTGAAGAATGCATCTTTAGAAAGGTTATGTCCGTTTGGATTACTGCTCACTGCATTCAGTCAGTCAATGATGGAGAGTTCCCTGCTTCTGCTAAGCAAAGATCACTTGCAAGGAAGCTCAAGAGGCGTGCACATGTTGATCAAATATCCGAATTGGTGAAGGATGATGTGCTGAACCACATGATGGTTTTGAAGGAATGACACTTGCTTCAGAGGATGGAAAATGCCCAAGCCTTCAAGAATATTAGGAGTCATGACTTGAATAATTGGTTGATGTTGTGGCAAGATGCCGTAAGCAGTAGTTTGAGTAGTGTTTTATGGCATCGATTTTATTCTCAATAAAATATCAGTAGTTGCCCCAAATTGTCTCTTTTCCTTATAAATACACTGATATTAGATGAGTAACAAATAAATGATAATAATTAACAAACTGATAGCAACAATATACTCAAGTTAAATCAATTAAACCAAGAACATTGCGAAAATAAGAAAACTTATTCTCAGGCAGAGGCTTTGTAAAGATGTCAGCTGCTTGTTGATCAGGTGAAACGTATTCCAGACGAATGTCCTTCTTCTGCACATGATCTCTAATAAAATGATGTTTGATATCTATATGCTTTGTTCTGGAATGAAGTACTGGATTTTGCGTGATTGCTATAGCACTGGTATTGTCACAGAAGATAGGTGATTCAGAGGCTTGAACTCCATAGTCTTTAAGTTGTTGTTGCATCCAACAGCAAGGTATTATGCTTCTGCAGTAGACGTAGCTATGGAAATCTGCTTCTTACTAAATCAGGAGATTAGCCTATCACCAAGAATTTGACAAAAACCACTCGTGTTTTGTCTGTCCAATTTGCAACCTGCATAATCAACATCTGAATATCCAATAAGATTGAAAGATGAATCATTAGGATACCATAAACCGACATTTTGAGTGCCCTTCAAATATTTCAGTATGCGCTTAGCAGCGATGTAATGTGATTGCTTAGGGTTAGATTGAAATCTTGCACAAATACAAACAACAAACATAATATCAGGTCTACTGGCAGTAAGATATAACAATGAACCAATTGTCAAGTTTAATGATGAGCTCATAGGAGTAGAAGCAGCAGAGCATATTTCCATGCCAAACTTTTTCAGTAGTTCCTTAGTATGCTTAGTCTGATTTATGAAGATTCTAGTATCAAATTGCTTGATCTGCATTCCTAGGCAGAATATTAATTCTCCCATCATGCTCATTTCAAATTGTTCCTGCATTAATTTAGAAAACTTTGCACACAGTTTGGGGTTAGGTGACCCAAAGATAATGTCGTCAACATAAATCTGTACTAATAGAATGTGCTTATTCTTAACTAAAGTGAACAAAGTTTTGTCTACTATGAAACGTCTGCCCTTTTTATTGCTTTAAAAGTACTAGAATTTTTTTTCCTATCAAACTTTCGGCCGTAAAAATATTTTTTTATAAAAAATTTTACCCATTAAAATAAAACATCAACCAACTAGCATTTTTAAAAGTCAAGTGAAATCGTCAAACGTTTACCAAACCTAAAAATCAATAAATTTGAAAAGTATAGCACATATTAAACCTCTCAAAAATCTCTCAAAAGGATAAATAAATAGTCTTAAAATCCTTAACGTAAGTCATGAATCATAAATCATAAATGCGGAAAAAGTAGAAGAGCTGGTCCTCGGATTGTGTGCACCTTCAGTCCGGTCAAATCATCCAACAAGACCTCTCTCAAACTCACCTGCATCCATCACACCTAGTGAGTCTAAAGACTCAACACACCGAAATCTTTATAACAAATAATAAATATAACCACATGCAACAGTGAAAATACTTTTACGTAAAAATAACATTTTCATGACATGTAAACATAAACCTTAAGTTTTTCCTTTCTTTTTACTCAACATGACATAACATAAAACCTTTTCATTATCATAAACATTTTCTTTTTTCTTTATTGAATTCAGATCGTTAATTGTGACTTTCCTCAAATCTCAAAAAGTCGATGAATCCATTTACATGTAACCATAGTACTGGGCGGCGGGAGACACCAGCAACACTCTCACCGGTCAATTGGGCCCTGGCCTATCATTTTCGAATAGAATACGATCGTTGGGGCTCCCTCTGGGGCCTTTTCCCATAAATGGGCTCCCTCTAGGGCCTTCTCCCCTCACGATATTCCCATTCTTACCTCAAACGTCATACCTCAATAGTCACAATTACTTCACTTCCTTCAATCTTTAAATTCTCATTACTTTATAAAAATCATGCATAACATAACCTTTTTGTTTTTGAAACCAAGCATGCAATCTGTCTTATAAATGTCTTCTTTAAATTATAAAAATCCAATAGACATTTAAAACTCATAATTTCATCATGTAAAATTTCATAAACATTCACAAATAATCATAATATCATACAAAAAGCATTTATAGCACTTCCATGACGTTTACTAATTTTTAGGTGTAAAAAGACCGTTTTACCCCTGGACGTGACATTTTACGTTTTTGACATTTTCTTAATTTCATTGACTCTAATATGTTCCCAAATAATTACTTAAGCTTACAGGAATTTTCTCATATTTTTATTTAGCTTAAATCGAGGACTTTTAATTTATTCTTTAAAGATAACATATTAACGCGTTTTAATCCCGAATTAAACCAAAACTTAATATAAAATTCTCAAATTCAAAACTTAGACTTTTAATAATTATTTAAGCTTAAATCTAATTTTTCATAATTTTATAAAGCTTAAAACTAGGCGTTTCACTTAATTCTTTAATTAGCGTTTCGCGAGGCGATTAAATCCTCGATAAATCCAAAACTCGTTATTTCGATCCCAAACTTTAAACATAGCATTTTTATTATTTATTCTACGCTTCAAAGTCATGAGCCACCCCGTGGACCCATGGATTCAATTTTAGTTCTTAAAATCTCAAAATTGACCCCTTAACGAACACACCGAGCCATCTCCTAATTTACTCGAGCCACGCCCGAGCCACCTTGAGCCAAAACCTAGCCAACCCATCTAGGGACCCCATTGACCAAGCCCATACCGAAAAACTAGCCCTGGCCCGCTCAAAAACCTTCTGGAAACTCACCCAAAATCTGCATGTGCGTTGTGTGAGACTCCTAAACACATAAGGACTCCTAGCCAACCTAGGACACCTCCACCCGAGCCACCACCGAGCCCACCTATCCTTGACCATCCTTGGACCAAGCCTAGACGCATCCCAAGCCCCGAAACCCACACACGAGCCGCCTGAAGCAAGCCCAGGCTGCACGCACTTTGTGATCTTCCCTCACGTTTCGCACCTCCAGCTGAGCCAGCAGCAAACCCTCTTGAGCCAACCTCAACCTAGACCCCTTATGGACCCTACTGAACCTTTAGAACATATGGACTTGACCCCAGCCCCTGAAACCGAAGACATAACATAAGCTGCAGCAACACAGCCGAGGAGACCCACTTGACAAAGACCCTCGTTTTCTTGCTTAGCCACCTAACCCACGAGCCAGCCCTTGAACCAGACCCTCTTGCACCCTCTCAGGACCCTAAGGACCTAACCTAGCCCAGTCCATGAGCCCTGGACCGAGCCCCTCAAACCCTGGAAGCCTGCACACTTCTGCGCAAGGCTTGAAGAATACTCAGATAGGAGTCCTTGATGGCAAGGACTCCTCCCAGCCCACTTGCTCGAGTCCTAGCATGGCTAGGACTCTTCCCTAGACTTAACCAAGTCCCTAGCTAGCCCTGCCTCCAAGCCAAGTCCAAGCCCTCCCCTTATCCATGAAACCCGATCCCCCAAACCCATGACAGAAAAAACGACTTCCAGCTTGTTTTCTTTGCGGTGCGGCTTATCTGGTGTATTTAGGACCCTTTAAAATCATGTAAAAACGACTCTTGATCATAACCTAACATCATGGCAGCCCCTTAACGTGAATAGCACAAGTTTTTGGATCAAAATTCATGGATTAGATACATGTATGTGCAATAATCCGAAAATAAACAAAGCAACTTCATGATTTTCATGCACACAGCTTTTAAAATGATATTATGACGTGATAGATGAGAAAAGAAGATGTATGACGTGTCTTTGTATTTTAAACGCATGAATAAACGTTGATGTCGAAGAACGGGGCAAGACCTTGGCTTGACACTACCTTGAAAGCTTCGAAACCTCCTTCACTTTGCTGTGTGTGTTGTGTCGTGTGTGTTGTGTGTTTTTGGGGTGAAAATTCAGAAAAAGAGGCGTGAGTTATTGTGACAAAGTGGAAGGGTTTAAACACTTTAAATACTAAATTAGGTACTAACAAGGTTTAGGCCCATTAAGCCCTCCAATTAGGCCCACTAGTGCTTGATTAGGATTTAATTAATATATTAAAAATTATTTAGGTTACATAACTTTGTCAATTTAATAGCTGGGTTGCCAAAAAATTCGTATTTTTGTTGAAAAACCTACACCGATAAAATTTACGTCCCGGCATATAAAATCACTTCCAAACTCCTTATTTTCAGAAATAAGAAAAACCATCATCCATATTTTAAACAATTAGATAAGAATTTTCGAGGATTTAGACTTTTAAGAATATTTGGAATTAAACCTTGGGATATCTTAGTTATAATGCTATAAGGAATGTTAATCAATGGTTTTTAAGAATGAATCGATATTAGGCTTGAAAATCTAATAGCCTGCGGATGTGTTTGGGATTTTAAGATTGAAATTTGATAGGTTGATGAAAATTTTAGGAATAAAATAAGGAAAGTAATACACGATAAGCGTGGTCATCCATATTTTTTTATTGAGAATTTTAATAAAAGCTGAAATTCGAGGTTATAATAGTATAGCACTAAGTCATTATGGGTTTTCTTAAGTTGCAAATCGCAAATAAGGATTTAGAAGATAAAAATAATTGGGATCAAGGAGACGTAAGAACATTCTAGAACTTAAGTTTTATCAGAGTAGCGCAGTGGAAGCGTGGATCTTTAAGATACTAGAACTAAGTCTAAACTTTTGATTATCAAGGATAAGCGAATTTCGAGGACGAAATTCAATTTAAGGGGGGAAGATTGTAACGCCCCGAAAATTTAAAGGTCCACGCGAACCACATGCATGTAAATTATTAAATTACTTGTGTATTTCAATTAAATGTTTAAATTGCATTAATTATGTTGTGCATATTGACATGTTTAAAATATACTTTTCTACATGGTTGCATTAAAATGTATTTTAAAAGGTTATTCGAGTTACGATCGAGGAATGGAGACCGATGGTGGAAAAACATATTTAACCAATTCAATTCTCACTTATTGCTAAACTAGTCCCCAAATTCCTTAACAATTGCAAAATCAATTCTTAATTTTCTCAAAAATTATCCTAATTGGTCCTTAATTTCAAAAATCCTACTATTAACCCATAAATTTTTGGTGTTCTTAATTTCATTCTACAGGTTTCCCATAACATAATTAAAATTTTTTTAACTTATTTACCCAAAATCAATTCTCATAACCAATATTTACCTTTCATCAAACTTAAAATCCCTATTTATACATTTTCTTACTTCCAAAGATAACTACAGTTTTCGAATAATTATCCCTTATGTCTAATTCCCAAAAATTAATTCTACTAGTAACCATGAATCATAAATATTTTTTTAGAAAATCTATGTGTCCCAAAGCATTCATAATATTCACGATTTAATTTTGGCCCAAAAGTAGAATGTCAATACTAAAACTCAAAAATCATCCTAGTCTAATTCCACCACAAAGCCAACATGCATTGAAGTCAAATAATTTCTTATTTCATATCGTATCACGTATAAAAATTCTAAAACATACAAAACATAATGTTATTAAACATGGGACGTGAACATATAATTCATATAATTAAGCAGGTAACATCGTAAAATCATATAAAGTATGTAAACTTATAAGTTGAGGCTTGACGACTGATCTTTCTGGCGCTGATGGTGGCACAACCCTTTACAGGACCTTTGCTCTGATACCAACTGAAACGTATACCCTTTTTATTGCTTTAAAAGTACTAGAAATTTTTTTTCCCTATCAAAGTTTCGGCCATAAAAATATTTTTTTATAAAATATTTTACCCATTAAAATAAAACATCAACCAACTAGCATTTTAAAAGTCAAGTGAAATAGTCATAAAAGTGAAATCGTCAAACGTTTACCAAACCTAAAAAGCAATAAATTTGAAAAGTATAGCATATACTAAACTTCTCAAAAATCTCTCAAAATGATAAATAAATAGTCTTAAAATCATTAACGTAAGTGATGAATCATAGATCATAAATGCGGAAAAAGTAGAAGCGCTGGTCCTCGGGTTATGTGCACCTTCAGTCCAGTCAAATCATCCATCAAGACCTCTCTCAAACTCACCTGCATCCATCACACCTAGTGAGTCTAAAGACTCAACATACCATAATCTTTATAACAAATAATACGTATAAAACCACATGCAACAATGAAAATACTTTTACGTAAAAATAACATTTTCATGACATCTAAACATAAACCTTAACTTTTTCTTTTCTTTTTCCTCAACATGACATAACATAAAACCTTTTCATAATCATAAACATTTTCTTTTTCCTTTATTGAATTCAGATCGTTAATTGTGACTTTCCTCAAATCTCAAAAAGTCGATGGATCCATTTATATGTAACCACATTACTGGGCGGCGGGGACACCAGCAATACTCTCACCGGTCAATTGGGCCCTGGCCTATCATCTTCTAATAGAATACGATCGTCGGGGCTCCCTTTGGGGTCTTTTCCCATAAATGGGCTCCCTCTGGAGCCTTCTCCCTCATGATATTCCCATTCTTACCTCAAACCTCATACCTCAATAGTCACAATTACTTCACTTCCTTCAATGTTTACATTCTCATTACTTTATAAAAATCATGCATAACATAACCTTTTTGTTTTTGAAAACAAGCATGCAACATGTCTTTTAAATGTCTTCCTTAAATCATAAAAATCCAATAGACATTTAAAATTCATAATTTCATCATGTAAAATTTCATAAACATTCACAAATAATCATAATATCATACAAACAACATTTAGAGCACTTCCATGACGTTTACTAATTTTTAGGTGTAAAAAGACCGTTTTACCCCTGGACGTGACATTTTACGTTTTTGACATTTTCTTAATTTCATTGACACTAATATGTCCCCAAATAATTACTTAAGCTTACAGGAATTTTCTCATATTTTTATTTAGCTTAAATAGAGGACTTTTAATTTATTCTTTAAAGATAACATATAAACGCGTTTTAATTCCGAATTAAACCAAAACTTAATATAAAATTCTCAAATTCAAAACTTAGACTTTTAATAATTATTTAAGCTTAAACCTAATTTTCCATAATTTTATAAAGCATAAAACTAGGCGTTTCACTTAATTCTTTAATTAACGTTTCGCTAAGGCGATTAAATCCTGGATAAATCCAAAACTCGTTATTTCGATCCCAAACTTTAAACATATCATTTTTATTATTTATTCTACCCTTTCAAGTCATGAGCCACACCCGTGGACCCATGAATTCAATTTTAGTTCTTAAAATCTCGAAATTAACCCCTTAACGAACACACCGAGCCATCTCCTAATTCCTCGAGCCACGCCCGAGCCACCTTGAGCCAAAACCTAGCCAACCCATCTAGGAAACCCCTTTGACCAAGCTCAGCCCAAAAAACCAGCCCTGGCCCGCTCAAAAACCTTGTCGAAACTCACCCAAAATCTGCATGTGCGTTGTGTGAGACTCGTAAACACATAAGGACTCCTAGCCAACCTAGGACACCTCCAGCCGAGCCACCACCGAGCCCACCTGTCCCTGACCATCCCTGGACCAAGCCCAGACCCAGCCCAAGCCCCTAAACCCACGCACGAGCCGCCTGAAGCAAGCCCAGGCTGCACGCACTTTGTGATCTTCCCTCACGTTTTGCACCTCCAGCTGAGTCAGCAGCGAACCCTCTTGAGCCAACCTCAACCCAGACCCCCTATGGACCCTACTGAACCCTTAGAACATATGGACTCGAACCCAGCCCCTGACACCGAAGACACAACATAAGCTGCGGCAACACAGCCGAGGAGACCCACTTGACAAAGACCCTCGTTTTCTTGCTTAGCCACCTAACCCACGAGCCAGCCCTTGAACCAGACCCTCATGCACCCTCTCAGGACCCTAAGGACCTAACCTAGCCCAGCCCATGAGTCCTGGACCGAGCCCCTCAACCCCTGGAAGCCTGCACACTTCTGCGCAAGGCTTGAAGAATACTCGGATAGAAGTCCTTGATGGCAACGACTCCTCCCAGCCCACTTGCTCGAGTCCTAGCATGGCTAGGACTCTTCCCTAGACTTAACCAAGTCCCTGGCTAGCCCTGCCTCCAAGCCAAGGCCAAGCCCTCCCCTTATCCATGAAACCCGATCCCCCAAACCCATGACAGAAAAAAACGTTCAAGCTTGTTTGCTTGCGGTGCGACTTATCTGGTGTGTTTAGGACCCTATAAAATCATGTAAAAACGACTCTTGATCATAACCTAACATCATGGCAGCTCCTTAACGTGAATAGCACAAGTTTTTGGATCAAAATTCATGGATTAGATACATGTATGTGCAATAATCCGAAAATAAACAAAGCAACTTCATGATTTTCATGCACATTGCTTTTAAAACGATATTATGACGTGAGAGATGAGAAAAGAAGATGTATGACATGCATTTGCATTTTAAACACACGAATAAACGTTGACGTCGAAGAACGGGGCAAGACCTTGGCTTGACACTACCTTGAAAGCTTCGAAATCTCCTTCACTTTGCCGTGTGTGTTGTGTCGTGTGTGTTGTGTGTTTTTGGGGTGAAAATTCAGAAAAAGAGGCGTGAGTTATTGTGACAAAGTGGAAGGGTTTAAACACTTTAAATACAAAATTAGGCACTAACAAGGCTTAGGCCCATTAAGCCCTCCAATTAGGCCCACTAGTGCTTGATTATGATTTAATTAATATATTAAAAATTGTTTTGGTTACATAAGTTTGTGAATTTAATAGCCGGGATGCCAAAAAGTTCTTATTTTTGTTGAAAAACCTACACCGATAAAATTTACGTCCCGGCATATAAAATCACCTCCAAACTCCTTATTTTCAAAAATAAGAAAAACCATCATTCATATCTTAAACAATTAAAAATAATTATTTAATAAAGACATTTTACGTTTTTCCGCCCTCGGTCTCCGTTCCTTGATCGCAACTCGAATAACCTTTTAAAATGCATTTTAATTCAACCATGTAGAAAAGTATATTTTAAATATGTCAATATGCACAACATAATTAATGCAATTAAAACATTTAATTGAAATACACTAGTAATTTAATAATTTGCATGCATGTGGTTCGCGTGGACATTTAAATTTTCGGGGCGTTGCATACTGTGCCGATTGTAAAATCATGATTGACTAGAAATTGTGAGAGCGTGTCATACCAAGCTCGATGTGCCTGTTTTAAACCATACATGGCTTTGTGCAATTTAAATACATGATTCGGTAAACCTGGAGGTTGTTCAACGTAGACCTCTTCTTGCAGTAGACCATTTAGGAAGGCACTTTTCACATCCATCTGATAAACTTTGATGTTTTTGAAAGCAGCAAAGGCTAAAAATATTCTGATCGCTTCAAGCCTTGCTACTGGTACATAGGTTTCATCATAGTCTATTCCTTCTTCTTGTCAGAAACCTTGAGCTACCAGTCTTGCTTTATTTCTGACCAAAGTGCCTTCTTCATTTATTTTGTTTCTAAACACCCACCGGGTGCCAATAACAGCTTGATGAGATGGTCTAGGTACAAGAAACCAAACTTCATTTCTTTTAAATTGATTCAACTCTTCTTGCATAGCTTCGATCCAACTGGAATCTAGAAGAGCTTCTTCAATTTTCTTTTGTTCATCCTGAGAGATAAAAGCAGCATGCATATGTTCATTAATCATTTGCCTTCTGGTTTTTAATGGAGCTGCTGGATTACCAATAACCAAATATGGAGGATGAGATTTTCTCCAGACAAAAGGGTTTAAAGAAATTTCTTCCTGATTTGATGGATTCGAATCATGCTCCGCTAAAGTAGTAGCAGGTTCTGGAATGTTCACTTCTGGTTTTGGTATATCCTGTGTCTGAACAATTGGTTCTACCAGAGAAATTTCTGGTTCTTGATTTTGAGCATCTTTAACACTAGATTCTGCATCATCTTCACTATCCAGTTCTAGATGAATCCTGTCTAACCTGTTACTTAGATTTGACACGTTAGAAATTTCAGGAGCACTGCTGTCTTCATAAAAAACAACATGAATAGATTCTTCAACATTAAGAGTTCTATTATTGAAAATTCTGAAAGCTTTGCTTACTGCTGAATATCCAAGAAAGAGTCCAGCATCTGATTTTGAATCAAATGCAGACAAATAATTTTTACCGTTATCGTAAACAAAACATCTGCAACCGAATGCATTAAAATAAGATACATTAGGCTTACTCCCTTTCCAAATCTCATATGGAGTCTGATTATGCCTTTTGTTGATCATTGTTCTGTTCTATGTGTAGCATGCTGTGTTGATTGCTTCTGCCCAGAAGCGCTGAGATATGTCGGCATCTGCTAGCATTGTTCTAGCAGCTTCTTTAAGAGTTCTGTTTCACCTCTCAGCTACTCCATTTTGTTGAGGCGTTCTGGCAGCTGAATATTCATGATGAATGTCCTGTTCATCCAAATATAACTCAAGAATCTTGTTAGTAAACTCAGTTCCTCGATCACTTCTGATTTTAATGACAGAAATTGATTTTTCATTTTGAATCATTTTTCAGAAGCTTGATCAGTAAACTACTGGTTTGATATTTTCCAGCAAGAAATATTACCCAAGTAAATCTAGAAAAGTCATTAACAACAACAAGTGTATACTTCATTTCCCCTTAGCTCATGATAGGGATTGGACCAAATAAGTCCATATGCAATAATTCCAAACACCTTGAAGCTGATTTACTACCTTTATTTTTGAAGATAGATCTGACTTGCTTACCAAGTTGACATGCAGAACATACATGATTTTTAACGAAGTTTATATCAGGCAAACCATCAACTATGTTCTGTTTCTTGAGGTTATTGATTGACTTGAAATTCAGATGATTCAATCTCTTGTGCCATAGCCAATGTTTGTCACTAAGAGAGGCCACTAAACATGTAGGAACATTAATATGATCTTTATTCCATGAAACTTTGTATGTGTTACCTTCTCTTTTTCCAGTTAATACAATAGACTCATCAGCATTTTTAACTGTGCATGTGTGCTTCTAAAAAGCCAAAGAGTAACCATTATCACACAGTTCGCTAATGTTAATCAAATTGTAACAAATATTTTCAACTAATAGTACATCATTGATAGTAATGTTACCATGGATAATCTTACCCTTACCCACGGTTTTACCTTTTCAGTTGTCCCCAAAGGTTATCTTTGGTCCAGTACAATTCATTACTTCTGATAGTAGATTTTTCTGTCCAGTAATGTGTCTGGAACATCCACTGTCCAGATACCATGTGGAGCTGCTGATTTTGGCTTTCCTCTCCTGTTCCTGCAAACACAAATTTTAGTATCTGATACCCATTCTATTTTGGTCCAATCCTTACCGTTCCTTTAGGAAACCACATTTGTACAATTCTAGGTGACCTTGTACTTCGGGTATCTAAAGAGGTGTGTGCAACAGAAGGTCTGCTATTTCTAACAGAATGCATCTTAAAATGTTGTTCTTCCCTTCTGTTTTTGTTGTCTGGCCTGTATCTCTTCTGAACAGGTCTAGAATTATAGTACTGATAGTTTTTAACCTTCATAGAGGGTTGTCCTCCTGAGTTGAATCCTCTGCTGGATCCAGAACTCTGGTGAACTCTTCCCTTAGGTTCAACATAACCCAGACCATAATGCTTCCTTCTGTTCGTCTGATCTACAGTCCTTTCAACTCGAACAGTTGGTACTACAGGTTCATATACCACACTAGATTTGACAAAGTTAATGAATTTCCCTTTGCCTTTATCCAGTTCTGGCTTAGTACTCATTTCAGAAGTTCTTTCATTATTGCTGAATCCGAGACCACTCATGTATCCAGATTGCTTATGCAATTCTTGCATCTTTTCTAAAGAAACAGAAGAATTATTCCATGCATTTACCAAAACAGATAGCTTCTAGTTTTCAGACCTCATTGTTTGGTAGTCTGCATTCACTCTTTCATTCTCAGTTCTTAACTTACTCATCTCAACTTTTAAATCATTGTAGCTGTTCTCTTGCAATCAAGTGAACTTACTGATTTGATCTTTAAGTCTTGATTTTCAATCTTAACTTCCTCGAATGATTAAGAAAGTCTCGAGTACTCTTCCACCATGTCATGGAGTGCTTTAACTAAATCAGTTCGTGTAAATTCGTCAGAGTCAAAGTCAAGTACATCTCCAGATGTCGAGGTTGGTTCAATATCTGCCATGAGACATTTGATCTCTTCTACATCACTTTTGCTAGAATGACTTTCTGAGTCAGAAGACTTTCTGAGTCAGAAGACTCAGAACTAGAATCCGCCCATTTTGATTTGCTTTCTTCAGCAATCATCACTTTGCGGTCTCTTCTGCATTTCTTATCATTCCTCTTGTATTCTTTTTTTCTGATCATCCTTCTTTGGCTTTGGACAATCAGCAATAAAGTGACCGATCTTTCCACAGTTAAAACACGCCATGTCAACGGGTGGTGAATACTTTTTAAATTCCGGTTAGGGGTTTGATAAGCTCGGTGATTCTTCTTCATTAATCTAGAGAATTTCTTCACAAAAAGAGACATAGCATCATTGCTGATCTTTTCAGTAGTCTTTTCAGATGTGCTCACAATGGTGGTAGCAGGTAATGCTTGTGGAACAACTACAGCAGCAGCAGCAGCAGTAGTAGCAGCAAGAGCCTTGGTAGGTAGATTTGATGAGGGGTCTTCTCCGCTTCTTACTTCCAGTTCGAACTCATAGGCTTTTAAGTCTATGAACAAGTCATGCAGTTCTAACTTGTTCAGATCTCTGGATACTCTCATAGCCATAGTTTTTACATCCCATTCTCTGAGTAGAGCTCTCATAACTTTGAGTGTTATTTCTCTGTTGCCATATTTTTTCACAAGAGCTGCCAGCTCATTAACCAAGCTGCTGAAATGTTCATAAAACTCATTCAGAGTTTCTCCAACTTTCATTTTGAGATTGTCAAATTTCTGCATTGTTACAGACAGTTTGTTCTCCTTTGTCTGCTCATTTCATTCACAGATTTGGATGAGTTTTTTCTCAAATCTCTTTAGCAGTAGAACACATCTTGATTTTGCTAAAGGTATTTTTGTCGAGAGTTTTGTAGAGAATGTTCTTCGCAAAATTATCAAGATTGGCTTTCTTTTTATCTTCATCAGTCCATTCAATTCTGTGCTTCTCAACCATCTGGGGTGCTCCCTCAGTAACAGCAACAGTAGTGTTAGACTTTAAGATCTTTAACGGACCATCTGTGATGACAAACCACATGTCATCGTCTTGAGCTGCAAGATAAGCTTGCATCCGGATCTTCCAGTCATCAAAATTTTCTTTTGAGAACATGGGAACCTTGCTGAAGTGTGCCATATCTGTTGTAAATATAGAACAAGAAAAATATGCTCCGATACCACTTGTTGGGGATCGATATAGAGTTTAGAGTGGGGTGAATAAGCTCTTTCCTTTGTTGGTTGATTTTGCAAAGGGTGCTAGAATCCTGTAAGAGATTATAGCTTATCTTGTTCAAGAGTAAGTCCAGCAGATCACAATAATAGGTGCAGAAATGATCCGATGGAGTATGGTGAAACACAATAAAACAGTAGGTAGTAGAACAGTGGTTGTTTGTGGAAGTTCGAAGGTAAAATCTTCTACGTCTCCCCTTCTTCTGTTTCCAGAAGGTATCACTAAAAGACTTTGAATATTACAGCACAACACTTGTACACACCCACTTCAGTAGGGCTTACCCTTGGCCTACTGAAACTCTTATTTACACAACTCAGTAATAAAACGAATACAACAAGGTACTGAAAAAGACTCTTTTCCAGTTTACAAACTCTTCTCAAAGATGTAACAAAGTGTTAAGCTTGAAGAGATTTAAGAAACAGCAGCACAATATGATCTCAGAAGATCAGATATTGATAATAAAGCATGTGGTGCTTTTCTGTATGTTGAGCTTTGAAGATAAGTAGTTGATGATAGCTCAAACTCACGTTGGAATAATCGTTGTGTCCATAAAGATAATAGCGTTGTTTTCTGTATAGGATTGAACCTAATTTATATAGAAAACTAGAGTCCAACGTCTATATTCAGAGACGGCTTCTGAGACTTCTGAGCAAGATCAGCTTTAGTACCTAAAAGATACGAAACAATCAAGACTGTTTCATACCAAAAATGGTAAGGAGCGTTAAATGTCTTTGTTCAGCATTAATGGTGCAATAAATACTTGTGATAAAGTAACGGTAACATTTAATATAGTAACGAGCAAGTAAAATTCGTTAAGTTCTGATCTAGTATAAGCCGAGTTCTACTTCTGTTTATCTAAGTTGATAGTACTGCATTGTAAAACCGATACGAGAACTTCTGAATTTATACTATCTTCTGGTTTTACTAATGCGATCTACTGGTTTTGAATCTCATCACCACAATTAAATTAAGTCTATCATATGGTATGATAGGTTTCGATAGAAAGGTAATATCGCTTATGAGAATTGATTTTTGGGTTAATAAGCTTAAAATTACTGAAAATTATGTCATGGGAAACCTATGAGAAGGGAATTAAGAATACCAAAAACATATGGGTTAATGGTAGGAGTTTCGAAATTAAAGACCACTTGAATAATTTTTTAGGAAAATAGGAATTAATTTTGCAATTGTTAAGAAATTTGGTGACTAATTTAGCAATAAGTGAGAATTGAATGATTTAAATAATACGAATTTTTGAGGATTTATGCTTGAAAGAATATTTAAGACCTTGAAATATCTTGGTTATAATGTTATGAGGAATGTTAATCAAGGATTTTGTAGGATGAATCAATATTAAGCTTGAAAATCTAGGCGTTAGTGGATGCGTTTGAGATTTTATTGTGGAAATATGATAAGTTGATTAAAATTTTGGGTATAAAATAAAGAAAGTAATATATGATATGTATGATCATCCATTTTTTTATATTGGGAATTGTAAGAAAAGTTGAAAGTCGATGTGATAGAAAAATGGAACTAGGTCACTATGAGTCGTTATAAGTTGATATTCACAAACGAGAACTTAGAAGGTAGATTTAATTGAGATCGATGACACATAAGGACACCCTAAGGTTTATTATTTTATCAGAGTAGCACATCGGAAGCGTAAACTTTTGGGATATTAGAACTAAGTCTAACTTTGGGTTATCAAGGATAAACGAATTTCAGGGAAGAAATTCAATTTAAGGGGGGAAGATTGTAACGTCCCGAAAATTTGAAGGTCCACGTATATCCTGTGCATGCAAGTTATTAAATTACTTTGTGTTTTAATTATATTTTTTAATTGTTAAATTGATTATGTTGGCATGCTTATATGATTTTTAAGTAGTTTTCTGCTTACATGCATTAAAAATGTATTTTTAAGGGTTATTCGAGTTGCGATCAAGGAACGGAGACCGATGGCTGAAAAATAGAAAATGTTTTTATTAAATAATTGTTTTTAATTATTTAAAATATGATTGATGTTTGTTATTATTTTCAAAAATAAGAACAAAATTCACAAAAATACAAACGTTTTGGCAATCTGGCTAATAAATTCACAAACTTTATTAAACAAAATATTTTAATTAAGCACTAATGGGCTAATTGGGCCTAATTAACTTTCCTGATGGGCCTAAGCTATTGTTAGTGTTTTAATTAACTATTTAAAACTCAAAACCCTTCCCCACACCATTCAAACTCACGCCCCACTCCCCTAAATCATACAAACTCATTTCCTCTCAATTCACGACACACACACACAAGGGTTTGAAAGGAAAAGCTTTGAAAATTCTTCAAGGTTTCAAGCCAAGGTCGTTCGTCGCCGTTCTTCGCGATCGTCAACGTTAAATCGTGCGTTATCAACGCAAAGGCACGTATACTCTTTCCTTTACTCATCCATCACAAACATTATTTATTTAATTGCGTTTTGCATGAAAAACAGGTTGCATCATGTTATATTTTTGGATATGCATCATAGGTGATTTTTAAGGCTTGTGTTTTCATCCAAAAACATGTTTTATATGGATCTAAAGGGTCTGCCATGTATTAGGATGATAAGGGGCATGTTTTACATGAGTTTTAAGTTCCTAGAACACACACAACACGCTGCACAACATGAAGAAACAAGCTGAAAACCGAAATCATGTGTTTGATGGTCATAGGGCTCGATTTTAAGGAGTTTGTGGCTAGGCTTGGTCTCGGCTTGGACCAAGGCTAGTTAGGGTCCGTGAGGGGTCAGGGAACTAGGACTCGAATACCAGGGCTGGGAAGGAGTCCTAGCGCTAGGACTCCAACCCGAGAGGGCAGCGCGCGAGTGCGCAGCAGCGCGCAGGGGAGGGGCTCGGCCTGGGGGCTCTGGGCTGGGCTAGGTAGACTCACTAGGGTCTTAAGAGGGTACCATCGATCTTGAGTCTCTTTTTTCCAAAAGAGCATATAATTTTCCTTGGACTTGGTCACTGTCCTGGCTAACTGGTCGAGCTGATTCAAACTCGACTCAACTTATACTGAACCCCATTGATCATCTACTCTGATCTGATATGGCAATCAAGCGGCAGTATACTGCTGATGATTAAGCTCTACTTTAATCATTCAGCATTTTAGCTTAGCTGAGTTTTGTCGGTTGATCAGCTTGAACTGGTAGACTGGCAACTGAAATCTTGTCCACCGATCAGTTTAGCTGTTCTGCTGTCAGTTGAACTTAGAACCCTGCAAGCTGCTAAAACAGCAAAGTTACGGAGTCGAGAGAAGTGGCTACAATGTTAGTTGCAGATCCAACAATCTTTTTTTTCCCACTGTAAGCTCATATAAAATTTTTAAGAGGATTTTGAAATCTATTTTAAATAACAGTTTGAAACATATTTTAAATATTAGCTTTCAAATGTCCTTCTTAGAACAACTGGCTCTGATAGCAATTGATGGGATCGGTTCGGGCACCATTGAAGGTGCTTCAAACACAATATTCTAAATGATCTGTAATAGCTCGTGTTCTAAGAATGTACACACCGATGAATTAAATCGAGTTTGGTTACAAACCAAGCGGAAAATACTCGAAGTAATCCTTCGTTAAGAAAACTGATGGGTTTTATATCTTGTGCAATTGAATAACTGAAAAATTACATGGGATCAGTTTTGGCTTATATCAATTCAGTTATGGACAGAACTGGACTGATATTAGCTGAACTGATCAAACCAGTTAAGAACATAAACAAGAAGTTAAACAGAAATAACACAAGATATGTTTATGGATGTTTGGAGACGTCAACTGCTCCTACGTCACCCCTTCTACCTCCTCGGGTAGGATACACTAGAAAACTTTGATTTATACAACACCTTTTACAAACCCACTTAGCTTAGGACTTACACTACTGCCTAATCTGAACTTCTAGCCTAGCTGAAGGCAACACCTTTCAGTCAACACTTGTTTAACGTCTGTGTGCAAAGAATACATACACAAGTTTTACGTATTTGTGCAAGACTCACTTAGCTTTTCAATAAGCTCTATTATTTGTATATGTGAGTAATTGGGTGTGTGTATGAGAACTGATCAATGACCACAACATGAAAGTGTTCTCACACACTGAGGGAAACGTACTTCTAATCTAAGCTGATAACACGTTAAAGTGTTCCCTCTGAGCTAATTGCTTTTTGTGAGCTGATATGAATTGAGCGTGCCCTTTATTTTTTGCACACTTGTATTGTTTCATATATTTTGCTGATGGTCTTGGTCTGTATTTATAGCAGCAATGTAGAGCTCAAAATCAGTACACGTAAACCCTTGCATTTATTTAAATTGCTAAATTATTTATTTAATTTCAAAATGATTTTTAACCATCCATGATTTATGATATTGCATGATTTTAAACTATTTCGTGTTTATTGTGATGCACATTAAATTTTTTTCTTGAGTTTTATGTTTCAGACGAATATTCGATGCAGGATCGAGAAAAGAGACCGGTGACGATTTATACGATTATTGCAAATGTGGTATTTTATTTCAAGTCAAATTACTATTTTGAATGATTTATGAAATTTTAAATATTTAAAAGCCTAATTTAATTTATTAGGTGATTTTGAGATATTTTAGCTTTTCCACCAAATTACTAAGTTGAGTGGTGGGGATTTTAAACCTTGCAACTTGTTTATTTAATCTTTTAGTGGGTTAATAATTAGATTAATATTATTTTATTTCTAATTATTCACCTAAACAATTCTTTAGTCCCTAATAAATTAATTAAGCAATTTCCACCAATTAGCCTACACACCACACACGCACACACACGTTCAGCACACACCTTTCACAAACACATACACACACACACACACACACACACACTCACATTTAATTTTTTAGAGAAAAACCTAGGGTTTTTGAGGTTCTTTCAGCAGCCAGCCCTTTCCCCTTGCAAATTCCTTAAGATTTATGTTGGTTTTTTGAGCAAAAATCGTGTAGCAAGCGTTCCCCGGTCATCTCCCGCAATCCACCGCATCGGTAATCGTTATCTTCGAGCATTTCAAAGCAAAGCCATGTATATTCTTTTATTTTTGCATCGATCTTGTCGTAGTAAGTATTTTAATGTATATTGTATGAAAAATGTGTATGTTATGTACAAGTTTGAGCAAAAATGTTTAAAACGATTTTGGATCAAAATTTTAGATCTCAAAACCAAGTCTGCTGTCATTTCGAGTATTGTGAATTTTCGGTCAACTTTATGGAACAACTTTCAACATATAAAATGTATTACTCTTCAATACCTTCTATTTGACAGTAAATTAGTAATTTTTGGACAAGAAACGAGTGAGTTATCATTATTTTCATGGGACTGCTCAAGCTGTGAAATTTCTGTGTCACAAAACCCGTCACCCTCTGTTATTTTGAATTCTGCGACTTATAGGTTTGTTTTCTGGAAATATTTTCAACATATGATTTGTATTATTCTGTGTTATCTCCGATTTGGTAGCAAATTCGTAATTTTCTTATAAGAAACGAGGGAGATATGATTTTTATCGTAAAACCGCGCAAGCTGTGAAAAGTTGTGCATGTTTTTCACGTTTTCTCAAGTTTTGGTTGCAGGCTTCGTTGGGATCTCCTGAATCTTTGCTGATATGGTTAGGGCAGCCTTTCCATAGCATTCCAGCGAAGTCCTCGACGTTGTTAAGTGTGTTCGATGTGCAAAAAGAAAATGTTTTATTTTTTAGGTATGCTAAATGTCTTGTGACCAATTATGAACGGGTTTGGAAGCCGGTGAACGTGGCCGGGGACCTCTCTACCCTGGTAAAGCATGACCATGTTTAGATCAGGATTGGAAAGCGGTAAAGCATGATCAGGGACCAATCCACTCAGTAAAGCATGATCGAGGATCTCATGTATGTGGTAGTGGACATCCCAACCAGCCCAGTACTGTGGTTTAGTCTGATCAGACGCATTTATGTATGAGTCACTTGCTTTGAAACATATCTCTACGCAAAAATAATGTTATGCATGTTCAAGTATGTATGATACAAGAATGTTTATGAAGTTTTTTATGAAATGATGGCACGTCTATGCTTATGTAAGCACGTTCAAGTTTAAGTATGCATGGTCTACTTTAAAATGCATATGATTTTATTACGTATTACTTGTTATTCTCAATTTATACATGTTGAGTCTTTAGAATTGATCGATGTAGGTGAGGATGGACACGAGGAGACGAGAGGTGGGGATCAGTGAGTTGGCTCAGACTGCACGGAGGCTAAACCCGAGGACCGCTTACGTTTTAAGAAATTTTTATGCACATATCAAATACTCTGATTTTCACGTGATTAAATTACGATGTTTAGACAAGTGCGTTTGCAAACTTTGGTTGTAGTTGTTTTATTTCAAATATTTTAGACGAGTAGATTATTTTTATCGTAATTTGAAAATTTATTTAAGAAAATTTTTATTTTTCCGCAAATTTTAAGTAGTTCAAAATAAGGTACGTTACAAGCAAGGTGACCGTACACCAAGACTCATCAAATATGTTCGTTGCACCTGAATCCATTCCTTGAAATTTGTGTCTCGACTTTTCTGACATGCATTCAAGGACGTCTCGAATTTACGCTTTGCTACAACGTCCATTATTGTACTATTGATAATACACTTTCTTTCCCCAATGCACAGCTGGATACCATTAGATAAGCTTGTTGTATTCTGCAAACTGACTGATTCCTAACTGATGTTATGAACTGGTCAATTGAACTGATCTTGAACTGGTTCGGTGAAATCAGTTGGCTCGTCAGCTGAACTGATTTTACTGCTTTGGTTGAACTGCTTAGCCAGACTCTTCATCAGTTGAGTTCTTCATCAACTAGCCGGGCTTCTGACGGTCTTCTGCTGAACTTCCTATCAGTTGGACAATCAGTGGAACTGGTTCAGTTTGGGCGCTCAGTTGGCTCTTTCAGTTTGCATTTTGATAGCTTCAGTTTTGGCTCGATAACTAATCAGTTCGAATCCTGATCAGTTCCAATGACTGCACATTTAGGTAAAATCATTATAAACAAAATAACAAGTTTTGTGAACATCAAAATCAAGATTGTGAACATGAAATGTTTCAACAAAGTGTTGACTGGAAGGTGTTGCCTTCAGTCTAGGCTAGGAGTTCAGTTAGGCAGTAGAGTAAGTTCTAAGCTGAGTGGGTTTGTACAAAACTTTGTATTAATAAAATTCTTCTAGTGGATCCTACCCGAGGTGGTAGAAGGGGTGACGTAGGAGCAGTTGAAGTCTCTGAATATCCATAAACATATATTGTGTACTTAACTGTTTAACATTTGTTTTCAAACTGATTTAATCAGTTCAAGAAGCTATCAGTTAAGTTCTCACCATAACTGAACTGATATATGCAAGAACTGATTCCCGTCATGTTAGTTTATCAGTTTACACAAGTTACACAAGTTAAAATGCTTTATAATCGAGTATTTTCCGCTTGGTTTAACACCAAACTAGATTTAATTCATCGGTGTTTACATTCTTAAATAAGAGCTATTGCAGCTCATTGAGAATATTGTGTTTGAAGCACCCTCGTAGGTGTCAGAACCGATCTATTAACAATGATTGAACATTTTACTGGTAGATTCACTGATAATGGTGAACAAATTTGTACTTTATTAAGTAATTTAAAATGTAAAACTCTTACTGATTTTAGATGCTATAAAGATATTTTTCTATCTCGTATATATGAGATACGAGACTGTAATAATAGTCTTTAAAAAACTAAATTTATAGATGTTTTACCTTTTCTTTTTGCTGAAAGAATTAGAGAAATATTAAGAAAATATTTATGGAAATGATACTTGTGGTAAATTAATAAGTACTTGCATACAAGAGATTTTAGCTCTTTGTAATGAATTAAAATTAAATAATTAAATAAAAATACAAAATTTACTTGAGAAAAAAACAATTAGGTAAATTTTGTGATCAATTTGGTATGAATTTACCTAATAAAGGCAAAAATAAATTAAAGATAAAGCAAAAAAAATTTATAAGAAGAAACTTGTTTGATAGACAAAAAGATAGAAAAAAGAAAAGAAAAGAAAGCCATGAAACACGGAAAATAGAAAATTATAAAAATAAATTTATTTTTTTGTAGAAAATGTAAAAATCCTAGAAATTATAGTCACTCAATATTGAGCTAAAACAAAAATTAATAAATTAGATATCGATGAAATTCCCAAAGAAACACTATTCAAAATAACAATGGATTCAACTAAGGATTTAGATTATAGTAGTGCAGCTGAAAATAATTCAGAATCATATGATTCAGAAGAAATTCTAGATAATGAATTATTTTTCTCAGATCAAGAAGAATATAATAATTGTATACAAGAAAAATCATGTATAAATAATGATGATAAAGATGATGAATTTTATAAACTCATATCTCAATTTCATGATCTTAATATTAATGTTTTAACTAATAGTGATATTTTAGAATTCTTTGAAATGATTAAGGATCCAATTGCTAAAATCTACAGTTATAGATCAAATGGAGAATAACGCTTCAACTAGTAGCGATAATATTCTCGCTAAACAAGAACAAGCTTATTCTATAAAAGAAATAAATAATATTTTACAGAAAAAACAGTAACCAAAATCCAGTTACTATACATTATATGATTAAAGAGATTAATATCTTAAATAATTTTTTTTTACAACAAAATAACAATTTTTTAAATTATCTAATTTCAGTTATTAAAAATAACAAAGATAATTCAGTATATAATTATGAAAATTTTGATAATCTTTAAGATATATCATTTCCTGATCCAAATAAAAAATATTTATCTGTTTTAAGTATGATCATATATCAGAAATGGTATACTAATATTACCCTATTAATTGATAATTCTTATAAAAAAATTTATTGCTATTATTGATAGTGGTGCAGATTTAAATGTTATATAAGAAGGATTAATTCCTACAAAATATTTTCATAAAACTACTCATTCTCTTTCTCATGTTAGAGAGAACCTTTAGAAATAAACTATAAATTGCCAAAAGCATATGTATTTGTAAAGATAAAAAATGTATTATAACCAATTTTTACTAGCGAAAAATATTTCTAGTCAACTTATACTTGGACTTCCTTTTATTTATCAAATTTATCCTTTAACTTATGTTTATGAAATAGATATTATAGGAATTTTTCAAGGTAATCCTATTTCTTTTCAGTCTATAACTAAACATGTTCATAGAATCTTAAATAAATTACAAGAAAAGATGGATAGAAATACTTTTCAGATTAATTCTTTAAAAGAAAAAGTAAAACTTTTAAGTATATATGATAAATTAAAAAATCCTAAATTAAAAGAAAATATTAAATTTATTTATAATAAATTTTCATTAGAAATATATAATGATCTTCCAAATGCTTTTTGGAATAGAAAGAAACATATTATTTCTCTTCATATGAAGAAAATTTTAAGGAGAAAGATATTCCTACCAAGGCTCGTCCTTGTCAAATGAATTTTGAAATATTTTGAATTGTGTAAAAATGAAATTGATTCTTTACTAGAAAAAGGTTTAATAAAACCTTCTCAATCTCCTTCGTCCATGCACTGTTTTTTATGTTAATAAACATTCTGAGCAGGAAAGAGGAATTCTTCGATTAGTAATAAATTATAAACCTCTTAATAAGATTTTAAAATAGATTATGTATCATATTCTTAATAAAAAAGATTTATTAGATAAACTTGTCAGTGCTATTATATTTTCAAAATTCGATAATCAAGATTTTGGCAGATTCATATAAAATAATCTTATAGATATAAAACTGTTTTTAATGTTCCAATAAAACATTATGAATGTACAGTAATGCAATTTGACTTAAAAAATGCCTCTTCAGAATTTCAACAAATTATGAATGCTATTTTTTATTCTTAAAGAAATTTTATAACTGTTTATATAGATGATATTTTAGTACTCTCAAATGATATTGAAACACATTTTAAACATTTAGAAATGTTTAAATTATTATTATTCAAAATGGCCTTGTTATATCAAAATGCAAAATGATTTTGTTTCAAACTAGTATTAGATTTCTTGGTCATATGATTGAAAAAGGAAAGATTATTCTATTCAAAGAAGCATTGAATTTGATTCAAAATGTCCTGATATTATAAATGATAAAACTCAGTTACAAATATTTTAGGAAGTTTATATTATATTTCTCCTTATATTAATAATCTTATTGAGGACTCAACTATCTTATATGATATATTAAAAAAATCATTTACCTTGGTCAAATAAACATACCGAAGCTGTTAAAAATTGTTGGAACATTTCATGTTCGCAATCTTGATTTTAATGTTAACAAAACTTGTTATTGTGTTTCTAACATATTTACTTAAGTGTGAAGTTGCAAACACAAGAAGCAAGCTGAAAACTAATTCTGCACAAACTGAATTTCTGGCAAGCTTCTGTATTTTGATGATATCTCTCGGATGGATGATCCAAACGACAATCCACCAACTGGACTGATTAGAAAACGCAATTTGGAACAAGTCGTATTTCACGTCATTTGGGCAAAATCGAATGTTATCAAGGGCTAACTGATCGCTGAAGTGACAAACTGATTGCACGAAAACAACAATCAGTTGTGCTTGAGCAGTTGAGGTATTTTGGTCATATCTCTCAGCTCGGTTATCGAAATGAAGCGATTCAGTATGCGTTGGAAATATAAGACGATGATCTACAAATCATCTTCAGAAGTCGAAGACTGAATCGAAGCTTAAGATGCTGATAAATGGAGATGAAGCTACTGGTTCTGCACAAACTGAAATCAGCAAGGCTGATTTCAGCACACCAGCTGAAACTGAACCAACTGCTGACCAGCTGACCAACCAACTGAACTGAACCAGCTGCTGACCAGCTGAAACTGAACCAGACCAGCTGAAGACCAGTTGAACCAGTCCAACTGAACCAGTTGAACTGAACCAGACCAACTGAACCAGTTGAACTGATTGACCAGTTGAGTTGACCAGTTGACCAGAGTTGACCAGTCGAGAAAATGTCCAGCAAGACGAATTTGACCGTTGCAATTCCAGAAACAGTACAGAAACTTTCCAACGGTCATATTCTTGTGTCTAACATATATATCAGTGTTGGAGCCTATAAATACAACATATTGAAGATCAAACAAGAGCTTTTGAAGAGGATTCAAAGCATGGGCAGTTAGCAAGAAAAAATCAGCTAGTTGAGAGCACAAGCCCTTGTGTGAGGATACATTTGAAATGTGCACTGTAAAAGATAAATTCCTCACACACACAATCACTCACACATATACGAGAGAGTTGAGCTTACAAGTTTAGTTGAGTGAGTCTTTACACAAAGACGTAAAACATTGTGTTTGTAGTCTTTGCATATGAGACATTAAACAATATGCTGATTGTGAGGTGCTGCCTACAATCTTGAGTGCTAGGAGTTCTAGTTGGGTGCTGCCCTTCCGGATCGGGTTTGTACAAAGAGTTGTATGAATCAAAGTCTTCTAGTGAATCCTTCCCAAGGGGAAGAAGGGGTGACGTAAGAGTGTTTGAAATCTCCGAACATTCATAAACAAATTCGTGTCTATTTGTTTATTGCATTTATTTATCATTTTCACTGTTTTTATAGATGCATTGTTGAAGCATTTTATGTGTTCTTCAAATACCAAAATATTGCATACCAAGTGTTTGATAAAATGTTTCAACCGAAAATCTTTTTACTCATTCAACTTGCATATATCTTAAATGGTTTACAAAATATTTAATCGGTTTCTACGAACGATTATTTCGAGTGTCTTTCGCTTGGTTTGAAAACCAAACTCGATTTAATTCATCGGTGTTCAATATTTCAAGAACCGAGCTATTATAGTTCAACGATGCTCCCCCCAATCGATCCTAACAAAAATATTAAAGAGAAAGTTAAAAATCTTCCTTGTCTTATGCTTGCAAATCCCAAATGGGATAAAATTGTTGAAATTGATGCTTCTAATATAGGTTTTGGAAGAATTTTAAAACAAATAGATTCCAAAAAAAAAAGCAATAATATCTCATTAGATTCTAATATGGGAAATGAAATAATTCCCAAAAAAATTACTCTACAGTAGCAAAAGAAATTTTAGCTATTGTTAGATGTATTTTAAAATTTCGAGATGATTTATATAATCAAAACTTTATTATAAAAACTGATTTCAAATATGCAAAATTTATATTTATGAAAGATTTTAAAGATGATATATATAAGCAAATTCTTGCAAGATGGCATGCTCATTTATCTCCTTTTGATTTTAATATTATTTATAAGAAAGATGAAGATAATCACTTACCATATTTCTTAACCCGAGAATATTCATCTTAATGTTATTATTTACATATATGAGTTCTCGAGGAAGAGGAGATTTCTCTAATAGAGGAATAAGTGGTAGGGAAAAACCCTCTAATATTATTGCTTAACATGGAAAACAGAGGCTTCTAGCCCAAAACATTTCTAATTCATCAATCAGTAATATTGAGCAAAATGATTTGTTATACGATGAATTTCAAGAATTCTTGAAACAATGATAGACTTAATTTAATTGTGGTGATGATAGTCAAAACCAGTAGATCGCGTTAGTAAACCAGAAGATAGTATAAAAGCAGAAGTTCTCGTATCGCCTTAACAAAGCAGTACTATTCGAGTACTTATCAGCTTAGATAAACAGAAGCAGAACTTGACTTTTGCTAAATAAAACCTATCGATCAATTATTAAATGTTACCGTTACTTTACCAAGTACAAGTATTAAATACATCATTAATGCTTAACAAAGTCATTTAATACGTTTTACCAAATGTGGTATTAAACAAGAGTGATTGTTCTGAAGCTTTTTGCAAGAACCTTTTTAGGTAATAAAGCTGATCATATCAGAAGTCAAAGAAGCTGTTTTGTTTATAGACGTTAGATTCAAGACTTCTATAAATACACAAGATCAACGACGTTTATAGGTTACCGAAACAATGATTACATTCTCTAATATACGAACGTCGATTTGAGCACTCCGAACTACTTATCATCTTAAAAGCTCAATATACAGAAAAGCAGCACACGCTTCATAATAGTTATCTGATCTTTTGAGATCATATTGTGCTGACTGTTTCTTTCTCTCTCTACAATCATATTAACATTACTATATCTTTGAGAAGAGTTTGTAATCTGAAAAAGAGTCTTTTCCAGAACTTTGCTGTATTCGTGTTATTGTGTTGAGAAACTATGAGTTTCATTAGGCAAAGGATAAGTCCTGCTGAATTGGATGTGTACAAGTGTTGTATTGCAAAAACCAAAGTCTTTTAGTGATACATTCTGGAAACAGAAGAAGGGCAGACGTAGAAGATTTATCTTCGAACTTCCATAAACAAACATTTTCTACTGCCTACTGTTTTATCTTTATTCACCCTTAAACCATCAGATCGTTTCCGTACTATTTTGTGATTTGCTGGTTTTATACTTGAACAAGATAAGCTATAATATCTAACAGGATTCTAGCACCCTTTGCAAAAATGACCGTCAAAGGAAAGAGTTTATTCACCTCTCCTCTAAACTCTATATCGATCCCCAACAAGTGGTATCAGAGCAGATCTTGCTTGTTCTATATTTACAACAGATATGACACACTTCATCAAGGTTTCCATGTTCTCAAAAGAAGACTTTGATGACTGGAAGATCCGGATGCAAGTTCATCTTGCAGCTCAAGACGATGACATGTGGTCTTTCATCACAGATGGTCCTTTGAAGATCATAAAATCTAACACTGCTGTTGCTGTTACTGAGGGAGCACCCCAGATGGTTGAGAAGCAAGAAGTGAATGGACTGGCGAAGATAAAAAGAAAGCCAATCTCGGTAATGTTGCGATGGACATTCTTTAAAAACCCCTCGACCAAAATACCTTCAGCAAGATCAAGATGTGTTCTACTGCTAAAGAGATTTGGGAAAAACTCATCCAAATCTGTGAAGGAAATGAGCAGACAAAGGAGAATAAACTGTCTGTAGCAATGTAGAAATTTGAGAATCTCAAAATGAAAGCTGGAGAAAATCTGAATGAGTTTGATGAACGTTTCAGCAGCTTGGTTAATGAACTAGCAGCTCTTGGGAAAGAGTATGGCAACATAGAAATAGCACTCAAAGTGATGAGAGATTTACCCAGGGAATGGGAGGTTAAAACAATGGCTATGAGAGTCTCTAAAGATCTAAATAATTTGGAGCTACATGACTTGTTTGCTAACTTAAATGCCTATGAGTTCGAACTGGAAGTGAGAAGCGGAGAAGAGCCCTCAACAAATCCACCGACCAAGGCTCTTGCTCCTACTACTGCTGCTGCTGCTGCTGTTGTAGGTGTTCCACAAGCATTACCTTCTACCATCATTGAGAACACTTCTGAAAAGACTGCTGAAAAGATCAGCAATGATGCTATGTCTCTATTTGTGAAGAAATTCTCCTGATTCATGAAGAAGAATCACTGAGCTTACCAAAGCCCTAACCGCAACTTCAAGAAGGATTCACCACCCGGTGACATGGCGTGTTTTAATTGTGGAAAGATCAGTCACTTTATTGCTGATTGTCCAAAGCCCAAGAAGGATGACCAGAAGAAAAAGGAATACAAGAGGCATGAAAAGAAATTTAGAAGAGACCGCAAAGTGATGATTGCTAAGGAAAGCAAATCTAAATGGGCGGATTGTAGTTCTGAGTCCTCTTACTCGGAAATTCATTCTAGCGAAAGTGATGCAGAAGAGATCAAATGTCTCATGGCAGATATTGAACCAACCTCGACATCTGGAGAGGTACTTGACTTTGACTCTGACGAATTTACACTAACTGATTTGATTAAAGCACTGCATGACATGGTGGAAGAGTACTGAAGAATTTCTCAATCATTCGAGGAAGTTAAGACTGAAAATCAAGACTTAAAAGATCAAGTTAGCAAGTTCACTTGCTTGCAAGAGAACATCTGCAATGATTTAAAAGTTGAGATGATTAAGTTAAGAACTGAGAATGAAAGAGTGAATGCAGACTACCAAACAATGAGGTCTGAAAACCAGAAGCTATTTGTTTTGATAAAGGCATGGAACAAGTCTTCTGTTTCTTTAGAGAAGATGCAAGAATTGCAGAAGCAATCCGATGACAGGAGTGGTCTCGGATTCAGCAATAATGAAAGCACTTCTGAAACAAGTACTAAGCTAGAACTGGATAAAGGCAAAGGAAATTCATTCACTTTGTCAAATCCAGTGTGGTATATGAACCTGAAGTACCAACTGTTCGAGTTGAAAGGACTGTAGATCAGACGAACAAAAGAAAGCATTATGGTCTGGGTTATGTTGAACCTAAGAGAAGAGTTCACCAGAGTTCTAGATCCACCAGAGGATTCAACTTAGGAGGACAACCCTATATGAAGGTTAAAAACTACCAGTACAATAATTCTAGACCTGTTCAGAAGAGATACAGACCAGACAACAAAAACAGAAGGGAAGAACAAAATTCTAAGATGAATTCTGTTAGAAATAACAGACCTTCTGTTGCACACACCTCTTTGGATAACCGAAGTATAAGGTCACCTAAAATTGTACAAATGTGGGTTCCTAAAGGACTGATAAGGATTGGACCCAAATAGATTGGGTACTAGATACTAAAATTTGTGTTTGCAGGAACAGGAGAGGAAGGCCAAAATCAGCAGCTCCACATGGTATCTGGACAGTGGATGTTCCAGACACATGACTGGATAGAAGAATCTACTATCAGAAGTAATGAGTTGTACTGGATCAAAGATAACATTTGGGGACAACTCAAAAGGTAAAACCGTGGGCAACGGTAAGATTATCTATGGCAACATTACTATCAATGATGTACTATTAGTTGAAAATCTTTGTTACAACTTGATTAGCATTAGCCAAATGTGTGATAATGGTTACTCTGTAGCTTTTCAGAAGCACATATGCATAGTTAAAGATGCTAATGAGTCTACTGTATTAACTGGAAAAAGGGAAGGCAACACATACAGAGTTTCATGGAATATAGATCATATTAATGTTCCTACATGTATAGTTGCCTCTCTTAGTGATAAACATTGGCTATGGCACAAGAGATTGAATCATCTGAATTTCAAGTCAATCAATAATCTCAAGAAGCAGAACATAGTTGCTGGTTTGCCTGATATGAACTTTGTTAAGAATCATGTCTGTTCTGCATGTCAACTTGGTAAGCAAGTCAGATCTAGCTTCAAGAATAAAGGTAGTAAATCAACTTCAAGGTGTTTGGAATTATTGCATATGGACTTATTTGGTCCAATCCCTATCATGAGCTTAGGGGGAATGAAGTATACACTTGTTGTTGTTGATGACTTTTCTAGATTTACTTGGGTAATATTTCTTGCTGGAAAATTTCAAACCAGTAGTTTACTGATCAAGCTTCTGAAAAAGGATTCAAAATGAAAAATCAATTTCTGTCATTAAAATCAGAAGTGATCAGGGAATTAAGTTTACTAACAAGATTCTAGAGTTATATTTGGATGAATAGGGCATTCATCATGAATATTCAGCTGCCAGAACTGCCTCAACAAAATGGAGTAGCTGAGAGGAGAAACAGAACTCTTAAAAATGCTGCTAGAACAATGCTAGCAGATGCAGACATCTCTTCAGCGCTTCTGGGCAGAAGCAATCAACACAGCATGTTACACACAGAACAGAACAATGATCAACAAAAAGCATAATCAGACTCCGTATGAGATATGGAAATGGAGTAAGCCTAATGTATCTTATTTTCATGTATTCGGTTGCAGATGTTTTGTTCACAATAACAGTAAAAATTATTTGTTAGCATTTGATTCAAAATCAGATGCTGGACTCTTCCTTGGTTATTCAGCAGTAAGCAAAAGCTTTTAGAATTTTCAATAATAGAACTCTTAATGTTGAAGAATCTATTCATGTTTTCTTTGATGAAGATAGCAGTGATCCAGGAATTTCTAACGTGTCAAATCTAAGTATCAGGTTAGACAGGATTCATCTGAAACCAGATAGTGAAGATGATGCAGAACCTAATGTTAAAGATGCTCAAAATCCGGAACCAGACATTCCTCTAGTAGAACCAATTGCTTAGACACAGGATTTACCAGAACCAGAAGTGAACATTCCAGAACCTGCTACTGCTTTGGCTGAGCCTGATTCGAATCCATCAAACCAGGAATAAATTTCTTTAAACCCTTTTGTCTAGGAGGAAATCCCATCCTCCATCTTTGGTTATTGATAATCCTGCAGCTCCATTAAGAACCAGAAGGCAAATGATTAATGAATATATGCATGCTGCTTTTATCTCTCAAGATGAACCTAAAGAAAATTGAAGAAGCTCTTCTGGATCCCAGTTGGATCGAAGCTATGCAAGAAGAGCTGAATCAATTTGAAAGAAATGAAATTTGGTTTCTTGTACCTAAACCATCTCATCAAGCTGTTATTGGAACACGGTGGGTATTTAGAAACAAACTAAATGAAGAAGGCACTATGGTCAGAAATAAAGCAAGACTGGTAGCTCAATGTTTCAGACAAGAAGAATGAATAAACTATGATGAAATCTATGCACCAGTAGCAAGGCTTGAAGCAATCAGAATATTTTTAGCCTTTTCTGCTTTCAAAAATATCAAAGTTTATTAGATGGACGTGAAAAGCGCCTTCCTAAATGGTCTACTGCAAGAAGAGGTCTACGTTGAACAACCTCTAGGTTTTATCGATCATTTCTTACCAAATCATGTATTTAAATTACACAAAGCCCTGCATGGTTTAAAACAGACACCTCGAGCTTGGTATGACACACTCTCACAATTTCTTGTTAATCATGATTTTACTATCGGCACATTACACAAAACTTTGTTCGCTTTAGTTAAGAATAAGCACATTCTATTAGTACAGATTTATGTTGATGACATTATCTTTGGGTCAACTAACCCCAAATTGTGTGCAAAGTTCTCCAAATTAATGCAGGAACAATTTGAAATGAGCATGATGGGAGAGTTAACATTCTTCCTAGGACTGCAGATCAAGCAACTTGATACTGGAATCTTTTTAAATCAAGCTAAGTATACTAAGGAACTACTGAAAAAGTTTGGCATGGAAACATGCTCGGCTGCTTCTACTCCTATGAGCTCATCTACTAAACTTGACAAGGATGAAAATGGAATTTCAGTAGAGGTAACTCAGTATCATGGTCTTATTGGTTCACTGTTATATCTTACTGCCAGTAGACCTGATATTATGTTTGCTGTCTGTATTTGTGCAATATTTCAATCTAACCCTAAGCAATCACATTACATTGCTTCTAAACGCATACTGAAATATTGAAGAGCACTCAAAATGTCGGCTTGTGGTATCCTAATGATTCATCTTTCAATCTTATTGGATATTCAGATGCTGATATGCAGGTTGCAAATTAGACAGAAAAAACACAAGTGGTTTTTGTCAATTTCTTGGTGATAGGCTAATTTCCTGGTTTAGTAAAAAGTAGACTTCTATAGCTACGTCTACTGCAGAAGCAGAATACCTTGCTGCTGGAAGTTGCTCCTCTCAAATATTATGTATACAACAACAACTTAAAGACTATGGAGTTCAAGCTTCTGAATCACCCATCTTCTGTGACAATACCAGTGCTATAGCAATCACGCAAAATTCAGTACTTCATTCCAGAACAAAGCACATAGATATAAGACATCATTTCATTAGAGATCATGTGCAGAAGAAGGACATTCGTCTGGAATATGTTTCTACTGATCTACAAGCAGCAGATATATTTACAAAGCCTTTGCCTGAGAATAAGTTTTCTTATTTTCCGCAATTTTCTTGGTTTAATTGATTTAACTTGAGTACATTTTTGTTATCAGTTTGTTTATAAGAAAAAGAGAGAATTTTGGGCAACTACTGATATTTTATTGGAAATAAAATCGACGCCTTTTAACTTGATTCAAATTACTTTCTATAGCATATTGCCACAACATAAACCAGTTGTTCAAATCATGACTCCTTATATTCCGAAAGTTTTCGGAATTGGCAACTAGATCAAGCAACTCCCACTCCCTTGACAGCAGCATGTGGTTCAGCACATCATCCTTGACCAGCTCGGATATGTGATCAACTAGAGCAAGCCTCTTGAACCACCTTGCAAGTGATCCTCTGTCTAGCAGAAGCAGAAAATTCTCCAGTATTGATTAATTGGAGATCATGAGCAGTAGTCCAAATGGACATAAACTCCGCAAAGATGAAGTCTTCTGCACCTCGTTTTAATTCTTGCAAACTTTGAGGTGTCCATGAAGGATGAGGAACATGAGTGCTGCTTTCACAATCCATTGGAGTTTAAATGTCATTACGAGCAGAAGTTATCTTCATTTATAGACAAGACTTGAGGAAGACGAAGAGTCATCGAGCCTTAAATTATTCAGACTACGTTTTTCTCATCCTTTCTTTTTATTTATTTATTTGCATTAAGTGAAAAAAACAGTAGATAAACAGAGATATGACAAAATGGAATATTTCATTCATAAAACCAGATGCATTACATTGTCCTATCTCTTACATTTTGTTGATACCAGCAGTTTGAAGTACTTCAGAAATATTGAGTACTTCAGCAGGAACCTAACTAAGCTCTGCTGGAATCCCCTCGCTTTTCGTGATCGTTGTTGCTGAAAGGGGTTATTCCGCAGCTTAGTCCTTCTAAAAAGGAACAATCTAAATGATTGTTCATATTACAGGTCAAGTAATTTCTTTCAAGTTTTCATATCTTGAAAAATGATGTCTTCAGACATCATCTTACGAGAAGCTGGAAATTGTCCTTGCCATTCCTCTGCTGAATCAGACTCTGGAGAAGACTCCGAGAAAATTTTTGCATCATCCATTTGTGATTTGTTATTTGTGTAGATAACTTAGTTTGTGCGCTTGCAGGTACGTATATAGAGTATTGGGAAGCTAAAGAGACTTCCAACCGGTCACATCATGCACGAATATCAAGAGTCATCTTTCATTCCCTCAGATCTCGTATCAATTGCATTTATTAGTTGCATTAATTGAGGGGGAATATTATTTTATTCTGTCCTTTCCTTTTCCGTGCTTTATCAGAAGCAGAAGAAGGTTTGTCTTTTCGATAAAACAATGTGTCTACTGGTTTTTATCAAGATGCTGAAAATATTTCAGTACTTCGTAACTTCCAGTATATATTATCATAAGACGACAAACCCTCTACTGAATTTTTTTTAGTAACCGCTTTGGACATCACGCCTATTTTAGTTATTTTTAAAAGTTTGGCGTATATGACACTCTCTGCTCAACTTTTCAAATTCAACCGTAAACATATTGACACGTGTCCTTATGTTTCACTGACGGCTATACATTCTAGACTTTAACCGTCTTTTCTCAGTCATTTCACCTTTACGCTTTCATATCTTTCGCATACTAGCTCATGTTTTCTCTCGTATTCACATTCTACTGCAGAATCTACTCTAAATTATTTTTGGTCGCAGAAATGGCTGGAGCTTACACTCTAAATGCCTATCAAGTTAACTTTGCGTCAGTCCTGACAATCAAGGACAATAATCTTGTTAAGATGTTTCAAGCCATCGAGAAATCCGGTCTCAGAAGGTTTCTGGAAGCACCAGCAGTTATTTACAAGACTGTTCTCTTGGAATTTTATGCCAAAGCTAAAGTTGACGAAGGGAAAATCATCTATTCCCAGGGAGATATATCTATTTCAATTGATGATGCCCTATTGGGATCGACCTTCTTTCTCTCATGCTCAGGTATCTCTGAATTTTCTCATACTTCTAAGGGTGAGATGTCGGCTGCCCTCATCACTTTCTAAGCTTCTGGAGAGGAACTCTCTCCTTCTTGCTTCAATAAGCTACTGAAGATGGAATATCAAGTGCTTGCTGATATTGTTGCAAAAGCACTGTTGGTCAAAGCTGGAACGTTTGGCAAATTAACTAAGGAGAAGATACAAGTGATGTTGGCCATCAATTCGGGATTTAAGGTGGATTGGAGTGGATTCTTGTTTAGAATCTTGAAGGATATGGTTCTGAGGAAAAGCTTCTGGTTTTGCTGTTCATATCAGCAAAATGCTTAAGGATGCTGGTTTTCCTTTCACTACTAAACAGAACGCTTCTTACGTAACAATGGCCGATGCTGAAAATGTACTTGCTCTTAGGCCAAAGCCATCTGTGGCTGAGTTCATTGCCTTGAAGAAAGAGTTATGAGATGCTCAATCTAAGGCTCAAGGACCTCAGAAGAAGATCTAGAGAAAAGAGTGGTTATCTCCACTGATTCTGATAGAACAGTTTCTGAGGAGTCTGCTGCTCCTACCCAAGCATCTATCCCTGCCACCCCAAGCAAGGAAAAGCCTCGCACGGTGCTTCGCATCAAGAAAACAGCAGCCATTGCTGATTTAGACATTATTCCATTGAGACAAGTGTTTCCAGAAGCTGCAACTTCTTTGCAAATATCTGTTCCTGTCACTAAGCCAGCAGTCACCTCTTTTATCACCACCTCTTCTACTGTTCCGACCTTCAGACCCTCGTATGGAGTCGTTATTCGTGAATCTAATGCAGGGTTTTCTGCTTTTAGACCCGTGATGCCTATCTTATCTTCAGATAAAGGCAAAGGAAAACTCGTTGAAGAATCACAATTTCACGACGTCAAATCATCTATTTTAACTGGTATTGATCTTCACTTGGAGGAGATTTAAAAATCTGCCAATGAAGGAATGACTTTCTTTGATGATTGTCATAAGGTTCGAGTTTTCCATCCTCTCACATTCTTCAGAACACTAGGTGTATTTCGTAAAATGGTAAAGAATGAAGATAAGGTGTTTGAACTTGCCAAAACTTAAAATGTGATTGAAGCTATGAGACACCGAAGTTTCATTCTTGAGCAGTTGAAACGAAAGAAGCTGGAATCAGTTTTAAAGACTCTTCAGTCTAATTTTGATGCTATGATTCCAACTGCTGCTCAGGATCAGAATGTGATCCATATTCTATCTGACCGTTTGAGAATGATGAATGAGCAACTACTTGCTCAAGAACAGACATTTGAAGAATATGTACAGTACTCAGTAGGCTTCATTCCAGAATTTGCTTAGACTAAGCCAGTTGAGGAAAGGACTACAGCTCCACCAGAAGCTAAGGTCTCTAGTACTCCTGAATCTCCGAAGTTGCCTACTCAATCTTCTTCTCTTATTTTTGTTCGAGAATTAGCTTCAGTCGATGAAGTAATTCAATCCATTGTTGTCACTACCTCTACTGCTCCACAACCTACTCAAGCTGATGATGTGGTTCATACAAAAGCTCATTCAGCAGAACAAAACTTAGCAGAATCAGATGCTGCCCCATTTCAATCACTGCCAAATTTGGAGATTTTCTCTGCTGAACATCAAGCAGAAATGGTAGCTATCTTGGATGATCAAATTCCAGCCGCTGAACAACTGAAGGCCATGGAAGCCGAGCAACCAGAAGCAACAACACTTTCTGAATCCTCTGCTGCTGCTGAAGGATCTTCTGCTGAACAGTCTAATGCTGTTACTACTGCTCCAACAGATCTTGTTTCTTCTACTGCCTTCGTTGCCCTTCCTACTGATTCACCATCTCGCATTGCTCATATTGCGCATCTTGCTGAAATTTCAGAATGTCTACTTGCAAGAACTCCATCACCAGAAAAATAAGATCGCTTTGATCTTGAGACTGAGATTGATACACTGCGACAAATTATTGAAATAGTTTCAGAGATCATCAAACAGTTGTCCTACGATCATGCTGGTTAAGTCAGTGCTACCAATTTCTTCCAAGAACGCATTTTGAAACAAATCATTAACACGGCTGAATCATTGGCAAAGCTTAAAATTGACTCAAGCCTCTTCAGGAAAAATGTTTTGACCAGTCATGCTAACATAATGATCAGTCAATCTGACGTTATTCAAACTGTCTCTGATCATGACTCGTGTCTTCACACAATCTTGACTAGAGTTGAAGCTACTGATTTGAAACTTGAAACCATCGATGCCAAGATTGAATCCCAATCTCAATCTCTTCAGGCCCTTAATGATCGCGTTTCGAATCAAGTCCCATTTTTGGAGATGATGCATGACATCATTATCAATCTTATTGGTCGAATGGACGATTACTCACTCGTTTTGATGCCAAAAAGGGGGAAGTTGTGGGTAGCACAGAAGAAAGGACAGATGAAGGTAGATCTGGAGGACATCATCATCAAGCAGAATCATCTTTCAAAAGCCAAGATCCTCAGGATGATGGTGCACTATTCAAGGATATTTGGACTAATGATTAATCTTTCTGATTAATAATCTTTTTAACTCTGCTATACTGCTTATTTATTTATCAATTATTTGGTTATAATTGCTATCTGTTTTTGTGATATAATTTTTTTTCTTCATACTAACTTCTAGGTTTTGGCATCACCGCAAAGGGTAAATTGATAGACTTAATTTAATTATGGTGATGATAGTCAAAACCAGTAGATCGCGTTAGTAAACCAGAAGATAGTATAAAAGCAGAAGTTCTCGTATCGCCTTAACAAAGTAGTACTCTTCGAGTACTTATCAGCTTAGATAAATAGAAGCAGAACTTGACTTTTGCTAAATCAGAACCTATCGATCATATATTAAATGTTACCGTTACTTTACCAAGTACAAGTATTAAATGCATCATTAATGCTGAACAAAGTCATTTAATACGTTTTACCAAATGTGGTATGAAACAAGACTAATTATTCTGAAGCTTTTTGCATGAACCTTTTTAGGTAATAAAGCTGATCCTATCAGAAGTCAAAGAAGCCGTTTTTCTTATAGACATTGGATTCAAGACTTCTATAAATACACAAGATCAGCGACATTTATAGGTTACCAAAACACCGATTACATTCTCTAATATACGAACGTCGATTTGAGCACTCCGAACTACTTATCATCTTCAAAGCTCAATATACAGAAAAGCAGCACACGCTTCATAATAGTTATCTGATCTTTTGAGATCATATTGTGCTGACTGTTTCTTACTCTCTCTACAATCATATTAACATTACTATATCTTTGAGAAGAGTTTGTAATCTGGAAATAGTCTTTCCAGAACTTTGTTGTATTCGTTTTATTTTGTTGATAAACTAAGAGTTTCAGTAGGCAAAGGATAAGTCCTGCTGAAGTGGGTGTGTACAAGTGTTGTACTGTAAAAACCAAAGTCTTTTAATTGATACTGTAATGCCTGAGATTTTATCACTGTAATCAGACGTTGATTAATTAACAGAATTGAGATTTCAAGAGCTAAGTAAGATATGAAGGGTGAAGCCGGGTGTCGGTGCACTACACTCAAAATCTGGTACAGAACGTTTGGCGCCCGAGCGGTAGAAGATGACCGCCCGAGCGCCAATGGAACCACAAGATCACGAGTTGGACAAAACGTCTGGTGCCCGAGCTGTAGAAAATGACCACCCGAGCGCCAGTGTATAACAACTTGAAGGCTCGGACAGAACATTCCGCGCCCGAGCGGTAAATTGTAACCGCCCGAGCGCCGCCTGAAATACAAGAAAATAAGCCACGGATCTTTGACATGCAATTGGATAGATATATATCCTTCATTCCTTCAGAATTCATTTGGAAGAAGCAAGAAAAGTTTCGTAGAAATCCTAACGCCTTTCATTTCTTTGAAATTTGATTATTCCAGATCCGGCTATCAAAATTTCAATCCGAACACAGTTTTGTACTCCCATCGTCAAGAACTACACAAGAACATAAGTTTTATTATGTTCTGATATGATTTGAAAATATGATATTGAAGGAATCGGATATGATTCATATATGGTGTTCTTGCGATATTAGACATTGTATACCGGATTGAGAAACAGATACCATATGAAATTGTTATGATTTTCAGAATTGATTTGAGTGAGATTATACAGATTTGATATCAGAATTGTGTTGTTATCGATTAGGAGATGTTGGGATTGTTATCTGATTGATATTGTATTGCTGGGTCTATTGGATTATGCCGTTATGCCGTTGAAAACAGAATTTGATTGAGTTCTGATTATATCCAGTATTGATTTGAGTGTTGTATTGATATTATACTCCTCGATATTGCCATTCCAGATTGATATCGAAGGTTTCGAAGACAGATCAGAACCAAACCCCAATGAAAGAAAGGTATAAATCAATGTTAATCGGTAGATCAACTCGAGTCAGATTGGACTTGAGTTTCCCAAAAACCACATACTTTAGTTATTGCATTGATATTTGCAATTTATGATATTGATATGTTTAGTCTATTGAGTTATAGCAAAGCGTGTATTGAGTCATGGGCGGAGATGCCTAGTTATTGGCGGATATGCCAAGTCTTTGGCGGATATGCCAAGACACTGGATGTTTGATTTATATCGATGTAACGCCCCGAAAATTTAAAGGGGTCACGCGAACCACATGCATATAAATTATTAAATTCTTTGTATTTTGATTAAAATGTTTTAATTGCATATTTGCAGTGTTTAAAATATATTTTTCTACATTGTTGCATTAAAATGTATTTTTTAAAGGTTATTCGAGTTGCGATCGAGGAACGGAGACCGAGGGCTGAAAAATTAGAAAATGTTTTTATTAAATAATTATTTTTAATTATTTAAAATATGGTTGTTGCTTTTTAGTATTTTTGAAAATAAGGGGTTTTGAGGTGATTTTATACACCGTGACGTAAATTTTATCGGTGTTGGTTTTTCAATAAAAAATACGAACTTCTTGGCAACCCGACTATTAAATTCACAAACTTATTTTATCAAAATTATTTTTGATATACTAATTAAGCATTAATGGGCCTAATTATATGCTTAATGGGCCTAAGCCTAATTAGTAAATAATTAGCTATAAAATATATTAAAAACCTTCCCCAAATCTAATACTTTGCACGCCCCACTTCCCTAAAATTTACAAATTCTTTCTCCCTAGCAAAACATCACACGGCACACACAAAATAATTTGGAGAAATTCAAAAGATTCAAGGAGTTCAAGCCAAGATCGTTCGTCGCCGTTCTTCGATTCGTCAACGTATATTCGTGCGTAAATTACGCAAAGGCACGCCATACATCTCCTTTTCTCGTTCATCACATCATATTATTGTTTAAATTATATTTGAATGAAAAGCATGAGGTTTTTATGAATATTTTCGAAATATTGCATGTACATGAGGTAAACTTGTGAATTGTTGTTCCAAAAACATGAATATTATGTTGATTAGGGGCTGCCATGATTAGCATAGGTTGAGGGATGTTTTTACATGTTTTATGGAGTCCTTAATCACCCTAAAACTGCTGCAACAAGGAGTAGAGGAAAGCTGGAACCGTAGGATGGGTTTAGACAAGAAGGGCCGTGAGTTGTGTGTCTTCATGTGTGTTGTTTTGATTCATGGGGTCAAGGGGCTCGATCAGGGCTGGATCAGGGTCAGGGGTGGTCTTGGTCTAGGGCTGGGTTGGGTCCTAGGGTGGCTAGGGTTCGAGTTTAGGCTTGGGGAAGGAGTCCACCCGAAGTGGGACTCCTCCCATAATCACGCACAGGAGCTGTCGAGGAAGAAGAGGGGCGCTCGGCTGGCCTGGGGGCGAGCCAGGGTGGTTCATCAGGGTCCAAAGGTCATGGGCATGGGTCGGGCTAGGGGTTGGTGCGGCTGGCTCCCTGCTGGCTCGATTAAAACAAGGAAAACGTGAGGAAACTAGCAAGGGAACGCGCAGGCTGCTTTTCTGGTTCAGAAGCTTCGCTGCTGGGTTGTATGGGTTGGATTGGTCTGGGCATGGTCTGGGCGTGGTCCAGGGAGGGTTAGGGTGTGCTAGGCTCGGTAGTGGCTCAGCAGGTAGAGTCTTAGGATAACTAGGAGTCCTAGAGCAACTATGAAACTCACACACACATGTACAGATTTTGGGTCAAGTTTCAGGAAGGTTTTGAGCGGGCCAGTGTTGTTTTTCGGGCTGGGCTTCTTTGGTAGGGTCCCTAGATGGGTTGGCTAGGTTTTGGCTCGAGGCGGCTTGGGCGTGGCTCGAGTAAATTAGGAGATGGCTCGGTGCATTCGATTAAGGGTCAAAAACGAAAATTAAAGAACAAAAATTGAATCCATGGGTCCACGGGTGTGACTCATGACTTGTAAGGATATAATAAATCATAAAAAGGTTATGTTAAAGTTTGGGATCAAAATAACGAGTTTTGGATTTATTCGGGATTTAATCGGCGCACGAAACGCTAATTAACGAGTTAATTGAAACGCCTAGTTTTAAACTTTATAAAATTATGAAAAATTAGGTTTAAGCTTAAATAATTATTAAAAGTCTAATTTTTCAATTTCGGAATTTTATATTAAGGTTTGGTTTAATTCAGGATTAAAACGCATTAATACATCACATTTAAAGATTTATTTAAAAGTCATCGAATTAAGCTAAATAAAAATATGAGAAAATTCCTGTAGGCTTAAAGAATTATTTGGGACATGTTAGAGTCAATGAAATTAAGAAAATGTCAAAAACGTAAAATGTCACGTCCAGGGATAAAACAGTCTTTTTACACCGGAAAATTAGTAAACGTCATGGCAGTGCCCTAAATGCTATTTTTATGATATTATGGTTATTTTTAAATGTTTATGAGATGTCCATGATTAAATTAGGATTTTTAAATGTCTAAGAGATTTTTATGATTTAAGGAAGACATTTAAAAGACATGTTGCATGCTTGGTTTCAAAAACAAAATGTTATGCTATGCATGATTTTTATAAAGTGATGAGAATGTAAATGTTGAAGGAAGTGAAGTGATTGTGACTAATTCGTTAATTTTGGCGACGTCGTGAGGGTTATGGTCCCAGTGGGAGCCTGACGATCGTGTTTCCATCATTACGAGTATGTGGTAACGGTTATGTGGTAACGGTTTTGTGGTAACGATAAGAATGGGGATATCGTGAGGGGAAAAGGCCCCAGAGGAAGCCCATTTATGGGAAAAAGCCCCAAAGGGAGCCCCGACGATCGTATTTCTATTCGAAAAATGATAGGCCAGGGCCCAGTTGACCGGTGAGAGTGTTGCTGGTGTCCCCCGCCGCCTAATACTGTGATTACATGTAGATGGATCCATCGATTTATGATCATGATTAGGAAAGTCACAATTAACGATCTGAATTCAACAAAGGAAAAGGAAAAGGAAAAGAAAAAATGTTTATGATCATGAAAAATGTTTTATGTCATGTCATGTTGAGGAAAAAAGAAAAAGGTTAAGGTTTATGAAATGCATGTCATGAAAATGATTATGCTTAAGTTTATGCATCTTCATAAAAACGATATTTTAAGTACAAGTATTTTTCACTGTTATATGTTGACTGTATTACGTATTATTTGTTATTAAGATTATGGTGTGTTGAGTCTTTAGACTCACTAGGTGTGATGGATGCAGGTGAGGATTGAGGGAGGTCTTGACGGATGATTTGACTGGACTAATGGCGCACACAACCTGAGGACCAGCACTTCTACTTTTCCGCATTTACGATTATGACTTATGATTTATGTTAAAACTTTTAAGACTAATTATTTATGCTTTTTGAGAGATTTAATATGAGCTATGCTTTTCAAACTTATTGTTTTTTAGGTTTGGTACAACACTTGATGATTTCATTTTATGGCTATTGCACTTGATTTTAAAATGCTAGATGGTTGGTATTTTATTTTAAAAGGGTAAAATATTTTATAAAAATATTTTCATGTGAGAAAGGTACATGGCCGAAAAATTGAGTGTTTATAAAAAAAAAATTTCTAGTACTTTTAAAGCAATAAAAAGGGCAGGACGTTTCAGTTGGTATCAGAGCAATGGTTCTGTAAAGGGTTGTGCCACCATCAGTGCCGGGAAGATCAGTCGTCAAGCCTCAAGTTATAAGTTTTACATGCTTTATATGATTTTATTAGGTTACCTGCATAAGTACATGGCTTATATGTTTACGTCACATGTTTAATAGCATTATGAAGATATATGTTTTATATGCATTAGAATTTTTATACGTGTTACGATATGAAATAAGAAATTATTTTGTTTCAACGCATGTAGGTTTTGTGCTGCAATTGGACTATGTTGACTTTTTGGGTTTTAGTATGGACGTTTTACTTTTTGAGCTATAAGTTAATCATGAATATTATGAATACTTTGGGACACGTAGATTTTTTAAGAAAATATTATTATCCATGGTTACTAGTCGAATTAATTTTTGGGAATTAGACGTGAGGAATAATGATTTAAGGATTTGCAACGACTTTGGGAATAAGAAAATGTATAAATTGGGATTTTAAGTTTCATGAAAGGTAAGATTGGTTATAGTAAATGATTTTTTGGGTAAATAAGTTTAAAATTTCGAAATTTATGTTTTGGGAAACCCGTCGAAGGAAATTAAGAATGCCAAAAACTTATGGTATAATGGTAGGATTTTCGAAATATTGGGACCAATGTGATATTTTTGGGAAAATTAAGAATCTATTTTGCAATTATTAAGGAATTTGGGGACTAGTTTAACAATAAGCGATAATTTGATGGTTTAATTGGTAGGAATTTTCGATGATTTGGGTTTGTAAGAATATTTTGAACCTTGGGATATCTTGGATATATTGTTATAAGGAATTTTAATCAGGGGTTTTTAAGGATGAATCGATATTAGGCTTGAAAAATCTAAGCTTAGCAGATGCGTTTGGGATTTTATAATTTAAATATGATAAGTCGACGAACAATTTTGGGTATAATATAGGGAAAGTAACATACGATAAGTATGGTCATCCATTTCGAATATTGGAAATTTTAAGAAAAAGTTGAAATTTGGAGTTATAATAGTATAGCACGAAGTTATTATGGGTTTTCTTAAGTTGCAAATTGCAAATAAGGATTTAGAAGACAAAATTAATTGGGATCAAAGAGACGTAAGGACATTCTAGAACTTAAGTTTGATCAGAGTAGCGCAGCGGAAGCGTGGATTTTCGGGATACTAGAGCTAAGTATAAACTTTGGGTTATTAAGGATAAGCGAATTTCGAGGACGAAATTCAATTTAAGGGGGGGAGATTGTAACGCCCCGAAAATTTAAAGGGGCCACGCGAACCTCATGCATATAAATTATTAAATTCTTTGTATTTTGATTAAAATGTTTTAATTGCATTAATTAATTATGTGGTGCATATTTGCGTGTTTAAAATATATTTTTCTACATGATTGCATTAAAATTTATTTTTTAAAGGTTATTCGAGTTGCGATCGAGGAACGGAGACCGAGGGCTGAAAAATTAGAAAATGTTTTTATTAAATAATTATTTTTAATTATTTAAAATATGGTTGTTGCTTTTTAGTATTTTTGAAAATAAGGGGTTTTGAGGTGATTTTATACACCGGGACGTAAATTTTATCGGTGTTGGTTTTTCAATAAAAAATACGAACTTCTTGGCAATCCGACTATTAAATTCACAAACTTATTTTATCAAAATTATTTTTGATATACTAATTAAGCATTAATGGGCCTAATTATATGCTTAATGGGCCTAAGCCTAATTAGTAAATAATTAGCTATAAAATATATTAAAAACCCTCCCCAAACCTAATACTTTGCACGCCCCACTTCCCTAAAATTTACAAATTCTTTCTCCCTAGCAAAACATCACACGGCACACACAAAATAATTTGGAGAAATTCAAAAGATTCAAAGGAGTTCAAGCCATGATCGTTCGTCGCCGTTCTTCGATTCGTCAACGTATATTCGTGCGTAAATTACGCAAAGGCACGCCATACATCTCCTTTTCTCAGTTCATCACATCATATTATTGTTTAAATTATATTTGAATGAAAAGCATGAGGGTTTTATGAATATTTTCGAAATATTGCATGTACATGAGGTAAACTTGTGAATTGTTGTTCCAAAAACATGAATATTATGTTGATTAGGGACTGCCATGATTGGCATAGGTTGAGGGATGTTTTTACTTGTTTTATGGAGTCCTTAATCACTCTAAAATGCTGCAACAAGGAGTAGAGGAAAGCTGGAACCGTAGGATGGGTTTAGACAAGAAGGGCCGTGAGTTGTGTGTCTTCATGGGTGTGGTTTTGATGCATGGAGTCAAGGGGCTCGATCAGGGCTGGATCAGGGTCAGGGGTGGTCTCGGTCTAGGGCTGGGTTGGGTCCTAGGGTGGCTAGGGTTCGAGTTTAGGCTTGGGGAAGGAGTCCACCCGAAGTGGGACTCCTCCCATAATCACGCACAGGAGCTGTCGAGGAAGAAGAGGGGCGCTCGGCTGGCCTGGGGGCGAGCCAGGGTGGTTCATTAGGGTCCAAGGGTCATGGGCATGGGTCGGGCTAGGGGTTGGTGCGGCTGGCTCGCTGCTTGGCTCGACCAAAACAAGGAAAACGTGAGGAAACTAGCAAGGAAACGCGCAGGCTGCTTTTCTGGTTCAGAAGCTTCGCTGCTGGGTTGTATGGGTTGGATTGGTCTGGGCATGGTCTGGGCGTGGTCCAGGGAGGGTTAGGGTATGCTAGGCTCGGTAGTGGCTCAGCAGGTAGAGTCTTAGGATAACTAGGAGTCCTAGAGCAACTATGAAACTCACACACACATGTACAGATTTTGGGTCAAGTTTCAGGAAGGTTTTGAGCGGGCCAGGGGTTGTTTTTCGGGCTGGGCTTGTTTGTTAGGGTCCCTAGATGGGTTGGATATGTTTTGGCTCTAGGCGGCTCGGGCGTGGCTCGAGTAAATTAGGAGATGGCTCGGTGCGTTCGATTAAGGGTCAAAAACGAAAATTAAAGAACAAAAATTGAATCCATGGGTCCACGGGTGTGACTCATGCCTTGGAAGGGTATAATAAATCATAAAAAGGTTATGTTAAAATTTGGGATCAAAATAACGAGTTTTGGATTTATTCGGGATTTAATCGGCGCACGAAACGCTAATTAACGAGTTAATTAAAACGCCTAGTTTTGAGCTTTATAAAATTATGAAAAATTAGGTTTAAGCTTAAATAATTATTAAAGTCTAAGTTTTCAATTTCGGAAATTTTATATTAAGGTTTGGTTTAATTCGGGATTAAAACGCATTAATACGTCACATTTAAAGATTTATTTAAAAGTCATCGATTTAAGCTAAATAAAATATGAGAAAATTCCTGTAGTCTTAAATAATTATTTGGGACATGTTAGAGTCAATGAAATTAAGAAAATGTCAAAAACGTAAAATGTCACGTCCAGGGATGAAACAGTTTTTTTACACCGGAAAATTAGTAAACGTCATGGCAGTGCCCTAAATGCTATTTTTATGATATTATGGTTATTTTTAAATGTTTATGAGATGTTCATGATTAAATTAGGATTTTTAAATGTCCAAGAGATTTTTATGATTTAAGGAAGACATTTAAAAGACATGTTGCATGCTTGGTTTCAAAAACAAAATGTTATGTCATGCATGATTTTTATAAAGTGATGAAAATGTAAATGTTGAAGGAAGTGAAGTGATTGTGACTAATTCGTTAATGTTGGTGACATCGTGAGGGTTATGGTCCCAGTGGGAGCCCGACAATCGTGTTTCCATCATTACGAATATGTGGTAACGGTAAGAATGGCGATATCGTGAGGGGAAAAGGCCCCAGAGGGAGCCCATTTATGGGAAAAAGCCCCAGAGGGAGCTCATTTATGGGAAAAGGCCCCAGAGGGAGCCCCGACGATCTTATTTCTATTCGAAAAATGATAGGCCAGGGCCCAGTTGATCGGTAAGAGTATTGCTGGTGTCCCCCGCCGCCCAGTACTGTGGTTACATGTAGATGGATCTATCGATTTATGATCATAATCAGGAAAGTCACAATTAACGATCTGAATTCAACAAAGGAAAAAGAAAAAAAAAAGGAAAAATGTTTATGATCATCAAAAATGTTTTATGTCATGTCATGTTGAGGAAAAAAGAAAAAAGGTTAAGGTTTATAAAATGCATGTCATGAAAATGTTTAAGCTTAAGTTTATTCATCTTCATAAAAACGATATTTTAAGTACAAGTATTTTTCACTGTTATATGTTGACTGTATTACGTATTATTTGTTATTAAGATTATGGTGTGTTGAGTCTTTAGACTCACTAGGTGTGATGGATGCAGGTGAGGTTGAGGGAGGTCTTGACGGATGATTTGACTGGACTAATGGCACACACAACCCGAGGACCATCGCTTCTACTTTTTCGCATTTACGATTATAACTTATGATTTATGTTAAAACTTTTAAGACTAATTATTTATGCTTTTTGAGAGATTTTTGAGATATTTAGTATGAGCTATGCTTTTCAAACTTATTGCTTTTTAGGTTTGGTACAACAGTTGACGATTTCATTTTATGGCTATTGCACTTGATTTTAAAATGCTAGATGATTGGTATTTTATTTTAATTGGGTAAAATATTTTATAAAAATATTTTCATGTGAGAAAGGTACATGGCCGAAAAATTGAGTGTTTATAAAAAAAAAATTCTAGTACTTTTAAATCAATAAAAAGGGCAGGACGTTTCAATCGATGTTGCATAGGAGCAAATCGGCTTCTATTGCGGAGATTCGGTATATATTAATGTCCAGAAATCGGGATCCCTAGATTAGAGATGAGTTGAGTCGGAGATGATGAGTCACTAGTTGATTTACAGATTTATATCGATTCATGTATTTCAGAATTTGATACATATTATTGATATCTGTTTCATGCTTTTATATCTGTTATATGATTGCATGTATACATTATTTATACTGGGATTATATTCTCACCGGAGTTATCCGGCTATTGTTGCATGACGTTGCAAAGAAGTGGTGGATCACGACAAAGACAGCATTGGAGCATCGAGGTACGAATATCTCTTGAAATGTCTTTAAAACTGAGTTCTATCAAAGATTTTTCCAAGTGTCGTACAGGAAAGACAAGGGTGCAGAGTTTCAAATTTGAGACAGGGTCAATTGAACATCGAAGATTTTTCCCATCATTGGCTGATTTTCCAGTGGTATGCGAGTTTGCTGACGTCTTTCCAGATGAGATTTCGGGATTGCCTCTGATTCGAGAGATAGACTTCAGCATTGAATTGGTACCTTGTACAGTTCTGATTTCTAGAGCTCCGTACAGAATGGCACCGATTGAACTGAAAGAGTTGAAAGATCAGTTGGAAGATTTACTGGCCAAGGGTTACATCAGACCGAGTGTTTCTCCTTGGGGTGCTCCAGTACTGTTTGTGAGAAAGAAGGATTGTTCAATGAGACTTTGCATTGACTACCGGCAACTGAACAAGGCTACGGTAAAGAACAAATACCCTTTGCCTCGTATTGATGATTTATTTGATCAGTTGCAGGGTTCTTCTGTTTATTCCAAGATCGATCTATGGATATCATCAGCTGAGAGTCAGAGATTCTGATATTTCGAAGACAGCTTTCAGAACCAGGTATGGCCATTATGAGTTTATAGTCATGCCGTTCGGTTTAACAAATGCTTCAGCTGTATTTATGGGTCTAATGAATCGTGTATTTCAGAAGTATCTTGATGATTTTGTGATTATTTTCATTGATGATATTTTGATATATTCGAAGAATATGATCGATCATACTGAACATTTGAGAACTGTGTTGAAAATTCTGAAGGCTGAGAAATTGTATGCCAAGCTTTCGAAATGTGAATTTTGGCTGAGACAGGTTATATTTCTGGGTCACATTATATCTTGAGATGGGATTTCTGTTGATCCTAGCAAGGTTGAGGCCGTGATCAGTTGGCCGAGACCGACATCCGTGCCAGAGATACGCAGTTTTATGGGTCTAGCAGGCTATTATCGATGATTAATCATTAAAGATTTTTCCAGTATTGCTAAATCTATTACGCAGTTGACTCAGAAGAATGCTCCGTTTGTTTGGTCAGAGGACTGTGAATCCAGTTTCCTTGAATTGAACAAGAGATTGACCACTGCTCCGGTGTTGACTATCCCGTCAGGTACTGGTGATTTTGTTGTTTATTGTGATGCTTCTCACAGAGGATTGGGTTGTGTTTTGATGCAGCGAGGACATGTTATCGCTTATGCCTCGAGACAATTGAAGCCACATGAATCTCGCTACCCAATTCATGATCTTGAATTGGCAGCCATCGTCTTTGCACTAAAGATTTGGCGACACTATCTATACGGTGAGAGGTTTGAGATCTATTCTGATCACAAGAGTCTCAAATATCTGTTTTCACAGTCTGAATTGAATATGAGACAATGAAGATGGCTTGATTTATTGAAAGATTTTGATTGTGAAATCAAATACTATCCGGGGAAAATCCAATGCAGCAGCTGATGCACTGAGTCGAAAGGTATGTTCTTTATCCTTATCGATGATTGGTGTTTCAAATTTGATTGAAGACTGCTGTTTGTTTGGATTAGCATTTGAAACAGATTGTAGACCGTTGAGACTCTATGCTATTCAAGTCAAACCAGAGCTGATTTTGAGAATTAAAGCGGCTCAAAAAGTTGATCAGAATGTACAGAACTCGATTTCAATGGTCAGAGCAGGGCATCAATCAGAATATCAGGTACGTGACAGTGTACTGTATGTGGATAATCGTCTTGTTGTGCCAGATGTTTCAGATTTAAAACGACAGATATTGTCAGAAGCGCATAGCAGTTGATTCAGTATTCATCCTGATGGCAGAAAGATGTACAATGATTTGAAAAGACAGTTTTGGTGGAAACAGATGAAAGCTGATATTGCTGAATTTTTATCCAAGTGTCTGAATTGCCAACAGGTAAAAGCGGAAAGAAAGAAACCAGGAGGTCTATTACAGAGTTTGTTCATTCCTGAATGGAAATGAGATCACATTTCCATGGACTTCGTGACAAAATTACCACGATCCTCCCGAGGTTGTGATGCGATTTGGGTCGTGATTGACAGATTGACCAAATCAGCATGTTTTATCCCGTACAAGATGACTTACAGACATGACCAGATGGCAGAGATTTATGTCAGAGAGGTGGTTAGATTGCATGGGGTGCCGAAGTCAATTGTTTCAGACCGTGATCCTCAGTTTATTTCGCACTTTTGGCACAGTTTACAGCAGGCTCTAGATACGAAGTTACATCTTAGTACCGCATATCATCCTCAGACCGACGAACAGTCAGAGCGGACTATCCAGATACTGGAAGATATGCTTAGAGCTATAGTGCTAGATTTTGGCACTAGTTGGCAAGATGCTTTGCCACTTTGTGAGTTTTCGTACAACAACAGCTATCAGACGAGTATTGAGATGGCACCATTTGAAGCATTGTATGGCAAGAAATGCAGATCCCCTCTGTATTGGGATGATATCTCTGAGGTACCTGAGATTGGGCCTAATATGATACGAGATATGACAGAAAAAGTGAGTTGATTCAGAAGAGAATGAAGACAGCTCAAGAAAGACAGGCCAAATATTCCAATATTCGTCGACGACCGTTGGTATTTGAGGCAGGAGACAGAGTATTTATAAAGATTTCTCCTTTCAGAGGCGTTGTCAGATTTGGCAAGAAAGGGAAGTTGTCTCAACGATAGATTGGGCCGTACGAGATTCTTGAGAAGATAGGAGATCGTGCCTATCGACTCGCTTTACTGCCTTCTCTATCTGGAATACATGATGTCTTTCATGTATTGTTATTGTGGAAGTATATTCCCGATGCTTCACATATTATTCAGCCAGACGAGGCCGAACTTGACGAGACACTGAGTTATTTTGAGAAGCCGATCCAGATTCTCGATCGTAAGGAAAAACAGCTCAGAACGAAAACTATTCCGCTTTTGAAAGTTCAGTGGAGTCGTCATGGCATCGAAGAAGATACTTACGAAACTGAATCAGATATAAGACAGAGGTTTCCAGAGTTATTTCATTGATGTGAGTTTTTTTTTATTAGCGTCTGTTATACATTTCTTTCTGGTACGATTTGATGGCCGGTGATTTCGGGGACGAAATCGTATCTTAGGGGGGGAGAAATGTAATTCCCGAGATTTTATCATTATAATTAGACATTGATTAATTAACAGAATTGAGATTTCAAGAGCTAAGTAAGATATGGAGGGTGAAGCCGGGCGCCGGTGCACTACACTCAAAATCTGGTACAGAACGTTTGGCGCCCGAGCGATAGAAGATGACGGCCCGAGCGCCAATGGCACCACAAGATCACGAGTTGGACAGAACGTCTGGCGCACAAGCGGTAGAAATAACCGCCCGAGCCGCCAGTGTATAACAACTTGAAGGCTCGGCAGAACATTCTGCGCCCGATCGGTAAATTGTAACCGCCCGAGCGCCGCCTGAAATACAAGAAAATAAGCCACGTATCTTTGACATGCAATTGGATAGATATATATCCTTCATTCCTTCAGAATTCAGTTGGAAGAAGCAAGAAAAGTTTCGTAGAAATCCTTACCCCTTTCATTTCTTAGAAATTTGATTATTCCAGATCCGGCTATCAGAATTTCAATCCGAACACAGTTTTGTACTCCCCTCGTCAAGAACTACACAAGTGAAAGGGATCGATTTTAGGGTGTTCAAATGCGCAATGGAAGCAACAAAATTGTTTTCAAGCAAGAAAACCGAAAATTTTTATAAGAAAAATTGAACACCACATGTACTAGGATGTAGCATATACAAAAACACCTTTGTCATACATAGGGTGTAAAGAAATCATACCTATCAACCTCTTGAGGTTGATGATGGCTCCAACTAAGATGTAAACACCTTAGCTCTTGAAAGGATGACAAATCTTCAAGCTTTCCTTTGAGCCCACCTTGCTCAAATATTAAGCCCACCACCAACTAGCTAGAACCACTCTAATTTTGCACTAGAAAAATTTGAGCATTTTTCTTTGAGAAGTATTTTCTTTCTTCAACAATTGAAGAACAAAATGGAGAGAAAAATGAGGGAGAGAACCCTTGCAATTTTCGGCCATGGAGAGTTAATTGGGAGAGTGATGAGTTGTCTTGGTTGTGGGAAAAGTTGAATCAATCATGTTAGACACAAGCCTTGTTATTTGAAAAAGTTGCCTCCCAACTCTTCACCTCCCTTGCATGCTTTTTGAGTGGACTTGTAACATTTACAAAGCACATGGACTTTATTTAAATGTCTCAAACACATTTGAGTCCATTTAAAACTTTACTTGATTTTACTCAAGCCCACTAGTTCAATAATTATTTCTAATTGGGCTCTACAAGGCCCAATGTTATTTAATTAATTCAACACTTGAATTAATTTAATTATTTGGACTCTACTAGGCCCACTAGTGTTAAATTAATTCAACACTTGAATTAATTTAATTTAGTCCATAATAATGTTTATGAAACCCCTTTCATAATTACCACCATACTCTGATCAGAGATTTCAACCTACATACACATGAGAACACATAGGATATCCATACCCGAAGGTAAGCGATGAATCCCCGACTAGAATGCATCGACTCCTATATGTTTCGACAGAACACCCAACCTTGCCACCTGATGACCCCATGAGAGTCGGTAAACAAGTCAAAGTGTAATTCTAGCACATAGAGTCTCAATGTTGTCCCGGGTCATAAGGACTAATGGTGTACAACCATAAACTAGGACTTTTCCACTCGATAAGTGAGAACCACTTGGAAAGTCCTTTATGGAGGGTTGTTCAGTGCACTCTACCAGGAGCACCTATCTGCATGCTCAGACATCACAATGTCCCCTACCAATGAAACATGGTACTCACATCGCAGATACTAGTCTCGAACTCTAGCGGCCTATATCCTTCTTAGCGGCGGCTGAATCGACTAGGAACTGTTTAGAATATACAGTATTCCAAATATGAGTTTCATGATACTCATCATATGAGCATCTCATATTCTTTCTACTATTTGTATATTCAAGGGCTTTATCTATGCAACTAGCATGGATATAAAGATAAAGATGTGCCAAAATTAATAATTTCAAATATTATTAAAATAAAGATCGTTTATACATAGAGTTTCATTGTGAACACTCGGCCAACACTTGGCTCGACGGGCACCTACTCTAACAACAAGAACGTAAGTTTTATTATGTTCTGATATGATTTGAAAATATGATATTGAAGGAATCGGATATGATTCATATATGGTGTTCTTGCGATATTAGACATTGTATAATCAAAACCGGATTGAGAAACAGATACCATATGAAATTGTTATGATTTTCAGAATTGATTTGAGTAAGATTATACAGATTTGATATCAGGATTGTGTTGTTATCGATTATGAGATGTTGGAATTGATATCTGATTGATATTGTATTCCTGGGTATATTGGATTGTGCCGTTATGCCGTTGAAAACAGAATTTGATTGAGTTCTGATTATATCCAGTATTGATTTGAGTGGTGTATTGATATTATACTCCTCGATATTGCCATTCCAGATTGATATCGAAGGTTTCAAAGACAGATCAGAACCGAACCCCAACGAAAGAAAGGTATAAATCAATGTTAACCGGGAGATCGACTCGAGTTAGATTGGACTTGAGTTTCCCAAAAACCACATACTTTTGTAATTTCATTGATATTTGCAATTTATGAGATTGATATGTTTACTCTATTGAGTTATAGCAAAGCGTGTATTGAGTCATGGGCGGAGATGCCTAGTTATTGGCGGATATGCCAAGTCTTTGGCGGATATGCCAAGACACTGGATGTTTGATTTATATCGATATTGCGTAGGAGCAGATCGGCTTCTATTGCGGAGATTCGGTATATAGTAATGTCCAGGAACCGGGATCCCTAGATTAGAGGTGAGTTGAGTCGGAGATGATGAGTCACTAGTTGATTTACAGATTTATATCGATTCATGTCTTTCAGATTTTGATATATGTTATTGATATCTGTTTCATGCTTTTATATATGTTATATGATTGCATGTATACATTATTTATACTGGGATTATATTCTCACCGGAGTTATCCGGCTGTTGTTGTGTCTGTATGTGTGCATGACAACAGGTGGGATAGGATCAGGGTCAAGAAGAGGATGAGAGATTACAGTTAGCGTGGAGATCCGGCCCAGAAGTAGAGTAGAATTCACCACTTGATATATAGTAGTTGAACCCTAGCTTGAAAGAAATGTATTTAGTACAAGACATGTACTTTTACCTTTGATATGTACATCAGATTGATTCCATTATGTTTCCGCACTTGTATTTGAAAAAACAAAATTTAGACCCTGTTTATCTTAATTGATTTAATTATTCCCAAAATGATTAAGAAATGAATTAGCGTCCGGGTCCCCACAGATACCTTCTGGAAATAGAAGAAGGGGAGACGTAGAAGATTTTATCTTCGAAAAGAGAAATAATACAGATTATCAGTCTCAAGCATCTTTGTTTATAAGAACCATATACATATGATGTATTGGTTAAATATCTTTTCATGATAGTCCATGGAGTTTTTTCTCATTGGATATCTTTTTCTTCTATAAGAAGAATTAAATCTCGATATTTAGTCTCTATATATAGAGCTGAAATATCTTCATCATCTTTAATTCTTGAAACAGAAATAGAGAAATAATACAGATTATCAGTCTCAAGCATCATATGCTAATATCATTAAAGATGATGAAGGTGTTTCAGCTCTATATATAGAGACTAAATATCGAGATTTAATTCTTCTTATAGAAGAAAAAGATATACAATGGGAAAAAATTCCATGGACTATCATGAAAAGATATTAACCAATACATCATATGTATATGGTTCTTATAAACAGAGAGAATTTTATGAAAATCTTCTATTATCCACTAAAAGTGTTGAAATAACTTATTTTTACAGTAATACTTAACAGAAAGGAAGTTATAACTTCTCAAATTTTATTATAAAAATATATTATATCTATTGTAGAATTGGGTATATTTCCATTAGTAGAAAAAGAGTTTTATTCCCAAAATCATCAAATAAATTTTAAATTTAATTTTTAGGATTATATTGAGAGTTTTAATAAAACACTATTCTATGAAAAGAAAAAGGAAAACATACATGGTTTTTAAAAATCTGTGAAATTTTTTTCCATTACCCAGTTCCTATTGGATTTTAACATGGTGGAAAATATTTTGTCCATCAGCAAAAATTTTGCCAGAGGTTTTCATATGAATACTTGGTTAAATATTTTCCCAAGTACAAAAAAATCATTTTCATAACCTTGAATTGAGGGAAAGAATTTATGTCTTTTCTTTATGGAATTTGGTATCCAATGGATATGGAGATGACAACTTGAATTTTGTTATACTGATGAAGGCATTCCCTGCTTTTGGAGGGTTAGTTCCACAAATTTTTGGGACAAATTGTTAAGGGTTGACTCTGACACAGGAAAACCCTATGGCTTCGAAACTCTTCAACATATGGAAGAAAAAATTTCTTTATATCAGAAAGATTTTAATAAACAACAAGAAAAAAGAACAAGATTCGATGAGTCCGTTCAAGATTCTTACTTAGAAATATTCCGATATCTATTCCAAAGAGAAAATGATATAAGTCTATATTGAAGAGATGAAGAAATATCTTTATAAGAATATTGGATGTTCATACTCCAAATCAGATAAATCTATGGCTTCTGAATCAAGCGAAAATCAATTCATCCATTTAATGCAAATGCAGGATGCTCAAGATCCAGAGGAAGATATTCTCAATTTCTCTCATATTAATGATATATTTGAAAATTTAAAAAATTCAATAAAAGATAATATTAAAGATGATTAGAATATTCATCTTTAATAATGACAAAGTTAGTGGAATATCACTATAGACTTTTGAATTTTGTAACCCTGTTACTATTTGCTTTTATAAAGCTTTGTACTATTTATATTTTTGGTTGGAATCCATGGTTTCATGTCCGGCTCTTCCTTCTATAGGTTGTTTTGTGTTTTTAGAAGGACACGGTCGAGTTTGCTCCCCTTTATTTTCCCTCTCTAAATAACTCTTCTTAAGAATCCAAATAAAAGCTTCAAGTTCTAAATACAACTTTGCAAGTTTACTTTCTTGTTTATTTTCTGTTTATCTTATAATTTTTATATGTTATAAGATTAGCCTAAATGATAGACTAAACTCTTCGTGCTAAATCATTCTCTTACTAAGACATGATCTATATTTATTTGTAGCTTGGAATAAAGTGAGATTATAAAAAGGATTTTTGGTTAAAAATAAGGTAAAAGATGAACTAGGAAATGATAAACACAAAGTTCGAGTTTAATTAGGAAATAATAAATTCATGTTGTAGCCCTTCAACCTGTTTAGTTGAAGAGATGGTGTCTAAGGCGTTTATGAGTGAATTTATTTTTCTGAGGTGGTGTAATGCCCGGGATTTTATTTAATGTAATCGGAGATTAATCTGAAATGATTTATGGATTAATTGATGTAAATATAGATGGAATGGATTAGGCCAGGAAAGACGCAAAAATATGTGCGAGGGAGGTGCTATTCGCGCATATGCGCGACCTAGTGCGCACATATGCGCGATTCGGGCAGAAGACCCCGCGCATATGCGCGGCATGAGGGCTCGCATATGCGCGAGGTGTCCAGTAGCCAAGGAGCTATAACAGAACATTGCGCGCACATGCGCGACGTGAGCCGCGCACATGCGCGAGGTAGGCCTCTGTTGGGAGCACATGCGCGGGGTGAAGTCGCGCATATGCGCGAGTATTGAAATGCCGAGACAGTAGGTCTCGCGCATATGCGCGACTTATGTGCGCGCATATGCGCGAGCAGTCCAATAACTAACCTTCCGAATAAAACTTCCGGCGCATATGCGTGGAGTTGGGACGCGCATATGCGCGCGGCATGCAAAATGAAGACGAGCCACTTGGCCTTTCATGCACCATGTATATATATATATATATATATACATATCAATCTTTAGAAAGGGAAAAGAAAGAAACGAGGGCCGAGAGAGTTATCAGATTCTAAATCATAGATTCGTGATTTTTGTGGAATCTAACCGTATGATTTTCAATCGATGGCATAGCTTTATAAGGGCGAGGTTCAAACGAGGAAAAATTACCAACTTGACCCTTAGCCCAAGTATCATATTGTATTTTTCCTTTTTCTAACATTAAACAAAAGGATACAGTGCCGAGTTCCTAGCGACGACAGCTACAACTGGACGTAAGTTTTGTTACGTTTAGATACGATTTGAAATTATGATATTGTCAGAATTGAACATGAATCATATATGGTGTTTCTGATACAGTGGACATCGTATATTTGAAGTCAGATCGAAGAATAGACTGTGTATGTATTTGTTATGATTTTCGGAGTCGATTAGATTGAGATTTGATATCAGATTTGTATTGTTATCAAGTATGAGTTACATGAATTGATATCTGTTGATTTATATTGCGTAGTATATTTATATGATACCGTTATGCCGTTGAAACCGAATTCGATTAGGTTCTGATTTTATCTGATATTGATTATGAGCCGTATTATTATATCTGTGATGTTGAAATTGACGGGGTTATCGAGGTTGTATTATCATGCCGTCGAAACATCAGTGAATTGATATTGATCAGATTCAGTATTGATTGAGATTGTATTATGGTGTCGTGATATCGATCAGATTAGGTATTGAATTGTGTTATACATTGATAGAGTATATTCGATATTGTTATTGCCAGATTGATATCGACAGACAGTGAGTCCAAAGCTTCGACAGAGTCAGACTGAAGATGGACAGAGTTGAGTTTGAGACTTCTTCTTCGTCAGACCGAGAGGAGAAAGGTATAAGTCAATGTGGTACCGGGAGATCGACTCGAGTACAGTATGATATACTTGAGTTTCCCTAAATCACATACTTTTTATTACTATGTTCATTGATTTGACTTGATATGCTTGTTCTATGAATGTATAGAAAGCAGGTATTAGTCGAATGATCTTGTGACAGAAGTGCCTGATAGTGGTGGGATCGCCACGGGCACATTGCACGATGTCACAAGATAGTAAATTGGCGAAAGTGCCAAAGTCTATCATGTACAGGTCACCGGACGATTGGCAATCGATGTGGATAGAATTGGATTTTCTTCTATTACTGGTGATCGATACCATATCGATGTTGATAGAATTGGAGTTTTTTCTATTACTGGTGATCGATATGAAATGCCAACGTCTGGGAATCGGGATCCCTAGACTAGGATTGAGTCTAGTCTGAGTTTAAGAGTTACGGATATTGATTCATTGATTGATGTTGATTTATGTTCCTGATTATGGTACATGTTTAGAGTAAGGGTTATTGTTGATATAAATTCATGTTTCGGATTATGATACATGTGACGAATATTTGATTCATGTTCTGATTTTGATACATGTTATGAATATCTGTTATATGCTTTTATATTGTTTATATGATTGCATGTATACATGATTTATACTGAGAATGTAATTCTCACCGGAGTTATTCGGCTGTTGTCTTGTTTGTATGTGTGCATGACAACAGGTGGGACATGATCAGGGTCAAGAAGAGAACGAGGCTGGACTAGATAGCGTGGAGATTCGGGCTCAGAAATAAATTAGGAGTCAGCACTGATATGTAGTTGAACCTAGTTGGATTATTGTAGACAATACAGGACTTGTATGTTTATATTTAATATGTAATTCAGATTGATTTACATAACGTTTCCGCTTTGTATTTTGAAAAAAAAAAATTTAGACCCTGTTTATTATAATTGATTGATTAATTCTAAGAACGATTAAAAACTTTAATTAACGTCCGGGTCCCCACAACAGGTGGTATCAGAGCTATAGATCCATTAGATTGAGACTAAGATAGAGGCTAGTGAGCGGGGTAGAATGAATTTTCTTTCCTTGCATGTGATTGCTAGCATGTGATCTATTATAATGTTGAATTACATTGTGTGTGCTAGCATGATATTATGTGTTATTGTTTTTAAATACATGTTACCTGAATATCTGAGTTGATTTGGTAATATGTCTGATTTGAAAATGAATCAGAACCAATTCTTGATCAGAAGGTAAGCTGATCAGAAAGGGACTGAGATTGATTTATCTCATGTGATACTAACTCTTGTGGTAATCAGATATACCTTTTCGAAGAATTCCAGAAAGAGGTAGTACTTCGACTGATCAGATAGATGTGTCAGAAACTCCGATGGAAATACATTTGAAACAGTTTCAGTCATTTCAACCGCCAATTCTGAGAGGTATTGAGACATCTGATGATTGTGAGAATTGGTTAGACGATATAGAGATACTATTTGATTCACTTGAGTACCCGGATGAACGGAGAATTAAACTAGTGCCCAACCAGTGACACGACGTCGCAAGGAGTTGGTGGATTACAACCAAAAGAGTATTAGAACAGCGTGGTACGGTAATTACGTGGGAAATCTTTAGAGCGGAATTCTATCGAAGATTTTTCTCAGTTTCGTACCGAGAGGACAAGAAAGCAGAGTTTGAAAATTTGAAACAGGGCCAACTGAATATTGAAGAATATGTTGCTAAATTCTCTACTTTATTACGTTTTGCTCCTCTTATAGCTGGGAATGATGAAGCTGTAGCGGATCAGTTCATCAACGGATTGAATGCTGAGATATCTTCCTCGGTAAAGGTAGAGCGACCCCAGCATTTTGGTGATGCTTTGAATAAAGCAAAGAGAGCTGAGGCAAGGTTGAGTCGACAACGAGGGAGGTTGGATGTGATCCGACCCCAGACACAGCAATCCCTTCTCAGATTTGATAGTGACAGTACAAGTGGGAAGCCAGATTTGTTGAAAGCTCGAAAGAAACAGTTTAAGAAATTAGGGAGCGGACCGAGCGGTTCATCTAGCTCCAGTGGTTCTAGCCCAAGTTATACATGAGTTTATTGTAGCTTTTGTGGAGGAAGACATTCCACAGAGCATTGCCGAGGTGTGTCTGGAAGTTGCCACATCTGTCGTCAGCCAGGACATTTTGCTAGAGTATGTCCACTGGGAGATTTCCGAAGATCTCAGGGAGCAGAATCATCTGGTTATGGTGACCGAGGAACAGACCCAGGATGCACTTGATGATATAATGACAGGTAACTGTTCTTTTGTGATTATTTTGCATATGTATGATAAATACTAAAGCATGCCCTACGATTATTTTTGAATGAATTGTATTGATAGATGCTTGATCTGTTGGGTCTGTATGTACTGTAGTATTGATTTCTTTACCTTTTGGGGGAAAGGTTGATATCAGTGAATTCTGTAAAATATCGTATACTGCAGTGAAGTGAGAATGAGATTGAGTTATACTGTGTGTACTTGTGTTGTCTGATTTTGATCGTATTATTGATACTGATATGCTGACCAAGTACAGAGCTATTATATATTCTTACCAGGAGATGGTAAGATTTGAAGCTGAAATGGCCAAAGAATGAATGATGTACGGTAAGGATTCTCGATTTTGAATTCCTTTGATGTCAGTATTTTTTATGATTCGATGAATTTCGAAAGGAATGGAGTTATTCCTTATGTATTCAGTTGATTACTGAATTTGGGCATACCATGAGCTGAATTGCTAGTAGCAGGAGAATGCTAAAGTCTTTCCAGATAAGATTCCGGGTTTGCCTTATATCAGAGAGAGTGAATTCCGCCTTGAATTGATACCAGGTATTGGTTTTATTTTAGAAGTCCGTACAGAATGATACTGATTGATTTGAAAGAATTGAAATATCAGTTAGAGGATTTACTGATCGAAAGTTACATCTGATTGTGTGTTTCTCTGTAAAATACTTCAGTTCTGATTATGGGTTGATGAATCCGGTATTGAGAGGTATTCTGATGATTTTATGCCGTTTATCTATGATATTTTGTGATATACTCGTGGCATATGACTGACTAAATCGAATTTCTTGTATTGAAGGATCTGAGAACTGAAATTGTTGTATACAGAAATTGTGCAGATATGAATCTTGATTGAAACAGATTGTATTTCGAGTATGTGATATCCGAATATGGTATACCAATTGATATTAGCACAGCTGAGGCAGTGATCAGTGGCTGAGAATGACAACGAGTCAGAAATGTCAGAAATTTATTTTTTTCATGAGTTTAGCAGATTATGATATGTGACTGTTGTTTTGAAATTGCTTGCGAATTGTTATTGTTCTAAAACAATATTTAAGACAGATTATATTGTTTGGGGGATATTACATCCGAAGATGATAAAGCAGTTGATCTAAACAACGTCGAAGATGTGATACAGATTATTGGAAACCGTTGAGAGTATATACAGTTCAAGCCGAATCAAAGCTAAACTCGTGAATTAAAGCAGTCTAGAAGTTTGATCAGAATGTTCAGAACTCGGTTTAGATAATCAGAACAAGGTGTCGATTAGAATAGCAGGTAGGTGATACTGTATTGTATGTGAATAACCGACTTGTTTGTGCCGAATATTTCGAATCTGAAATGACAGATATAGTCAGAAGCGCACGGTAGTCGATTCAGTATTTATTCTGGTGACAGAAAATGTATGATTATTCAAAAAGACAGTTTTGATATAAACAGAGGAGATCGGTTGTAGCAGAGTTTGTACTGAAATGTATGCATCGTCGACAGATGAAGACAGAAAAATAGAAACCAGGAGGTTGGTTATATAGATTATCGATTCTTGAATAGAAATGGGAGTACATTTCTATGTATTGTGTGACGACACTACTGAAATCTGGATAAGATTGTGCTATGATGTAATTATGATTAACAGATTGCTTGAATCTGCTTATATGATGTTGTACATGATGACGTACAGATACGACCAGACGACTGAGATTTATGTCAGAAAAAGGGGTCAGATTGTATTGAATGCCAAAATTGATTATATCATACCATGATTTGAATTGTACTTTTGGCAGAATATACAACAAGATCTTTCACCTATCGTTTATAAATCGACAGATAGTTGGAGCAACTATCCTGAAACTGGAGGATATCCAGGAACTGTAGTGCTGGATTTTAGCACTAGTTGAGACGATGTGTTGTCACTTTGTGAATGAATGTACGACAATAGCTATCAGATGAGTATTGAAATAGCTTCAGTCCAGGTATAGTACAGTGAGGACGGTAGATTTCCTTTATATGAGAATAATATCTCCGAGATACCTGAGATTGGATCGGATGGAATAAGAGATATGAAAAAGAAATTGAAACTGATTCAGAGGAAAATGAAGACAGCTCAGAATAAATAGATTGAATATGTCAACGTCGGATGATGACTGTTGATATTTAAGGTTGAAGATTGAATATAACCCTGATTAAAATTTCCAGATTGATAGGAGATGATAGTATTGATTTATTACGAGCTGTTGATGGGTATATACGGATGCTGTATAGCCAATATTGTGAGATTAATTCTGTTAGAGCTATTTCGAGTGGTATTATGAGATTATACTTCTTGAATGATTATTCCAGAGTGAAATCAGAGATTCGTGAAAGAAAAATATTTCATGATGAAGAATATTCCGCAGTTGGAAGTATAGTACAAACGTCAGGGTATCAAAGAAGACTATTTCGTTTGTGAAAGTTCAATGGAGGCGTTATGATAGTGAAGAAACTATTTGGGAAACAAAATCTGATATGAGACTGAAATTTCAGAATTGTTGCATTGCAATGAGTTTTCTGATTAACCTCTATTATACATTTCTTTCTTTATCTGATTTGATTGCCTGTGATTTCGGAGACGAAATCGAATCTTAGGGGGGGAGAAATGTAATGCACAGGATTTTATTTATTGTAATCGGAGATTAATCTGAAATGATTTATGGATTAATTGATGTAAATATAGATGGAATGGATTAGGCCGGGAAAGACGCGAAAATATGTGCGATGGAGGTGCTATTCGCGCATATGCGCGACCTAGTGCGCACACATGCGCGATTCGAGCAGAAGACCTTGCGCATATGCGCGGCGTGAGGGCGCGCATATGCGCGAGGTGTCCAGTAGCCAAGGAGCTATAACAGAACATTGCGCGCACATGCGCGACGTGAGCCACGCACATGCGCGAGGTAGGCAGAGAGTTGGGCGCACATGCGCGGGGTGAAGTCGCGCATATGCGCGAGTATTGAAATGCCGAGACAGTAGGTCTCGCGCATATGCGAGACTTATGTGCGCGCATATGCGCGAGCAGTCTAGTAACTAACCTTCCGGATAAAACTTCCGGCGCATATGCGCGGAGTTGGGAAGCGCATATGCGCGCGGCATGCAAAACGAAGACGAGCCACTTGGCCTTTCATGCACCGTGTGTATATATATATATATATACATATCAATCTTTAGAAAGGGAAAAGAAAGAAACGAGGGAGAGAGTTATCAGATTCTAAATCATAGATTCGTGATTTTTGTGGAATCTAACCGTATGATTTTCAATCCGAGTACAGTGCCGAGTTCCTAGCGACGACAGCTACAACTGGACGTAAGTTTTGTTACGTTTAGATACGATTTGAAATTATAATATTGTCAGAATTGAACATGAATCATATATGGTGTTTCTGATACAGTGGACATCGTATATTTGAAGTCAGATCGAAGAACAGACTGTGTATGTATTTGTTATGATTTTCGGAGTCGATTTGATTGAGATTTGATATCAGATTTGTATTGTTATCAAGTATGAGTTACATGAATTGATATCTGTTGATTTATATTGCGTAGTATATTTATATGATACCGTTATGCCATTGAAACCGAATTCGATTAGGTTCTGATTTTATCTGATTTTGATTATGAGCCGTATTATTATATCTGTGATGTTGAAATTGACGGGGTTATCGAGGTTGTATTATCATGCCGTCGAAACATCAGTGAATTGATATTGATCAGATTCAGTATTGATTGAGATTGTATTATGGTGTCGTGATATCGATCAGATTAGGTATTGAATTGTGTTATACATTGATAGAGTATATTCGATATTGTTATTGCCAGATTGATATCGACAGACAGTGAGTCCAAAGCTTCGACAGAGTCAGACTGAAGATGGACAGAGTAGAGTTTGAGACTTCGTCTTCATCAGACCGAGAGGACAAAGGTATAAGTCAATGTGGTACTGGGAGATCGACTTGAGTATAGTATGATATACTTGAGTTTCCCTAAATCACATACTTCTTATTACTATGTTCATTGATTTGACTTGATATGCTTGTTCTATGAATGTATAGAAAGCAGGTATTAGTCGAGTGATCTTGTGACAGAAGTGCCTGATAGTGGTGCGATCGCCACGGGCACATTGCACGATGTCACAAGATAGTAAATTGGCGAAAGTGCCAAAGTCTATCATGTACAGGTCACCGGACGATTGGCAATCGATGTGGATAGAATTGGAGTTTCTTCTATTACTGGTGATCGATATGAAATGCCAACGTCTGGGAATCGGGATCCCTAGACTAGGATTGAGTCTAGTCTGAGTTTAAGAGTTACGGATATTGATTCATTGATTGATGTTGATTTATGTTCCTGATTATGGTACATGTTTAGAGTAAGGGTTATTGTTGATATTTATTCATGTTTCGGATTATGATACATGTTACGAATATTTGATTCATGTTCTGATTTTGATACATGTTATGAATATCTGTTATATGCTTTTATATTGTTTATATGATTGCATGTATACATGATTTATACTGGGAATGTAATTCTCACCGGAGTTATCCGGCTGTTGTCTTGTTTGTATGTGTGCATGACAACAGGTGGGACATGATCAGGGTCAAGAAGAGAACGAGGCTGGACTAGATAGCGTGGAGATCCGGGCTCAGAAATAAATTAGGAGTCAGCACTGATATGTAGTTGAACCTAGTTAGATTATTGTAGACAATACAGGACTTGTATGTTTATATTTAATATGTAATTCAGATTGATTTACATAACGTTTCCGCTTTGTATTTTGAAAAAAAAAATTTAGACCCTGTTTATTATAATTGATTGATTAATTCTAAGAACGATTAAAAACTTTAATTAACGTCCGGGTCCCCACAGGTGGACCTCGGTAAAACCCTCTGTTGTTTAATTTCTTTGGTATATATTTGTTAATTCCTTTTATGCTTTGTAAAAAGTTCCATAGATGAATCTTATATTCATTATTATTCTAAAATTTAAATGTCTCCTTTTCTTAGCGCAGTTTTTTTTTAATATGGTATATCGGCTGGAAACCTTGCGTGACTATATGTCTTTAGGCTATATACCTTTAAGAACATGCTCGATAGGTCTAACAATGCCACGTATCATAATCAATTTAATTAAAATATTTATTCTATATTTTCATATATAAATAATTATCTTGTTTATTTTTTTGTTAGACATATTGTCGAAAACAAAATTTATATATTTTTCATACAAAAATTTACTTAAAATGAATGAAATTATTTTAATTTTGATTATTTATTAATATTAAATTTATTTTTAAATATATTTTTAAGAATATTAATTAATTAATAAACATGTTAAAGTGACTAAAATAATAGAAGTTTAATTACGATAAATTTAATAATGACTTATTTATCGTCTTTCTTAAATTAAATCAATAATTAAAAATTATTTATATTGATAGATACAAAATATTGTAAATAAATAAAAGTTATTCACTGTGGCACCCAACTCGGGACTTAGCCCTCAAGGAATGTCAACATCCCTAATAGCATCTCGTGTGGAAATGTCTCCTTTGAAGTATTGTAGGCAATAAAAAATCTTCTAACTTTATTAGCGGAAGCGAATCAAACAAAGTACTAGTAAATTACGATAGAGTTTTACAAAACCAAACTAAAACATAAGATAAAAAAATGACAACAATTTATTATAAATATTTCAAACAACCACTGATAGATCATTCACCGATATTTCCTTCTTTATCCAATTCCTATATATTTGGCTCTGGAAATTACAACAAATAAAGAAAATACAGTGGTTAAGTCTTTAAGGACTTAGCGATAATTAAACAATGATAAATATGATGTCAAATTTAACAGAACGATATAACAGACAATAGAGTTAGCATTTGGTTATTTGAGTGCACAAGAAAAAATATAGTTAGCAAAGAATAATGAGCCAAATGAACTAATATACCCATACCAAGGTCACGTTCTCCAGACCAAAGTTCGTTGTCCAGAACTTTGTCTCGGTCAATAATTTTATCATTCAATCATTTGTTCATTCATTCGAAGATTAACCAAAACTTCATTTGGTGAAAGTTTGAGAAGAATAACACTTAGTGTGATGATAATATAATGAGAACTTTTCATTGAAGCATTTTATTATTACATAATAACAGTAATGAGTAAATTAAGTAGAATAAATTTTTAAATACAATACAATAAAGATGATAGATTTGATCGGTAAGAAGGATATCAGCATGATTGAGGATTAATTATGATAGAAGGAGTGGTCATCGAAGTGATGACGAGATTAAGAGATACCATAAATATGCATAGGTGCAAGAAATCAATAAAACATGGTGAATATAATTTAAGAAAATATCATATCATAATTTCCATGCCAAATTCCAAGATTGTAGGAAGAACGATAAAAAAATTCCTCACTTTGGTGACTTGCTATAGATGAGTATGAGAATTCAGTTCAAGTCAATCTTAAAAATGAGTCTTCTAGCAGTATTTTCTTTCAGGGCAGTGGTGGTTTCTGAATTTTAATGAAAATTCGGCTATTGATTTTCGACACCTCCCTTCTGATAGCTTTGTGGGCAAATAGAATATATTGTGGAATTTTTCTAAAATATTTGGAAGAGTTTGAGGTATATAAATGATTTTTTTCCTCTTTTAAAGCCTCATTCATTCACTACTCTTTCCTTATTCTAGGCCAGCCCCTTAAACTCGAAAATTAGGGTATGAAACTGTAAATTCTTCAGGTGAATAATTTCATTTTATAGGCAAGAACCAAGCCTTTCCTCCAATCCATGTTGGACAACTTCCGATCACCGGCTGGACAAGGAAGGAGGTGGCGTGTTAGTTAAGTAAGTATGATAATGATGATATTACATCCTTATGTATGCATGTGTGTGTGTGTGTGTGTGTGTGTGTGTGTATATTATATATATTTAAATATTTGGCTTAGTTATTTCAATTTTTTTTAAATTATTAGCACTATATAATAATTAGGTATTGTATATGCATAAACCTAATTATGGGGTATTACAATCTCTCCACTTTCAAGGAATCTAGTCTCCAGATTCGAATAGCTCTGGGTATTGTTGTCTAACATCCTCTTCTTTCTCCCATGTGGCTTTCTCAATATTTTTGTTCTTCCAGAGTACTTTGACGAGTTGAACTTGTCTATTGCGAAGTTCTTTGATTCTCTGAAAAAGTATCCGAACAGGTTTTTATTCATATGTCGAATCTCCTTCTAGGGTTACATGTGCAAGGTCAACTATGTGTGTTGAGTCCGTGAAGCATTTTCTTAATTGGGACACATGAAACACGTTATGTATTCCAGATAGTGTCTTAGGTAGCTGGAGTCGGTAGGGTAAAGGTCTTATTCTTTTCAGAATTTCAAAGGGAAATACGAATCGATCTTGTAACTTTCCCTTTTTCCCTGCCCTTCGGTTCCTTTCCTGGGAGATATTTTTAGGAGTACTTGATCTCCTACTGCAAATACTAAGTCTTTTCTTCTTTTGTCAGCATAGCTCTTTTGTAGACTTTGAGCTGATTGTATCCTTTGCTCGATGATTTGTACTTTATTAATTGCCTCTTGTATAATATATGGCTTTATGGAACGAGTTTTCCCATCTTTTGTGCACCGTCATTCTTCAAGATCACCGTTCAGAGGGGAACGAGATTTTCGTCCATATAAACTTCCATTAGGAGCCATTTGAATTGTAGCTCGGTAGTTGTTGTCATACACAAATTCTATAAGGGGTAGATGATTTCCCCGGTTGTCTCTGAAATCTAAAACACAGATGCAGAGCATATATTCCAAAGTCTGGATAGCTCTTTCAGATTGTCCGCCTGTCATAGGAATGTTGTGCTGAAATTCAACTTTGTCCCAAGGCATTCCTGAAGCTTCTTCCACAATCCTGATGTAAATTATCGATTTGGTTCAAGGATCTATGACAGTAGCTCAGTACGAGGCTGAGTTTCATCGCTTGATCCACTATGCCCCTCAATTTATGGAAGACGAACCAAGGAAGACAAGAAACTTTGTAGATGGGTTAAAACTAGAAATCCGCTGGTCAACGCTATCCTCAGAGGTAACCGATTATAATATCACAGTAAAACTTGCTCTGATACCACCTCTGTAGCACCCAACTCGGGACTTATGCCTCGAGGAATGTCAACATCCCTAATTGCATCTCGTGCAGAAATGTCTCCTTTGAAGTATTGTAGGCTTTAAAAAAAATCTTCTAAAATTTATTAGCAGAAGTGAATCGAACAAAGTACTGGTAAATTACGATAGAGTTTTACAAAACCAAACTAAAACATAAGATAAAAAAAATGAAAAATATTTATTATAAATATTTCAAACAACCACTGATAGATCATTTACAAATATTTGCTTCTTTATCCAATTCCTAGATATTTGGCTCTGGAAATTAGAACAAATAAAGAAAATATAGTGGTCAAGTCTTTAAGGACTTAGTGATAATTAAATAATGATAAATATGATGTCAAATTTAACAGAATGATATAATAAACAATAGGGTTAGCATCCGGTTATATGAGTGCAGAAGAAAAAAATATGGTTAACAAAGAATAACGAGCCAAGTGAACTAATATACCCGGACCAAGGTCATGTTGTTCAATGGACTCAATCTGAAACGTCAACTATATTTTAACTTAAAAATCCTACTAATTTTTTTTTTTTTAAATTTGAAACATTTAATTAAAAATAACACAAAATTTCAAAATCCAAAAATTTCATAAATTGTCAACCACCAAAATCATACGTCAACATTTAATAATAATCCAAAATTAAAAATCAAAATAAAACATAAATCTCTAAATATTTTCGTAAAACTTTAAATACTAAGAAAGTACGAAAATAAGTGTCCCTCGGGAGTGTACTGCCTGACTCGATCCACTCAAGTGTCAGCGGCTCCCTCAATCTCATCCTCACATGCAACTATCCAAATCTAGTGAGTCTAATGACTGAGCACGTTCTAACCATTAGTAATAAATAATACAAATATAGGCACATGTATAAAAATCATACTTTTATTTAAAATAAGCTTATCATAAATTTGTAGCATAAATAAATAATAAATCATTAAATCGTAAAGCTTTCCATCATCATATATCATTATTGGGTGAAGTTTGATCTTTGAAAGTGACTAGCTGTAACCGTATCATCATGTGGTCGACTGATTAGTCTTAGCTCACCATTATACATGGAGATGGGCGTTGGGTTTCGTCAAAAGTGGAAATACGATTGTTAGGCTCCCTCTGGGGCCTTCTCCCATAAAAGGGCTCCCTCTGTGTCTTCTCCCTCACGATATCTCAAATAATATCATATCATATCATGTTTGTCACAGTCAACTCACATATTTCAAAATATTTTCTTTCCTTTTAATTCATAAAATATAATGTCCTTCAAAATTCGTAAAATAGCATTTTACAGGAAAAAGCGTACAACTTTAGCATATACCGTAAAATTTCATATTTTCATCATAACCATTTTAAAATATTATTTAGCATGTATTATGATTGTTTGGGACCCTGCCAGACCTTTCGTGCTACATGGGACGTATAATGACCATTTTACCCTTGGACTTTAAAATTCTCGATTTTGAATTTTTCTTAATTTTATTGACTCGAGCCTATCCCAAATCATCATATAAGCTTAAATTTGACTTCTAACATTTTTCTTAGACGTAAACATGAGAATTTCGATTTATTGACATATTAACTAAAACGTGAAGCATTTTACTCACGAGTAAATTCCAAACTTAATATTCTAATCCCAAATATTAAACATAGATTTTTCATTCCTAAAATATCCCCGTGAGCCATGAACAACCCTCGTGGACCATGGTTCGAGCCCATACCTCTCCCCTGGACAAAACTGAGCCCTATAGCTTCCTAGACCCCTCGGCCACTATTACACCGAGCTATCATCGAGCCACCTAGGCCCAAACCACGTCCAGTCCCTCCTAGACCACCCCGAACTATCCTGACCAGCGCACCTAGCCCCTAGCCTCAAGACAAACCACGAGGGTTCCCCCCTTCTTTCCACCATGTGCGCACGGCCCCTATCCAACCAGTCGTGTCCAGGCCTACACCAGCCCATCGTTCCACCCCCTAGGACCACCTTGAACCCTTATGGACCCAGCTTAGACACCGAGCCCTCTCCTCCCTTGCCTAACAGACATGTGCGTAAACCTAGCCCTAAACCCATGCTAAGGCCGCGGTTCCGTCGCCCTTCCTAAGTTCAAGATTCCAGCCATGCTAGGACTCTCCCTATGCCTAGGTCACAGCCATCACAGTGCCTCAACCGTGCCTGGTTGAGCCCCTGGTCCAGCCGCCCCCTAGCCGTGGCCTTTGCCCAAGAGAAACCCTTGAAACCCTAGCCTTTAACCATCAGCCATGCACGGCTCCTCTCTGCTCTTGTCCAGCCCTCGTGTTGTCCCTTAACGACACTTTTCATATCCCTTCAGCGTTTTATATTGGCATCGTACCCATTGAAAATCATAACACGTTCATATACACATAAAATTATCAAAACTTTGAAAATAATCATCAAAACGTTAAGAGATTTGTACACAAATATTTTTCATGCTAAAGCACATAAATCATGCATAGTATGATTTGAATGGTGCAAAATAAAGGTTTAGTAGCGTGCATTTGCGTTTAAAACGCTCGAATATTCGATCGTTGACGTGAGTTGCAAAGAGAAACGAACGGGCGACGAAAATCCTTAAACTTTCTCTCCAAATTTTTGAAAATTTGTACGTGTGTGGTGTGTGAAGTGGACAGCTAAACGGAGTCTCAATAGCCCTAGGTTTCTTTTTATTATTTGAGAAAATTATGTGTTAATGGGTTAGGGTTTTGGGATTTTTAGTTTAGGAGTATTTAAGCCCACTAAATTAGGTAAATTAGGTCCATTAATACCTATTTAATTGTAAAATAAAAGTTTACAAAATTTGATTTCAAAAATAATAATTTTTGGGCCTTTAAAAGTCCTTCATTTGGCTAAAATCGGTTTCCCAGATAAAATCGAGCCCGTCTCGTAAAATAATTTGGACTTCAGTATTTTTAAAAAATTTTAATCATATTATCAAGCCTCAAAACATTTATCGAAAATATATTTTTATCTTGGTCTTTTCCAGTCTCCATAGCCTACTATCGAATGTTAAATAAAATCTTTAATTTTCATGAAATCATGGAATTACACCTTCAATCATATAATATGTATCATTTAAGCATTTAAAATCAGTTAAATAAAGCAATTAAGTAATTTAACTATTTAAGTAATTTTCATGAATATGGTTTACGTGGACTGATTTTTGGACGTTACAAATCCTCCCCCCTTAAATAAAATTTCATCATCGAAAATAAGACTTACCGAATAAATCAGGATTGCGACTCCTAATTTCTAACTCGGTCTCCCAAGTAGCTTCTTCTTTTTAGTGATTCAGCCACTTGACCTTGACCAACTTTATCACCTTGTTCCGCAGCCTTATCTCCAGTCTACCCAAGATTTGAGAAGGTCTCTCCTCATAGGACAGATTTGGTGTAAGCTGCAGTGGCTCAAAGTTCAGTACATATAAAGGGTTTGACATTTACTTGCGAAGTATCAGTATGTGGAAGACATTGTGAACTCCTGCGAGATTAGGTGGCAATGCCACTCAGTATGCTAATGCTACCACTCCGTCGAGTATCTCGAATGGTCTGATGAACCTTGGAATGAGTTTGTCTTTCTTGCCAAATCTCATAACACCTTTCATAGGTGCTATTTTTATAAATACGTGGTCACTGACTGCAAACTCGAGATCTCATCTTCTTTTGTCTGCGTATCTTTTATGTGGATTCTGAGCAGTCTTCATTCTGTCCTGGATCTTGGCGACCAGAAATCTGCGGTGTGCTGAACTATCTCAGGTCCCATTGAAGCTCTTTCTCCTACCTCATCCCAATGGATGGGCGATCTACATTTCCTTCCGTATAATGTCTCGTATGGAGCTATTCCTATAGATGATTGATTAATGTTGTTGTAAGTAAACTCCACTAGAGATAGTTTTGGTTCCCAACTCCCTTGGAAATCAATCACGCATGCTTGGAATAGACTATAGAAAATTTGTATGACTCTCTCAGACTGACCGTCTGTCTCAGGATGAACTGGGTGCTGAATAGTAGCTTGGCTCTCAAGGCCGTATGCAAACTTTTCCAAAATGATGAAGTGAATCGTATGTCTCTGTCAGACACTATAGAAACAGAAATTCCATACAGTCTGACTATCTCTCGAATATTAGCTCTGCCTACTGTGTCATAGAAAAATTCATCTTGACTGGTAGGAAATATGATGACTTAGTAAGACGGTCCACTATTACCCAAATTACGTTGAATCCTTTCACCATCTTTGGTAAACTTACCACGAAGTCCATAGTAATGTTCTCCCAATTCCACTCGGGAATGGGGAGTGGTCGGAGCATTCATGTTGGTCTTTGTTGCTCAACCTTTACTTGTTGACACATCAAGCATTTGGATACGAAGTGCATAATATCTCGTTTCATTCTCGGCCACCAATATAAGAGCTATAAGTCCTTGTACATTTTTGTATTTCTGAGGTGTATAGAATAAAGGTACTGCGAGCTTCTCTCATAATACCAACTCTAAATGAATCTCTACTAGGAACCCATAGTCGCCCTCGATATTTGGCAATATCATCCTCGACTGAATATAATATGCTGCTTTTCGATTCATCTTGCTGTCTCAATTTCTACAGTTGCTCATCGTTAGGCTGTCCGGCTCGAATTCTATCTCATAGAGTAGACTGTATTGTTATAATAGCGAGATTAGGGGCTTTTCCTCTAGCATAAACTTCAAGATCAAACCTCTGAATAATTGGGCCAAGACTATCCATTTTCCACTCAAGGCATCCGCAACTACATTAGTTTTGCCGGGATGATAGCTAATGTCACAGTCATAGTCCTTTACAAGTTCTAGCCATCTTCTTTGTCTCATATTCAGCTCCTTTTGAGTGAAGAAATACTTACGACTTTTGTGGTCCGTAAAGACCTTGCATTTCTCACCATATAAGTAGTGCCTCCAGATTTTAAGCGCAAATACAACTGCTGCAAGTTCAAGGTCATGTGTCTGGTAATTTTTCTCGTGGGTTTTCAACTGTCTAGATGCATACGCTATGACTCGATCTTGTTGCATGAGAACTATGCCCAATCCTAGCTTTGAAGCATCTATATATACACATATTCCCCTTATTCTGTCGGCATGGCTAGAACTAGTGCGGTAGTGAGTGCTTGCTTCAATTGATCAAAACTGTTTTGACACTCCAGTCCTCATACAAATTTCGCATTCTTCTTCGTTAAGGATGTCAAGGGTAGTGCAATGGACGAAAAACCCTTGATGAACTTGCAATAGTAGCCAGCTAAACCCAAGAAATGGCAGATTTTCGTTACACTTCTAGGCACTGACCACTCTTTAACTGTCTCAACTTTAGATGCGTCGACTTTTATTCTTTCACTCAAAATGATGTGGCCTAGGAATGCCACCTTTTCTAGCCAAAACTCGCACTTGCTGAACTTTATATATAATTTCTGATTTCGTAATACTTGCAAAGTCTTCTTCAAGTGTTGATCATGCTCCTCTCGGCTCTTGGAATATATCAAAATATCATCGATGAAGACAATAATAAACTGATCGAGGTACAGCTGAAATACGCGATTCATGAGATCCATGAAAATCGCTGGGGCATTAGTCAGTCCAAAAGGCATCACTAAAAACTTATAATGCCCATAACGCAATCTGAAAGTCGTCTTATGCACATCTGCCTCCTTTACTCTCAATTGGTGATATCCAGATCGAAGATCTATCTTTGAAAATACCGAAGCTCCTTGCAACTGATCAAAAAAATCTTTGATTCGGGGCAATGGATACTTGTTCTTCACTGACACCCTATTTAGTTTTCGTTAATCGATGCAGAGTCTCGTACTCCCATCTTTTTTCTTCACAAACAATACTGGCGCGCCCCATGGAGAGAAACTAGGACGAATAAACCCGTAGTTTAGCATCTCTTGAATTTGATCATTCAATTCTTTCATCTCAGGAGGTGCTAGGCGATATGGTGCCTTAGAGATCGGCACAGTATTAGAAATAAACTCAATAAAAAATTCCACCTCTTTCTCGGGCAGGATGCCAGAAACATCGTCAAGGAACACGTCCGGAAAGTCCTTGACAACTTCCACATCTTTTATCGATCGACTGCCAGTTTCGGGTACAAATATAATACTAGCAAGACACCTTGGCAGTCTCTCCGGATAAGCTTCTTCGCACGAATGCATGAAATAATGTGCGGTATTTGATTGTTATGTGCCGCCTCAAAGACGAATGCTTTCCTATTGGGTGATATAATATATACTAACCTCCGTCGGAAACCGATAGTATCTCCATTCAGGGTGAGCCAATCCATGTCCAAAATAATGTCGAACTCGGGTATTGGTAGTACAATAAGGTCTGATCGAGCGACATTTCTCTGCAGCTTGAGCTCCACATCCTTAACCATGCTTGTAGAGACCATATGTTCGCTCGAAGACACTGTAACTCTGAATCTCGACTCTACGTTCTCCAATAAGATTTCCAATCGTTTCACAAAGGATTCATATATGAAAGAATGCGTAGCTCTAGAATCTAGCAAAGCATAAGTGGCTACGCCTGCTAATAAAATTCTGTTTGTGATAATATTTGCATTATACTCAAACAAGGCCATAAAATTCAGAAATTCCTATCATTCAGGCCCTTCCAGTTTCTCATATTAGCATATTAACCCTTTGAATTTTTCTAAAATTGCCCAAAATAGCTCCTTAAATTTTTGATAATTTCAGTTTAGTCCACATGTTCTAGAATTCTTCAATTCAGCCCATTATTTTGCCATTTAACCCCTAAAAATTTTCGAATTCCTGCAATTAAGTCCTAAGGATTTTTGAATTATGCCAAATTTTCCTCAATACTTTTTGAAAATTACGATTTAGTCCCTTAAATTTCTAATTTTGTACAATTTGATCCACATAACTAATATTTTAAAGATTTCTATTTCTTAAGCCTTAGGATTTGAAACATGTAATTCTAATCATCAAGTCCAACAAACCTTAATTCTAGAATTCACGCTCATTAATTCAAGAAATAAAGCAATATAAAACACTTAAATAGTCGGAGTACCTGTAATAAGCGTAGTGTCTGGCTTCGCTTGCTCAACATTCATTACATAAGCCCTTCAAGTTGCGGGCTGCTTATGCTTTGGACCATCAGCAGCCTTATGCCCCATTTCTCCGAACCTAAAGCACTTGTAGGTGCCCCACATGTACTTGCCAAATTGATGGCGATTGCACTCCTTGCAGTACGGCTTCCCATAAGTCTTCGGGACAACTTATTTTTGTGGCTACCCCTGTGGTTTATGATGTCCTGGCCGCTTTGGTGGTCCCGTAAACGGCTTCTTGTTCAGCTAGCTTGATTCTTGAGCATGGTTTCTCTTGTGCTGCATCTCCCAGTCAATGTACTTCAGAGACTGCTCAGCTCAAAAGGCTTTTGCAACAGAATAAGTATTGTCAATAGGGTCAGTCGGCCTCATACCCCGACGGATCGTCGGCCTCAAACCATCCAAGAAATGTCGTAAATTCTCCACAACATCATTTGAAATCAGGTGCACAAAGTGACAGCCCCGATCAAACTTCTGAATGAACTCAGCAACAAACGACTCCTGAAAAAGACTGATAAACTCTCTCTTCAACTGTGAACGTACATCAGCAGTGAAATACTTATCAAAGAATATCCTCTTGAAGTCCTCCGAAGAGAAATTCGTCAGATTCACTCTTCGCTCCACTCCCTCCCACCATAAGGAAGCATCACCCTTCATCAAATAAATGGTACAACGAACCAGGTCAACATCAGCCATATCCATATACCTAAAAATCACCTCCAAATACCTAATACATCCTCAGCCACGAGTGGATCAGTAGTGCCAAAAAAGTCCTCGGGATCCATCCTTCTAAATCGCTCATAAGCCGCCTTTGGTCGGACCCTCGCAACATTTCAAACATGATGTTCCAGTAGACAAGCCATAGTGGCTAGCACATGAGTACTAGCATCTTGATTAGGTGGAAGCGGTAGAATCTTTTCCTTCTGCCTATCCTCACTATCTATGCGAAGAATTTGTTTAGGAGGCATCTCTGTACATGTCGTCCAAACCACGTAACCAACATGCATTTAAATTTAAAATTACATCTAACTTCTTAATTCATGTATCATAAAGCATTTAAAATCAACATATAAATCTTAAAGCAGTAAAACTCACAAACTTGAGGAATGACTTCTTGAGTTTCTCGGAGTGGCAGTAACACAACCCTTCAGGATCCTTCGTTCTGATTCCAACTGAAACGTCCACTACGTTTTAACTTAAAATTCCTACTGATTTTTTTTTTAAATTCAAAACATTTAATTAAAAATAACACAACATTTCAAAATCCTAAATGCATAAAAATTCCATAAATCGTCAACCACCTAAATCATATGTCAACATTTAAAAATAACCCAAAATTAAACTTCAAAATAAAGCATAAATCTCGAAATAAAAAATCCTCAAAATCTTTTCGTAAAAATTTAAATACTAAGAAAGTGCGGAAATAAGTGTCCATCGGGAGTGTACTATCAGATTCGATCCACTTAAGCGTCAGCGCCTCCCTCAATCTCATCCTCACCTGCAACCATCCAAACCTAATGAGTCTAATGACTCAGCACGTTCTAACCATGAGCAAAAAATAATTCATATACAAGCACATGCATAAAAATCATACTTTTATGTAAAATAAGTTTAGCATAAATTTGTAAGCGTAAATAAATCGTTAAATCGTAAAGATTTCCTTCAATATATATCATTATTGGGTAAAGTTTGATCCTTGAAAGTGACTAGCTATAATCGTATCATCATGTGGTCGACTGATCAGTTTTAGGTCACCATTGTACATGGAGATGGGCGCTCCGCCTCATCAATAGTGGAAATACGATCGTCGGGCTCCCTCTGGGCCTTCTCCCGCAAATGGGCTCTCTCTGGGAAATTCTCCCTCACGATATCCCCAATCATATCATGTTTTTGTCACAGTCAATTCACATCCTTCAAAATATTTTCTTTCTTTTATTTCATAAAATATCATGTCCTTCAAAATTTGTAAAATATCATTTTCTAGGAAAAATCATAAAAATTTAGAATATATCATAAAATTTCATATTTTCATCATAACCATTTTAAAATATCATTTAGCATGTATTATGATACTTTGGACCCTGCAAGACCTTTTGTACTACACGGGACGTATTGTAACCATTTTACCCTTTGGACTCTAAAATTCCCAATTTTTATTTTTACTTACTTTTATTGACTCAAGCCTATCCCAAATCATCATATAAGCTTAAATTTGACTGCTAAAGCACATAAATCATGAATAATATGATTTGAATGGTACAAAATAAAGGTTTAGTAGCCTGCCTTTGCATTTAAAACGCTCTAATATTCGATCGTTGGCGTAGGTTGCGAAGAGGGACGAACGAGCTACAAAAATCCTTAAAATTTCCTATCCAAATTTTCGAAAATTTTTGTGTGTGTGATGTGTGAAGTGGACGGCTGAATGGAGTCTCAAGAGCCCTAGGTTTTTTTATCATTTTCGAAAATTATGTGTTAATGGGTTAGGGTTTTGGAATTTTTAGTTTAGGAGTGCCCACTAATCTTAGGTAAATTAGGCATATTAATACCTATTTAATTGTAAAATAAAAGTTTACAAAAATTTGTTTTCAAAAATAATAATTTTTGGGCCTTTAAAAGTCCTTTATTTGGCTAAAACCGGCTCCCAGGATAAAATCGAGCTCGTCTTGTAAAATAATTTGCACTCCAACATTTTTAGAAAATTTTAATCATATTATCAAGCCTCAAAACATTTATCGAAATTTTTTTTTATCTTGGTCGTCTCCGATCTCATTTCTCCAACCTATTATCGAATGTTTGGATAAAATCTTTAATTTTCATGAAATCATGAAATTACACCTTCAATCATATATTGTGTATCATTTAAGCATTTAAAATCAATTAAATAAAGCAATTAAGCAATTTAAGTAATTTGCATGCATGTGATTTACGTAGACTGATTTTTGGACGTTACACAATCTCCATACCAAAATCCGTTGTTCAGGGATCTGTATCGGTCAATCATTTTATCATTCAATTATTTGTTCGTTCATTCGATGATTAACCAAAATCTCATTTGATGAAAGTTTGATAAGAATAAGACTTTGTGTGATGATAACACAATGAGAACTTTTCATTGAAGCATTCCATTATTATGTAATAACAGTAATGAGTAAATTAAGAAGAATGAATTTTTAAATACGATGAGAACAAGATGACATATTTGATCGGTAAGAAGGATGTAGTGTCCAAAAACCAGTACATACTGCATGCATGATTTAATGAGTTAATTAATTTAAATGGATTGAATGATGCATTCAACATATTTAATTTAGTTTAAATATTTATATGTTTATTTTCTTTTAATTTAATTGTATTTTTCGAGTTTAAAATTTTCAAGGAAATATTCGATGCTTGGCCTGGGATAGGAGACCAAAGACGATTAAGGTGCTGAAATTTAAATGTTATATTTTCATTTTTAAGCCAATAAATAATTTATTTTAAATGATATATCAATTTTAGCATTTTAAAGTCAAATTTAAATTATTAGATAAATTAAAATATTTTAAGCATAATATTAGCAAATTTCCATAAATAGAAGACTTTATTCTAGGGCATGATGTTTAATATTTTATTAAATTTTTCAAGACTTAATAAATTTGTTTAGTTAGTATTTATTTAATTTGCAAAGTGTTTTCTTAAAAAAAAGAATAAAAACACACACAAACACACACACGCGAACACACTAAAACACACACAAAACGTGAAAAGCTAGGGTGGCCTCCAAGTAGCATCTTCCATTTCTACACACATACCTTCAATATTTTGGGGTTTTTTTCAAAATTTTTTGGCAAAGAAAACGTCTAGCAATCGTCCTCCGTTAATCCTCTATGTTATCTCACATCGGTATTCGTTTATTCAAACGTTTAAACGCAAATGCATGTTCTAAAACTTTCTTGACACATCAATCTTGTTATATACTGTTATTTGATGATAAATATGCATGAAAAATGTTTCCTTACATGAAAGATTTGAATCAAAATTGTTTACACACATGCTGAAATTTTCTGCACAAGTTTCTTCAAGTTTCCATGAGTTTGATACGTGGGCTTCGTGTTGATCATCTTGGCTGTTTTTGCTACATATGGGGATGTATTAGGATGTGTTTAGATGTTGTTTATTAGTCTTTTTAAGGTTAGGAGTGGGCTGGTCGGGCATTAGAAGCGAGGAGGGTAGTTGCTGCCGCACGCGCATTGGGGGCTGTGTTTTGGTTTCGGCCATGGGGTTCTGGGCTAGGGACTAGTTGGGGCTCTTGGATAGGTTCTGGACCATGTCTTAGGGTCTTAAGGTGAGCCTGGTCTTGGTTGGTTATGGCTGGTCAGGTAGGAAAGTCATTGGAAGCACAAAGTGGCAGCCGCACGCTTGGAACTCGCAACGGCGCTGTCACCGATTGCTAGTTCTGCATCTTTTTCGTGCGACCTGAGTTGGTACGGACTGTATCAATGTCTTGATTATGGTCTAAGGTGATTGTCTAGGGCTTGGTTAAGGACTGGCTCGAAGTTTGGAGTTGTATAGAACTCGAATGTGTCAAAAAGGGGCTGAATAGAGCCTAGAGTTGCTTGTCTTCTTTCGGGATGGTTTGGGACTATTCTAGAGGTGATTCTAAGGCTATGGACAGTGTGTTAGGTTACTTGTCAAGGTTGAGTCGAGTCCCGAGTCGTGGGGGTATCTTGCAAGTTGTTTTATTTTATTCGGGAGTCGTACGGGTAAGATGCAAGTTTATAGAATGCTTTGAAGTGTAAGTTTTAAGCGGTGGCAGCAGGTTCGTGGGTCAATCCATCGAGGTCCATGGCGTTCTTAAATAAATATAAGATGCAAAAATATTTATTTTGAGGTATGTAAGTTGTCTTGTGGCCAAATTATACATGTACGGGTCTGGAAGCCGGAGAACGTGTTCGAGAAACTTTCCTACTTATCTTATGATTATCTTATGATTGGTAGTGGATATCCAGTCCAAGGTTTGTATTGATCCTTGCAGGCCAAGCGTTGTGGTGTTCGTTTGATGAAACAAATTATGTTACGATGTCACATATCAATGAGCAGAAATCTACGCAAAATGTTTAAGTTTATGTTATGTCAAGCGAAACATGTTTTATGAAAAATTTTATTTAGAAAAGTCACGTCATATTTATTTATGCGTGTGTAATTTACGTATCAAGAATGTTTAAATTGTATGAATTTTTATGATGTAGTATTCGTTCTTCATAGTTTATGCATGCTGAGTCATTAGACTCACTAGACTTGATTGATGCAGATGACGTTGTTGAGGACTCTGGAGATTATGACGAGTGAGCAAGCTCGGACCATAGGTACTACACCCAATGGCCTTGCAGTTTTGTGAGCTTTATGCATGTTAAAACTGATTTAATACTCTGATTTATTTTATTGAATTTTGGTTGGAAAACAAATTATTTCTTTGGATGTTTAAAATATTTTATGAATGTCGAAGTGTATCATTTTTTACGCCTCAAAATATTCAGAATCTGAATTGTTTATATTTTTTTTAGTTTCAAATTTTAGCTTTATTTGGTTGGAATTTTCAAAAATAATGTTTAGTTTTTTATTGAGTTTAAAATTTAAGAGTTATAAATTTAATTAGATAGCAAAATTTTATTTTCCACATATTTTAAGTAGTAAGTGAGGGTCATTACAGTTGGTATCAGAGGAAGGTCATGATAAAGGGTTGTGCCAACTATCAGTTGAGAGAAACTCAGGAAGTCACGCCTTAAATCTGTAAGTTTTTACGATTTAAAATGTAATAAGTATTAAAGTACGAGTTTCTTTGGTAGTATTTTTAAGTTTTTAGTCACATTTATTATATTATATGAATATTATTGTTAAGAATGTTAGTTATGTGTTGGGTTGGATTGTGGAACAATATGCCTCCCAGACGTATGGTTAATCATGAGAATCCTGAGGAGGAGAGATTTTCCACTACATATCCACCACCAGATCTTCAGGCACAGATGCTTGCTCCCATGACCCAGTTCTTTGCACAGTTTTTAGGAACAATGCGGAGGTGGGGAGGAGGACGAGGCTGGAAGCAGTTTATGAGCGCTTTCACAAGTTGGAGGTAATCGTTACCTTTATGAAATTGCAGGATGCTGATAGAGTTAGATGCGCCACCTACCTGCTAAAGGATTATACTAGACTGTGGTGGGAAGGAGTATTAGTGACTGTGAACCTTGAGACCCTTACTTGGAAGGGCTTCAAGGAAGTGTTTTATTTGAAGTACTTAACTGATGATGTTCGCTCGCGTATGACTAGGGAGTTTATGACGCTGAGGCAGAGGGACCACACTGAATCGGTGTTTGTGAGGAAGTTCGAGCAGGGGTGTCACTTTGTGCCATGATTGTAAATAATCCAAGGGAGAAGTTGAGGCACTTTCTAGATGGTTTGCAGCCGATCTTGCACCGTGATGTTTGCATGGCTGGTCCTACGACCTTCTCTATTGCTGTGACTAGAGCCTTAGCAGTCGATTAGGATAAGAGGGACATTGACAACGACAAGCAAGGCAAGAGGCCTTATCAGATGCCTCATCATTAACCTCAACAGCCGAATAAGATGCTATTTCAGGGGCAATTCAAAGGCAAGGGACAACAACCCCAGAATAAGGCTATTCAGAAGCCTAATGCTTATCCCGTGTATCCAAAGTGTAATCGCCAGAACGAGGGAGCTTGCTTATGGTGGACAGGAAAATGAAATACTCGTCCAAAATTCATGAAAATTGATGAGTAGCCTAGAATAATATAGAACAAGGTTCGAAAAATAAATTTTTATTTTTAGTCGATGCGTGTAGTACATGAGCAGGTTACAGCGGCGCATGGCCGACATCTGTCCAACACACGTGGCTTATTTTTTCTAGCATACGGGAAAAAAAATTTCCTACAGTTCTTGTGTTATAAGTTTTCTCAAATTTGCAGCCGAAACATTCCAGAAACGAAATAACTAGTAAAACTCATACCCCTACTTTGACTGTCAGAAAACATTGTTTCCGTTGTCGATTCCGGAAAACCAATGAAATAAGTGAGAAGTATGACATACAGTGAACAAATTTTAAGCTCGGACTAAGGTATAATAGGCCCTGCAGAGGTACGAAAAATGGGAGTGTAAACAAAATTCGAAAATGAGTTTTCTGGCAATATTTCTTTCCCGGGTAGTGGTGGTTTCTGAGTTTTAACGAAAAATCGGCTATTGAATTTTCAACACCTCTTTTTGATAGTTTTCTGGGTAAATAGAGAATATTGTCGATTTTTTGGAGGAATTTGAGGTACATAAATGATTGTTTTCCCTCATTTAAAGCATCATTCTCTCACTACTCTTTTCTTATTCTAAACCAGCCTCTTAAACTCGAAAATTAGGCTATGAAACTGTTGAAATTCTTCAGGTGAATGGTTTTATTTTATAGACAAGAACCAAGCCTTTCCTTCAATCTCTGTTGGACAACTTCCGATCATCGGTTAGACAAGGAAGGAGGTGGTATGTTGGTTAAGCAAATATGATGATGATGATATTAGTTATTTCATTTTTTTTAATTATTAGCATTATATAATAATTAAATATTATATATGTATATACCTAATTATGGGATATTACAATCACCATTTTTCTTTGATACACAAGTATTTTTTTTGGGCGGTTCAGTTCGATTCAATTAAAGAAATTGATTCGTGGTTATTGGTTCAAAGTATTTTAATGAGTGTGAATTTTTTAATCGCATCAAAGTCATTTTCCTATCTCAAAATTTTTGTTTTCTTAATTCCAAAATTACGAATACGATACTTATTTTTAGTCAATTTATAGTTTTATTTGATGCAAAATTTCATTTAGGAAAAATAATTAGAAAGAAAACGGTTTCAAGAGGGAAAAAAAACAAAACAAACTGCTTTACAATGGAGACAGATATATATATATATATATAAACTACCAAAATCCATCTACATTACCTTTTAAAGCCACCCACGTCACCTTTTATTAAAAAAAAACATTATGTATAAAGAATTACTTGGAAAAGGCAAAATCTCTATGTACACACGACTCGTTTACTTAGATGTGCTCCTCATCATATATTTTTGCACGTACACTTCTTGTTAATTTGAATATATTGCACCTTGTTATAATTTAACATTATTTTTATAATTAGAATATAGCAATAACTGGACGGTACTTTTTTTGGAAAAATCATTATAGTTTGACAAATAAACTATAATGCTAAAAAATACATGAAAGTTTTGTTTGGATGTAATGATTAGAATTTCTGCATAGATTTCAAATGAATATGTTTGATTGTGGGATTGAAATTCAAGCAAAAATATACATTAGGACAACATAATAGATTTCAAATTTTTTATTCTACATTTGAGCGTATTTTCTAATTTTCTTCGGAATGTTTGCTTTATCTTTTATGTAAAAAATATAAAAAAGTGAGCTGAGCACCCTATGCATTCCGATTTTAAAATTTTGAACACCATAATTAAAATTTCAACTTTCTACCATAATTAAACTTATTTTTCTCATATATTCATCACTTTATAATCACTCATGCCCGAAGAGATTGGGGGGTCGGAGGACATTAGGTTCATGAGATGCGACCATTAAAGATAAAAGATGAAATAATAAATCGAAAAATAAAGATAACATAACTAGTTTTTAACTCTGGTTATTGTAAAACTTGAATCAAATGATAGACAATGCAGAGATGTTGAATCTCTGTAGTTCACACACTTCTAACTATATGTTTTAGTACAACTTCAAACATTTGGTCCGAAATTCCAGATTCTTGTTTCAAAACTGATACTAATTCATGTTTTGCATAAACATTCAGGATTCACATATCGATTACATGTAAGGTAAGTCCTATAAATGCTTTCCATACCCATATATCTCATTTTCGAACTCAGGAGCCCGTCTTCACAGGACCACCTCAACAACTTTGGGATATCAGAGTATGTCTATCCCCCAAAAGAAACAATGGTTAAGACTTGGACATGTAAAAAAACAAAAACAAAAACAAAAAATCGATGAAAAACAATATTTTTACACTTGAGTGTTGTGTCTTAATCTCGCGTTATCCAAATTTTGTTCCTCACAAATAAATCCCTGAAATTTGTTCGCATATGAAATTGAAAAAATATTCGGCATAAGCTATGGAACTCGGCATAAGCTATGGAACCCATGAGTTTACATTGTGTAAAGATCATTACCTCGTCAATAGAGTGTTGCTACATAATTACAAGATTAAAAATGAATAAATCGGTCACCTTGATCCATTTCTCAACTACTCCGTGTTATCAGAATTTTGATCCTCGTTGGAACTGGCTTTTCCAGAAGTGTCTGCATCACCCGACTGTGGATCCGATGAGCTTAAGGATTTATTTCCTCTGTCAACATCACCTTCCATAAAGGAGTTGAAAGCAAGTTGTCCCGAATAAAGGAATAATCCAAGAGCATTGGCGCCAAAGACAAAAGTAGCAAGGTAACACATTCCATTTATTATGGTCCTGCACGGAATTGACGAAGAAAGATAATAAGTCTACTATAACAGGGAAATGAGCTTGCTAGCGAGTCACAAGATTTACCTAATTGTTATGGTTATCTGGCGGACCTGAAAAATGGTTAAAAAATTCAGAACATTAGTGCATTGGATGATAACTTTTGCAGAGTCCTAATGAAGTTTGATAATAAAGTTCAAACCAAACAAATTGAACTCGAATTTGAAGTTAAATAGAGCCCAAAACATTACATTTTTGAGTTTCGAGCATTTTCAAGCTCAAATTCAGATATGAAAAAACAGCTACAATTCGACGGATTCAATACGTTTACACCCAACTATCATAATTGATTATAAAATAAGTAAACATCATGGATTTATCTTCATAACACATCCCACCGCCGATAACATGATGAAGTTATTAACTACAATCTGATACAAACCGGCTTAATTTTGCCCAAAACACAATTTAATTGGGATATTTCTTGTGTACATCACACATCAATCACATTGTTTGGAGCAATGGCCCTTAACTGAACCACATTATGCATCAAATAAATTTCAGAAAAACGTACTATTAGGCAATCACGCCACCTTGATGAGGAACAATTGCTAGACTTGGTCTATGCAAGAGTTCTTTCCTTTAATAAACACAACTAAAAAAAACAAACAAACAAACCGAGTAGTTATCTGAAAGTGTTTGGCGATTTAAAGAAGCTTCGATGGTTGTTGTAAACTTGAAGAGAATTGTGGCAATCACAGCAGCTGTTAATGCACCTAGAAACGCTTGAACAGGTGAAGGGGGAGACTTGTCTGTAGCTGGAAATAAAGACATTGATTTCAAGCTATCTACAGCCTCCTCTTTTAAAGATTTGTTCATCCCAGATGACCGAAATTTCTGAAATAAAATTAACCGTGATTGAAACACTATACTAGAACATCAAAACCAAAGGCTTAATGTGCAAATTCCACAAAATGGTCGCATTAAAAGTTGAGAACATATTTTCCAAGAAAATGACACAACTCCCAACAGAAACTCTTCAGTGCAAACGATTCCACAAATTCTAACACAGGAGGCTTGGCATCGAAGAAATGGGCACAAAAGCGTATAGAACCTGAAGGTGAATTTGATTCATTATCGCCCAAATTATAGCGACGTCGTAAGGAAAAGACGCGCACAAATAAAAGAACATCGAAATGAAGTACCATTTCTTTGGCACGCTGAGCGCGGCGGCGGAGGGAGCGGAAGAGAAAAACGGTGATGGCACCGGTGAGGAGGACACTGGTGGCTGTCTGGAGGAGGGTGGGGTCATCAGTGGTTGCAAAAATGGAAGGAACTGAGGGAGGTAACTCGACGGGACCCTCAACCGCCGGCGCCACAACGGGTGTGACCGCAGTTGTAGCGGCGGTGAGTTCTTCAGAGAGCTGGGCAAGCCATGTCTTGTGGGCAGAACATAGTGAATATTCATGATTTGGTTTGATGGGTCTGGAAGGAAACTGAGGAGGACGTGAAAACGGTAATGGAGGAGGTGAGAGGTGGAAGACGGCGGCGGAGAAGCGGAGGAGCTGCAGTTGAGGCTGACACATTTGGCAGTTTCACGGGTGATGGAGGATTATCTATTTAGCTATTCAACTGATAATAAAAATTTGATTTTACTTGATTGATTATGGGCACAATATCCCGAAAGGGTACCACCATCAGATGCAAGTGGTACAAGTACGAATATAACTTACTATTTTGCGGGCAAAATTGAAAATTCATTTCAACATATTAAATTTAGCATCACAAAAACTAATAACTATTTAATTAATTTATGAGAAAAGTTTAAATAAATCCTCAAACTTTAATTTCATTTTAAAATTTATTCTCTTATTCATAAAAAATTAGTTTAAATCTATACTATATTTAAGATTTTACAAAATCGTCTTTGAACCCTTTTTTTAGTAGATGACATTGTTATTATTGAAGTACCGTTTTCTCGCACCCAAGACATAGCGGAAGTTTTGATATTTTTGTTTCGACGTTCGAATTGCTCTTTGGACGTCCTATAAATTTAAACATTCGTAGGATATTTAAAATTGTTACTTTTGCGTATTCAACGTTGGCTCCAAACTACTACGGATTTTAAACACAGATAGTTCTTCTTATATATCTTTTCGAACAGGATCTCCTTCCTTTGATTGTCAAATTAAGTCCAAGATCGGATAATATGTTCCGTGTTTGGATCACACTAGTGATCTCAAACAATTTTTGCTTCGAGACTAGGACACCCGAACAGTTAGAAATCCGAAGTTGATGCGGCAGCGACGAGGCGACGAAAGTGCTCTTGGCCGAAAAATATTTTTCTTAAAAAATTGTGTTGGCCAAGACTTTGAGGGAGGATATGAGAGTTTTTGTGTATTGTGTTATTTTGTTATCAACATTTGATAATATATTTATTAAAATACACAAGTCACATGTTACTATAATTTCTAATCCTAATGTCCTTAAGACTCTTAATTTTTATTAATTAAATTCTCATGTAATTATATCATGTATTAATCAACTTTTAATAATGCATGATATATATTTAAATACACATCTTTATATCACCATATATATATATATATATATATTTAATTAGTAAATTTCAAATTAATTAAATAAATAATTTTAAATTCATTATAATTTCGATCTACGATCTGACAGTACAGATGTATCAAAGATATGAATCTTGTTCATACAATGAAAATTGAAAATTTTGAAGATTTAAAATTTCTACTGATCCGTTTTTTACAGCTGTTAGTTTTGTGAACTCTTTTACAAAGCAAGAAGTTCCACCTTCTTTACTCAATTAGCAGTTAAGTTAACTTCCATAACTTCTAATATATGGATTCAACTTATAAACTCATTTATAAGCATTTTGTTTGATCTCCATCAAACTACAATCGTCAAATTCAATTCTTTGAACTTGATTATCTCAACGGGAACACATATTTCGATACTTGCGTGACCCTCAATGATTCAGAGATACATCTAGTTGTAGGTTCACATATCCATGTCATTCAAAATTACATTTATTCTTATTCGATCTTACCAAAAATAGCTACATTCTTTTCATATATCCCTTGATCAAGAATGTCAGAACTCATTTCTGATTGCACATGTCGGATCATGGTAAGAGCGTCTAGTAGCATCGTCCTATGATCCCCTAGGTATCGCTGATAGTGTATGCAAGAATATTAAGTTATGGTTAGAGTATAGTATAGTCCATTCAACTCATATATCCAGATCGAATCAGCAATCATTGGTATATTGAGAGTTGCATATAAATTCGATAACGATGTGATGAATCTTTGAGTAATAATAGTGACATGATATGTGCAACTGAGGAAACACTTTTCCAAAATGCACATGTCTTACTTTGGCTAGCGATTTCTTGCATTATTAACCCATCAGATGACATTTAATATCTTCACTTATAGAGAAAATGTGAATCACTTACTACAATTTGTTCCTACATATTCCAAACTACATCCAATCTCGCTACTTGATGACCCTCAATGGAGTTAGTAAACGGATCAAAGTGCATGCAAGTATGTCGAGCCTCTACGTTGTCTCGAGTCAAAGGACTAATAAAGTACAACCATAACCACATACTATTCTTCTCGATAAGTGATAACAACTTGAATAGTTCGAAGGAGGGTTGTTCAGTGAATCATCAAATGATCATTCATCTGTATGAATGGACATCTCTATGCCCTTACCAATGAAACATGATGTTTACATAACAGATACTAGTTTCGAGCTCAAGCGACTTTTATCCTTATTTTAGGTGGTTGGTTCGACCATGAACCTGTCTAGAATATATGATACATTTCTTAATAAGTTTCATGATATTACATTGAGAGATAGACCTCATGGTATCTATTATATATTCAAGAACTTTATCTATACAACTTATATGGATATACAAATAAAGTAAATGTCATAATTGGATAAAATCCTAAAATATTATTAAAATAAATTTTTTTACATTATAGCCAATAAAGCTCAAGACATAAGTTGGATCACTAGGCACATACTCTAACAATTATATCCTCCCATAGGCATAGAGCTACGCAAGTTTTTCAACCTATATACCATGAATTAAAGGTATTTTTTTTAAAAAAATATCCCATTGTGATTCCGTATAATAAATAAAATCTTACCTCTTTGACCAGAATGTTGTTGGGTTGTATCCACCAATGTTTACAAACTGCTCCTTATAGCCTAAGCATATAGTAGCAATAGATGTTTCATGAAGTAGATCTCTTCAACATCACTTAGCACAACCATTTATCGTTTCCTACCTCAGGGTGTATATTAAATAAGTTAAATTTTGAAAATAATACATGAGATGACAATAACCTTGGTTATTTTATTCAAATATACAATATATTATAGAAGAGAAAGAAACTTGTTTAGTTACTTATAGTAGCATGAATTACAATACACATAAATTGAAAATATAACAAAATTTATTTTGAAAGAAAATGAAGAGTTTGGATGATGCCTTCATATGTATTTTTTCTTGATATATAAAGAGGTCTTCGTGGATTTGAAATCTGGAATTCAAACTTATGAATTGTTTTGCCAGTTGTCGCCGAGTATACACCATTTGTCGCCAACAACATCTTTTAGTTGGTGTATACTAGTTAGTGGTCTATCATATTGTAGTGGTTGTGTGGTCTATCTTCCACTAACGGAGTAGTTGGATCACATACCTTCTTCACCTTTGTCGGAGAATCTTTTTCTTTTGTATGGTCCCCTGGAAAACGTGACTTATGTGGACCTTCACCACCTGAATTTGTCTCTGCATTATGTTTTCAGTCAGATTTAGGCCGAAACTTTTCCCAAATTCTGGCTCTTTCAGGTTTAGGCATTCTGAGCATATTCTTTCTGGCCATCTTCCCACATTAGCATATTGTAGAATTTCCGACGAGTTTTTTTACTCATAGGAAACTTGCAGTTCCACAAAAGATTTTTTTTCAAATATTTTTTCTGCAAAGCTTGTAGTTTTTCATGTCATGGTATTTAACAGAAAATATCCATTTACAGAATTTTAATAACACTTAAATGAAAAGTTGACTTTGTCTATCTTTGTGAGAGACACCCATAATCCCCATGCTCGTCTAGTGGAAATGTCATCTTCATCAAGTAATGAAACAAAAGGTGTTTAATTCTCCGAAGGATCCTAGATGAACTTATGGATGTTCATGTCTGGTCTTCTCAACTTGATAAAATGAAAGGCTTCATGTGAGCCTTTCTCGGCTAGTTATCGTGTTGTGTTAAAATAATAAAGCTCTAGAATATCTCCTCTTGACAAATAATATTTATCTAGTCATTCTTCATAAACAGCTTCTTGGATCCATTTTAATAGTGCTGAGATTTCTGAGAAGCTGGGTGATGTGGTATAAACTGAGGTAAGAGCTTCAAATTCATACCATGCTTTTACCATTTTAGGATATGAATTTGGTTTCATCCACATCCTAAGATATTTTCTTGCTACATCAACTTGGATTATGGCTAGGTTGATGTCTATTCTTGTTTTTAATTCTCTTAGTTTTGTTGATGTACCTGAAATGGAGAAACTATAATATCGTTTGCACTAACATTTAATTAAAGTTTTAGGTCTAAAAGTTGATATCTCCCTCTTCAATCTCTGATGTGAAGGGTTGACTTGAAGACTTGATACAAGGATTCAGAGCTTCAATTTTTGCTTTGACCGACTCATAGTACCCACCCCCATGGGTCATGTAAAGCTGAAGACTGATCAGTCGACTGGAGGGCTAAAGCTAGTCAATTTCAAGGATCAAACTTCACCCAAAATGATATATGAATGAAAGCTTTACGATTAAAATGATTATTTGATATATGATTTATGATCAAAAGTTTTTAAATGATTTATTTATGCTTAAAGTTATTTTTAAATGATTTTACGATTTATGATTTAATTATGCTTAAATGATTTTAAATGGTTTATTTATGTTCAAAAGCTATTTTAAATAAAATTATGATTTTTAAATGATTGAGTTTGTATACGTATTATTTGTTATCCATGTTTAGAACGTGCTAAGTATTTAGACTCACTAGGTTTGTATGATGTAGGATTTGATGATTTTAGGGAAGGCGCTGACGATTAAGTGGATCGAGTGAAGCAGTACACACCCAAGAGCCGTTTATTACCGCACTAGCTAGATAGATAAATTATTTAAGGATTTATTATTAATGATTTTATTAGAGATATTTTATGCTTTGTTTTATTGTTAGTCGATCTTTTTAAAGGTCGATATAGGATTTTGGTTAGTTGATGATTTATGATTTATGATTTATTTTATGCACATGAGATTTCATATGTTAATTTATTATGGTTGCTAGAAATGTTAAGTTATTTTATTTAGTTAGTATTTTCGAGTTTATGATTTATGATTAGAAAAAAAAATCGAGGTAGTTTCAGTTGGTATCAGAGCCAAGGTTTTCCTCAAAGGGTTGTGTATTGTCACTTTGAGAAGCTCAATAAGCCACACATCAAACATGTGAGTTTTTACTGCTTTATTTTTTATATGCTAAAATTCTTTTAAATGCTTATATGATACATGATAAAAATGTTAGTTGCATGCTGCATGAAAAATGATTAAATGCATGTTGGTTACGTTGTTGAACGACGTGTACAAAGATGCCTCCCAGAAGGATTTTGCGTAGTACTGATGAGGTTAAACATGAGGAGGATATTCCACAGCCTCCACCTGTTCAGGATGCTAGTGCCCGTGTGCTAGCTGATATGGCTTGTTTATTAGAGCAACACGTAGGGAATGGAGCAAAGGTTAGACCAGAGGCTGCCTATGAGCGATTTAGGAGGATGGACCCCGAGGATTTTCATTGCACTACTGATCCATTCATTGTTGAGGGATGGATTAGATCTTTAGAGGTGATCTTCTGTTACATGGAGATGGAGGATGCCGACCGAGTTCGTTGCACCATCTATCTACTGCAAGGCGACGCTTCCTTATGGTGGGAGGGAGTGGAGCGGGGAGTGAATATGACGACGTTGACTTGGGAGGATTTCAAGAGAGTGCTCTATGATAAATACCTTACTGCTGATGTTTGTTCTAGGATTAAGAGGGAGTTTATGAGTCTCCGTCATGGGGATTGGTCTGTTGCCGAATTTGTGCAGAAGTTTGATAGGGACTGTCACTTTATGCCCTTGATGTGATGCTGCTGAAAAATTACGACATTTTTTAGATGGTTTGAGACCGACTATCCGTCATGATGTGATGCTTAGCGATCCCACTGATTATACTAATGCCGTTGCCAAAGATTTTAGAGCCGAGCAGTCACTTAAAGATATAGAGTGGGAGCTACAGCGAAAGAGGGACCGTGCTCAGCAAGCCAGTCAGAGTAATAAGAAGCCTTATGTGGGACCACCTAAGCAACCAGAACCACCAAAACCACAAGGACAACCACCAAGAGGGAACGTTCCGAAGGCTGATGAGAGACCGTTGTGCAAGGAGAGCAATCGTCCACATCTTGGCAAGTGCATGTGGGGCACTTACAAGTGCTTCAAATGCGAAGATTTGAGACACAAGGCTAAGGTTTTCCCAAAGTTCAAGGAACCAACTGCTGGAAGAGTTTATGTGATGCAAGCTGAGGAGGCGAAGGCAGAGCCGACATTACACTGATTTCTAGGTAACCTAGTTGTTTAACATTTTTTCGATACTTTTATTGCATGAAATGTTAAATTGGGTAAAGGGAATTGATTGAGTTAATGAATAACTTAGAGAATAATAGGGTGCATGAACCACTTGAGCTGGATTTAGGAGTCGACTTTGGAAAAATTTTTGGTTAGAAATGCAATTTTCAAGATTTTGAGGACCGAATTGAAGAGTAAGCTTTAAGTTAGAGGTTAAGTTTGAGGTGGATGAGGGAATCTAAGCTTTGCAATCATCAAGTCAAGGGAAATTTCGAGGATGAAATTCTATTTAAGGTGAGGAGAATTGTAACGTCCGAAAAACCAACATACGTAAACCGTATGCATGCAAAATTATTTTAATTATTTTATTTAATTGCTTTTAAATGCTTGCATGATATTTATTATATGATTAAATGTATGATTGCATAATTAAATGATAATATGACATGATTACATGAAATTAAGGATTTTATCCAAATATTCGATAATAGGCAGGGGAAAAGAGACCGGAGACGACTAAGACAAGAATGTGTACTTTCTTTAATTAATGGCAAGGCTTCCTAATATGATAAAAAATGATTTAATTTTTCTAAAAATGTTAGAGTTCGAATTATTTTACGAGTCGAGCTCGATTTTTCCCGGAAAACCGGTTTTGGGCAAACAAAGAGTTTTAAAAGATCAAAAATATTATTTTTGGAAAAATAATTTTATAAAATTTTATGTTTTAATTAAATAAGTGTTATTGGACCCAATTTAATTATGTAAAGAAGGCCAATTGCCCTTAAGCTTGCAAGCCCAAAACAAAAGCCCATTAGCATGTTGTTTAAATCTATAAATAAGTTACCTAGGCTTTCAAAACATCATATTTTAACCTAGTATCAGCCGAAATTCACCCTCACACACACCTTCAATTTTCGAAAATAAGGAGGAAAGAAAAGGCTTGTGTTCTTCGTCGTCTAGTCGTCCAACATCACACCCTCGCCAACGATCGTCTATTCGAGCGTTATAAACGCAAAGACACGTTTCTTAAACCCTTTTTAAACATCATACAAATCATAGTATGTGTGTGTTAATTGATTATGCATGAAAAATATTGGTGTTCGCTTATTTTACTGTAGGATACATATTTTAAAATTTTTAATGATTTTACGCTTGTTATGAAAAAAGTTTTTAATCCAACGAGTACACTGCCAAAGTAGGATGTTATATGATTTAATTATGGACAAAACATGAAAAAATAATAGAGAAAACAAGCTGGGACCGTGGGAAACAAGAGAGGTTTGGAACCATGGGTTTTTTATGGTTGTACAAGGGTCATGTGGCTCGATGACTTGCATGGGGGCTCACGGTAGGCTGGACGTGGGTCAGGGTCAGGGTCAGGGTAAGGGTTAAGAAGGGTCCTAGCATGGCTAGGACTCCTTGGTCGCAGCTTTGGAGGAGTCCCATGGAGCATAGACTCCTCGCGTGCACTGGTGGAGTTGACAGCAACCAAGGGGGCTTGCGGCTAGGGCAGGGAGGCTCACGGTCAGTTCTTTAGGTCTAAGAAAGGTGGTACAGGGTTGGGGCAGGGGTTGGAGTGGCTTGGGTCGCTGGTGGCTCGAGCAAAACGTGGATGAAGAAACTCGCGCACCTTTGAGAGCAAGCATGCGCGGCTGCTGTCTCCTGATTCAGGGGGTTTGCTGCAGGGTTCTAGGGTCTGGTCTGGACAAGGCTAGGCGTGTTCCATGGTCACTAAGGGTCGTGAGTGGTAAAGTGGTTAAGGGCTGGTAGAGTCCTAAGGCAACTTGGAGTCCTAATGCACCTTAAACTCACGCACGGACCAAAGGGATCAAGGGCAATAAGCTTTAACGCGGGTCAAGGGCTGGTTCAGGAGCTTGGCGCTGGTCAGTAGGGTTCTGAGATGGGTTGGCTCGGGTTTGGCTCGAGGTAGCTTGACCATGGTTCGAGTAAATAAGGAGTTGGCTCGGGTGGTTCAAGAAGGGTCAGATTTCGAATTTAAAAGACTAAAATTGGAACCATGGATCCACGGGTGTGATTCATGGCTCAGTGGAGTAGATTAGGTACTAAAAATTTTATGTTTAAAATTTGGTAAGAAAATAATGAGTTTTGGAATTTATTCGTGATTTAATCGCCTCATAAAACGCTAATTAAAGAATTTATTGAAACGCCTAGATTTAAGGTTAATAAAATTATGAAAAATTATATTTAAGATTAAATAATTATTTGGGATAAGCCCATGTCATTAAAAGTGAGAAAAAGATAAAATCGAGAATTTTTACGTCTAGGGGCAAAACAGTAATTTTACACTTAGGAAAATACGTAAAAGCTTAGCAGCGTCTCGAAAGATCATAATGCATGTTAAATGATATTTTATGATTTATGGTAAATCTGTGCAATTTATATTTTTAAAATGTTATTTTCGGAAAGCTGTGATAATTTATGATTTTTAAAGAAAATGAAAAATATTTTGAGGGATGTGAATTGACTGTGACAAATGATATATGATATGTGGGGGATCCATTTTTTTGAGGGAGCGTTGAACTTACAATTTTGTGGTGATGATGTGAGGGCCAAGGCCCCAGAGGGAACCCATATACGGGTCAAGGCCCCAGAGGGACCCCGTGTATGGAAAAAAGCCCAAGAGGACCCTGACGATCGTATTTACATGGTGGAGCCTAGTGCCCACCCCCATGAGGAATGTGGAGCTGAAGACTGATCAGTCGACCGGAGGATAAAAGCTAATCACTTTCAAAGATCAAACTTCACCCAAAATGATATATGATTGAATGCTTTGCGATTAAAATGATTTTATGAATATTATTTATGCTAAAAAGTTTTTAAATGATTTATTTATGCTTAAAGTTATTTTTAAATGATTTTACTATTGATGATTTAATTATGCTTAAATGATTTTAAATTGTTTATTTATGTTTAAAAGTTATTTTAAATAAAAGTATGATTTTTAAATGTATGAGTTTGTATATGTATTATTTGCTATCTATGTTTAGAACGTGCTGAGTCTTTAGACTCATTAGCTTTGTATGATGTAGGATTTGATGATTTTAGGGGAGGTGCTGACGATTGAGTGGATCGAGTGCAGCATTACACACCCGAGGACCATTTATTTTCGCACTAGCTAGATAGATAAATGATTTAAGGATTTATTTTTAATGATTTTATTAAAAATATTTTTATGCTTTGTTTTATTGTTAGTTGATCTTTTTAAAGGTCGATATAAGATTTTGGTAAGTTGATGATTTAGGATTTATTTTATGCACATGAGATTTCATATGTTAATTTATTATGATTGCTAGAAATGTTAAGTTATTTTATTTATTTAGTATTTTCGAGTTTATGATTTATGATTAGAAGCAAAAAAAAAAAAGTAGAGGTCGTTTCAGTAGCAATGTTTGTCTTTTTTTCGGATAGGACAAGTCCTTCTTTTTTACAAAGTTATAGAAAATCTATAAATGTTTATTATGTTTGTCTATATTTTTCGATGCTCTTAAAAACATCATCAATATAAACAAACATAAAATTAAAATATTATTTAAATATATTATCCATTTTCCTTTGAAGTATATGGGTTTATTAGCTAAACTCACCGATAATACTTCCCAAATATAATTACCTGACGGTGTAGAGAAAGTTGTGCATTTCTTGTTATCTTCCTTCATTCGAATCCTATAAAATTCATATTTACAATTAATTTAGATAACATTTTTACATTATTTATACAATTGATTAAATTATTTTTAGTAGGTATGAAATACCCATTAAACTCTAGAATTTTATTAATCTCTTGAAATTAATAACTAATCTGGGTTGATTTTTTTTTTAATTTCATCATGATATTTCGGCGTAAAATGTTCTTTGATAATAATTTGCATATCCTTTTAATCATTCATGCTCATCGGGATAGGCTTACATATGACGAACTCATATTCCTTATCTTTCTTAATTTTAATGTTGGTTTGGAGTTGGTTTCTGTCCCACCATGTCAAGGGGTCTTCATTGTAATTTTATTTGATAATTTTTTTCACATCTTCTACGGATACTTTTTTTTTTTTTTTTGAACACTACATCCTTCTGGTATAAAGCTATTTTGAGAAATTATATTTCTTCTGATTTGAGGTTTTGATATGCTCTTAATCGAAGTATTGTTTCTCCAAATCATCTAAAATCCTTCATTTTTGAGTTCATAAGTTTTCTTTCATCGCGACGATTTCCGAAAAACCGGATTGATAATTTTCTTTAAAATTTCTGTCTTAGTCTAGGGACAATGACTTCGTGACCACATAGTTTTGCTTTAATCTTCTAGTCTCATTTTCTTGTGTATAAGATCTAAAAATTTGCAATAAATTATTTCTTAGCAGGATGTCTGCTCTTGTATCATGAAAATAAATTGTTGATGTTTTCACCTTGTACCAAGGTGTTTGTCCAAGACCTTCAATTAATCTTTCTGTCAACTTAATCCTTTTACATAAAATTAAGATCATATTCTCGTCAAACAATCTGAGGTAATTTTTTTTGAGACACTTCTCTTTTTGTTGTATAGATTCCCCCTCCTCAATTAATATAAGAAGTAAAATATTCTGCTTTATATTGTTCATATAACATTCCTACTGAAATATATATTGAGAATGAGCTCGTGGTCATTGGATTTTCCAAATTCTATCATCTGCCATGAATTCCATTCAATTATCTAGACATTTCTAAGGTTTGTGTTCCTCAAGAAATTATAGCCCAAGAACCAATTGATTTGGTTATTTTCCAGGGCTTCCTTGATATGAATTTCCAATTCACTAATATTGGTCATTCTTTGGTAAGTTCATATCATAAGTTGTTCCAATTAATATATATATTACAAGAAAAATTGATTTCTTTGTCTTGTACTATCAAATACTATTTCAACTTCTCTTCATCCTTCTGGACATCTAAGCTTTCACATTGTCGAAAAAAAAATTTAGTACATGGGTTTCTTGGACATGAGTTTTTTCCCGCCAGTGAATTATTTTTCTATCTACTTGAAAATATAGTCTTCTTGATTCTAGTTTAAGACTTTGACTTATTTGTAGAATCGATTTGTCTTGAATCTGAATATTTGTTTCTTGTATTAAAGAAAACTCAATTCCTTCTAGATAAAACATCTTAGCAATTTTTCAAAATATTTATAGTATTTCAATAAAATCACTTCTAGTAAACAATTTCGAGTTATGTGTATTAGATAAAACATATGAATTTTGATAGGTAATAAAATATGATTAATTACCATCTTTCTTCAACCTATTTTCTTTGAATTTTTGATGTAATGTTAAAGCTCGGCTGAAATATCGATCTGCCAGGTTGTAGAAAATTTTTGGGTAAATTACTCCTACAATTTTTCTTGCGCAATCATTCTCTGATATTGTTCCAAGTATCGAATATTGAAGATTACTCATTCGTTTATCTTATTTAACAATGTTAATATGTGAATCTATTTCTTCTTTAAAAGTATCTTTTATCATAATCTAGTTTGCTTCGATATGAATCCAGGACATGGTTCGTGCAACTTATATCTTGGGTTTTTGCAATTTCTAAATTTATTCAGAAGGAAGTAATTGCATCTCCATCCTGTTTCCCTTAAGTTCGATAGGGATTGTCATTTCCCTTATGTAAACTTTATAGATTAGATGATACTTTCTGTTTCTTAGGCCAAGATTTCTTAATAACGTTTCTACATGTTCTGCAGAGAATCTTTGATATCTCTGTAGGCTATGATTTTCTATTATGATTTTTTGCATCATGTTATGGGATATTGTTGTCTGGTTAAAAAAACCAAACAAGTCTTCATGTGTTTCGTGTTGAAACACACCGTCTTCAGTCAGATTCTGATTATGTTCCATCAAATTCTGCATAACTCAAGATATCTTCTTCTTCGTATATACTCTAGTATGAAGGAATATCTTCAAACGGGTATACTTGAACCAGATCTTGGTAATAAACCACTTCATCAATATCCGGGGTTAGTTCGAAGTGTTTTATCCATTTTTCTGGATATTAGGTCGAAATATGACCTCTTGTTCCACATGTCCAGCAATTACAATCTTTAAAACTTTCACTAGCTTGGGTTTGAGCTCTTCTGAAAGTTTTCTTGGTTGGTGTATGCCCCGTGCTTCGAGATGAGTTCGATGCTTGGAATGACGTCCTAATTCTTGATCGTCCACTTCTTTGTCCAGATTCATAAGATCTGACTTTTTGTATAGACCATACTGTTTTTGTTTTCCAAGAATTATTTCCATTCATTTTGACATAAAGATGAGATCTAAAGCCACTCCATTTTTTCCTTTGTGGCTTACTTCCAATGAGTGTGGAAAATCATTTTTTTTTTTAAAAAGGAGTATGTTTATTAATACCCCTCAATCGTTTGTTATTATTTTGTAATGCTGTCATATGATATCATTCTGCCAATTTCTCTTTAAGCAAAGAGGCCCTTTGTGCCAAAGTATCTTGTTGGAACATTTCATGTTCGCAATCTTGATTTTGATGTTAACAAAAATTGTTATTTTGTTTCTAATTACCTAAGTGCGCAGAAACTGAAACTGATCAGGATTTGAACTGATCATTTATCGAGCCAAAACTGAAGTTATAGAAGAATTCAAACTGAAAGTAACAACTGATTAATCGAATTGAACAAGTTCAACTGATGAATCGTAAACAAGTTCAACTGATTGTCCACCTGATAGGTGGTTCAATAGAAGACCTTCAGAAACCCGGCCAGTTGATGAAGAGATCAACTGATGAAAAGCACAGCTGATCAATTCAACTGAAAGATTGAAATCAGTTCAACTGACGAGTCAACCGATTTCACCAGCCCAAATGAAGATCAGTTTAAATGACTAGTTCAGAGCATCAGTTCAAACCAATCAGTTGCAGGACTCGACAAGCTTATTCTATGAGATCCAGCTGTGTACAAAGGTACAAAAGAATTTGTACTATCAATAGTACAATAAAAGACGTTGCAGTAAAGCTTAAAGATAAAATGTTTCATAATGGTTGTGGGAAAATTCGAGACACAAATTTCAAATAACGCATTCAAGCTGCAACGATCACATGTAATGAGTCTTGATGTACCGTCACATTACTGCTAAAATACAGACCAAGACCATCAACAAACATATACATGAATAAGAGGTGGAAAAATAAGAGAGAACAGATAGGGCACGCTTATTGCATATCAGCTTACAAAGAAGAAACCATACCAGTCGAGGGAACACTCCAAGTTATATCAGCTTAGTGGAGAAGCTTATTTCCGTCAGTGTGTGAGAACACATTTCGAGTTGTTTTCAGAGATCAGTTCACACACACACACACACCACTCAAAATACCGTCTTGCACAAATACGTAAAACTTGTGTCTGTAGTATTTGACACACAAACGTTAAACTAGTGTTGGCTGGAAGGTGATGCCTTCAGTCTAGACTAGGAGTTCAGTTAGGCAGTGGGTAAGTCTTAAGCTGGGTGGGTTTGTACAAGGTGTTGTATAAATCAAAGTCTTCTAGTGGATCCTACCCGAGTTGGTAGAAGATATGACGTAGGAGCAGTTGAAGTCTCCGAACATCCATAAACATATCTTGTGTATTAACTGCTTAACTGTGTTTTAAACTAACTTGACCATTTTTGCTTATATCAGTTCAGTTCTGCCCATAGCTGAACTGATAGAAGCCAGAACTGATTCCCCGTATTTCAGTCGATCAGTTTACCCAAGTCATTAGATTTTAAAATCTTTCAGTTTTTCTTAATGAAAGATTATTTCAAGTATTTTCCGCTTGGTTTGAAACCAAAATCGATCTAATTCATCTGTGTATACATTCTTAGAACACGAGCTATTGCAGCTCATTGAAAATATTGTGTTTGAAGCACCCTCATAGGTGCCCGAACCGATCTATCATTTTTGGATTATCAGAAATATATTTCCTAATGAGCATTTCTCTCCATGGAATGGCATTTTGGCGAAGAAAGGTTGTATTACTAAATTTTCTTCGACTCCTGAATTCCATCTATATTTCATGAATAAAATAAGGTATTCAGTTGATAACTGCAAGATTTGCACTTAATTTATATAAGAATCCTTATTAAATTATGTTAGTTTCGAACGGAATTATGCGTTTTTGGTTTTGTTTTTGTTGTCATTTCAGGAAAGGAGAAAAGAGTGCACACGAAACCAAGTAGAGTCAAGAAAACATAGTACCATGAAGCCCTCGGACAGAACCTCGCGCGCATCCGTTCGAGATCACGCGCAGCCGCGCGCGATGATATGCAAGAAGATCGACAGAAAGGCGAGCGCGACCGCGCTACTTCACGCGCACAGTTAAAGCTCACTGACCAGAGGAGCGTGCGTGACCACGCGACTTCACGCGCAACCGCACGCGCAACGTCCAGAAATTTTATAAATTTGCGCGGATCCTAGGTTAAAGGGGGATTCAGCCGCCTTGGGAAAGAGACATACGAGCAAAAAGCCGTTTTGAAGAGAAAAACACACAGGAGAGAGGCGCGGACACGAGACGAAGATCCAGATTGCGAAGAACAATCACAAATATGAAGAATGACGGATCTGGAGACGGAGACGACACTTCGGATTTGTCATCTATTCCTTTGCTTTTATATTTTCTTGTATTTCGATGTCTAAGCCTTCGAACATATGTTTTTCTTATTTAGAATTCGTCATGAACTAATTTTCTAGTCTAGAGAATGACGTAACTTTTTTGATACGATGATTTGACGCAATGATTTATTTGATCGAATTCCGCTCTTGTTTAATTGTGTTCTCTATGTTATTTTACTACAATTAACTAGCCATAAATTGTGTGTTGTTTGATTAATTCTATAACTCGGGAGAGGGACTAGCATTATAAATCATTAGAGACACATCGTTGAATGTTTATATCGTTCGGAAGGCGTATAACTTTAGCGAGGCTTAGGTAAGAACATTGTTTGCATTTATCATTTAAAATTAGATTTTATTAGGATTAATAGAATCGAAGTTTTATTGATACAATTTATTCGTCACTTGGGAAAGAGGGAATAAAATAATTAAGTGTTCTTGGTCATTAAATAATTGGAATTCATGAATATAAATTTAACTGGGAATAATTATCGTGGAAACTTGGTGAAATCATTTCTCTAGATACTTTCTCTCATTGTTATTTCTCAACTCGGTGATTAGATTAATTCTTTGTTTTCAATTAATTCGATTAAGCAAACCAAATCTCTTTTGATTTTTCTAAATAAAGATGAGACTTTTATAATTACAAGTATTGATATAATTTTAGTTTACACTCCTCGTGGGATCGATATCTGTACTCAAACCAGTACAAAAACTTGTTGCGTAGGATTCAGCCGCCTTGGGAAAGAGACATACGAGCAAAAAGCCGTTTTGAAGAGAAAAACACACAGGAGAGAGGCGCGGACACGAGACGAAGATCCAGATTGCGAAGAACAATCACAAATATGAAGAATGACGGATCTGGAGACGGAGACGACACTTCGGATTTGTCATCTATTCCTTCGCATTTATATTTTCTTGTATTTCGATGTCTAAGTCTTCGAACATATGTTTTTCTTATTTAGAATTCGTCATGAACTAATTTTCTAGTCTAGAGAATGACGTAACTTTGTTGATACGATGATTTGACGCAATGATTTATTTGATCGAATTCCGCTCTTGTTTAATTGTGTTCTCTATGTTATTTTACTACAATTAACTAGCCATAAATTGTGTGTTGTTTGATTAATTCTATAACTCGGGAGAGGGACTAGCATTATAAATCATTAGAGACACATCGTTGAATATTTATATCGTTCGGAAGGTGTATAACTTTAGCGAGGCTTAGGTAAGAACATTGTTTGCATTTATCAATTAAACTTAGATTTTATTAGGATTAATTGAATCGAAGTTTGATTGATACAATTTATTCGTCACTTGGGAAAGAGGAAATTAAATAATTAAGTGTTCTTGGTCATGGAATAATTTGAATTCATGAATATAAATTTAACTGGGAATAATTATCGTGGAAACTTGGTGAAATCATTTCTCTAGATACTTTCTCTCATTGTTATTTCTCAACTCGGTGATTAGATTAATTCTTTGTTTTCATTTAATTCGATTATGCAAACCAAATCTCTTTTGATTATTATAAATAAAGTTGAGACTATTATAATTACAAGTAATGATATAATTTTAGTTTAACACTTCTCGTGGGATCGATATCTGTATTCAAACCAGTACAAAAACTTGTTGCATAGGATTCAGCCGCCTTGGGAAAGAGACATATGAGCAAAAAGACGTTTTGAAGAGAAAAACACACGGGAGAGATGCGCGGACACGAGACGAAGATCCAGAGTGCGAAGAACAATCACAAATACGAAGAACAACGGATCTGGGGACGGAGACGACACTTCGGATTTGTCATCTATTCCTTCGCTTTTATATTTTCTTGTATTTCGATGTCTAAGCCTTCGAACATGTGTTGTTCTTATTTAGAATTCGTCATGAACTAATTTTCTAGTCTAGAGAATGACGTAACTTTGTTGATACGATGATTTGACGCAATTATTTATTTGATTGAATTCCGCTCTTGTTTAATTGTGTTCTCTGTGTTATTTTACTACAATTAACTGGCCATAAATTGTGTGCTGTTTGATTAATTCTATAACTCGGGAGAGGGACTAGGATTATAGATCATTAGAGACACATCGTTGAATGTTTATATCGTTCGGAAGGTGTATAATTTTAGCGAGGCTTAGGTAAGAACATTGTTTGCATTTATCAATTAAACTTAGATTTTATTAGGATTAATTGAATCGAAGTTTGATTGATACAATTCATTCGTCAATTGGGAAAGGGGGAATAAAATAATTAAGTGTTCTTGGTAATCAAATAATTGGAATTCATGAATATAAATTTACTGGGAATAATTATCGTAGAAACTTGGTGAAATCATTTCTCTAGATACTTTCTCTCATTGTTATTTCTCAACTCGGTGATTAGATTAATTCTTTGTTTTCAATTAATTCGATTAAGCAAACCAAATCTCTTTTGATTTTTCTAAATAAAGTTGAGACTATTATAATTACAAGTATTGATATAATTTTAGTTTACACTCCTCGTGGGATCGATATCTGTACTTAAACCAGTACAAAAACTTGACACCGTATACTTGCGGTAGTAAAAAAATATGCAACAAGTTTTTGGCGCCGTTGCTGGGGAATGTCAAATTTTTAATTTATATCAGTATTGTTAACAATTAGTCTAGATTTTAATTTAGAGCTTTTTATTTTTTACTTTATAATGATTGAGTTTTTCATTTTTTCTGCTTGACAGTGCATACTAAGATCGCAAAATCCTGACTTGCTTATTTTTGATCCGGAGATCGAAAGAACTGCGAGAAGATTAAGAAAAGCAAGAAGAGACGTGATCAATTCAATGGCTGAACACAGAGAGAATGACATACAAAACCCGCCAGAGGCTATACCTATCAGAGATCACTTCCGACCAGTGATGAACAATCATTACTCTGGTAATGCAAGAGGGACCATCAATGCCAATAATTTCGAGTTGAAGCCTGCTCTGATCAATATGGTTCAGCAAAACCAGTTTGCTGGAACTGCCACTTCTGATCATCATGTTCATTTGAGGACATTCCTGGAGATCACGGATACGGTAAAAATTAATAATTTTCTGATGATATTATTAGATTGCGTTTGTTTCCATTTTCTCTCAGGGACCAAGCAAGAGGATGGCTTCAGTCGCTTCCTTTGGGGAGTATCACAACATGGCAAGAGTTGGCAACAAAATTCCTGGCGAAGTATTTTCCTCCTGCAAAGTAGGCAGACTAATTTTGAGCAACTCTATGATGCGTGGGAAAGATACAAGGAGCTATTGTGAAAGTGCCCGAACCATGGTTTTGAAGACTGGGTGCAAATTGAATTATTCTACAACGGTCTGAATTGGCAAACAAGAGGAACATTGGATGCTGCAGCTGGTGGCACGATCTTTGCTAAATCTCCCGAGCAAGCTTATGATTTGCTTGAACAGATGACGATAAATAGCTACCAGTGGCCGTCTGAAAGGGCAGGAGTAAAAAGGACAGCTGGATCACTCACTGCTCAGGTATCTGCATTGACCACTCAAATTACAGCTATGAATAAGGTGAGCACATCAGAGACTGAGAGTCCATCGATTTTTGCTGAAGAACAATCTCTTCCTGAAGAAGCTCAGTATATCAACAACAGAAATTTTGGAGGATTTGGCGGATATCGAGGTAACCCTCCCCCTAACACTTATCATCTTGTTTTGAGAAACCATGAAAATTTTTCATATGCAAATAATAAGAATGTGTTGAATCCTCCACCGGGGTTCAATACATCAAAGGGGGAAGGAAAGCCTTCGTTTGAGGATTTGGTAGGAACATTTGTTGTTGAATCTGAAAAAAAGATGGCAAGGACTGAGTCTCGTCTTGACAATATGGAGACTCACATAGGAAATATGAAAGCCACAATGAAATCTTTGGAGACGCAAATTGGGCAGTTGGCCAATGCTTTGAGAGATCAGAACAGGGGTCAATTTCCTAGTAACACAGAAGTTAATCCAAAAGAGCAGTGCAAGGCAGTCACTTTAAAGAGTGGAAAGGAATTGGAGGTACAAAGTCCCAAAGAGTGAGTGGAAAGTGAGAAGACAGTTGAAGAAGGTGAAACTGAGACATCTAAAGCTGAAGTTGAAGTTGAACAACCTCCAGTATTTAAGCCGGCTCTTCCATACCCTCAGAGGTTCAAAAAAAAGAATTTGGATGATCAGTTTGCAAAATTCTTACAGATTTTTAAGAAGATACACATCAACATACCATTTGTTGACGCTTTGGAGAAAATGCCAAATTATGCAAAATTTATTAAAGATGTGATGTCTAAGAAAAGGAAACTGTGAAGCTGACTGAAGAGTGTAGCGCCATTTTGCAAAAGAAGCTACCACAAAAATTAAAAGATCCAGGGAGTTTTACTATTCCTTGCTTTATTGGTGGTTCTAAATGTAGTAAAGCTTTATGTAATTTAGGAGCAAGTATTAATTTGATGCCATTTTCTATTTACAGGGAATTGGATCTTGGAGAGGTTAAACCAACTACTATCACCTTACAGCTTGCAGACAGAAGTCTCACGTATCCACGTGGGATCGTCGAGGATGTACTGGTAAAAGTAGATAAATTTATTTTTCCTGCTGACTTTGTGATTTTAGATATGGAAGAGGATCAAGGCGCTCCATTAATCTTTGAGAGACCGTTTCTGGCGACTAGAAGGGCATTGATAGATGTGCATAAGGGTGAACTCACCTTGAGAGTTGGTGGATAAGCAGTCATTTTAACATCTATCACGCCATGAAGGGATCGAATGAGGTAAGCACTTGTAAAAGTATTGATGTTATAGATTCATGTGTGTCTCTTGAATGTGCAGGAACTAGGGATCCTTTGGAGAGCTGTTTGATAAGTGCTGCAGGAACTGTTGATGAAGACAATTGGGAAGTGAAAGAACAAATGGTGGCTCTTGAGGCACTGCAAAAAGAAAGGAGAAAAGATGCACCGCTTGAGGAGTTCAATATAAATGAGAAAATTGTGGTAAAACCACCTTCCCCTGACTTGAAGGAACTGCCAAGCTACCTTTGCTATGCATTTTTAGGTAAGAAGTCTATATATCTGGTAATTATATCTTCCTCTCTTACATGTGCTGAAAAAGATAAATTATTCAGAGTGTTGAGGAAATATAAAAATGCGTTAGGATGGTCGATTTCTGATATTAGGGGAATTAGCCCTACTATATGCATGCATAAAATTTTAATGGAGGAGTCGTATACTCCTTATGTGGATCATCAGAGGAGGCTAAATCCAGCCATGAAGGAGGTAGTGAAAAATGAAGTGTTGAAATTGTTAAATGCTGGTGTGATTTATGCTATTTCTGATAGTAGTTGGGTGTCCCCTGTGCAAGTTGTACCAAAAAAGGGTGGGATAACTGTGGTTAGAAATGAAAATGATGAGCTAATATCTACTCGTACTGTAACTGGTTGGCGAGTATGTATTGATTATAGAAAGTTGAACAATGCCACACGTAAAGATCATTTTCCACTTCCTTTTATTGACCAAATGCTTGATAGACTTGCTGGTTATTGTCATTATTGTTTTTTAGATGGTTATTCAGGTTATAACCAAATTGGTATAGCGCCAGAAGATCAGGAGAAGACTACTTTTACGTGTCCCTATGGCACGTTTGCTTTTAGGAGAATGCATTTTGGGCTATGCAATGCACCTGCCACTTTCAGAGGTGCATGATGGCCATATTTGCAGATATGGTGGAGGAAATAATGGAAGTCTTCATGGATGACTTTTCGGTATTTGGTTCTTCGTTTGATCAATGTTTATATAACTTATCCCTTGTTTTGCAGAGATGCCAGGAAAAGAACTTAGTTCTTAACTGGGAGAAATGTCACTTTATGGTCCAAGAGGGCATTGTTCTTGGACAAAGTGTCTTCTAGGGGATTAGAGGTAGATAGAGCCAAGGTGGTTGCAATCGAAAAACTTCCCCCACCAAAGAACGTCAAAGGAATAAGGAGATTCCTAGGACATGTAGGGTTTTATCGTAGATTTATTAAAGATTTTTCTAAGATCACTAAACTCTTATGTAATTTACTCGAAAAAGAGTCCACTTTTGTATTTGATGATGATTGTTTGCAGGCATTTGAGAAGATCAAGAAGGCGTTAGTCACTGCACCGATTATGATAGTACCGGACTGGAAAGAGCCCTTTGAGCTAATGTGTGATGCAAGTGATTATGAAGTAGGCGCTGTCTTGGGCCAAAGAAGGGAAAAGATGTTTAGGGCAATTTACTACTCAAGCCGCACAATGGATGCCGCACAGCAAAATTACACTACAACTGAGAAGGAGATGCTTGCAGTAGTGTTTGCTTTCGACAAATTCAGGCCCTATTTGATCGGCACAAAGGTAGTTGTTTTTACTGACCATGCATCTATTCGCTACCTATTCGTCAAGAAGGATGCAAAACCACGTTTGATAAGGTGGATTTTGCTACTACAAGAATTTGACTTCGAGGTCAAAGATAAGAAAAGAAGTGAGAATCAAGTGGCTGACCACTTGTCGAGACTTGAGCTGGAGGAGAAGAAAGAAGAGGGAGCTATATAGGAAACCTTTCCGGATGAGCAGCTCTTCGAGGTAAACTCTTACTTCCTTGGTTTGCTAATATTGCTAATTTTTTGTCTTGAGGCACCCTTCCTCCAGATTTGAGCTATCATCAGAAAAAGAAGTTCGTCCATGATATCAAGTTCTTTTATTGGGATGATCCATTTGTGTATAAGAGGTGTTCTGACCAAGTGATTAGGAGATGCGTGGAGGGTATTGAAGCACATCAAATTCTGGAGAAATGTCATTCTTCACCATATGGTGGACATTTTGGAGCGTCAAGAACAACAGCTAATGTATTGTAATCTGGTTTTTATTGGCCTAGTTTGTTAAAAGATAGTTATACCTTAGTTAAATCATGTGATAGATGCCAGAGGTTAGGAAACATCTCCAGGCATCACGAATTACCACTGACAAATGTCTTGGAAGTGGAACTTTTTGACGTTTGGGGCATTGATTTCATGGGACCCTTTCCCAATTCTTTTGGTAATTCTTATATTTTATTAGCTGTGGATTATGTTTCAAAATGAGTGGAAGCAATCGCCACCAATACTAATGACGCTCGTGTTGTAGCTAAATTCGTGCATAAGAACATCTTCACGAGGTTTGGAACACCGAGAGCCATCATAAGTGACGAAGGTACGCATTTTTGCAATAGGATTTTCAACTCACTTTTGGCTAAATACAGTGTGAAGCACAAAGTGGCACTAGCATATCATCCTCAGTCGAATGGACAAGCTGAAATATCCAACCGGGAAATTAAACAAATACTGAAAAGACTGTCAACACTAATCAAAAGGATTGGGCCATTAAGTTGGATGACGCATTATGGGTTTATCGGACTGCATTCAAGACCCCTATTGGGATGTCACCGTACCGGCTGGTTTTTGGTAAAGCATGTCACCTGCCGCTAGAATTGGAGCACAAAGCATGTTGGACAGTGAAGAAGTTAAACTTTGATTTAAAAGCTTCTGGCGATATCCGAAAACTACAGTTAAATGTGATGGATGAATTTCGAAATGAAGCATATGAGAATGCCAAGATCTACAAAGAACAAACCAAGAAGTGGCATAACAAGATCATTGTCCGAATAAAATTTGAACCAGGACAACAAGTGCTGCTTTATAATTCTCGTCTCAGACTATTTCCAGGAAAGTTGAAATCAAGGTGGTCAGGACCGTTTATAGTGGAGGCAGTGCAACCATACGGAGCAATCGAACTCAAATGCAATGATGGTAGAATGTTTAAGGTGAATGGTCAGCGAGTGAAACACTATTTTGGAAACGAAGTGCGGAACATGGACAATATCTCACTGGCCGAATCTACTTAAGGCATAACTGAGTCGAGCTGACGACGTTAAACCAAGCGCTTGTTGGGAGGCAACCCAACCAGTATCTTTCATTGCTTTCGTTTTCTTTATTTGCTTCTATTCTATTTTCAGTAGTAATTTTGTCCTTACATTTTTTATGTTATTGAACTCCGCATATGACGATCAGATATTGACATGTGTTTTATTGTGCAGATAAAAGTTGAACCAGGCGTCAATCGGAGTATATAAAAAAAATTTGAAGATGCAGACTTAATCGCGCCACCGCGCGACATCACGTGCAGCAGCGCGCTCAGACAGTGGGCATCGAGAAAGATAGGCACGTGCGGCCACGCAAGATCACGCGCATAGGCGCGCGCCCCGATCAGAACTGAAAGACCAGAAGCGCGCGCGCAGTCGCGCCACATCACGCGCAACCACGCGCATAGGCGCGCGCCCCGATCAGAACTGAAAGACCAGAAGCGCGCGCGCAGTCGCACCACATCACGCGCAACCACGCGCGCTCAATTATTTCAGATAGACAGAGGCGCGCGCGCAGCCGCGCCACTTCATGCGCGACCGCGCGCGCAGCGCACCAGGGCAACTACAAAACCGCATATCAGCACCTCCCCTCCTTATTTCCTCCTTCACAAACCCTACACTCCTCCTTTACAAATCCTCTCCAACACAAACACTCCATCCCCTCCACCAATTCCAACTCAAACACTTCCACAACCCTTCAAATCAAAAAAACACTCATCATCTACACTCAACCACCACTCAACATTTCCACCACCACCAGACTGGCCACCACAGTACCCATCACCAGATCTACCACCGCCGCAGCCCATGGACGAGGATGATGAAGATGCTGCGGACGAAAACTTGAGCAATGAGTTCTGACACTCGTGCGTGAGGTATGTGTTGTCACATTTATCGTTTAAATTATACATTGAGGACAATGCATGCTGTAAGTTTGGGGGGGTCATTTGCTTTGAGTATTGATTGTTTGAGTTGTTAATTCATTGTTAGTTTAGTTATTTTCTGCACAGTAGCTAGAATTCTCGTATTTCGAAAAAAAAACAAAAAAAATTGTTTATTTATTTATTGCTTGCTAGTTTTGTTAGGAAGAGTCATGGATACGTCATTGTGTGGCCTATGATGAAAATGAAATCGTGGTTGTAATGCATATATGTATTCATTATAACTTGGGAGTCACAAATATTTTTGCATGGCCATGTTTGTTGATACTATCAATGCTTGGAGACAATTTACATACCTGTGATGCTAAATAGACAATAGAGATTTGAATTTTAGTATTTCTCACATGACATTAACTGAAATATTTGCAAACACAGAAATGACCTAGGCAATCTTTCTCAATGTCTTTGGGCCTGTTTCATTGTTATTATCGTTCGTTAGCCCATTGAGCCTCGAGTAGATTGAGATGCTTGATTTTTCTTTGTACACCTATCTCATAAATCTTTTTATTGAAAAATGCATGTGATTGGGTTGTATGAGTTGACCTATGGATTGATGGAAATCTAGAACTTGCTTGAACACTTTCGAGGTGAAATACGGATAATATGTGATATAGGAATTATTTAAGCAATCTTTGGAACCGTTTGAGCCTTGGATCCTACCAAATAAACATGAAATATCTCTAGTGTCCCATGTTGAGCCTATTTAAAAAAAATCAAGTGGTGTGTGTCAATGACATGCAATTAGCCCCCACTTGTATCTATTCTACATTCCACAACAACTACCTAATAAAGCTTATACACTTATTATTCTACCTAATTTTGAGAGAAATAAGTTCATGGATGTTGTAATGATTCATATACTTCTTGAAGACAAAAAAATGTACAAAAAGGAGTTGAAAAAGAGACCGAAAAGAAGAAAAAAAAATCAAAGGAATGAATCAAAAAGTGGTGAAAAAGGAAAATATGGGAAATGGAGGATATGATTGGGAGAAAAACAATAAAGTGATGGTGAATGAAAGGAAAGTGAAAATGATGAAGATTCGTTTATTTCTCTCAAATTTTGATTTCCATACCTTTTATTGTAGCCATGAGCCATAGCCTAACATTACAAGCCTACAAGACCTATTAACCTTGTCACATCTATCCAATATACTAGTGTAGAAAATTTGTTCAAGTCAAGCCTATGGATACCTGAGAAACATTGTTAGCAAGTATGGACTTTAATAATTGGCATGTGAGCATCTCATGGTGCGACAACATTTTTTGGTATACTTTTGTTGGATATCTATTGAACCAAATAATCACCAATAAAGTCCTTTGAGATCTGTGTAAGTGAATTTGTATATTAATGAAGTGTGAGTTAAACTGAATTGAAAATCTCTTGAGCTTATATGTGTTGTAAATTTATTTGAGCATTTGATTGGGTAAATGAACATTACATATCACACACGCACGTGACTCTTGAGTAATTATGAATTACATAAAAATGGATTAATCGGAGGCCAAGATCAATGGTTGCATATCCATGACTGTTAGTCGTTATCATTACTTGTTGATTAAGTTCCTGTTTTAATTTCATTTTGCTCGGGACTAGCAAAAGTTCAAGTTTGGGGGGTTTGATAAGTGAAAGATTTGCACTTAATTTATATAAGAATCCTTATTGAATTATGTTAGTTTCGAACGGAATTATGCGTTTCTGGTTTTGTTTTTGTTGTCATTTCGGGAAAGGAAAAAAGAGTGCACACGAAACCAAGTAGAGTCAACCGCGCGCGCAGTATCCAGAAATTTTATAAATTTGCGCGGATCCTAGGTTAAAGGGGGATTCAGCCGCCTTCGGAAAGAGACATATGAGCAAAAAGTCGTTTTGAGAGAAAAACACACGGGAGAGATGCGCGGACACGAGACGAAGATCCGGAGTGCGAAGAACAATAACAAACGAAGAATGACGGATCTGGGGACGGAGACGACACTTCGGATTTGTCATCTATTCCTTCGCTTTTATATTTTCTTTTTTTTCGATGTCTAAGCCTTCGAACATGTGTTGTTCTTATTTAGAATTCGTCATGAACTAATTTTCTAGTCTAGAGAATGACGTAACTTTGTTGATACGATGATTTGACGCAATGATTTATTTGATTGAATTCCGCTCTTGTTTAATTGTGTTCTCTGTGTTATTTTACTACTATTTACTGGCCATAAATTGTGTGTTGTTTGATTAATTCTATAACTCGGGAGAGGGACTAGGATTATAGATTATTAGAGACACATCGTTGAATGTTTATATCGTTCGGAAGGCGTATAACTTTAGCGAGGCATAGGTAAGAATATTGTTTGCATTTATCAATTAAACTTAGATTTTATTAGGATTAATTGAATCGAAATTTGACCGATACAATTTATTCGTCACTTGGGAAAGGGGGAATAAAATAATTATGTGTTCTTGGTCATTAAATAATTGGAATTCATGAATATAAATTTACTGGGAATAATTATCGTGGTAACTTGGTGAAATCATTTCTCTAGATACTTTCTCTTATTGTTATTTCTCAACTCGGTGATTAGATTAATTGTTTGTTTTCAATTAATTCGATTAAGCAAACCAAATATCTTTTGATTATTCTAAATAAAGTTGAGACTATTATAATTACAAGTATTGATATAATTTTAGTTTACACTCCTCGTGGGATCGATATCTGTACTCAAACCGTACAAAAACTTGACACTGTATACTTGCGGTAGTGAAAAAAATACGCAACATCAGCCTTCAAATAGATATCATGTAATTCAAGACTATACAGAGCTTGACGATATATCTTCTATGTGCCTTGATTGTTAAACTAGTCTACCCTTATAAATCGTTCTTTAAATAGGGTAGGCATTCTTCCAACTATCTCACTAAGAGATTTTCTTTCTTGAACTGACTCCTTGACTTCTGCTGAAGTCGTGTTCCAAGAGATTTTAACAGATCTCATCAGACTCATTTCTAAAAGTTTAATGAATCTTTTTTTGTTGAGATCAAGTGTGTCGGCTGCAATTCTCATAGACGATGTCCTGTCATCTATGAGATCTTCTCTATTTTTGAAATCCAGTACATCAAAGTTAAGCATAACTCCATAAGGATGTATTTGTTCTAAACATACTTCTCATTAGGTGTTTGGTGCAATGGAATTTGATTTCTCCTTAACCTTGTTACCGCTGAGTTTGCTTATCCACCTACTTGAACATCTGTTTGGGGTCCTCTCATATTTGTATTATCATATCCCACAATTTCCATTGGTGTTTCATGAAAAGATGACCCAATTTTTGAGAGAGGTTCGCTCCTTGTTGGATTAATTTTCAGGTCTACGACCTTGAGATTCACAAAAGTCTCTGCAAGATCTTGAAGATCTTCTAGACCAATCATTTTTATATTTGTCACCAACTTAATTTCTTTTTCAAGACAATTTTAATCATATTGATCATTTGTTCTTCGTTGGTTAAAGGTTTTGGCTTTACCTTGGCCTTCTCTCTTTTGTGTAATAAGGGTTCAATACCAAATGACGGTGGTAACCTTCCTTCCAAAATCTTTTTACTAGAATTTTGTTGTTGTTCTAGAGCTTGGATTTTTGTTTCAATATTTTTTAATATTCCAAAAATTTCTTCTTATTTTTCAAGGATTTTTTCTATTTTATGTGGTACATAATATAGCTGACTGTCATAGTTCTGTACCGTCTTTTGAATCTCTCTAACATCTCCGGATAGTTCAGAGAAATCCGAGACTAGTTCTAGGAACATATTATTTTGAATCAAAAGTTTTCTTTAGGACTCTGATGTGTTTTTCTTTGCACCTGATGTCTAACACTGGTTAGTTATTCTTGTAAATATTACAAACTATTGGAATAAATCATGTAAATATTTAATCTCGAACATATGTTCGGATCCATAATGTTTTAGAACATCTCCTCCTCAAGCTTTTAATTACACAGTAATAATAACATTGTACGTTTGAAATAATTTTACATTGGCTCTGATATAATTTATGATCCAATTGTAACATCAAGGATATTTTTGATCACTTTGTCAAAATTTACGAGTTCAAACTAAGATTTTAAGTTTTAGAGGGTCAATCCTACGTTGAAACTTGAATCGATGATTTTTCCCAAATTTACCCTTAATATTATAAAATAGGTTTTTAAAATTGTAATTTTAAAAAGAAAAATAATATAATTGTTTTGAACTTTGAAAAATATGTATTCGATTTTGGAGACAAAAATCTTAACAATACGGTGAAAATTAGTATAGATAAATATATCTATTATATTTTTTTTAAGATTAAAATTATTTGTCAAATGAGTATTAAACAATTATCAATAATTCATTTAATAATTTGATAATTACCAATAATTTATGAACTAAATCGGTTTTATTTCAATTTAAATAAATATGTATATATCGAATTTTTTCAGTACTCAAACCGAGCTTCTACTGCTGTACATAAAACATTATTGCTCGCGACGAATATGTTTTGTTGTACTATAGAAGAGTGTCAAGATGAACAAACTACGCAATACCATGAGAAATTGTCACAATAAGAGCACCATACACATCAACATTTTTGTGTTCTTTAATCATACATCACCGAATGACGATTTTTCCTGAGAAACTGCGTTTTAGATTTGCCGATAATATTTGACATTAGGGTAAGAGATGAGCACCGTTTCACATTCTTGATTTCAGTCATTAGCCGAAAAATGGGAGTTCCACACTTGTAGCAGCTTACAATGGACTAAAATCTTGATTGGCACGGTTAAAATGTTCTCTAGTGATCAGATAATGTAGTCGGAATACCGTCCACGGGCTAATCTTCATCATCAAGGTGAGTAAAATCTTCTATCATATCAGCCCTCGTAGATTGTTCGTTCATTGAGCGTAATTCTTCAATTTCTATCAGAAGAAGTGGGTCACATAACACTGTATTCTCCCGCAATGGTTTTGGGCAACCTGAAACAAGAAATCACATTGCACAATACAAACTCGATAAGTTCTCTTTCGCTTAAGTTTTACTTTATAAATAATGATGCACGAAATACCTGTCGCAGGACATCGACCCTGTGCGTCATTGGATCTTATATGGCGCAGGATAGCTTCCTTTTCATATATGTGCTTGCAGTCCAGGCTGCCGACAAAGCAAAAAATTAAATCAAACAAGTTGGTGTGTATTTTTTCTTAACAAGAAGTAATTCAGTGTATATAGACTAAGTTTTCAGGTCCCACTGGATGATAAACCAACAATCTAATGGGCCAGTGCGGCAGCATTATAACCAACACAAAAACAGCATGTTTTTTTACATCTTTAAAATAAAAATAGGTAAGCATAAGCGCGGCACTTTAACTTCTTGTTTGTCAACAAGTAGGTATTAAAATAGGGTGAACAAAAGTCATACGTCATTTGGAGAAGTGTTTCAAAAACCTGATGCAGCTGGATAAAATCACTTTTTTTCCCAAAAAACATTGTTACTGCCGATGAATAGTCTTTATTCCCTGCTAAAGATTTCCTAAATGGAGAAAGCTAATTCATCACAAAGCTAGAGAAAAAGAACACCTTCGAACAGGATCTTTTAGTTCAATGACAGGCTTTCCAGTCAATGGGCAAGTAACATTCAAAAGATTGCACTCTGTGCTTGTCATTACAATGTCCTCCAGTTCGTCACCTGGCAGAGGCTGTCCTGTGTGATGAACATTCTGCATAAAACCACGAAAAATCACAAGTAATTTAGAAGAGCTATTTTATATTTGACAAAAACTTAAATTATTTATAGTGCAGCCGATGAAATTTTCATGTCTTTCAGAAGCAAGAGAAGTTTTGTTGAAGTTGTCATGAATTCAGTTAAAAGATAGCGCTAGAGAGAGAGGACAAAGTGTGAAGATCGCAAATACCGTGACCTCGACTTGGTTTTTGGTGCTTTTACCGACTGCATCTGGCAATAGAGAAATAACAGGATGTATGGAAACAACAAGCACTTTATTATCTTCTCATGTTGATTTCTGAATCCACTGGATGAAAATTGGGATCGTTTGGTAAATCACACCCTTATGTTAAAAATGCATGGGCTACCGTTTGATATTGCACACAACAAAATATGGTTTTTCGGGGGGAATCTAATGCAGCCTTTTATCATTGGTTACTATGAAACTTCATATGTTGTTTCTTTCTACTAGGTGTCTATGAGTATCAAAATTTCAACTATTAATGGTTTTTATGTTCAAGCTTCTACAACTCATAAAATATTAACCATCTTTCTTGGGATAACAAGAATTTAAACATGTCTCTCAAAAAACATCCAATTCCACATTGGATAGACTATCATATTATCTTTTGAGCTTCGTTTGACCATAATTCAAAATTTATCAAGTGGAGAAGGCCATCGTATCTATGATCACTTTTGAGTGTGTGCCTATACATGTCTATGGTTGCAGGCAGATGTGGATAAGCAAAACCTAACTAAACCATTGAGCTCAATGCCTAATACAGAGGAAGCGAGATATATATATATACACTGTTGTCATTCACCAAATTTATGTACAAAGCCGGTTTTCTAGTTGTTAGTCCTTGATCCAAAATCCAAATAAAGTAGAAGAAGAGATATATATACACTGCTGTCATTCACCAAACTTTTGTACAAAGCCGGTTTTCTAGTTGTTCGTCCTTGATCCAAAATCCAATAAAGTAGAGAAACAGGATTGACAAAAAATTCCGGACTACGCACATAAATCTGAAGGCCCAGTACTATACACAAGCTTTTAATATTCTATGAGGCATATACGATAATTCTACAGGCTAAAAGTTAAACTTTAGATAGGAACAAAATAGTATCACTCAAGGAAAGAAAACTGAGTATAGAAAAGGATCAATAAGATTAAACAAAAAAAAGGTGATTACTTATCCAGATTATGATCGAAAAGAAAAACCGAAGACCGTGATTATAAGGATACCCAGATAGCTTCACGGAACTGCCGCAAAATTGGATTGTTCTTTGTAGCAGATGCAGAAGCAGCCTTTAGTCTCTCGACTTTATCATCCAACAACTTACTAAAATTTCTTGGCTGCAATCCCAAATAACAGGTGATATGAAGACAAATCATCAGCTACAACAAAACCAAATTTGAAAACAGACTACAATTTTCGTTAAACTATTACCTCCACCCCTGGCTGGAATTCATTTCCAACAGATTGGATAGCATTGGAAAGTTGAGTACAGTTATCTGAGGCTTCCAACAATTCTAGGACACCATCCTCGAGCTTCTTAACCTACAATATCATTAGATTAAGGATACCCTACATTTGAAACCCAATATATTCGTGAATTCCAATAATCCGAAACAAAGGTTACCAACAAGACAAAATGAAAGAAGCAAATTGGCCAACACAAACCCAAAATTAAAAGTTATTTATTACAAAGCAATATACACAGCTACGCAACTTTCTAAGCACTTAGAATTAAAAAAATCCAAAATCTCCCAACAGCTACAAAATTGTGATAGGGTTTAAGCATTGGATGATACCATTTCGGATTCATGGTCTCTCTCCAGGTCGACAGCGATTTCTTTCATCATAATCAACGCCTTCCTAATTTCCTGAATCCACAGACAAAATTGAAAAGGAAATAATTTTATAAAATTACAAAGAAGCAGGGGTTGATAAATCTGAGCAGTTCTGCTTACCGCTAATATTGTTTGATTGTCAGAAAAAAGTGTTGAAGACGCTGATTTGATTCTTCCATGAGCGGCGTTACTCCGAGGAGCAGAGGTCGACGCCATCGTAGATTTCACTATTTGGAGTTTCGAATCTAATTTTATTTTTAAAAATAAAAATCCATGTTTAAAAATCTTTAAATTAAATATAATAATACAAAATAAAATAAAAAAGAGTCACTTTTGTTGCATACTTGTGATCTATTTCAAATTTTGAAATCAAATTTTGACTCATAGCACAATTTCACAATTTCAAATTTAAAAAGTGATGTAATAATTTTAAATTTTATTATTTTATTAGGGTTAAATTTTTTTAATTTTAAAATATATAATGTGACATCGTAAAAAGTCACATACTACTGCAAAATTATTTGTATTTAAATATTAAATCAAAATAAATTATAATTACACGATGTCACGCTTCAAATTAATAAAAAATATCATGCAGTTCTCTTGCATTTACGGTTAAGTTGCCTACGTATCTTCTTAAGGTATGGAGGAATGAAATCTCACGTAGTTCCCCTACTTTTTAACATTTCCTACTTTTAGAAGTGGCGTGACTCAATCATTTTCATTACTTGTTCCTGTAGTAGTAGTTCTTTCGGTATCGAAATCTTGTTGTTAATCCTTGATCCTTTTTCTTGTACTCTTTTTGCAGCTCATGTCCGTCCAACCACCTAGCAATGCTTGAGCTTCTAAGGAATTTGGATTTAATTTTGACCATCTTACACCTAAAATATTACCATGTGCGGTAAATTCTTGCTTCACAACAACAATTTACATCGGACATGCTAAGATCTCATTTATTATGATTGATAAAATCGGAAAACTTTGCGTCTTTTATAACCACCAGTTCAAAACATTTAGTTCTTGTTCACAATCTGTTTAACTAAAATCAAAAGAAGTCGTACAATAATTCTCAAGTTCATGTTTGGAACTTGACAATCTTTCGGAGCGTTTAATTTGTTCTTTTGACACAAGTTATACTTTTGTGAGTTTAAACTGCTAAAGAACCAGTTTTAGTTTTTTGTGATTTTGATTCATTTTCTTTTACATCATATTTTATATTATATTCTTTATAAATTTCATACAAATTATTTATAACTCGACTTACTATCAACGAAAGATCGAGTAAACAATAATCTTTAATAGGAATTGTCACATCATAGTACATTGTGAACATTCCAATTAAAACATCTACTTCGCATCTAGGATATAAAACGAAAACGACAAAGCCAAAACTTCAAGATTTACTTTTTAAGTTGCATACATATCCTCTTTTAGTGTAGAGGAATCAAAGTCTACATACTTCTCTAACCTTTTAATCTTTCTTACTTTTGGAAGTGGCGGGACTCAATCACTTCCTATAACGTCCAAAAAATCAATCCACGTAAACCACATGCATGCAATGGAGACCGGGGACGACCAAGATAAAATAATTTTTTTCATTTAATATTTTAAAGGCGTATTAATATGATTAAATTTTTCTAAAAATATTAGAGTCCAAATTATTTTACGAGACGAGATCGGTTTTATCCGAGAAGCCGGTTTTGGTCAAGCGAATGGCTTTTAAAGGCTCAAAAAATATTATTTTTGAAAACAAATTTTGTAAACTTTTATTTTTTAATTAAATAAGTATTATTGAGCCTAATTTACCTAAGATTAGAAGGCTCAATTAATCCTAAACTAGAAAGCTCAAAACCCTAGCCCATTAACAAATGAATTTTCGAAAAAATAAATAGAATATTAGGGTTCTTTGAACTCCATCCAGCCGTACACTTGCACACACAACACCCACAAATTTTCGAAACTAGGAGAGGAAAAATTCAAGGATTCTCGTCGTCCGTTCGTCCCCTTTCGTAGCCCAAGCCAATGATCGTATATTTGAGCGTTTTAAACGCAAAGACACACTTCTAAACTCTTTTGATGCACCATTCAAAACATGTTATGCATGTCTTATGTATTTTGACATGAAAAATATCTGAGTTCAAATCGTTTATATTTTGGATGATTATCTCCAAGGTTTTGATGATTTTACGATTCGTTTGTTAACGTTATGAATTCTAAGGGACATACTGCCAATATATGATGATTAAGCGATGGAAAAAAGTTCATTTAGGGATGATATGAAGGCTGGACATGAAAAAAACGGGAGCCATGCATGGTTAGGGTTAAAGACTAGGGTTTCGTGGAGTTTTTGTTTTAAGGGCTTGGCTAAGGGGGGGCAGCCACATCAAGGCTTGGGCAGGGACCTGTTCTGGTTGCGACTCGAGGCTAGGAAGAGTCTGGGGGGGCTTGACTTGTGGCTGGGTGAGAGGAGGCCATGCGCAAACCCTAGGAGTACCTTGGGCTCGCGTGCGGCTTGTTTATGGAAGTGGTGCGTGGCTCGGGTAGAACTGGCTAGGCTGGTCCAGTAGGGTCTAGGGAGGATGGCTAGGGGTCGGGACGGGGCCTAATGCAGCCATGGTCCATGGTGGCTTGAGAAGGTTGGGGCCGCGACTTTGGAAAAATGAGGATAGGTGCGCGCGGATTGGCAGAAGCTTGGGCTGGTTTAGTGCTGGTCTAGGCTAGGTCGATTAGAGTCCAGGAGGGTTTGGGAATTGTTTGGTCCAAGGTGGCTCGATTCGCGTGAGGTAAGGGCTTGTCTTAGGGTTTAGGGTTCGGTTTTGAGGCTAGGAGAAGAAGCAGTTCGAATCATGGTCTACAGGGGTTGGTTCATGGTTCACGGGGGTGTTTTAGGTATAAAAAGTCTACGTTTAATGTTTGGGAAGAAAATATTGAGTTTTGAATTAATTCAGGATTAAAATGTTTCATGGTTTAGTAATTAAGGAAATAAATCGAAAGACTCGGGTTTACGTCTAAGAAAAATATAAGAAATTAATTTTAAACTTATATGATGGTTTGGGATATGCTCGAGTCGATAAAAAAAAGAAAACGTCAAAAATCGAGAATTTTAGGGCCCAAGGGCAAAATGATCATTTTACATTCGGAGTAGTACGAAAGGCTTAGCAGTGTCCCGAAGAATCGTAATATATGATAAATGATATTTTAAAACTTTTGTGATGAAAATATAGAATTTTACGATTTATGATATATCTGTGCAGTTTTTACTGTTAAAATGCTATTTTTCGAATGTGGAAATGACACGATATTTTTTTATTAAAAAGAAAAGAAAAAATATTTTGAAGGATGTGAATTGACTGTGACAAAAAAAGATATGATATATGATTATTGGGAATATCATGAGGCAGAAGTCCCCAGAGGGAGCCCGTTTACGGAAGAAGGCCCTAGAGGGAGGCAAATGATCGTATTTCCATTTTCGTCGATGCCCCTCGTCCCCATGTGCAATGATGAGCTAAGACTGATCAGTCGATGACTGACGATTTCGGTTATGAATAAATCTAGCAAGCGGACTAGGTCAAGTAATAGTAATTGGATTATGAGTCTAAGTATCGTACCTACAAAGATCAATGTTTAAATATTTGAATATGTAATGCCCGAATTTGAAAAAAAAATGTAAAAAAAATTTACTGTTCACAGTTACTATTTAAGCGCTGTGGCGCTAGAATAGTGACGCCTATGCGCTAATAGTTCGGGATTTTTGGCGCTGAGGCGCTAGAAAGTGGCGTTGCGGCGCTAACAGATGCATAAATTTATTTTTTAAGCTCACTTTGACTTCCACCATTCATCCTCCAATTATTTCTCCTCCTCCTCCATCGAAACTTTGCTCTCCTCTCCATTTTCAAATTTATTCTTCAATTTAAGGGAGATTTGCTCAAGGAAATTTTGAAATAAGGATAGATTTGTGATCATCTCTTCAAGATCTTCAAGATGATGTAAGTATTTCCCATTTTTATTCAAGTTTGGAAATGGGGTGAAGTTTAGAATTGATATTTGAGTTGATATTTGAGATATTAAGATGTGAAGATGTTGTATTTGATTTGGTTTGAATTTAAAATGGATATGAGCATGATTTCTTGTTTCTGTGCAAGATCAGTTTTTATGCCTACTGTATTTCGGGTATATGGGACGATTCTAGTTGGATTTTGATGTTATGGTCTTCATCAAACTTGTAGAGAATCAAGTTAGCTTCGATTTGGTTCAAGAATCACTCAGTTCCATGAAGCAATGAAAGAGATATGCTATATTTACTAAACCTGGTCTAGAATTCCGAGTTTGTGTACATACCTTCTGTTTATTCAAATTCTGGTATTAATCGGTTGAGATTCTGGATTTGGTGTTCAAATGAAAGTTATAGAACATTGTCTTGTCTTCGAAATGATATAAAATTGGCTTGATTCCATTGAGTATTGAGGGAGTTATGCTCCAAATACTAAACGATGCCAGATTTGTACTGATGCAGAATTTCGAAATTTATGTTGTATGTTTCAGATTATGAACGACTGAGTTGACTTTATTTTTCAACAATTTGTGAAGAAGAATTTTTGGGAATTGAGTTTTCTTGCATATCCAATTTACAAATCTTGATTTGAAGCTGAACCGAATTAATTATGAATTTTGTACGAAAATTGCTCTGTGTTGATAAGTAATCCGAGTTCTTGATTTATGTATTGAAGATTCGGTTGAAGTATTGACTTGGGTTGGCTCAAGATTATTTACTTTAAGTTGGTTGATAGAGAATCGAGTAGACAGCGAGGGTTCAAGACTTCTCAACCATATATTTTGTTCTCTTGTTTGTAATATTCGAAAGGTATGTTACGGTCGGTAACATACGAGATAAAAGTATCATTTTTATTTTAAATTGAAAATTCTATGGCTCGATAAATTACTTGTGATTTGATGATGATTGTTGCCTTGAGATGAGTTTATTGTGATATTGAGATGACGATATTGATTTACATCATTACATTGCATATTGAGACACTTGTCGATTCAGATTTGATATGGCGGAGGTCGCCTTGATTTATTGATTTGTTGGACGAATGGGGCTATAGTAGAGTTGGCATAGTGTATGCGGAGATCACTGTTATGGCCTGAACACTCTCTATAGGCGCACCATAGTCCTGGGATTGTAGAACACAGCACCCCACCCCGAGCGGATGAGTCGGTGGATGTTCCTGGGGGATTCTCTTCCCTTGGGTACCTTATGACCAGATGATTCACTTGATCTTGAGATTTATTGATAGCCCACAGCTTCTGATCATATATTACATTATATTGCATCTTTATGAGTTTATATGAACTATGTGAAATTTTAATTCTCATATGTTATTGATTGTATCATACTGGGTTTATACTCACCGGCACGTCTGCTACCTCTTGTTTTCATGTGCTTGACGGTAGGTGAGGCGAGGCTTGGGATGTCAGAGTCCAGTTCTAGGCGAGGAGATACGAGTTAGAGTGAGATTCTCGGGTATTATGAGCTATTTGATGATGTTTGGATTACTTTGGCTCACTAGTTTATTTTGGGCATGCCGAAAATTATTTTTCAAACATTTGATACATTTAAATTATTTTGACGATATTTACGTGGATTTGTGAATCACAAATTATGTATTTTACTCAATCATTTGGTTTGTTACAATTATAATTATTAGTATTAGATATCGGACCCAGGGCCCCACAGAATATGAATTATTTTTCTTAATCTAGACTAATCAAATTCAAGTGAGATGAGATAAAGTAATCGATATTAAATAAAACAATTTAAATAAATTAACTAAAGAAAAAAATTCCAAATTATTAAATTGGATGAAAATTCAAATTATTTAGAAACAACTAAGGCGCACAATGATATCGAGACAAATTATAATCTACGTGTCAAATTCATATTCAATAAATTAATTATTTAATTCACGACGGAATTCCCAAAATTATTTATTAAATGATTTCTCGAATTAATAAACCTAATTAAATCTAACAGTCCAATTATTTCTAACTGAATTTAATTAGATTCAACCGCATTAGATCGCTGTGAAATTCTAGTTTTTCAACCTAAAGTCGCACACTGAAACCGAATACTATTTCTAGTCGGTTTAACCATGTGTTGATTGATGTATGAAGCAAATATTAATATATCACCTTCTGGTTCTAGATTAACAAAAAAATATTCTATTTAATTGGCCAGATTAAGTGAACGCGTGATAAATGACATCAATCAATGAATAAAATAAATAATATAATTGAATCAAACTAAAAACATCAAAAATAATTTGTCTCGGCCCTATCGTGGCCCTAGTCTATAAAAATCTACTTCATAAGTTCAAAACAAAAGTTCAAATTCATATTTAAATTCAATGAAGAAAATATAATAAGAGGGAATGAAAAGAATTCTCAGTGATTTGGCGTGTGTTGAGGAATTTCTTCAGCTTTTGCCTTCTGTCTTCCTCCTTTCTGCACTTCCTCACTGTTGCTGCTTCACTGCAGCCTTCTGTTTTGCGCTTCCTTCCTCTTTTCCCCTTCTTTGTTGTTCACTTCGTTCTTCTTTTCTGCACTTCCGTCTCCTCTTCTTTTTCTTCTGCTCTCCTTCCTCTGTACAAACTTGTGCCTCTCCATCACGCCTCTTTTTATCCTCCTAAATGAGCCTCATCCTTCAAATATTTTTAAGCTCATGTCAAGTAAAAGTGTAGATAAGATCTTTATCAAAAGATATAGATTTTTCCAAAATTTCAATATCATCAACAAATAAAATATAAGAATATTTTATTTCATTTCTTTTGATATTTTGTTCCTTTGAAGTCTAGTAAATTTATCTTATCTCTCAATTTAAATAGTTTTCACTTTTATTCAAATCTACAATTATTAATTCAAATAACCACATAATTAGGGATAAAAATTCAAGATAAGGGCAAATATTATAAAATCAAATCCCTAAAATCTTTATAAGATTTGGCCTTATCAATCCCCCCACACTTAGCCTTTGTTCGTCCCCGAACAAATCAGAGAATAAAAATATAACTGAGGAATATTCAATGATTTACCACAATAAATGACACAATCAACACTTTTTAGCCTACCAAATTCCAAAAGATCGCACTTCGAAAATCATAAAATTTACTTACGTTGAAAAAACTTTAAAACTCAAGAATTCACTAGAAAATATCAAGATAATGAGACGTGTGGAAGTCAAAACTCATATTCCTCAAAGGTGTTCGAGTTCAAGGAGTGCTCATTTTTCTGTTTTTTTTTAAATATATAAAGAAACTCTCCATAAACTTATCTTTCATATATTTTTCCACTAAATGTTGGAGAAATATGAGTAGGTTAATACTTTTCTAGCTTATAACGTTGGGTCACGACTCACGGCTACAATAAAGGTAGGGAGATTCAAAATGAGAGAAAATAAACAATTTAATCATACAACGCACTCATTCATCTCTTATCTTCTCCCCTTATTGATATTCATCATCCTCCATCATACTTTTTCATCTTCATTCTCCTTTCGTTCATTTTCCCCCATCTTTTTTTCTCTCTTCTTTCAGCTTTTTTTTTTCAATCCTCAACAATATTCCCTTTTATTTTTTTTTCGATCAACATATCATACAACATTCATTTCTCATTTTTTTTTCATTATATATATTCTTTTTTTTTTCCATCAATCCCCTTTATCCGAGAAAAAAATATTTATAATTTGCGCCGCTCTTGCCAAGGTTGTATGTCACTTTCTTCATGATTTTTTTTTTCAAACTCCTCCAATTTTTCTTATCAATTATCAAAACATAGGAGTTATTGAAAATTTTAAAGCGCTAAAGGAGTTTATTTATCTCAAAATTAAGGTAGATGAATATTGTATAAGCTATAATTGGGTAATTGATGTGGGATTTTGAAGGAATACGAATGTGGGCTAATTGTATGTCTTTGACACACTTCATTCAATTTTTATAGGCTCAAAATGGGATACTAGGGATATAATGATGCATAGGGTAGGCTCGAAAGGATCAAATGGTTCAAGGATCGCCTAAATCATCCCCAAGTCATTTCCTCTGTATTTTTGCCTCGAAAAATAATCAGACAAGTTAGATTGTTTCTTTTCTCTTTTCGATTTTTTTTCCATGAGCCCACCTCTTGCCAATTCACAATTAATTCATATAAGTATGACTTAAAGTGCATAGATGACGTCGCAAAACATAATACAAAACTAGTTTGTGCGCAAATCCTTCAGTTACAACTACAGCTCATCTCAATCAATTTTAGGCGTGATTCAATCTCTTGAGTGATCAAAAATATAGAAAGTCAATTAGTGTGTCATGTAATCACAAGTGCGATTTCTCAAAGAATAACAAGAATTATTTTCAAGAAAAATTTTCATGCTCGAAGATTACACAATAAAGCTCATGCTTACGTTGAAAAAACTTTAAAACTCAAGAATTCACTAGAAAATATCAAGATAATGAGACGTGTGGAAGTCAAAACTCATATTCCTCAAAGGTGTTCGAGTTCAAGGAGTGCTCATTTTTCTGTTTTTTTTTAAATATATAAAGAAACTCTCCATAAACTTATCTTTCATATATTTTTCCACTAAATGTTGGAGAAATATGAGTAGGTTAATACTTTTCTAGCTTATAACGTTGGGTCACGACTCACGGCTACAATAAAGGTAGGGAGATTCAAAATGAGAGAAAATAAACAATTTAATCATACAACGCACTCATTCATCTCTTATCTTCTCCCCTTATTGATATTCATCATCCTCCATCATACTTTTTCATCTTCATTCTCCTTTCGTTCATTTTCCCCCATCTTTTTTTCTCTCTTCTTTCAGCTTTTTTTTTTCAATCCTCAACAATATTCCCTTTTATTTTTTTTTCGATCAACATATCATACAACATTCATTTCTCATTTTTTTTTCATTATATATATTCTTTTTTTTTTCCATCAATCCCCTTTATCCGAGAAAAAAATATTTATAATTTGCGCCGCTCTTGCCAAGGTTGTATGTCACTTTCTTCATGATTTTTTTTTTCAAACTCCTCCAATTTTTCTTATCAATTATCAAAACATAGGAGTTATTGAAAATTTTAAAGCGCTAAAGGAGTTTATTTATCTCAAAATTAAGGTAGATGAATATTGTATAAGCTATAATTGGGTAATTGATGTGGGATTTTGAAGGAATACGAATGTGGGCTAATTGTATGTCTTTGACACACTTCATTCAATTTTTATAGGCTCAAAATGGGATACTAGGGATATAATGATGCATAGGGTAGGCTCGAAAGGATCAAATGGTTCAAGGATCGCCTAAATCATCCCCAAGTCATTTCCTCTGTATTTTTGCCTCGAAAAATAATCAGACAAGTTAGATTGTTTCTTTTCTCTTTTCGATTTTTTTTCCATGAGCCCACCTCTTGCCAATTCACAATTAATTCATATAAGTATGACTTAAAGTGCATAGATGACGTCGCAAAACATAATACAAAACTAGTTTGTGCGCAAATCCTTCAGTTACAACTACAGCTCATCTCAATCAATTTTAGGCGTGATTCAATCTCTTGAGTGATCAAAAATATAGAAAGTCAATTAGTGTGTCATGTAATCACAAGTGCGATTTCTCAAAGAATAACAAGAATTATTTTCAAGAAAAATTTTCATGCTCGAAGATTACACAATAAAGCTCATGCTAAGTGTTGTTTAGTAATCCCCACCCCCCCCCCCCCCCCCCCCCCCCCCCACTTTAGATTTACATGTCCTTAGTGTCATGCCATTCGAAAAGAATATAAAACTTTGATGTAGAATAGCAAGAGAGAACTTCCCTGGCAGTGTTTCTTTGAGATTCATGAAGTGCTCTATCGGGCTGGTAGAATTCCTCATTGCTTGTAATATTTTATTTCAACGGCTTAAGCTTTCCAAAATCAAAACATCTTGCTTCCGTCCAATATTCCCTACACACACCAAAATCACTGAGGATTAACCTAAAAAAATGAAAAAAATTAATAAAATGAAACTAAATAAAATAAATCACTGGGTTGCCTCCCAGAAAGTGCTATTTTATTGTCTATAGCTAGACAATTCCCTTTAGAAATTAGTTCGGTTCATGCAAAAGAGTACTCGGCTCCTCTTGCTCCACAATTCTTTCGTGAAAAATTTTCAGTCGATGTCCATTCACCTTAAAGGGATTTCCAGAATCTCCGCGGATTTCTACAACACCAAATGGAAAAACTTCAGTAACAGTAAAAGGCCCAGACCATTTGGAACGAAGTTTACCTAGAATGAGTTTCAAACGAGAATTATAAAGAAGCACTTTTTGTACAGACTCAAATTCCCTATTCACAATCCTTGCATCATGCCACTTCTTTGTCTTTTACTTGTAGATTTTTGCATTCTCATATGAATCAAGACGAAATTCCTCCAGCTCATTGAGTTGTAGTAGACGCTGATTACCTGTAGCTTGCACATCAAAGTTCAAAAATTTAGTAGCTCATAATGCCTTATGCTCTAGTTCAACAGGAAGGTCACAAGATTTTCCATAGACCAAGCGAAAAGTGGAAGTTCCTATAGGGATTTTGAATGCTGTTCTATATGCTCACAATGCATCATCCAATTTATTAGCCCATTCTTTCCTCGAAGATCCAACAGTCTTCTCAAGAATTTTCTTAATCTCCATATTTGATACTTCCACTTGACCACTAGTTTTAGGATGATAAGGTGTTTCCACCTTGTGCATGACCCCGTATTTAGCCAAAAGAGATTCAAAATGATGATTACAAAAGTGCGTTCCTCCATCGCTGATAATGGCTCTAGGTGTGCCAAATCTTGCAAAAATATTTTTCTTTAAAAATTTTATCACAACCTTAGAGTCATTGGTTCTACAAGCACTTGCTTCCACCCACTTGGATACGTAATCCACAACCACCAAAATTTATTTATTTCCTAAGGAATCTGGAAAAGGCCTCATGAAATCAATTCCCCACACATCAAACAATTCACAAACTAAAATATTATTCAATGGCATTTTGAGTCTCCTTGAAATATTACCAACACGTTGGCATTCATTGCAATTCAAAACATAATTATATGCATACTTGAACAGTGTAGGCCAGTAGAATCCAGCTTGAAGGATTTTTGTGGTCATTTTACTTGCCCCAAAATGTCCTCCAGTTTGACCACTGTGACAATGAGCAAGTATATAACTTACCTCTTCCGCTGGAATACACCTACGAATAATGTCATTTGCACAGATTCTAAACAAAAGAGGATCTTCCCAAAGATAATATTTTAAATCCGAAAAACTTCTTTTTCTGCTGATATGTAAGGTGAGAAGGAATAAATTTTCATGACAAATAATTCACAAAATCAGCATACCATGGTAAATTAGATATGACATAAAGTTTCTCGTCAGGAAATTCATCTCTAATTACAAACTTATCTTCCTCAGGCTTCTCCAATCTCGATAGATGATCAGCAACTTGGTTTTGAGTCCCCTTGCGATCCACGATCTCTATGTCAAATTCTTGCAGTAGAAGGATCCATCTTATCAATCTTGGCTTGTAATCCTTCTTGTTTAAGAGATACTTCAAAGCTGAATGATCCGTGTGGACTATCACTTTACTCCCTACAAGGTATGACCGAAACTTGTCCAAATCAAACACAACAGCCAACATGTAAGGTCCAGGAAATTTAATTCACGTTACCTGAATGCATGCAATCTAGGATTTTATTTAAATCATGTGTTTATTTATTTTTATGCATTTAGTGCATAATTATTGCATGGTTATGAATTATTTTACATTATTTCTTCATTCACGCCACTATTATGCTGAATTTTATTGTTTTGTACGAAAATTTCATGATCTAACTTGTGTTTGCATTGCTATACAAGTTTGACATGAATATTGCATCCTTTCTTGACTTGCTCACGTTTTTATGGATTGTTTCAAGGGGCTGCCGATTTTCTTGGTTGCTAAGGAGCATATTGGCTGTAAAATAAGGAGACATGGTGCTGGAGTTGATAGTGTGCAGGTATTATGGAAGGCCGAGAGACAGTGAACATAGGCGGCTAGGGTTTTGAGAGGTCTTGGTGCAAAGTAGGGTAGACTTGGCTGAAAGAGGGCTGAAACAGACCAAGGTGCAATCCAAGAGGGTCCAGCCAAGGTCCAGGGGAGGTCTCAACACAGCTGGTCTCGAGTTGAAGAGGGGTTCCTAGGTTAGGAACCAATGTGCTTCAAGCTAGAGAGGTTTGGTCGTGTGCTTTCTTGATGGTTCGAGAGGTGCGATTGCATGGGGGCTGAAGGCTAGGCATAGGTCGGTCTAGTAGGGTCTTAAGATGTGCTTGGAGAGGCTGGTGTGAGGTTGGTCACGTTGGCGTGTGGGCAAGGATAGAAATTTCGAGATTTTCGTGCTTTAGGGTTTCTAGTACGTATGTGCAGAAATAATTCCAGCATCTTGTAGGGGCTGTTCGAAAGTTTAGAAGATGGGTCTAGATGGTTTTAAGGCTGTAAATGTGTTTATATTGTGTGTTAAAAAGTCGGAAGAAATTTGGTTAAGTTTTGGTTCGAATCGGGTTAGAACCGGGACCCCGATCCAAGTTTTAAAACGAATCGACTAAGTTCTGAAATGGGCTCGATTTTTTGTATAAGAAACACTTACAAATATGTTTTGGGATGTTTTATGGAGTTTGGTAAACTTTGGGTCGAAATTTAGAGGTCCAAGGTTAAAATTGTCACTTTGCGTTTCCAGGGGCAAAATGGTCATTTTACACCCGGGGTGAGTTTTTGGTCCTGGCAGCACCCTGAGCCCAAATTTAACATGATTTTAAATGTTTATGCATCATGATTATGATTTTTATAAAATTATGAAAATTACGTTGCGTGCTTGATTTTAAGAAAATTTACTATATGCATGATTTTTTTAATTGATGAAAATGATGATGCTTTGAAGGATGTGAATTGGTTGTGACTAACAATGTATACGTAAATAATAATGATGAGGCCTAGGCACAGTGGATGGGTAATATTGTCGCTGATGTCCGACAGCCGCCGGGTACCACAGTTTATGTAGATGGATCCATCGATTAATGATGAAACGATAAAGCTGTTACGAAAGTCACAACTAATGAACTGAATTCAATTAAAGTAAATGTATAAGTATATGATGATACGATGAGCTGTTTTTACATGTTATGATTTCTTATGACACGTTTACATTTACGCTTATTAAGTTCATGAAAGGTATGTTGATTACAGTATATTTTTCACTGATGTGTGATATGTATATGTACTTGTTATTCCGGTACAGTTGTGTTGAGTCTTTAGACTCACTAGGTGCGAATGATACAGGTGAGCATGTCGATGAGGGGACTGGACGTGCCAAATTCTGAGTAGGCAGGACTGGATGTGTGCACACGACCCGAGGACCACATTTCTTCCGCAGATTATGATTTTATGAGATTATTGAGGACATGAATATTGTTGGAAATTGAATTTCGGATGTTTGAAAAACTGAGCATATAACTGATTTAAAAGAATGATAGAAACTGATCTAATATATGCAACTATAGGAAGGCAACTGAACCAGCAACTGAACTAAACTATGCAGGCAACTGACTGATCTATTAGAACTGATCAATTACTACAAACAATTGTGAGTTTATCGTCTACAATCAATCAGCTGATCCCTTGGCTGTACACGTCATCAGTTAAGACATTCAACCGACAAAAGATGACTGCAACAAGTAGTGGGATCGCAGCATCTCAGAAAAGCTACATTGTACGACTTTCAGAAGAATGTTGACGTGCCAAGCAACTGATAGAAAGGTTCAAATTGTATTTAATATTACCGTTGGAGGGAAGCCTATAAATAGCAGAGAAGAACAACTAAATAATGGCTTGAAACTCTTGAACTTTTGAATCCTTGAACAACTATCGATTTACAAGTCAGTTACTCTGCTAAAATCCTTACAGACACCTAAGTTCTTTTGTGTACTATAAACAAGTTTGTTACTAAGAGTTTTAGTTTGGCATTGTTAAGTCTAAAACTGAAGTGAGTCTGTACAACTAATTGTATCAATCAAAGTCTTCTAGTGTATATCCCATCCTTGAGATAGAAGTGGTGATATAGGAGTATTTAAATCTCCAAACATCCATAAAATCTTGTGTCCTCGTATTTCTATTTATATTCTATCTATCAGTCAGTTTGTTTTCTCACGTTATTTTTTAATTGATTAATATTGACTTACAAGGTTCCCGAGTATCAGTTTATCACTAAACTGGCTCATCAGTCGAAAATGTTTTTAAAAGCCCCCTTTTTAAACACTTTTCCACCTTTAACCTATCCTTTGAAGTGGTATCAGAGCAGCTGAATCTTGTTCTTGAATACTTGTATATACAAAATGATCAATATGTCTTCATTCAACAAAATCCCAATGTTCTCCAGAGAAGGTTTTGATGATTGGAAAATCAGAATGTAGGCTCATCTAGTTGCACAAGACGATGACATGTGGTACGTTATCGTAGACAGACCCATGAAGATATTGAAGGCAAACACAGCTGTTGCCATAAACTGACGGGGCACCACATCGTATTGAAAAACCTTGAGCTGAGTGAACAACTGAAGAAAAGAGAAAATCCAACTTGGACAACATGGCTAAATACATCCTATACAAAACGTTGGATAAAGTCACTTTCAACAAGATAAAAATGTGCAAAACTGCCAAGAAAATTTGGGAGAAGCTGATTCAGCTCTGTGAAGGTAATGAGCAAACCAAAGAGAACAAGCTATCTGTTGCTGTTCAAAAGTTTGACAATATCAAGATGAAGAGTGGAGAATCCATGCATGAGTATGACGAAAGAATCAGCAGCATAGTAAACGAACTGAAAGCATTCGGAAAAGTGTATTCAAATAAAGAGGTGGCACTGAAAGTGGTCAGAGGTCTTACCAAGGAATAAGACTTTAAGACAATGGCAATGCGAGAATCGAAGGACCTGAACAAGGTCGAACTTCATGATTTATTTGCTGACTTAAAAGCCTACGAGTTTGAGTTGCGAACCAGAAAAGGAGAACCTTCTACATCAGCTGCTACAACTGCCTTAAATGCTGTCAAACTGGAACGAACTGGACCAGTTGACAAATCTGCTGATCAGTTAAGTAATGATGCTATGTCATTATTCGTCAAAAATTTTGGAAGATTTATGAGAAGAAATCAAGGAAATTGCCAAAGACAATATCAGAAAAATCACTCCAAAGAAGAAACTAATGCTTGCAACAACTGTGGAAAAACTGATCATTTCATTGCTGACTGTCCCAAACCTAAGAATGACAGTCGAGGCACAACTTGAAAAAGAAATAAATCCTATGAGCACAAGAGAAGATCGAAAGATGACAAGAAATATTACAGAAAGAAGCATGAGGTGCTTCTAGCTGAGGAAAGCAAGTCAAAATAGGCAGAATCTGATAGTGATGATTCAGAATCTGAAAGCTTGAGCTGCTCCAGTGACGATGATGAAGAATTCAAGTGTCTAATGGCTGGATGACACAGAACTGGAGTCAACCAGTCAACATGTATTTGATTTTAGCTCAGCTGATTTCACACGAGATGAACTCATTTCACACTTCACGACATGGTGAATGAGTATGACAAGCTTGCCTTATATTTTGAGAAGGCCAGAGCAAAGCAAACTGATCCCAAAGACAATATGTTGGAACTTTTCAAGTTCGCAATCTTGATTTTGATGTTAACAAAACTTGTTATTGTGTTTCTAACATATTTACTCAAGTGTGAAGTTGCAAACACAAGAAGCAAGCTGAAACTGAATTTTGCACAAACTGAATTTCTGGCGAGTTTCGGTAATTTGATGATATCTCTCAACTGGATTATCCAAATGACAATCCGCCAACTATTCTGATTAGAAAACTCAATTTAGAACAAATCGTATTTCACGTTAGTTGGGCAAAATCGGATGTTATCATGGTCTAACTGATCGCTCAATTACCGAACTGATCACACGAAAACAGCAATCAGTTGAGTTTGAGCAACTGACCAACCAACTGAACTGAACCAGCTGCTGACCAACTAAAACTGAACCAGACCAGCTGAAGACCAGTTGAACCAGACCAGCTGAACTGAACCAGCTGAAACTGAACCAAACCAGCTGAAGACCAGTTGAACTGAACCAGACCAACTGAACCAGTTGAACTGATTGACCAGTTGACCAGAGTTGACCAGTCGAGAAAATGTCCAGCAAGACGAATTTGACCGTTGCAATTCCAGAAACAGTACATAAACTTTCCAACGGTCATATTCTTGTGTCTAAAGTATATATCAGTGTTGGAGCCTATAAATACAACATATTGAAGATCAAACAACAGATTTTGAAGTGGATTCAAAGCATGGGCAGTTAGCATGAAGATATCAGCTAGTTGAGAGCACAAGCCCTTCTGTGAGGATACATTTGAGATATACACTGTAAATGATAAATTCCTCACACACAATCACTCACACATATACAAGAGAGTTGAAATTCAAAGATTAGTTGAGTGAGTCTTGCAGAAAGACAATAAACTTGTGTATGTAGTCTTTGCATATGAGACATTAAACAATATGCTGATTGTGAGGTGCTGCCTACAATCTTGAGTGCTAGGAGTTCTAGTTGGGTGTTGCCTTTCCGGAATGGGTTTGTACAAGTAGTTGCATAAATCAAAGTCTTCTAGTGGATCCTTCTCAAGGGGAAGAAGAGGTGACGTAGGAGTGTTTGAAATCTCCGAACATCCATAAACAAATTTGTGTCTATTTGTTTATTGCATTTGCTTAACATTTTCACTGTTTTTAAAGATGCATTGTTGAAGCATTTTATGTGTTCTTCAAATATCAAAATATTGTATACCAAGTGTTTGATAAAATGCTTCAACTGAATATTTTTACTCATTCAACTTGCATATATTTTAAATGGTTTACAAAATATTTAATCGATTTCTACGAAGGATTATTTCGAGTATCTTCCGCTTGGTTTTAACCAAACTCGATTTAATTCATCGGTGTTCAATATTTCAAGAACCGAGCTATTGTAGCTCAACGATTACCCCCCTAATCGATCCCAACACAATAAAACTGAAACTGATGAATCAGTTAATCTGTTGAGTCTTAAAAAGGAGATTGCTGAGCTCAATGTTGAAAGAAGCAAGAATCAATTCAGCAGTTGATGCTTGAAAATTCAAAGCAAACTGAGCTAATTAAATCATATGGAACAAATCATCTATTGCATTAGCTGAAATTCAAAAACAAAAATCAGTTACTGATAAAACTATTTTAGGGTTCAGTAACCAAGATGAAACTTCCACCAGTGACACTCGGCTAAAACTTAAAATGAACAAAGGGAAATACATTCACTTTGTAAAATCAGTTATGGTACAAAAACAACCAGAGCCAAGTAAACCAGTTATACAGTCTATTAAAAATAAGGACATGGCTAGAAGGTATGGTATTGGTTATAGCCCAAAAATTTCAACTGACCCACAAAGTCAGTCATCAAAAAGGTTCAGTAATAAATACTTTAACTATTCAAATGGCTACTCCAATTACTATAACAGCAAGCCAGTTCAGAAAGATATCGGCTGAATAACCAGTTCAGAAAGATATCGGCTGAATAACCAGTTCAAGAAAGCTAAAAATCATATTGCTTCATCTGCACACTACACATCAAGCACACACAAGCCGAGAAAAACTATCTGGAACACAGCAACTGGAAAGACAGATAGACTGGTCCAAGTCTGGGTTCCTAAAGGACTAATCAGTTTAAGACCCAAATAGTTGTGGGTACCAAGATTATATACTGTGTGTGATTGCAGGTGACTGGTGCAAACAGATAATCAATATGGTATCTGGACAGTGGATGCTCGCGTCATATGACAGGGGATGAAAGTTTGCTATTCTAACTGATTAAATACACTAGTCCAAACATCAGTTTTGGAGACAACTCCAAAGGTAAAACTGTGGGTAAGGGTAAGCTTATCCATGGTAACTTTACGATTAAAGATATTTTATTAGTTGAGAATTGAATTATAACTTGATTAGTATCAGTCAGTTATGCGACAATAAATTCTCAGTTCAGTTTGACAGACACACTTGTTCAGTTAAAGACTCAACTAATGAGGTCATCCTAACTGGCAATCGTTGTGGGAACTCCTACAAAGTCAGTTGGACTTAACAACCTTATGAAACAATCTGTCTTAAAGCTTCCAAATCTTCTAAAAACTGGTTGTGGCATAAGTGATTGAACCATCTAAACTTTAAATATATTGCCTATCAGAGTAACCATGATCTTGTAACTGGTTTGCCCAAAATAGATTTTTCAAAAGATAAAATTTGTTCAGCATGTCAGTTTGGTAAATAAAGTAAGATCTTCATTTTAAAAAAAGGGTTGTAAATCATCTTCCCGATGCTTAGAACTGCTACCTATGGATCTTTTTGGTCTTATACCAGTCATGAGGTTAGGGGGAATGAAATACACTCTAGTAGTCGTGGATGACTTTTCAAGATTTACTTGGGCTATTTTTCTCAAATCCAAAGATCAAACTGCTGCACAACTGATTAAACTTTTCAAAAGATTATTAAATGAAAAATCAGTTGTATTGATCGAATAAGGTCTGATCAAGGGACTGAATTCATCAATCAAAATCTTTCACAATTTTTAGAAACTACCTGAATCAAGCATGAGCTCTCAACAGCAAGAACTCCTCAGCAAAATGATGTAGCTGAGAGAAGAAATCGGACCCTTAAAAAAGATGCTAAAACAATTCTTGCTGATTCTGGTATTTCACAAATGTTTTGGGCAGAAGCAGTAAACACTACATGTTACACTCAGAACAGATCAATGATTAATAAGAATCATGTGAAAACACCATATGAGATCTAGCATGGACGCAAAAGTGTGGTTTCTTATTTTAAAATATTCGGCTGCAGATGTTTTATTTTTGATAATGGGAAAAATCACTTAAAAACTTTTGATGCTAAATCTGCAGAGGGAATATTTCTGGGATATTCTTCAGTTAGTAAAGCTTACAGAGTTTTTAACAAATGCACTTTGAATGTTGAAGAGTTTATTCATGTTGTATTTGATGAATCCGTGCTAACTGATAAGAAAACTGATCCAGTTGAGCTATTTGATCGCTTTAAAGATATCAGTTTGGAGGATGATGATGAAAAGAGAATCATATTAATCGCAATATCCTTCAAACACCAGAACCAGAAGTGCTGGATCAATCAGTTGAACAAGAAATTGTTACTAATAATCATTTGGTGGAGCAAAATGATAACAATCAGTTACCAACTGATACACCATCAACTGAAGCTGAAGAAAATTTACCAACTGAAGCAGTTGGTGAGATGGATGCAACAAATACTAAATACAGATGGAAGAAATCACATCCACCAGAAATAGTGATAGGTAATCAATCTGATCCGGTAAGAACTCGGAATCAAATGTTTAATTTATTTGTTCATTATGCTTTCGTTTCCCAACTGGAACCTAAGAAAACTGATGAAGCTCTTGCCGATACTAAGAGGATAAATGCAATGCAAGAAGAGCTAAATCAGTTTACCCATAACAATGTCTGGAACTTAGTTTCAAGACCAGTTTCTAAAACTATTATAGGTACAAAGCGGGTATACAGAAACAAACTGAACGAATATGGTTCAGTTGTGCGCAACAAAGCGAGACTTGTAGCACAAGGATATAGGCAAGAAGAAGGAATAGATTACGATGAAACATATGCACCAGTTGCAAGACTAGAAGCAATCAAAATGTTCCTTACCTATGCATCTTTCAAGAACTTTAAAGTCTACCAGATGGACGTGAAGAGTGTATTTCTGAATGGTTAGTTGCAGGAAGAAGTATATGTTGAACAACCACCAGGTTTTGTTAATCACTCTTTTCCTGATCATGGCTATCATTTGAACAAAGCCTTATATGTTCTTAAACAAGCTCCAAGAGCTTGGCATGAAACTCTTTCAAAATTCCTAACTGATCATGATTTTACTGTTGGATCAGTTGATAAGACTCTGTTCAAATTCTCGAAGAATGATCATATTTTACTTGTGCAAATATATGTTGATGATAATATTTTTGGGTCAACTAACCCCAAATTATGTGAGAAATTTGCCAAGCTGATGCAGGAAAAATTCTATACAAGTATGATGGGTGGACTGACATTTTTCCTTGGTCTGCAAGTGAAGCAACTGGAGGTTGGTATCTTTATCAGTCAGACCAAATATACAAAAGAATTGCTTAAGAAATTTGGCATGAAGACATGCTCAGCTGCAAGTACTGCCATGAGTTCATCAATCAAACTGGACAATGATCAATGGGAATATCAGTTGAGACAACACTTTACAGTGGTTTAATAGGTTCATTATTGTACCTAACTGCTAGTCGTCCTGATATTGTATTTGATGTTTGCATGTGTGCCAGATTTCATGCAGATCCTAAGCAATCGCATTTTTCAGCTGCCAAACGTATTTTAAAATATCTTGTAGGCACACAAAATGTGGGCTTATGGTATGCTAAGGATTCTTTTATCAATTTAGTTGGATATTTAGATGCAGATTATGCAGGATGTAAGCTATATCGAAAAATCACCAATGGATCATGTCAGTTTCTAGGAGACAGACTGATCTCATGATTCAGCAAGAAGCAAACATCCATAGCAACTTCCACAACTGAAGCAGAATATCTTGCTGCTGGAAGCTGCTGTGCACAACTGATCTGGATTCAACAACAACTGAAGGACTATGGAATCAATGCAAAAGAATCACCAATATTTTTTGATAATACAAGAACGATTGCAATTACATACAATCTAGTTCTTCACTCCAGAACCAAGCATATTGATGTCAGGCATCACTTCATCAGAGATCATGCTCTGAAGAAAGCGATATGGCTGGAATATATATCAACTGAACAACAAGCAGCTGACATCTTCACCAAACCATTACCAGAGACTAAGTTGTCTCATTTTCGCAATATTCTTGGTTTAATTGATCTGACTTAATTATATGATGATTGTCAACTGTTATTAATTCTTGTTCAGTTAAGTCAAAATTGATTTATCTTAATTATATAAATTTTTGATAATGATATGATGGTTGTTATTCTTATTCAGTTAGTCAAATATAAGTTAATAACTGTTCAGTTAGTCATTGTCAGTTAGTTAATTATTTGTCAACTGATATCAGTTCATATGCAGATAAGGAAAGAACATTGAGTCGAAACAACAAGTTTATTGATAAAATCTAAACCACGTTACACGATTCATCTCATGTTTATCGGAATCTTGCCAAAAGGGACAACCAATTTAGTCAAATCATGACTATTAATTCTCTTGAAGCCTTCTGAAGAAGAAATACTCTCTAGCACATTTCACTCTTTCATAAGCATCAGATGAATAAGAACATCATCAATGACAAGCTCTGAAGTATGGTTGACTTCAGCACGCCTCCTTTACTTTCTTGCAGTTGCTCTCTGTTTGCCAGTAGCAACTAATCCATCACGTTGAGTCGTTTGGAGCTCGTGTACCTTGGTCCAAGTGGACATAACCTTTGAAAAGACGAACTTTTCAAGAGACTTCTTTAGTTTCTCCAAACGACGAGGTGACAATGCAGGATGAGGGACGTTGGAGCTACTTGAACTATCCATCAATGCTTAATTGTTATTGTCAAATGACAATGGTTTTATTTATAGACAGCTCTTAAAGAGACAAGAAGAAGACGAAGAGACATCAGTTACCAAAATGGACTTAACTGATCCAGACTAAGCTTCCTCTACTCTTTATTTTATTTATATTCATTTATTGAGGGGGAATATCGAATATAAATGGTTAACTGAGAAGACAATATTCAGTTGGTCTTTAACTGAAATGATTCAGCTTAAAACTGATCACTCAGTTGCCTACCTAACTGATCTTCTCCAATAAGTTGACTGATAAATTAATAAATATTCCATAATAAGTGACGTGACCAATAATTACGCATTTAATGCACATCTTTCAATGAATAGTGTTTTAAAACGTGGCCCCACGTAGTCCATTTAAAATTCTACACATGCTTTTATCACACGAAAACACAGTTTTATTCAATTTATTTTGGACTGACATGTGTCCAAAGATTTGAACAGTCACATATAAACGTACTTATCCCCGCCTCATTTCAGTTTTTCTTCCTTTACGCGAATTTCAATCTCCAGAGCAAATCAAACACTGAGCTTTTCTTTCTCGTAGATAATCAATCTTTCAGAAATGGCAAACCAAGTTCCAGCATATTTGTTGAACGCTATGGCTGTTGATTTTGATTCAGTCTTTTCTGTTCAGGATGAGGCTATCAAAAGTGTGTTTATCAAAATAGAAGCTGCTGGACTGAAGACATTCTTGGGACTTTCTTCCCAAGAAATCTATCATAAAGAGATTCAAGATCTCTACGCCAACAGTTTTGTTTCTGCTGATGGCAATATCACTTCCACCATCAACAACCAGTTGCTGATGATCGACAAAGATTATTTCATCAACCTCTTTCAGCTGCCAACTGATGGGATAACAAATAATTCTGAGGTAAAATTCTCTGATTTTGAGGAGATGCAAACTTTCTTGTCTTTCGATGGTCGGAAAATCAAAGTTGCCGATCCCAAGAAGGAACTCAAGCCAGAAATAAAATTACTGGCTAATATACTGGCCAAAGGGCTTCTACCTAAAGCAGGATCTTTTGCTACCCTAACATTGGAAAAATTTCAAGCCATGACGGCCAACATGACTGGAAAAAACTGATCTGGAAAGGTATCATCTTCAATCTTCTGAAGAATATGTTTCAGTCTTCAAAATAGTCGAAGGGTTTTGCTGTGCAGCTTAGCTATCTGCTGAACAGTAAGGGCTTAGTGGGTGACTCATCTGAGAGGACATCAAAATTCAAAATCTTCAATGCCAAGAGTGTTCAGCTGCCTAAACTCAAGCTGGACATATCTCCTAAGCAGTTTGTCAAAGTAAAAAATGAGATTAGGACGCAGGGGGCTCCCAAATCAGTTAAGAAAGCCAGAATGACACTTTAGAAAAAGGCAATCAAACGAAAACTGATTGTCAGTGAGACTGATTCTGAAAAGACTCCTTCTCCCAAGATCTCCAAGAAGCCCAGAACTCAGAAGACAAAACCTTCAATCAATGTGGGCACCATTCCAACTGAGAGGCTGATCCAATCAGGAGCTGAACAACCAATCAAGGCTACTCCACTGAGAGCAATACCAGTTGGATCCTCAAATGATGATCAGTTACCTCCATCTACTGCTCCTCTCAAGACAAATTTCACCGAATCTGGTGAAAAGAAGAAATCTGTTGGAGTTAAAGCTCCACTCATCACTATCTCTGGCCCAATTTATTTGCCATCTGCCAGACCTGAAGGGATAGTGATCAGAGAACAAGTTGATGCAAGTAGGTCAGGACTGAGCATTCCTAATGTCCTAACTGACTCAAAGGGCAAAGAAAAGATGATAGAAGAGCCCAGACCAACAAATACCATTCAAACCCACATTGACCTCATCTGGAAGGAGGTCAATGAATTTTCTGAGGCTAAGCTCAAAACTTCTGATGAATGGGTAAAATTTAAAACTGTCGTGTTTGACAGGCAACTGCAAAAGAAATCAGTTTTGAAGAAGTTTATTGCCTTGGAAACCATTGTTCTAAGATTGGTCAAAGCAGCTTCAGTGGCTCAGTCGTTGCAGAGGAATAAATACTTCTTTGTTCAAGTACGGGAAAAGAGGCTAAAACAGATGGCTGTTCAGTTGCGCCAAAACTATAATCCCACCAGCCCAACTGCCTTTAATGACAAAGCAGTTCAATGACTGCTGGACATGGATCTTTTATCTCTGCAAATGGCGATTAAGAATTGGGAACTAGATCAAGAACTGATCATTCCAGAAGATTCCCAAGGTCTGTCATCAGATGAGCAAGATGAACAATCAGTTCAACCAGAAAAGCCATCCCAGGAACCAGTTGCTGAATCTGCTGAGCAAGTAACTGCTCCTTCTTCACAGGATGCACAATCGTCAACTGCTGCTCCTCATTCCCCAACTGCAGGATCTGAACTCTACACTGATGCTGAATTGTCATTGGCAAACATTGATGAAGTCATTAAATCAGTTGCCTCTGATATTCAACAGACTACTACAGAATCAGTTGAAGAATTATTCGCACCCGAAGAGCCAGCTTCAAAAGCTACGTTTCAACCAACTGAACAGCCTGTTCAGTTGACTGCCACAACTGAATAGGAAGTTTCTACAAGAACTGAAGAAGCAGTTCAGTCATCTGCCATGACTGAACAAACATTAGAGGTGCCAGCTGTACAACCTACCATAATTTCAATTGTTCAACCAACTGAAGAATCAGCTGAGCAACCAGCTCAAGAAACAACTATTATTTCAGCTGATCAACCACCTGAAGAACCTTCAGACTCTACTGCTGTTCCGACTTCTTCTTCTCCACAGCCTCAACAGGAAGCTATACCAGAAGATATCTAAGAAATGGTCAATCCTATAACTGAAACAACTGACGGGGTCCTGGTGATCTTCAATCAAGAAAACAAGGAGAAGGAACCAGAAACTTCTGGAGCCATGTCTCCTAGCATATCAATAGAAACTGAATCTTTGTTTGAAGAAATTCAGACTGTTGACTTCCATTTCTGATATCAAGTCAACCCAATTTTCGCACACTATGAGGTTCGATTCTATAAGGGAAAATACCATGGGAAGACTGCAGCAAATCCAAAAGGACGTAACTTCATTATTTTTCCAAATGGAAGAACTTCGAAAAGACAGAGTGTCAGCTAAAGCTCATTTCCAAACTCAAGCCTTGGTTACAAGACGTCTTGATTGTCTGGAAAGTACTGTCTCGAAGAGAATTGATTTACTGAAAGATATCCTGATGAATGCAGTTTCTAACCTCTCCTCAGATGTGTGGATCTTATCCAAAAGGTTGATGAGTTTGACAAAAAGGGGGAAGAACAAGAAGAAGGAAAAGATCAGCCAGAGAAATCTTCAAAGTTGATCAAGAAGAAATAAAAGACTATTTTTTTTGCAGATTTTGTTGAAGATTATTTTAGAAGATTCTTTATTCTTTTATTCTTTGTACGAATCTGCACATTGAAAGAGTTATTTAATCTACAATGAGTTCAGTTGATCAGTTTCAGTTCTTACTTTCTAAGTTTTGTTAAACACCTAAAAGGAGGAAATTGTTGGAAACTGAATTTCGGAAGTTTTACAACTGAGCATATAACTGATTTAAAAGAATGATAGAAACTGATCTAATATATGCAATTATCGGAAGGCAACTGAACCAGCAACTGAAATACGCAGGCAACTGACTGATCAGTTAGATCTGATCAGTTACTACAAACAGTTGTGAGTTTATCGTTTACAATCAATCAGCTGATCCCTCAGCTGTACACTTCAACGGACAAAAGCTGACTGCAACAAGTAGTGGGATCGCAGCATCTCAGAAAAGCTACAGTGTACGACAGTCAGAAGAATGTTGATGTGGCAAGCAACGGATAGAAAAATTCAAATTGTATTTAATATTACCGTTGGAGGGAAGCCTATAAATAGAAGAGAAGAACAACTAAATAATGGCTTGAAACTCTTAAACTTTTGAATACTTGAACAACTATCGATTTACAAGTCAGTTACTCTGCTAAAATCATTACAGACACCTAAGCTCACGCTTACTGCATACATTCATAGCTTTCAGGCTATACCTCGAGCTTTCAAACACAAGCTGTATTACTCGATCTTGAAGAGATCAGTTGTGTTAGATTATCTCAGTTCTTTTGTGTATTGTAAACAAGTTTGTTACTAAGAGTTTCAGTTTGACATTGTTAAGTCCAAAACTGAAGTGGGTCTGTACAACTTATTGTATCGAGCAAAGTCTTTTAGTATATATCCTATCCTTCAGATAGAAAGGGTGACGTAGGAGTAATTAAATCTCCGAACATCATAAAATCTTGTGTCCTCGTATTTCGATTTAAATTCTATCTATCAGTCAGTTTGTTTCCGCACGTTATGAAACGTCTGCCCTTTTTATTGCTTTAAAAGTACTAGAAATTTTTTTTTTAAAATATTTCGACCAACTCACTTAATACATGAAAATATTTTTATTTTCCCCTTTTTAAAATAAAACCTCAATCAACTAATATATAAAAATTCGAGTGAAATAGTTGTAAAGTAAAATCGTCCTGTTTTACCAAACCTAAAAAGCAATAATTTGAAAAGTAAAGCCCATACTAAACCTCTCAAAATCTCTCAAAGCATAATTAAATAATCTTAAAAATCTTTAACTTAAATCATAAAGCATAATGCGGAAAATGTAGCGTTGGTCCTCGGGTTATGTGCGCCTTCAGTCCAGTCAAATCACTCATCAAGTCCTCCCTCAATACCACCTGCATCCATCACACCTAGTGAGTCTAAAGACTCAACACACCATAATCTTTATAACGAGTAATACGTAATACAGTCAACATATAACGGTGAAAAAACTTGTACTTAAAATATCGTTTTCATGAAGATGCATAAACATAAACATTTTCGTAAACATTCTCATGATGCATAAAACTTTAAACATAAACATTTTCATGACATGCAAACATGAATTTTCTTTTCCTCAACATGACATGACATAAAACCTTAAACATAATCATGAACATTTCCTTTTTTTTTTCTTTGTTGAATTCAGATCGTTAATTGTGACTTTCCTGATCATGCTCATAAGGGTCGATGGATCCATCTACATAAAACCACAGTACTGGGCGGCGGGGGACACCAGCAACACTCTCACCGGTCAACTGGGCCCTGGCCTATCATGATTCGAATAGAAATACGATCGTCGGGGCTCCCTCTGGGGCCTTTTCCCATAAATGGGCTCCCTCTGGGGCCTTTTCCCCTCACGATATTCCCATTCTTCCGTTAGCACAAAACCGTTACCACATATTCGCAATGATGGAAACACGATCGTCGGGCTCCCACTGGGACCATAACCCTCACGACGTCGCCAACATTAACGAATTAGTCACAATTATTTCACATCCTTCAACATTTTTCATTCACATCACTTTAGAAAAATCATGAATATCATTACGTTTTTCATTTTTGAAACCAAGCATGCAACATGTATTTTAAATGTCTTATTAAATCATAAAAATCCCTTAGACATTTAAAAATCATTATTTAATCATGAACAATTCATAAACATTTAAAAATAATCATATTTTCATAAAAATAGCATTTAGGGCACTGCCATGACCTTTACTAATTTCTAGGTGTAAAAAGATCGTTTTACTCCTGGACTCGACATTTTACGTTTTCGACTTTTTTCTTGATTTCATGACTCTAACATGTCCCAAATAATTATTTAAGCTTACGTGAATTTTTTCATAATTTTATTTGGCTTAAATGTTAGACTTTTTCAATTATCTTTTCTTAATTATTTTGACGGTGTTTTAATCCCGAAAAATCCCAAACTTTAATATAAAATTCCTAAATTCTAAATTTAGTCTTTTTATATTATTTTAGCCCTTATGGACCCCGACTCGACCCCCGTGAGCCGTTTTCCAATTTTTTCTTCTTTTAAATACCCTATTTGACACCTAAACTTCGACCCGGAGCCAACTTTCGATTTTCACGAGTTACCCCCGAACCATGTCGAGCCAAAAGGTGCCCAACATGTTAAATTAACCCACTGGACTCTAAATTTACCAAGAAACCACCCCAAAACCCAAAAACAAAGCCCTCCCATGAGACCCATAGCTGGCCGAGAGTCCTTAACATACTAGGACTCTAGTTTCATGCACCTAAGGCCCTAGCCGTCTACCCAGCACCCAAGCCAACCCCTAGTGCTTCTTCCTAGGACCCTAATGAGTCACCCTAGCCCAGCCCACGAGCCCTGGACCGATCCCCTATCCTATACTGATCGCACGAAGTCTGCACCTCAAGGTGCAGCTTCTCGGGTGGGAGTCCTTGCTTGCAAGGACTCCTCCCTGCCCTTCCAGACCGAGTCCTAGCATGGCTAGGACTCTCCCCTTGACACCATCAGACCCTAGGCTAGCCATGAGCCCCAGCCCAGGCCAGTCCTCCCATTAAAACAAGAACACCGAACCCCTCAATCTTCTTGACAGCAAAAAACCGATTTTCTGTGTACAGCTTGTGTGTGCAGCAATTAACGTGGGTCTAGGACCTTCTAAATTCATGTAAAAACATCTCTTGATCATGTCATAACATCCTGGCAGCCCCCTACATGCATTAAACAATTTGTGGGATTCAAAGTCATGAGTTCAACATACAATAGTGCATAAATCCGAAAATTTCAGAAACTTTCTATATAATTTTCATGCATCCAATATTTAAAGAGTTATATGATATGATGGATGAGAAAAGGAGATTAAGATGTGCCTTTGCGTAGTGTACGCTCGAATATACGTTGAGGACGAAGAACGGGACGCGACGATGGCTTGATCTTGCTTGCCTTTTCGAAATCCTCTCCAAATTGAGTGAAGTGCCGTGAGGTTGTGTGTGTGTGGTGGAGAGTTTCAGATTATTGAGATTTGGTGGCCGATTATGATCATGAAGTAGAATAGGGTTTTGATTTAATTAACACTTTAAATACAAATTCATTAACTAAGTAGGCTTTAGGCCTATTAAGCCACAAAATTCAAGCCCATTAGCTTTAATTAGGATTAATAAAATTTTAACCAAAGTTTTGATTAATTAAACATGTGAATTTATTAGCCGGGTTGCCAAAAAGTTTGTATTTTAGTTGAAGAACCAACACCGATAAAATTTACGTCCCGGCGTATAAAATCACCTCAAAACCCTTTATTTTCAAAAATACTAAAAAGCATCAACCTTATTTTCAAATAATTAAAAATAATTATTTAATAAAAATATTTTACATTTTCTTCAGCCCTCGGTCCCCGTTCCTCGATCGTCGCTTGAATATTCCTAAAATACCATTTTATGCATGATGACAATAAAGATCTCCTTTAGCATATAAACAAATATGTCACACAATTAATTAGCAATTAAAATCAATTAATTACTCATTTTTTCTTATTTCCTAGATTCACATGCAGTCGGATTACGTCGTCTTAATTTTGGACCTTACAATTCCTCTCCCCCTTAAATAAAATTTCGTCCTCGAAATTAGAACTTACCGAATAGATCTGGATAGCGACTCTTCAAGTCCCTCTCGGTTTCCCAAGTAGCTTCCTCTTCCGAGTGATTCAGCCACTTGACCTTGACCATTGGAATGACTTTGTTACGCAATCGTCTTTCTTGTCTAGCCAGAATCTGGACAGGTCTTTCTTCATACGACATATTTGGAGTTAGTTGAAGAGGTTCATAATTAAGCACATGTGATGGGTTAGACATGTACTTCCGCAACATCGAAATGTGGAACACATTGTGAACTCCTGCAAGCGCTGGTGGCAATGCCACTCTATAAGCTAGTGTCCCAATCCTCTCCAAAATCTCGAAAAGACCTATAAATCTTGGACTAAGCTTGCCCTTCTTGCCAAAGCGCATAACACCCTTCATGGGTGCTATTTTCACAAATACATGATCGCCAACTGCAAACTCTAAGTCCCTTCGCCTTTTATCCGCATAACTCTTTTGTCGGCTTTGCGCAGTCTTCATTCTGTCACGAATTTTGACTACCAGCTCAGCTGTCTCTTCAATCACATCTGGACCAATATCTCTTCTTTCCCCAACCTCGTCCCAATGAATAGGAGATCTACACCTCCTTCCATAGAGTGCCTCAAAAGGAGCCATTCCTATTGATGATTGATAGCTGTTATTGTAAGTGAACTCCACTAGAGGTAATTTTTGTTCCCAACTGCCTTGGAAATCAATAACACATGCTCGCAGTAGATCTTCCAAAGTCTGTATAACTCTTTCTGACTGACCATCGGTTTGAGGGTGGAACGCTGTACTGAACAATAACTTGGTCCCCATCGCTGCGTGCAGACTTTTCCAAAAAGATGACGTGAACCTCGGATCCCTGTCAGAAACGATGGATACAGGAATCCCATGCAGCCAAACTATCTCCCGAATATACAAGTCGGCATACTGAACCATGGTGAATGTCGTTTTAATAGGTAGAAAATGCGCTGATTTCGTAAGACGATCCACTATCACCCAAATGGCATTGAATCCTTTAACTTTCTTTGGCAATCCCACAACAAAGTCCATAGTGATGTTCTCCCATTTCCACTCGGGGATAGGGAGTGGTTTTAATTTTCCCGCTGGTCTTTGATGCTCTGCTTTGACTTGCTGACAAGTCAAACACTCAGATACATGTCTCAGAATGTCTCTCTTCATGCCTGGCCACCAATATAACAACTGCAAATCTCTATACATCTTTGTACTGCCCGGATGAATGGAATATGGTGTGTCGTGGGCTTCCTTCATAATATGATCTCTCAAAGAATCGTCACTAGGAACCCATAGACGGTCTCGATAACGGACTAAACCATCCACCACTGAATATAAATTCCTGCCCTTGGCTTCATCTCTTGCTCTCCACTTTTGCATCTGCTCATCAGTAGACTGCCCATCACGAATTCTGTCTCTCAAAGTCGACTGTACTGATAATGTGGCAAGATTAGGGGCCTTGCCCCTAGTATAAACTGTAAGCTCAAACCGCTGTATCTCGAACTGCAACGGTCTTTGGAGTGATAAATGAGTGATAACCGCTGCTTTTCTACTCAATGCGTCTGCCACTACATTAGCTATCCCCGGATGGTAGCTAATGTCACAATCATAGTCCTTTACCAATTCAAGCCATCTGCGCTGTCTCATATTCAACTCCTTTTGGGTGAAGAAGTATTTCAAACTTTTATGATCGGTGAATATCTTGCACTTTTCCCCATAAAGGTAGTGTCTCCAAATTTTTAGTGCAAAAACTACTGCTGCAAGCTCAAGATCATGAGTAGGGTAGTTCTTTTCATGAATTTTCAGCTGTCTTGACGCATAGGCGATAACTCGGTCGTTTTGCATCAGAACTGCACCCAAACCAAGCTTAGAAGCGTCGGTATAAAGAACATACTCCCCTTGCCCCGATGGCATAGATAACACTGGTGCAAATATCAAGGCTTGCTTCAACTTGTCAAAACTGTCTTGACACTCGGATCCCCAAATAAACTTAGCATTTTTCTTCGTCAAAGATGTCAAAGGCACTGCAATAGATGAGAACCCCTTGATGAATTTGCGATAATAGCCAGCTAGTCCCAAGAAACTGCGAATCTCGGGACACTCTTCGGTACTGGCCACTCTTTTACTGCCTCAACTTTACTCGGATCAACTTCCACGCCATCACTAGAAATGATGTGGCCTAAGAACGCCACTCTGTCAAGCCAAAACTCGCACTTGCTGAACTTTGCATATAGCTTTCTGTCTTGTAATACTTGCAGTGCGATCCTCAAATGACGGCTATGCTCCTCTCTGTTCTTGGAATAGATCAATATGTCATCAATGAAGACAATAATAAACTGATCCAGATATGGCTGAAATACGCGATTCATGAGATCCATGAAGATCGCTGGCGCATTGGTCAACCCGAATGGCATGACCATAAACTCATAGTGCCCATATCTCATGCGAAACGCTGTCTTGTGAACGTCAGACTCTTTGACTTTCAACTGGTGGTATCCAGATCGCAGATCAATCTTAGAAAATATCGATGCTCCTTGCAACTGATCAAATAAATCTTCAATTCTTGGCAGTGGATACTTATTTTTGATAGTGACCCTATTGAGCTCAAATCGATGCAAAGACGCATACTACCATCTTTCTTTTTCACAAACAAAACCGGTGCGCCCCACGGAGAGTAACTAGGGCGAATAAAACCTTTGTCTAGCAATTCTTGAATTTGATCTTTCAATTTTTTCATTTCAGCGGGTGCTAGACGATAAGGTGCTTTAGATATAGGAACAGTGCCCGGCATAAGGTCAATAGAGAACTCCACCTCACGATCGGGCGGAATGCCAGAAACGTCGTCGGGAAAGATGCTAGGAAAATCTCTCACAATATCAACATCTTCTATCTTCTGACTGATGGATTCATGTGTAGTAGTGACACATGCTAGATAAGCTTGACATCCACGCTTAATAAGCTTTCTCGCATATAGACAAGAGATAATGTGCGGCATTTGCTTGTTTCTTGCCGCCTCAAAGACAAAAGATTTACCACTAGGTGGCCTAATAGATACTGATCGCTGACGAAAATCAATCGATGCTCTATTCGCTGATAGCCAATCCATCCCAAGTATAATATCGAATTCGGGCATAGGAAGCACAATAAGATCTGCCCGAACAACATCTTTGAATAACCGAAGCTCCAGATTCTTAACAATCTTAGACGTGAGCATCTGATCGCCGGATGGAATAGAAACTTCGAAACCCAAACCCATATCTTGAGGAGTAATTTTCAGTCTTTTTATGAAGGTTTCAGATATGAAAGAGTGTGTAGCTCCTGAATCTAGCAATGCATAGGTAGCTACACCTAAAATGATGATCCTCCCTGCGATGAAAATTGTCTTATATATCTTTTCGCGTTGAATCTTAAGGATTTACTATCATTAATTCCCAAAGTTATAAGAAGATTGCGCGTTGAACTTAAACATTTCTTTGAAAAAAATTGCACCTTAGTCCCTCAATTTTTTTTGAAATTTGCAAAATTGACCCCAAAATTTTCGAATTATTGCAATTAAGTCCTTATATTATTCGAAATTCTGATTTAGCCCTTCATGTTTTGAAAATTGCATTTTTGATCCTTAAGATTTCAGAAATTTCACTTAGGTCCCTTATTTTCGAATTATTGCACAATAGACCTCAAAGTTTCGAAAATTGCACAATAACCCCCAAAATTTCGAAATCTCCCTAAATTATGATTTTCTTTAATTTTGGCCCTAGAACTTTTTATTTGGAATCATTCCATCCTTCACATAAAACAAGGCACAAAATTCAAATCATTTTTCTATGGTTTCTAAAATCATCGCTTAAGTCCAACTAAGTAGAACATGCAACCTAATTTATTCTAGGTTGAAACTTAATCACAATTCAATTCTAATTACCAATTTAACATTTCATGCAGAAATAAGCAATATAAAAATGTTAAATGACTAGGTTACCCGTGATGAATGTAGTGTCTGCCTCTTCCTCAGCTTCCTCGGCATTCATAACATAAGCTCGGGCCGTAGTAGCTGCTTTCCTCTTTGGGCAATCAATAGCTTTGTGACCGGCCTCCTTGCAGTAGAAACATTTATATGATCCCAACTCGCATTTGCCAAGATGTAGACGGTTGCACTCCTTGCATGGTTGCCTCTCAGCAGGCTTTGGTGCTCCCGGATTCTGTGGCTTTGGTGGCGCTGGCTTCTTGACTTGACCTTGGGGCTTTTGAGGCCCTTGAGGTCTCGGAGGACCCGTATTTGGCTTTTTGTTGGGTTGATTGTTATTCTGATAGTGCTGCCTCTTGCGCTGAATCTCAAAGTCAATGTCCTTTAAGGACTGCTCAGCCTGATATGCATAAGTAACTGCCATAGCATAATTCTCCGGACGCATCATCATAACTTTATCCCGAATGGTAGGTCGTAGGCCATCCTTGAAATGCCTAAGTTTTTCTTCCGCGTCCCCGGCAATAAGGGGTACAAAGTGGCAACCCCTATCAAACTTCTTCACAAAATCAGCAACAGGTATGTCTCCCTGACGGAGAGTCATAAATTCCCTCTTTATCCGGCTTCTGACGTCAGCAGTAAAGTATTTCTCATAGAATTTTGTCTTGAACTGTGCCCAAGTGAGTGTAGCAAGGTCAACACCATGCTCGGCTCCTTGCCACCATAAAGAAGCGTCATCCCTAAGTAGATAAGTAGTGCACCTCACACGGTCGGCGTCTCCCATGTTCAGATAGCGAAAATGTACCTCGAGTGATCGGATCCAACTCTCAGCAGCAAATGGATCGGTGGTGCCAGAAAATTCCTTCGGCCCTAGCCTCCGGAACTGCTCATAAATATCCTGCGGTGGCCTAGGTGGCTGCTGCTGCATCTGCTATAACTGCAGCTGTAATTGCTGCTGCTGTAACTGCTGCTCGGAGAGGCAAGCCATGCCCTCTAATGCACGAGTAGCAGGATCCCCAGGTGGAGGAGGTGGTGGTGGTGGTGCATTTCTTTGACTATTCCCTCGGCGATTAACACTGTTCTCTGCCTGATTCTCGATAACGGGTACGCGTCTATGAGGCATTTTATCTGAATGTTTTCCAAATTCTAACGTAACCAACATGCATTTAAATCTAAGTTCTCTAATCATGTAACACATCCTGACTTAATTAGCATTTTAAGCATGCAAGGCAATACTACTCAAAAAGTTATTAAACATGTATCATAAGCATAATATCCATAACGTCATGCAGGATAAATCATATAGAATCACATAAAGCAAGTAAAACTTACAACTTGAGGCTTGACGACTGATCTTCCCGGCGCTGAGGGTGGCACAACCCTTTACAGGACCTTTGATCTGATATCAACTGAAACGTCTTTTCCCCTTTTTAAAATAAAACCTCAATCAACTAGTATATAAAACTTCGAGTGAAATAGTCGTAAAGTAAAATCGTCTACTGTTTTACCAAACCTAAAAAGCAATAATTTGAAAAGTAAAGCCCATACTAAACCTCTCAAAATCTCTCAAAACATAAATAAATAATCTTAAAAATCTTTAACTTAAATCATAAAGCATAATGCGGAAAATGTAGCGCTGGTCCTCGGGTTATGTGCGCCTTCAGTCCAGTCAAATCACTCATCAAGTCCTCCCTCAATACCACCTGCATCCATCACACCTAGTGAGTCTAAAGACTCAACACACCATAATCTTTATAACGAGTAATACGTAATACAGTCAACATATAACGGTGAAAAAAACTTGTACTTAAAATATCGTTTTCATGAAGATGCATAAACATAAACATTTTCGTAAACATTCTCATGATGCATAAAACTTTAAACATAAACATTTTCATGACATGCAAACATGAATTTCCTTTTCCTCAACATGACATGACATAAAACCTTAAACATAATCATGAACATTTCCTTTTTTTTCCTTTGTTGAATTCAGATCGTTAATTGTGACTTTCCTGATCATGCTCATGAGGGTCGATGGATCCATCTACATAAAACCACAGTACTGGGCGGCGGGGGACACCAGCAACACTCTCACCGGTCAACTGGGCCCTGGCCTATCATGATTCGAATAGAAATACGATCGTCGGGGCTCCCTCTGGGGCCTTTTCCCATAAATGGGCTCCCTCTGGGGCCTTTTCCTCTCACGATATTCCCATTCTTCCGTTAGCACAAAACCGTTACCACATATCCGTTACCACATATTCGCAATGATGGAAACACGATCGTCGGGCTCCCACTGGGACCATAACCCTCACGACGTCGCCAACATTAACGAATTAGTCACAATTATTTCACATCCTTCAACATTTTTCATTCACATCACTTTAGAAAATCATGAATATCATTACGTTTTTCATTTTTGAAACCAAGCATGCAACATGTATTTTAAATGTCTTCTTAAATCATAAAAATCCCTTAGACATTTAAAAATCATCATTTAATCATGAACAATTCATAAACATTTAAAAATAATCATATTTTCATAAAAATAGCATTTAGGGCACTGCCATGACCTTTACTAATTTCTAGGTGTAAAAAGACCGTTTTACTCCTGGACTCGACATTTTACGTTTTCGACTTTTTTTCTTGATTTCATGACTCTAACATGTCCCAAATAATTATTTAAGCTTACGTGAATTTTTTCATAATTTTATTTGGCTTAAATGTTAGACTTTTTCAATTATCTTTTCTTAATTATTTTGACGGTGTTTTAATCCCGAAAAATCCCAAACTTTAATATAAAATTCCTAAATTCTAAATTTAGTTTTTTATATTATTTTAGCCCTTATGGACCCCGACTCGACCCCCGTGAGCTGTTTTCCAATTTTTGCTTCTTTTAAATACCCTATTTGACACCTAAACTTCGACCCCGAGCCAACTTTCGATTTTCACGAGTTACCCCCGAACCATGTCGAGCCAAAAGGTGCCCAACATGTTAAATTAACCCACTGGACTCTAACTTTACCAAGAAACCACCCCAAAACCCAAAAGCGAAGCCCTCCCATGAGACCTATAGCTGGCCGAGAGTCCTTAACATACTAGGACTCTAGTTTCATGCACCTAAGGCCCTAGCCGTCTACCCAGCACCCAAGCCAACCCCTAGTGCTTATTCCTAGGACCCTAATGAGTCACCCTAGCCCAGCCCACGAGCCCTGGACCGATCCCCTATCCTATACTGATCGCACGAAGTATGCACCTCAAGGTGCAGCTTCTCGGGTGGGAGTCCTTGCTTGCAAGGACTCCTCCCTGCCCTTCCAGACCGAGTCCTAGCATGGCTAGGACTCTCCCCTTGACACCATCAGACCCTAGGCTAGCCATGAGCCCCAGCCCAGGCCAGCCCTCCCATTAAAACAAGAACACCGAACCCCTCAAGCTTCTTGACAGCAAAAAACCGATTTTCTGTGTACAGCTTGTGTGTGCAGCAATTAACGTGGGTCTAGGACCTTCTAAATTCATGTAAAAACATCTCTTGATCATGTCATAACATCATGGCAGCCCCCTACATGCATTAAACAATTTGTGGGATTCAAAGTCATGAGTTCAACATACAATAGTGCATAAATCCGAAAATTTCAGAAACTTTCTATATAATTTTCATGCATCCAATATTTAAAGAGTTATATGATATGATGGATGAGAAAAAGAGATTAAGGTGTGCCTTTGCGTAGTGTACGCTCGAATATACGTTGAGGACGAAGAACGGGACGCGACGATGGCTTGATCTTGCTTGCCTTTTCGAAATCCTCTCCAAATTGAGTGAAGTGCCGTGAGGTTGTGTGTGTGTGGTGGAGAGTTTCAGATTATTGAGAGTTGGTGGCCGATTATGATCATGAAGTAGAATAGGGTTTTGATTTAATTAACACTTTAAATACTAATTCATTAACTAAGTAGGCTTTAGGCCTATTAAGCCACAAAATTCAAGCCCATTAGCTTTAATTAGGATTAATAAAATTTTAACCAAAGTTTTGATTAATTAAACATGTGAATTTATTAGCCGGGTTGTCAAAAAATTCGTATTTTAGTTGAAGAACCAACACCGATAAAATTTACGTCCCGGCGTATAAAATCACCTCAAAACCCTTTATTTTCAAAATACTAAAAAGCATCAACCTTATTTTCAAATAATTAAAAATAATTATTTAATAAAAATATTTTACATTTTCTTCAGCCCTCGGTCCCCGTTCCTCGATCGTCGCTTGAATATTCCTAAAATACCATTTTATGCATGATGACAATAAAGATCTCCTTTAGCATATAAACAAATATGTCACACAATTAATTAGCAATTAAAATCAATTAATTACTCATTTTTTCTTATTTCCTAGATTCGCATGCAGTCGGATTACGTCGTCTTAATTTTGGACCTTACACGTTATTTGTTAACTGATTGATTTTGACTTACAAGATTCCCGAGTATCAGTTTATCACTAAACTGGCTCATCAGTCGAAAAGGTTTTAAAAAATAGTAAGTGTTTATTCAACTCCCCCTTCTAAACACTTTTCCACCTTTAACTGATCTTTTCAAATATTTTTTTTCACATTGGTTTTGACATGTTGACGATTACTAGAATTTTGCTCGATTATGTTTATGCTTATTTTATTGGATGAGTTTCGCCATTTTAAACTACCATATTTTTAATTGTCAAATATTTACGATTATTTTTAAACAGTATATTTTTCAGTGGGTTTCATGCATGTAAAAATATTTAAGTGTTTATTTAAAAAATGTGAGGTCTATAAAAAAAAAATTAGCAGCATTCTAAATTAGCAAAACACTTTTCAAACCATTAATTATGATTAGGGGCCCATTAATGTATTATATTTGAAATTGAATCTACTAAGCCAAACCCTAACCCGATTATATTGAAGTGGCCGCCCCTCCCTCATTCCATCGGCATCACTTTCAAAAAAATACAGCAGCCACTTCAAGGTTCTCTCAAGATTTCAAGAGAAAAGTCCTTCCTCGCTCCTCGCTTCCCCTACGCATTTTTCTCCAAGCTTTCGATCGTATAATCATCAAGGCACGCATGTTTCTTTGTTTCTCTTCATTCACGCCACTATTATGCTGAAGTTTATTGTGTTTGTACGAAAGTTACATGATCTAACTTGTTCAGATCAGTTAGAAGACAATCTCTATATTCAGTTATTTGTTTTGGCATATTTTCAGTCAGTAGATGATTCTTTTATTCTGAGATTCTATTATTCTTTCATTCCTTGTATGAATCTATACAGTGAAAGATTTGTCAATAAAATATTATTTTATCTACAAAAGTTTAGTTTGATCAGTTCATAAATTCTAAGTTTTGTCAAACACAAAAAGGGGAAAATTGTTGGAATCATAATTTCGCAGTTTGACAAGTTAAGCGTGTAAAGATTGAAGAACTTGAAACGACCTCGATTTTTTTTCTAATCGTAAATCATAAATTCTAAATTTCTAAATAAAATAATTTAACATAATCATGGATCATAATTGTAACGTCCCGAAAATTTGAAGGGCCACGCAAACCACATGCATACAAATTATTAATTTCTTTGTGTATTTCCATTAAATGTTTTAATTGCATAAATTATTATGTTGTGCATATTGACATGTTTAAAATATATTTTTTCACATAGTTGCATTAAAATATATTTTTAAAAGGTTATTCTAGTTGCGATCGAGGAACAGAAACTGATGACTGAAAAATAAAAAAAAATTTCATTGGTTATTTATTTTTATATATTTAAAATATGGGTGATGCTTTTTCATATTTTGAAAATAAGGGTTTTGAGGTGATTTTATACGCCGAGACGCAAATTTTATCGGTGTTGGTTTTTCATCAAAAATACGAACTTTTGGGCAACCCGGCTAATAAATTCACAAATTTATTTAACAAAACTATGATAATATTTATTTAATTCCTAATCAAGCACCAGGGGGCCTAATTTGAGGGCCTAATGGGCTTAAGCCTAATTAAAGGATTAACTAGTATATAATATGTTAAAACCACTTCAAACCCCACACTTTGACACAAAAATCACACGCCTCTTACTCTGAATTTCTCTCCATATACACGATACACACTCAATAATTGAAGAAGGAATTTCGAAATTTCAAAGGAACATCAAAGCCATCGTCTCTCCCGTCGCCGTTCTTCAATCTCCAACGATTTCTCGTGCGGTTAAAACGCAAAGGCACGCCATACATCTCATTTTCTCGTCTATCACATCGTAATATCGTTTTAAATATCGTGGTGCATGAAAAACATGAACTCCCCTTGATTATTTTTGGAATATTGCACATACATGTATTAAATCCATGAAGTTTGATCCAAAAAACTTGTTCTATACATGTCAAGGGGCTGCCATGATGTTAAGTTATGTTCAAACAAGTTTTAGGATGAATTAGAGTCCTAACATTACACCAAATCCACGGCAATCACCAAGGAAATAAGTTGGAGTCGGTTTTCTGTCATGGGGTTTGGGGTGATCGGGTTCCTTGTTGAGGGGGCTGGAGGGTCACGGCTTGGGGCCAGGGCTCAGTCAGGGGATGGTTTAGTCGAGGGGAGAGTCCTAGCCAAGCTAGGGCTCGAGTAGGAGGGCTGGGGAGGAGTCCTTGTTATCAAGGACTCTTACCCGAGAACATGGCTAGCCCTACGCAGAAGTGCGCAGCATTCAGGGGCTGAGGGGTTTGGTCCAAGGCTCAGGGGCTAGGCTAGGGTGAGTCTTAAGGGTCCTAGGAAGGTGTGTGAGTGGTTGGTTCAAGGCCTGGTGTGGGGACCCGGACGCTAATCATTTTCTTAATAATCTTTGGGATTTAATTATCAATTCAGATAAACAGGGTCTAAAAATTTTTCTTTTTTTAAAATGCAAGGTGCGGAACGTAATGAAATTTACTAATATACATCTCAGTATAGAAGTACAATAATGTACAATAATCATGAAAACTAAACTAAGGTTCAACTACTAGATTCCAAGTGTTAAAACCATATCTACAATAAGTCCGGAATCACCACTCTAATCTGTCTCCTCTCATCGTCTTCTTGACCCCGATCCTGTCCCACCTGTTGTCATGCACACATACAAACAAGGACAACAGCCGGATAACTCCGGTGAGAATAAATCCCAGTATAAATAATGTATACATGCAGTTAGCTGATTAACATAAAAGCAATGAATTATATCTTATCACATGTAGCATAATCAAACAACAATGTATCAATACCAATCTGTAAATAATATCGGAATCGTAATCTACGAAACATAAATCATACAACTCTGTAATCAGTTCTAGTCTCGATATCTAAGACTCGACTCATCTCTCATTCTAATCTAGGGATCCCGGTGAATAGAACGTAACAAGTTCTCCCACCTACTACTACCAGTCGCGGGTGGGGCGGTACGTTCTTATTTTCGGGACCTTGTGTTCTAGCTGCATCGAATAATCTACAATAAGAACAATGTCTGTATCTTAAGCATATCGATACACCAAACGTCCAGTGCCTTGGCGTATCTACCAAGACTAAGCCTAGTCTCACAATGTGCAATGGTCAGTGACTATTGTCAAAATCTAACCCCTCTGTCAGTGACTCTCACTCAATAGCTCTCTGCTTTCTACTTCTAATTCAATAGAATAACATAATCATTAAGACACAAAGGTATAGAAACAATACACCATACAAGTAATGTGGTTTAGGGAAACGCGAGTTAAATCTAACTCAAGTCGATCTCCCCATTAACCTCAATTTATACCTTTCTCTTCTCGGTCTGATGAAGACGAAGTCTCGTATTCCAATCTTCCATACCCAGTCTGGCAATGACAAGTCACATAAATACCATATCAGTATATAACTCAATTCAAGACTTGTTCTGATCAATACTCAAATCAATACATAATCTGAACAAAGTACAATCTAATACATATCAACGATATCATCGAAATTATTACTGAATCTGATCACTCTAAATCAACTGATGTTTCGACGGCATAACCATACGATCTCGATATCCCCGTCAATCTCAACATCACAGATATAATATCAGAATTCATAATCAGTATCAGTACAATTCATAATCTCAATATCTGTACACTTAAGATCAGTAACAACAACTCTGATGTCAAATCTCAATCAATATCTTTCGAAAATCATAACAATTGTATAAACAGTCTATTCTTTAATCTGATTTCAATTATACAATGTCTACTGTAGTAGAAACACTATATCTGATTCATATTCAATTATGACAATATCATAATTTCAAATCATGTCAATACGTAACAAAACTTACGTCCAGTTGTAGACTGCATTGATAGGAACTCGGTGCTGAAGTCGGATTTAAAATCGGACGGGCGGATTTGCGTAACACTCAAATTCTCACCCGAAAGGAATTGGAGCTTCTTCCCTCGTTTTTCTTCCGACTTCTGAAGAAAATTCGCATGCTTATATATATGTACATACCATGCATGCAGTAAGGCAAGTGGCGTCGTGCATGTTTTGCACGTTGCGTGCATATGCGCGCACAAAGTCGCGCATATGCGCCGGTAGTTCGAACCAGCATTCTGTCAGCTCGCGCATATGCGCCATCTACGTCGCGCATATGCACCAACATTCTGCCCATCCCGCGCATGTGCGCCATCTATGCCGCTCATATGCGCGAAAGGTTCTGCCTTCCTCGCGCATGTGCGCCCAACACGTCGCGCATGTGCGCGAGGACTTCTCCTTACATCTCATGTCAAATCTTCTTTCGGCTCTCCCGGTCTGATCCGTTCCGTTTATAATCATCTCGATTAATAAATAAATTATTTCAGATTAATCTCAGATTACAGTAATAAAATCTCGGGCCTTACACCTGGGTTCGCTGGTAGAGGCATGGACACGCAAACACAAGAGTCCATGCAAGGATGGAGTTCTCGGCCAGAAAAAGGTTGGGTTGGGGCCTTCGTTTTCATGGTTTGGGCTGGTTCCTAGGGGTTCCAAGGGTCCAGTAGGATGCACTAAAGGGTTGATCAGGGTTTGGCTTGGTATAGCTCGAGTATGGCTCGACAAAATCGAGACATGGCTTGGGTGGGACTTTTGTAGGTCATATTAGTGTTTTAAGGTTAAAATTATTCGAAACACGGCTCACGGGGGTCGAGTCATGGTTCATAAGGGCTAAAATAATATAAAAAAATATTATGTTTTGAATTTAGGAATTTTATATTAAAGTTTGGGATTTTTTGGAATATAAAACGCCTTCAAAACGATTAATTACGAATTAATTAAAAAGCCTAGTTTTTAAGATAAATAAAATTATGGGAATTTTAATTTAAGCTTAAATAAGTATTTGGGACATGTTGGAGTCAATGAAATCAAGAAAAATTCAAAAACGTAAAATGTCACGTCCAGGAGTAAAACGGTCTTTTTACACCTAAAAATTAGTAAAGGTCATGACAGTACCCTGAATGTTATTTTTATGCTATTATGGTTATTTCGAATGTTTATGAAATGTTACATGATTAAATTATGATTTTTAAATGTCCATTGATTTTTATGATTTAAGGTTGACATTTAAAATATATGTTGCATGTTTGGTTTCAAAAGAAAATGATATTTGTGCATGATTTTATAAAGTGATGAAAATATGAAACATTAATGAAAGTGAAGTAATTGTGACTAATGAGGATATGAGGATATGAGGATATGATTGAGGATAGGCCAAGGTTCAGTTGACAATCTTATGTCGTTGATGTCCCCGCCGTCCAGTACTGTAGTTTCATGTAAATGGATCCATCGACTTTTTGAGGATTGAGGAAAGTCACAATTAACGATTTGAATTCAATAAAAAAAAATGTTTATGATCATGATGAAATGATTTATGTTATGAGATGAGGAAAAGAAAAATGTTGAGGTTCATGTTATGCATGTTCATATGAATATGTTTATGAGGATATGAAAAGGTTTACGAAAATATTTACGAAAAGCTCGTGAAAATGTTTATGTTTAAAGTTTATGCATCATGAAAATGTTTATGAAAAAGTAGTTGTTTTAAAGTTTATGCATCATGAAAATGTTATTGTTTTGAAGTTATGCATCTTCATGAAAGTGATTTTAAGTATAAGTATTTTTCACTGTTGCATGTGATCTGCTATGTAGTACTTGTTATCAAGATTATGGTGTGTTGAGTCTTTAGATTCACTAGGTGTGATTGATGCAGATGATATTGATTATGTATATGATAATGGAGGTCTTGATGGCTGAATTTGCTGGACTGAAGGTGTACATAACCCGAGGACCGATGTTAGTTTTTCGCACTATGATTTATGATTTTATTTAAGTTATGTTAAAGATATTTTTATGACTTCTATTTATTTATGAGTGGTTTTTGAGAGGTTATAGTATGTGCTTTACTTTTTAAATGTTATTTTTATGTTTAGAAAATGTAGGATGATTTTATGCCATTTCCTTTGGTTTTCAAATTATAGTTGGGTGAGTTATTTTAAAATGATGACAAAAATATTTTATGGTTCGGCCGAAAGCTATGTGAGATTTTTTTAAAAAAATAAAAATTTCTAGCACTTTTTAAGAAAACGAATAAGCAGACGTTTAAATAATAATTTAACAATTTAAAACTTAACTAACTAAAATTTCCTAAATTGACCTTTGAAAAGATCACTAACAATACATTAAAGCATAAAAATATCTCTAATAAAAATCATTAACATAAATCTTTAAATCATAAATCCATCTAAATAGTGCGGAAACCTAAAGGCCCTCAGGTGTGTACTGCTGCATTCGATCCAATCAAGCGTCAACGCCTTCCATAATATCATCAAATCCTGCATCATACAAACCTAGTGAGTCTAATGACTCAACATGTTCTAAACATGGATATCAAATAATACTATACAATCACATGCGTTAAAAATCATACTTTTATTTAAAATAGCTTTTGAACATAAATAAACTATTTAAAATCATTTAAGCATAATTAAATCATAAATCGTAAAATCATTTTAAAATAACTTTAAGCATAAATAAATCTTTCAAAAATCATCTAAAATAAGCTTTGAGCATAAATAAATCATTTTAAAAATAGCTTTAATCATCATCATGAATCATATATCATAAAATCATTTTAATCATAAACTTTCAATCATATAACATTTTGGGTGAAGTTTGATCCTTGAAAGTGACTAGCTTTTATCCTCGGTCGACTGATCAGTCTTCAGCTCCACATGGCCATGGGGTGTGCACTAGGCTCCACCATAGAAATACGATCGTCGAGATTCCCTCGGAGGCCTTTTTCCATAGACGGGTTCCCTCTGGACCTTTTCCCACAAATGGGCTCCACTTTGGGCCTTTTCCCGTAGAATGGGCTC